>NC_090379.1:6189130-6837067 GCF_036365525.1 Heterodontus francisci
TGAGGGAGAGAGGGAGAAAGAGGGAGGGAGAAAGAGGGAGGGAGAGAGGGAGAAAGAGGAGGGAGAGAGGGAGAAAGAGGGAGGGAGAGAGGGAGAAAGAGGGAGGAGAGAGGGAGAAAGAGGGAGGGAGAGAGGGAGAAAGAGGGAGGGAGAGAGGGAGAAAGAGGGAGGGAGAGAGGGAGAAAGAGGAGGGAGAGAGGGAGAAAGAGGGAGGGAGAGAGGGAGAAAGAGGGAGGGAGAGAGGGAGAGAGGGAGAAAGAGGGAGGGAGAGAGGGAGAGAGGGAGGAGAGAGGGAGGGAGAGAGGGAGAAAGGGAGAAAGGGAGAAAGAGAGAGGGAGGGAGGGAGGGAGGGAGAAAGAGGGAAGGAGAGAGGGAGAAAGAGGGAGGGAGAGAGGGAGAGAGGGAGAAAGAGGGAGGGAGAGAGGGAGAGAGGGAGAAAGAGGGAGGGAGAGAGGGAGGGAGAGAGAGAGAGAGAGGGAGAGAGAGGGAGGGAGAGAGGGAGAAAGAGAGAGGGGGAGAGGGAGGGAGAGAGGGAGGAGAGAGGGAGGGAGAGAGGGAGGGAGAGAGGGAGGGAGGGAGAGAGGGAGGGAGAGAGGGAGGGAGAGAGGGAGGGAGAGAGGGAGGGAGGGAGGGAGAGAGGGAGGGAGAAAGAGAGAGGGAGGGAGAGAGGGAGAGAGGGAAAAAGAGGGAGAGAGGGAGGGAGAAGAGAGAAGGAGGGAGAGAGAGGGAGGGAAGGAAAGAGGGAGGAGAGGGAGGGAGGGGAGGGAGGAGAGGGAGGGAGGGGAGAGGAGGAGAGGGAGGGAGGGGAGAGGGAGGAGAGGGAGGGAGGGAGGGAGGGAGGAGGGAGGGAGGGAGGGAGGGGAGGGGAGGAGAGGGAGGGGGGAGGGAGGAGGGAGGGAGGGGAGGGAGGAGAGGGAGGGAGGGGAGGGAGGAGAGGGAGGGAGGAGAGAGAGGGAGGGAGGGGAGCGAGGAGAGGAGGGAGGGAGGGAGGAGAGGGAGGGAGGGGAGGGGAGGAGAGGGAGGGAGGGGAGGGGAGGAGAGGGAGGGAGGGGAGGAGAGGGAGGGAGGGAGGGGAGGAGAGGGAGGAGAGGAGGGGAGGAGGGAGGGAGGGGAGGGGAGGAGGGAGGGAGAGGAGGGGAGAGAGGGAGGGAGGAGGGGAGGAGGGGAGGAGGGGGAGGGGGAGGGGAGGGGAGGGAGGGGAGGAGGGGAGGGGAGGGGAGGGGAGGGAGGGGAGGGGGAGAGGGGAGGGGAGGGGAGGGGAGAGGGGAGGGGAGGAGAGAGGGAGGGGAGGGAAGGAGCAGAGGGGGGAGGGGAGGAGCACAGAGGGGGAGGGGAGGTGGAGAGGAGGAGGGGATGGAGGAGGAGGGGAGGAGGGATGGAGGGAGGGAGCGGAGGGATGGGGGGAGGGGAGGAGAGAGAGGGAGGAGAGTGAGGAGAGAGAGGAGGAGAGGGAGGGGAGGGAGGAGAGGGAGGGGAGGGAGGAGAGGGAGGAGAGGGACAGGGGTGAAGGAGAGGGAGGGGGGCAGGGGTGGAGGAGAGGGAGGGAGGGGGAGGGGTGGAGGAGAGGGAGGGAGGGGGAGGGGTGGAGGAGAGGGAGGGAGGGGGAGGGGTGGAGGAGAGGGAGGGAGGGGCAGGGGTGGAGGAGAGGGAGGGAGGGGAGGGGGAGGGGAGGAGGAGGAGAGAGAGGTAGGGAAGGGGGAGGAGAGGGAGGGGGAGGGGAGGGGGGAGGAGAGGGAGGGGGGAGGGGAGGGGGGAGGAGAGGGAGGGGGGAGGGGAGGTGGAGGAGAGGGAGGGAGGGGAGGGGGAGGAGAGGGAGGGGGGAGGGGGGAGGGGGGAGGGGAGGGGGAGGAGAGGGAGGGGGGAGGGAGGGGGGAGGAGAGGGAGGGGGGAGGGGAGGGGGGAGGAGAGGGAGGGGGGAGGGGAGGGGGGAGGAGAGGGAGGGGGAGGGGGTGGAGGAGAGGGAGGGAGGGGAGAGGGAGGGAGGGGAGGGGAGAGGGAGGGAGGGGAGGGGGTGGGAGGGAGGGGAGGGGGTGGAGGAGAGGGAGGGAGGGGGAGGGGGTGGAGGAGAGAGAGGGAGGGGGAGGGGGTGGAGGAGAGGGAGGGAGGGGAGGGGGTGGAGGAGAGGGAGGGAGGGAGTGGAGGAGAGGGAGGGAGGGAGGGGAGGGGGTGGAGGAGAGGGAGGGAGGGAGGGGATGGGGTGGAGGAGAGGGAGGGGAGGAGGTGGAGGAGAGGGAGGGGGGGTGGAGGAGAGGGAGGGGAAGGGGTGGAGGAGAGGGAGGGAGAGGAGAGGGAGGGGAGGGGGTGGAGGAGAGGGAGGGAGGGAGGGGGAGGAGAGAGAGGGAGGGGGAGGAGAGGGAGGGAGGGAGGGGGGAGGAGAGGGAGGGTGGGGAGGGGGTGGAGGAGAGGGAGGGAGGGGAGGGGGAGGAGAGGGAGGGAGGGGAGGGGGTGGAGAGGGAGGGAGGGGAGGGGGTGGTGGAGAGGGAGGGAGGGGAGGGGGTGGAGGAGAGGCAGGGGAGGGAGGGGAGGGAGGGGAGGGAGAGGGAGGGGAGGGAGAGGGAGGGAGGAGAGGGAGGGAGGAGAGGGAGGGATGGGATGGAGGAGAGGGAGGGAGGGAGGGGGTAGGAGAGGGAGGGAGGGAGGGGGTAGGAGAGGGAGGGAGGGAGGGGGTAGGAGAGGGAGGGAGGGGGGAGGAGAGGGAGGGAGGGAGGGGGAGGAGAGGGAGGGAGGGAGGGGGAGGAGAGGGAGGGAGAGAGGGGGTGGAGGAGAGGGAGGGAGGGGAGGGGAGGGGGTGGAGGAGAGGGAGGGAAGGGAGGGGAGGAGAGGGGAGGGGAGGGAGGGGAGGGAGGGGAGGGGAGGGGAGGGGAGGGGAGGAGAGGGAGGGGAGGAGAGGGAGGGAGGAAGGGAGGAGAGGGAGGGAGGAGGGGAGCAGAGGGAGCGAGGAGGGGAGCAGAGGGAGGGAGCAGAGGGAGGGAGGAGAGGGAGGGTGGGAGGGAGGAGAGGGAGGGAGGGTGGGAGGGAGGGGAGTAGGAGAGGGAGGGAGGGGGGTAGGAGAGGGAGGGAGGGAGGGGGTAGGAGAGGGAGGGAGGGAGGGGGTTGGAGAGGGAGGGAGGGGAGGGAGGGAGGGAGGGGGTGGAGGAGAGGGAGGGAGGGGAGGGGGTGGAGGAGAGGGAGGGAGGGGAGGGGGTGGAGGAGAGGGAGGGAGGGGGTGGAGGAGAGGGAGGGAGGGGGTGGAGGAGAGGGAGGGAGGGGAGGGAGGGGGAGGGAGGGGAGGGAGGGGGAGGGAGGGAGAGGGAGGGAGGAGAGGGAGGGATGGGATGGAGCAGAGGGAGGGGATGGAGGAGAGGGAGGGAGGAGAGGGAGGGAAGGGAGGGAGGGGAGGAGAGGAGAGGGTGAGGGGAGGAGAGGGAGTGGAGGAGAGGGAGGGAGGAGGGGAGGAGAGAGAGGGAGGAGGGGAGGAGAGGGAGGGAGGAGAGGGCGGGAGGAGGGGAGGAGAGGGCGGGAGGAGAGGGAGGGAGGAGAGGGAGGAGAGGGAGGGTGGGGGGTAGGAGAGGGAGGGAGGGAGAGAGGGACGGGGAGGAGAGGGGGGAGGAGAGGGGGGAGGGAGGGGGAGGGAGGGGGAGGAGAGGGGGGAGGAGAGGGGAGGGGGAGGGAGGGGGAGGAGAGGGGGGAGGGAGGGGGAGGAGAGGGGGGAGGGAGGGGGAGGAGAGGGGGGAGGGAGGGGGAGGAGAGGGGGAGGGAGGGGGGAGGGGAGGAGAGGGGGGAGGGGAGGAGGGAGGGAGGGAGGGGGTGGAGAGGGAGGGAGGGAGGGAGAGAGGAAATAGGGAGGGAGAGAAGGAGCTAGGGAGGGAGAGAGAAGGGGATAGGGAGGGAGAGAGAAGGGGATAGGGAGGGAGAGAGAAGGGGATAGGGAGGGGGAGAGAAGGGGATAGGGAGGGAGAGAGAAGGGGATAGGGAGGGAGAGAGGAGATCGGAAGGGTGAGGAGATCGGAAGGGAGAGAGGAGATAGGGAGGGAGAGAGGAAGAGAGAAGAAGATAGGGAGGGAGAGAGAAGGAGATAGTGAGGGAGAGAGAAGGAGATAGTGAGGGAGAGAGAAGGAGATAGGGAGGGAGAGAGGAGATCGGAAGGGTGAGAGGAGATAGGGAGGGAGAGAGAAGGAGATAGGGAGCGAGGGAAGGAGAGAGGGGCAGTGCAAGTAGAGTGTCCCGGCCAGGTTGCTCTCAGGTACTCACCGCCTCTTGAGCAGCTCCTCCCGGTCCATAATTCAGGTGAAAGTTGTGTTGAGCTCGGCCTCTCTCTATCGGACTCCCACAGTCTCAACTGGTGTCAGTGGACTCTCCAGAATCCTCCCCACCTCTTGCCAGCCACAACTATTGACTGCTTCTTCTTGCCTGCGTTTGGGTGTAAGTGTGCTGGGCGAGCTGGCAGTACAAAGTGCCAGCGCTTTGGGAAGGGCTGCTCAATGTGTCTGTTTTGCACTCTCTGCCTCTCCCCACTCTCACTCTCTGCACCGTGAACGCAGCGCCATCTGCAGCCGTCAGTCAGCAGCGTTCCCCGGTTCCACCCCCTGGAACCTCCACCTCCAGCTACTCAAGCAGAAATGTTTCTTACACACAGGGGTTGTTGGATTCTGGAAATGGATTGCCACAGGGAGTGGTTGAGGCAGAGACTATTGTATCATTTAATTGCATAAAAGTCTGAACCAGATAAAGATAAAGAACTCTGGAGGGACGGAGCAGGGGAGTGGGACGGTGGGATTACTTTGAGATTGATACTGGGCTATGGGGAGAGAGCAGGACAGTGGGATTAGTTTGTGATTGATACAGGGCGAGGGGGAGAGAGTGAGGCAAAGGGATTAGTTTGGATTGATACAGGGCTATGGAGACAGAGTAGGGCAGTGGGATTAGTTTGTGATTGATACAGGGCTATGGGGAGAGAGTGAGGCAGTGGGATTAGATTGTGATTGATACAGGGCGAGGGGGAGAGAGTGAGGCAGTGGGATTAGTTTTCGGATGGATACAGGGCTATGGGGAGAGAGTGGGGCAGTGGGATAGGTCTGTGATTGATACAGGGCTATGGGGAGAGAGTGAGGCAGTGGGATTAGTTTGGGATTGATAGAGGGCTATGGGGAGAGAGTGAGGCAGTGGGATTAGTTAGGGGTTGTTACAGGGCTACGGGGAGAGAGTAGGGCAGTGGGATTAGTTTGGGATTGATACAGGGCTATGGGGAGAGAGCAGGACAGTGGGATTAGTTTGGGATTGATACAGGGCTATGGGGAGAGAATAGGGCAGTGGGATTAGTTTGGGATTGATACAGGGCTATGGGGTGAGAGTAGGGCAGTGGGATTAGTTTGGCATCGATACAGGGCGATGGGGAGAGAGTCGGGCAGTGGGATTTGTTTGGGATTGTTACTGGGCTATGGGGAGAGAGTAGGGCAGTGGGATTAGTTTGGGATTGATACAGGGCTATTGGGAGAGAGTGGGGCAGTGGGATTAGTTTGGGGATTGATACAGGGCTATGGGGAGAGAGTGGGGCAGTGGATGGTTTGGGATTGAAACAGGGCTATGGGGAGAGAGTCGGGCAGTGGGATTAGTTTGGGATTGTTACAGGGCTGTTGGGAGAGAATGGGGCAGTGGGATTAGTTTGGGGATTGATACAGGGCTATGGGGAGAGAGTGGGGCAGTGGATTTGGTTTGGGATTGAAACAGGGCTATGGGGAGAGAGTCGGGCAGTGGGATTAGATTGGGATTGATACAGGGCTATGCGGAGAGAGTAGGGCAGTGGGATTAGTTTGGGGATTGATACAGGGCTATGCGGAGAGAGTAGGGCAGTGGGATTAGTTTGGGATTGATACAGGGCTGTTGGGAGAGAATGGGGCAGTGAGATTAGTTTGGGATTGATACAGGGCTATGGGGAGAGAGTAGGGCAGTGGGATTAGTTTGGGATTGATTCAGGGCTATATGCAGAGAGTGGGACAGTTTAATTAGATTGGGATTGATACAGGGCTCTGGGGAGAGAGTGGGGCAGTGGGATTAGTTTGGGATTGATACAGGGATATGGGGAGAGAGTGAGGCAGTGGGATTAGTTTGGGATTGATAAATGGCTACGGGGAGAGAGTCAGGCAGTGGGATTAGTTTTGGGATGGATACAGGGCTATGGGGAGAGAGTGGGGCAGTGGGATTAGTTTGTGATTGATACAGAGCTATGGGGAGAGAGTGAGGCAGTGGGATTAGTTTGGGATTGACAGACGGCTATGGGGAGAGAGTAGGGCAGTGGGATTAGTTTTGGGATTGATACAGGGCTATGGGGTGAGAGTAGGGCAGTGGGATTAGTTTTGGGATTGATGCAGGGCTAAAGGGAGAGAGTGGGGTGGTGGGATTAGTTTTGGACTGATACAGGGCTATGGGGAGAGAGTAAAGCAGTGGGATTAGTTTGGGATTTATACAGGGCTATGGGGAGAGTGGGGCAGTGGGATTAGTGTGGGATTGATACAGGGCTATGGGGAGAGTGGGGCAGTGGGATCAGTTAGGGATTGATACAGGGCTTTGGGTAGAGAGTCAGGCAGTGGGATTAGTTTGGGATTGATAGAGGGCTATGGGGAGAGCGTAGTGCAGTGGGATTAGTGTGGGATCGCTACAGCGCCATGGGGAGAGAGCAGGACAATGGGATTAGTTTGGGATTGATGCAGGGCAATAGGGAGAGAGTAGGGCAGTGGGATTAGTTTGGGATTGATACAGGGCTATGGGGAGAGAGTAGGGCAGTGGGATTAGTTTTGGGATTGATACAGGGCTATGGGGTGAGAGTAGGGCAGTGGGATTAGTGTGGGATCGATACAGGGCTATGGGAAGAGAGCAGGGCATTGGGGTTAGTTTGGGATTGTTACAGGGCTAATAGCAGAGAGTGAGGCAGTCGGATTAGATTGGGATTGAAACAGGGCTATTGGGAGAGAGTGGGGCAGTCGGATTAGATTGGGATTGAATCAGGGCTATTGGGAGAGAGTCAGGCAGTGGGATTAGTTTGGGATTGTTACAGGGCTAATAGCAGAGAGTGGGGCAGTCGGATTAGATTGGGATTGAAACAGGGCTATTGGGAGAGAGTCAGGCAATGGGATTAGTTTGGGATTGTTACAGGGCTAATAGCAGAGAGTGGGGCAGTCGGATTAGATTGGGATTAAAACAGGGATATTGGGAGAGAGTCAGGCAATGGGATTAGTTTGGGATTGTTACAGGGCTAATAGCAGAGAGTGGGGCAGTCGGATTAGATTGGGATTGAAACAGGGATATTGGGAGAGAGTCAGGCAGTGGGATTAGTTTGGGATTGTTACAGGGCTATGGGGAGAGAGTAGGGCAGTGGGATTAGTTTGGGATTGATACAGGGCTATGGGGAGCGCGTCGGCAGTGGGATTAGTTTGTGATTGATACAGGGCTATGGGGAGAGAGTGACGCAGTGGGATTAGTTTGGGATTGATACAGGGCTATGGGGTGAGAGTAGGGCAATGGGATTAGTTTGGGATCGATACAGGGCTATGGGGAGAGAGCAGGACAGTGGGATTAGTTTGGGATTGATACAGGGCTATGGGGAGAGAGTCGGGCAGTGGGATTAGTTTGGGATTGATAGAGGGCTATGGGGTGAGAGTAGGGCAATGGGATTAGTTTGGGATCGATACAGGGCTATGGGGAGAGAGTGGGGCAGTGGGATTAGTTTGGGATTGACACAGGGCTATGGGGAGAGAATAGGGCAGTGGGATTAGTTTGGGATTGATACAGGGCTATGGGGTGAGAGTAGGGCAGTGGGATTAGTTTGGCATCGATACAGGGCGATGGGGAGAGAGTCGGGCAGTGGGATTTGTTTGGGATTGTTACTGGGCTATGGGGAGAGAGTAGGGCAGTGGGATTAGTTTGGGATTGATACAGGGCTATTGGGAGAGAGTGGGGCAGTGGGATTAGTTTGGGGATTGATACAGGGCTATGGGGAGAGAGTGGGGCAGTGGATGGTTTGGGATTGAAACAGGGCTATGGGGAGAGAGTCGGGCAGTGGGATTAGTTTGGGATTGTTACAGGGCTGTTGGGAGAGAATGGGGCAGTGGGATTAGTTTGGGGATTGATACAGGGCTATGGGGAGAGAGTGGGGCAGTGGATTTGGTTTGGGATTGAAACAGGGCTATGGGGAGAGAGTCGGGCAGTGGGATTAGATTGGGATTGATACAGGGCTATGCGGAGAGAGTAGGGCAGTGGGATTAGTTTGGGGATTGATACAGGGCTATGCGGAGAGAGTAGGGCAGTGGGATTAGTTTGGGATTGATACAGGGCTGTTGGGAGAGAATGGGGCAGTGAGATTAGTTTGGGATTGATACAGGGCTATGGGGAGAGAGTAGGGCAGTGGGATTAGTTTGGGATTGATTCAGGGCTATATGCAGAGAGTGGGACAGTTTAATTAGATTGGGATTGATACAGGGCTCTGGGGAGAGAGTGGGGCAGTGGGATTAGTTTGGGATTGATACAGGGATATGGGGAGAGAGTGAGGCAGTGGGATTAGTTTGGGATTGATAAATGGCTACGGGGAGAGAGTCAGGCAGTGGGATTAGTTTTGGGATGGATACAGGGCTATGGGGAGAGAGTGGGGCAGTGGGATTAGTTTGTGATTGATACAGAGCTATGGGGAGAGAGTGAGGCAGTGGGATTAGTTTGGGATTGACAGACGGCTATGGGGAGAGAGTAGGGCAGTGGGATTAGTTTTGGGATTGATACAGGGCTATGGGGTGAGAGTAGGGCAGTGGGATTAGTTTTGGGATTGATACAGGGCTAAAGGGAGAGAGTGGGGTGGTGGGATTAGTTTTGGACTGATACAGGGCTATGGGGAGAGAGTAAAGCAGTGGGATTAGTTTGGGATTTATACAGGGCTATGGGGAGAGTGGGGCAGTGGGATTAGTGTGGGATTGATACAGGGCTATGGGGAGAGTGGGGCAGTGGGATCAGTTAGGGATTGATACAGGGCTTTGGGTAGAGAGTCAGGCAGTGGGATTAGTTTGGGATTGATAGAGGGCTATGGGGAGAGCGTAGTGCAGTGGGATTAGTGTGGGATCGCTACAGCGCCATGGGGAGAGAGCAGGACAATGGGATTAGTTTGGGATTGATGCAGGGCAATAGGGAGAGAGTAGGGCAGTGGGATTAGTTTGGGATTGATACAGGGCTATGGGGAGAGAGTGAGGCAGTGGGATTAGTTTGGGATTGATAGAGGGCTATGGGGAGAGAGTAGGGCAGTGGGATTAGTTTTGGGATTGATACAGGGCTATGGGGTGAGAGTAGGGCAGTGGGATTAGTGTGGGATCGATACAGGGCTATGGGAAGAGAGCAGGGCATTGGGGTTAGTTTGGGATTGTTACAGGGCTAATAGCAGAGAGTGAGGCAGTCGGATTAGATTGGGATTGAAACAGGGCTATTGGGAGAGAGTGGGGCAGTCGGATTAGATTGGGATTGAATCAGGGCTATTGGGAGAGAGTCAGGCAGTGGGATTAGTTTGGGATTGTTACAGGGCTAATAGCAGAGAGTGGGGCAGTCGGATTAGATTGGGATTGAAACAGGGCTATTGGGAGAGAGTCAGGCAATGGGATTAGTTTGGGATTGTTACAGGGCTAATAGCAGAGAGTGGGGCAGTCGGATTAGATTGGGATTAAAACAGGGATATTGGGAGAGAGTCAGGCAATGGGATTAGTTTGGGATTGTTACAGGGCTAATAGCAGAGAGTGGGGCAGTCGGATTAGATTGGGATTGAAACAGGGCTATTGGGAGAGAGTCAGGCAGTGGCATTAGTTTGGGATTGTTACAGGGCTATGGGGAGAGAGTAGGGCAGTGGGATTAGTTTGGGATTGATACAGGGCTATGGGGAGCGCGTCGGCAGTGGGATTAGTTTGTGATTGATACAGGGCTATGGGGAGAGAGTGACGCAGTGGGATTAGTTTGGGATTGATACAGGGCTATGGGGTGAGAGTAGGGCAATGGGATTAGTTTGGGATCGATACAGGGCTATGGGGAGAGAGCAGGACAGTGGGATTAGTTTGGGATTGATACAGGGCTATGGGGAGAGAGTCGGGCAGTGGGATTAGTTTGGGATTGATAGAGGGCTATGGGGTGAGAGTAGGGCAATGGGATTAGTTTGGAATCGATACAGGGCTATGGGGAGAGAGTGGGGCAGTGGGATTAGTTTGGGATTGACACAGGGCGATGGGGAGAGAGTAGGGCAATGGGATTAGTTTGGGATCGATACAGGGCTATGGGGAGAGAGTGGGGCAGTGGGATTAGTTTGGGATTGACACAGGGCGATGGGGAGAGAGTCGGGCAGTGGGATTTGTGGGATTGATACAGGGCAAATAGCAGAGAGTGGGGCAGTCGGATTAGATTGGGATTGATACAGGGCTATGCGGAGAGAGTCGGGCAGTGGGATTAGTTTGGGGATTGATACAGGGCTATGGGGAGAGAGTAGGGCAGTGGGATTAGTTTGGGATTAATACAGGGCTATGGGGAGAGTGGGGCAGTGGGATTAGTGTGGGATTGATACAGGGCTATGGGGAGAGCGTAGTGCAGTGGGATTAGTCTGGGATCGATACAGCGCTGTGGGGTGAGAGCAGGACAGTGGGATTAGTTTGGGATTGATACAGGGCAATAGGGAGAGAAGGGCAGTAGGATTAGTTTGGGATTGATACAGGGCAATAGGGAGAGAGTAGGGCAGTGGAATTAGTTTGGGATTGATACAGGGCTATGGGGAGAGAGTGAGGCAGTGGGATTAGTTTGGGATTGATATAGGGCTATGGGGAGAGAGTAGGGCATTGGGGTTAGTTTTGGGATTGATACAGGGCTAATAGCAGAGAGTGAGGCAGTCGGATTAGATTGGGATTGAAACAGGTCTATTGGGAGAGAGTGGGGCAGTCGGATTAGATTGGGATTGAAACAGGGCTATTGGGAGAGAGTCAGGCAGTGGGATTAGTTTGGGATTGTTACAGGACTAATAGCAGAGAGTGGGGCAGTCAGATTAGATTGGGATTGAAACAGGGCTATTGGGAGAGAGTCAGGCAATGGGATTAGTTTGGGATTGTTACAGGGCTACGGGGAGAGTATAGGGCAGTGGGATTAGTTTGGGATTGATACAGAGCTATGGGGAGAGCGTCGACAGTGGGATTAGTTTGGGATGGATACAGGGCTATGGGGAGAGAGTGGGGCAGTGGGATTAGTTTGTGATTGATGCAGGGCTATGGGGAGAGAGTGAGGCAGTGGGTTTAGTTTTGGGATGGATACAGGGCTATGGGGAGAGAGTGGGGCAGTGGGATTAGTTTGGGATTGATACAGGGCTATGGGGAGAGCGTCGACAGTGGGATTAGTTTGGGATGGATACAGGGCTATGGGGAGAGAGTGGGGCAGTGGGATTAGTTTGTGATTGATACAGGGCTATGGGGAGAGAGTGAGGCAGTGGGTTTAGTTTTGGGATGGATACAGGGCTATGGGGAGAGATTGAGGCAGTGGAATTAGTTTGAGATTGACAGACGGCTATGGGGAGAGAGTAGGGCAGTGGGATTAGTTTTGGGATTGATACAGGGCTATGGGGTGAGAGTAGGGCAGTGGGATTAGTTTGGGAATGAAACAGGGCTTTGGCCAGATACTGGGGCAGTGGGATTAGTTTGGGATTAATAGAGGCCGAAGGGGAGAGAGTGAGGTAGTGGGATTAGTTTGGGGATTGATACAGGGCTATTGGGAGAGAGTAGGGCAGTGGGATCAGTGTGGGATTCATACAGGGCAATAGGGAGAGAGTAGGGCAGTGGGATTAGTTTGGGATTGATACAGGGCTATTGGGAGAGAGTCGGGCAGTGGGATTAGTTTGGGATTGATACAGGGCTATGGGGAGAGCGTCGGCAGTGGGATTAGTTTGGGATTGATACTGGGCTATGGGGAGAGAGTCAGGCAGTGGGATTAGTTTTGGGATGGATACAGGGCTATGGGGAGAGCGTCGGCAGTGGGATTAGTTTGGGATTGATACTGGGCTATGGGGAGAGAGTCAGGCAGTGGGATTAGTTTCGGGATGGATACAGGGCTATGGGGAGAGAGTGGGGCAGTGGGATTAGTTTGGGATGGATACAGGGCTATGGGGAGAGAGTGGGGCAGTGGGATTAGTTTGTGATTGATAAATGGCTCTGGGGAGACAGTGAGGCAGTGGGATTAGTTTGGGATTGATACAGGGCCATGGGGTGAGAGTAGGGCAGTGGGATTAGTTTGGGATTGATAAATGACTATGGGGAGAGAGTAGGGCAGTGGGATTAGTTTTGGGATTGATACAGGGCTAAAGGGAGAGAGTGGGGCAGTGGGATTAGTTTTGGGATTGATACAGGGCCATGGGGTGAGAGTAGGGCAGTGGGATTAGTTTGGGATTGATACAGGGCTAAAGGGAGAGAGTGGGGCAGTGGGATTAGTTTTGGGATTGATACAGGGCCATGGGGTGAGAGTAGGGCAGTGGGATTAGTGTGGGATCGATACAGGGCTAAAGGGAGAGAGTGGGGTGGTGAGATTAGGGTGGGATCGCTGCAGCGCCATGGGGAGAGAGCAGGACAGTGGGATCAGTTTGGGATTGATGCAGGGCAATAGGGAGAGAGTAGGGCAGAGGGATTAGTTTGGGATTGATACAGGGCCATGGGGTGAGAGTAGGGCAGTGGGATTAGTTTGGGATTGATAAATGACTATGGGGAGAGAGTAGGGCAGTGGGATTAGTTTTGGGATTGATACAGGGCTAAAGGGAGAGAGTGGGGCAGTGGGATTAGTTTTGGGATTGATACAGGGCCATGGGGTGAGAGTAGGGCAGTGGGATTAGTTTGGGATTGATACAGGGCTAAAGGGAGAGAGTGGGGCAGTGGGATTAGTTTTGGGATTGATACAGGGCCATGGGGTGAGAGTAGGGCAGTGGGATTAGTGTGGGATCGATACAGGGCTAAAGGGAGAGAGTGGGGTGGTGAGATTAGGGTGGGATCGCTGCAGCGCCATGGGGAGAGAGCAGGACAGTGGGATCAGTTTGGGATTGATGCAGGGCAATAGGGAGAGAGTAGGGCAGAGGGATTAGTTTGGGATTGATACAGGGCTATGGGGAGAGAGTGAGGCAGTGGGATTAGTTTGGGATTGATAGAGGGCTATGGGAAGAGAGCAGGGCATTGGGGTTAGTTTGGGATTGATACAGGTCTAATAGCAGAGAGTGAGGCAGTCGGATTAGATTGGGATTGAAACAGGGCTATTGGGAGAGAGTGGGGCAGTCGGATTAGATAGGGATTGAAACAGGGATATTGGGAGAGAGTCAGGCAGTGGGATTTGTTTGGGATTGTTACAGGGCTAATAGCAGAGAGTGGGGCAGTCGGATTAGATTGGGATTGAAACAGGGCTACTGGGAGAGAGTGGGGCAGTCAGATTAGATTGGGATTGAAACAGGGATATTGGGAGAGAGTCAGGCAGTGGGATTTGTTTGGGATTGTTACAGGGCTAATAGCAGAGAGTGGGGCAGTCGGATTAGATTGGGATTGAAACAGGGCTATTGGGAGAGAGTCAGGCAATGGGATTAGTTTGGGATTGTTACAGGGCTAATCCTCTGAAGAAGGAATTTTCCTCCATACAAGATCAGGGGGCAGGTTGTTCAACCTTGCCCGTCTAAGAGCGAAGTCCAAAGTACGGAAAGTCCTCATCAGAGAACTCCACTTTGCTGACGATGCTGCTTTCACATCTCACACTGAAGAATGCCTGCAGAGTCTCATCGACAGGTTTGCGTCTGCCTGCAATGAATTTGGCCTAACCATCAGCCTCAAGAAAACGAACATCATGGGGCAGGATGTCAGAAATGCTCCATCCATCAATATTGGCGACCACGCTCTGGAAGTGGTTCAAGAGTTCACCTACCTAGGTTCAACTATCACCAGTAACCTGTCTCTAGATGCAGAAATCAACAAGCGCATGGGTAAGGCTTCCACTGCTATGTCCAGACTGGCCAAGAGAGTGTGGGAAAATGGCGCACTGACACGGAACACAAAAGTCCGAGTGTATCAGGCCTGTGTCATCAGTACCTTGCTCTACGGCAGCGAGGCCTGGACAACGTATGCCAGCCAAGAGCGACGTCTCAATTCATTCCATCTTCGCTGCCTTCGGAGAATACTTGGCATCAGGTGGCAGGACTATATCTCCAACACAGAAGTCCTTGAAGCGGCCAACACCCCCAGCTTATACACACTACTGAGTCAGCGGCGCTTGAGATGGCTTGGCCATGTGAGCCGCATGGAAGATGGCAGGATCCCCAAAGACACATTGTACAGCGAGCTCGCCACTGGTATCAGACCCACCGGCCGTCCATGTCTCCGTTATAAAGACGTCTGCAAACGCGACATGAAATCGTGTGACATTGATCACAAGTCGTGGGAGTCAGTTGCCAGCATTCGCCAGAGCTGGCGGGCAGCCATAAAGACAGGGCTAAATTGTGGCGAGTTGAAGAGACTCAGTAGTTGGCAGGAAAAAAGACAGAGGCGCAAGGGGAGAGCCAACTGTGCAACAGCCCCAACAAACAAATTTCTCTGCAGCACCTGTGGAAGAGCCTGTCACTCCAGAATTGGCCTCTATAGCCACTCCAGGCGCTGCTTCACAAACCACTGACCACCTCCAGGCGCGTATCCATTGTCTCTCGAGATAAGGAGGCCCAAAGAACAGGGCTAATAGCAGAGAGTGGGGCAGTCGGATTAGATTGGGATTGAAACAGGGCTATTGGGAGAGAGTCAGGCAGTGGGATTAGTTTGGGATTGTTACAGGGCTATGGGGAGACAGTGAGGCAGTGGGATTAGTTTGGGATTGATAGAGGGCTATGGGGAGTGAGTAGGGCAGTGGGATAATTTTGGGTTTGATACAGGGCTATGGGGAGAGAGTGGGGCAGTGAGATTAGTTTGGGATTGATACAGGGCTTTGGGGAGAGAGCCGGACAGTGGGATTAGTTTGGGATTGATACAGGGCTATGGGGAGAGAATAGGGCAGTGGGATTAGTTTGGGATTGATACAGGGCTACGGGGAGAGAATAGGGCAGTGGGATTAGTTTGGGATTGATACAGGGCTATTGGGAGAGAGTAGGGCAGTGGGATTAGTTTGGGATTGATACAGGGCTATGGGGAGACAGTGAGGCAGTGGGATTAGTTTGGGATTGATAGAGGGCTATGGGGAGTGAGTAGGGCAGTGGGATAATTTTGGGTTTGATACAGGGCTATGGGGAGAGAGTGGGGCAGTGAGATTAGTTTGGGATTGATACAGGGCTTTGGGGAGAGAGCCGGACAGTGGGATTAGTTTGGGATTGATACAGGGCTATGGGGAGAGAATAGGGCAGTGGGATTAGTTTGGGATTGATACAGGGCTATTGGGTGAGAGTAGGGCAGTGGGATTAGTTTGGGATTGATACAGGGCTATTGGGAGAGAGTAGGGCAGTGGGATTAGTTTGGGATTGATACAGGGCTATGGGGAGACAGTGAGGCAGTGGGATTAGTTTGGGATTGATAGAGGGCTATGGGGAGTGAGTAGGGCAGTGGGATAATTTTGGGTTTGATACAGGGCTATGGGGAGAGAGTGGGGCAGTGAGATTAGTTTGGGATTGATACAGGGCTTTGGGGAGAGAGCCGGACAGTGGGATTAGTTTGGGATTGATACAGGGCTATGGGGAGAGAATAGGGCAGTGGGATTAGTTTGGGATTGATACAGGGCTATTGGGTGAGAGTAGGGCAGTGGGATTAGTTTGGGATCGATACAGGGCTATGGGGAGAGAGCAGGACAGTGGGATTAGTTTGGGATTGATACAGGGCTATGGGGAGAGAGTGGGGCAGTGGGATTAGTTTGGGATTGACACAGGGCGATGGGGAGATAGTTGGGCAGTGGGATTTGTTTGGGATTGTTACAGGGCTATGGGGAGAGAGTAGGGCAGTGGGATTAGTTTGGGATTGAAACAGGGCGATGGGGAGAGAGTGAGGCAGTGGGATTAGTTTGTGATTGATACAGGGCTAATAGCAGAGAGTGGGGCAGTCGGATTAGATTGGGATTGAAACAGGGCTATTGGGAGAGAGTCAGGCAATGGGATTAGTTTGGGATTGTTACAGGGCTAATAGCAGAGAGTGGGGCAGTCGGATTAGATTGGGATTGAAACAGGGCTATTGGGAGAGAGTCAGGCAGTGGGATTAGTTTGGGATTGTTACAGGGCTATTGGGAGAGAGTAGGGCAGTGGGATTAGTTTGGGATTGATACAGGGCTATGGGGAGAGCGTCGGCAGTGGGATTAGTTTGTGATTGATACAGGGCTATGGGGAGAGAGTGACGCAGTGGGATTAGTTTGGGATTGATACAGGGCTATGGGGTGAGAGTAGGGCAATGGGATTAGTTTGGGATCGATACAGGGCGATGGGGAGCGAGTAGGGCAATGGGATTAGTTTGGGATTGATACAGGGCTATGGGGAGAGAGTCGGGCAGTGGGATTAGTTTGGGATTGATACAGGGCTATGGGGTGAGAGTAGGGCAATGGGATTAGTTTGGGATCGATACAGGGCTATGGGGAGAGAGTGGGGCAGTGGGATTAGTTTGGGATTGACACAGGGCGATGGGGAGAGAGTAGGGCAATGGGATTAGTTTGGGATCGATACAGGGCTATGGGGAGAGAGTGGGGCAGTGGGATTAGTTTGGGATTGACACACGGCTATGGGGTGAGAGTAGGGCAATGGGATTAGTTTGGGATTGACACAGGGCTATGGGGAGAGAGTGGGGCAGTGGGATTAGTATGGGATTGACACAGGGCGATGGGGAGAGAGTCGGGCAGTGGGATTTGTGGGATTGATACAGGGCAAATAGCAGAGAATGGGGCAGTCGGATTAGATTGGGATTGATACAGGGCTATGCGGAGAGAGTCGGGCAGTGGGATTAGTTTGGGGATTGATACAGGGCTATGGGGAGAGAGTAGGGCAGTGGGATTAATTTGGGATTAATACAGGGCTATGGGGAGAGTGGGGCAGTGGGATTAGTGTGGGATTGATACAGGGCTATGGGGAGAGCGTAGTGCAGTGGGATTAGTCTGGGATCGATACAGCGCTGTGGGGTGAGAGCAGGACAGTGGGATTAGTTTGGGATTGATACAGGGCAATAGGGAGAGAAGGGCAGTGGGATTAGTTTGGGATTGATACAGGGCAATAGGGAGAGAGTAGGGCAGTGGAATTAGTTTGGGATTGATACAGGGCTATGGGGAGAGAGTGAGGCAGTGGGATTAGTTTGGGATTGATAGAGGGCTATGGGGAGAGAGTAGGGCATTGGGGTTAGTTTTGGGATTGATACAGGGCTAATAGCAGAGAGTGAGGCAGTCGGATTAGATTGGGATTGAAACAGGTCTATTGGGAGAGAGTGGGGCAGTCGGATTAGATTGGGATTGAAACAGGGCTATTGGGAGAGAGTCAGGCAGTGGGATTAGTTTGGGATTGTTACAGGGCTAATAGCAGAGAGTGGGGCAGTCAGATTAGATTGGGATTGAAACAGGGCTATTGGGAGAGAGTCAGGCAATGGGATTAGTTTGGGATTGTTACAGGGCTACGGGGAGAGTATAGGGCAGTGGGATTAGTTTGGGATTGATACAGGGCTATGGGGAGAGCGTCGACAGTGGGATTAGTTTGGGATTGATACAGGGCTATGGGGAGAGAGTCAGGCTGTGGGATTTATTTTGGGATGGATACAGGGCTATGGGGAGAGAGTGGGGCAGTGGGATTAGTTTGTGATTGATACAGGGCTATGGGGAGAGAGTGAGGCAGTGGGTTTAGTTTTGGGATGGATACAAGGCTATGGGGAGAGAGTGGGGCAGTGGGATTAGTTTGGGATTGACACAGGGCGATGGGGAGAGAGTCGGGCAGTGGGTTTAGTTTTGGGATGGATACAAGGCTATGGGGAGAGAGTGGGGCAGTGGGATTAGTTTGGGATTGACAGACGGCTATGGGGAGAGAGTGAGGCAGTGGGTTTAGTTTTGGGATGGATACAAGGCTATGGGGAGAGAGTGGGGCAGTGGGATTAGTTTGGGATTGATACAGGGCTAAAGGGAGAGAGTGGGGTGGTGGGATTAGTGTGGGATCGCTGCAGCGCCCTTGGGAGAGAGCAGGACAGTGGGATCAGTTTGGGATTGATGCAGGGCAATAGGGAGAGAGTAGGGCAGAGGGATTAGTTTGGGATTGATACAGGGCTATGGGGAGAGAATAGGGCAGTGGGATTAGTTTGGGATTGATACAGGGCTATTGGGTGAGAGTGGGGCAGTGGGATTAGTTTGGGATCGATACAGGGCTATGGGGAGAGAGCAGGACAGTGGGATTAGTTTGGGATTGATACAGGGCTATGGGGAGAGAGTGGGGCAGTGGGATTAGTTTGGGATTGACACAGGGCGATGGGGAGAGAGTCGGGCAGTGGGATTTGTTTGGGATTGTTACAGGGCTATGGGGAGAGAGTAGGGCAGTGGGATTAGTTTGTGATTGATACAGGGCTAATAGCAGAGAGTGGGGCAGTCGGATTAGATTGGGATTGAAACAGGGCTATTGAGAGAGAGTCAGGCAGTGGGATTAGTTTGGGATTGTTACAGGGCTACGGGGAGAGAATAGGGCAGTGGGATTAGTTTGGGATTGATACAGGGCTATTGGGAGAGAGTAGGGCAGTGGGATTAGTTTGGGATTGATACAGGGCTATGGGGAGACAGTGAGGCAGTGGGATTAGTTTGGGATTGATAGAGGGCTATGGGGAGTGAGTAGGGCAGTGGGATAATTTTGGGTTTGATACAGGGCTATGGGGAGAGAGTGGGGCAGTGAGATTAGTTTGGGATTGATACAGGGCTTTGGGGAGAGAATAGGGCAGTGGGATTAGTTTGGGATTGATACAGGGCTATTGGGTGAGAGTAGGGCAGTGGGATTAGTTTGGGATCGATACAGGGCTATGGGGAGAGAGCAGGACAGTGGGATTAGTTTGGGATTGATACAGGGCTATGGGGAGAGAGTGGGGCAGTGGGATTAGTTTGGGATTGACACAGGGCGATGGGGAGAGAGTCGGGCAGTGGGATTTGTTTGGGATTGTTACAGGGCTATGGGGAGAGAGTAGGGCAGTGGGATTAGTTTGGGATTGTTACAGGGCTAATAGCAGAGAGTGGGGCAGTCGGATTAGATTGGGATTGAAACAGGGCTATTGGGAGAGAGTCAGGCAGTGGGATTAGTTTGGGATTGTTACAGGGCTATTGGGAGAGAGTAGGGCAGTGGGATTAGTTTGGGATTGATACAGGGCTATGGGGAGAGCGTCGGCAGTGGGATTAGTTTGTGATTGATACAGGGCTATGGGGAGAGAGTGACGCAGTGGGATTAGTTTGGGATTGATACAGGGCTATGGGGTGAGAGTAGGGCAATGGGATTAGTTTGGGATCGATACAGGGCTATGGGGAGAGAGCAGGACAGTGGGATTAGTTTGGGATTGATACAGGGCTATGGGGAGAGAGTCGGGCAGTGGGATTAGTTTGGGATTGATACAGGGCTATGGGGTGAGAGTAGGGCAATGGGATTAGTTTGGGATCGATACAGGGCTATGGGGAGAGAGTGGGGCAGTGGGATTAGTTTGGGATTGACACAGGGCGATGGGGAGAGAGTAGGGCAATGGGATTAGTTTGGGATCGATACAGGGCTATGGGGAGAGAGTGGGGCAGTGGGATTAGTTTGGGATTGACACAGGGCGATGGGGAGAGAGTCGGGCAGTGGGATTTGTGGGATTGATACAGGGCAAATAGCAGAGAGTGGGGCAGTCGGATTAGATTGGGATTGATACAGGGCTATGCGGAGAGAGTCGGGCAGTGGGATTAGTTTGGGGATTGATACAGGGCTATGGGGAGAGAGTAGGGCAGTGGGATTAATTTGGGATTAATACAGGGCTATGGGGAGAGTGGGGCAGTGGGATTAGTGTGGGATTGATACAGGGCTATGGGGAGAGCGTAGTGCAGTGGGATTAGTCTGGGATCGATACAGCGCTGTGGGGTGAGAGCAGGACAGTGGGATTAGTTTGGGATTGATACAGGGCAATAGGGAGAGAAGGGCAGTGGGATTAGTTTGGGATTGATACAGGGCAATAGGGAGAGAGTAGGGCAGTGGGATTAGTTTGGGATTGATAGAGGGCTATGGGGAGAGAGTAGGGCATTGGGGTTAGTTTTGGGATTGATACAGGGCTAATAGCAGAGAGTGAGGCAGTCGGATTAGATTGGGATTGAAACAGGTCTATTGGGAGAGAGTGGGGCAGTCGGATTAGATTGGGATTGAAACAGGGCTATTGGGAGAGAGTCAGGCAGTGGGATTAGTTTGGGATTGTTACAGGGCTAATAGCAGAGAGTGGGGCAGTCAGATTAGATTGGGATTGAAACAGGGCTATTGGGAGAGAGTCAGGCAATGGGATTAGTTTGGGATTGTTACAGGGCTACGGGGAGAGTATAGGGCAGTGGGATTAGTGTGGGATTGATACAGGGCTATGGGGAGAGAGTCAGGCTATGGGATTTATTTTGGGATGGATACAGGGCTATGGGGAGAGAGTGAGGCAGTGGGATTAGTTTGGGATTGACAGACGGCTATGGGGAGAGAGTGAGGCAGTGGGTTTAGTTTTGGGATGGATACAAGGCTATGGGGAGAGAGTGGGGCAGTGGGATTAGTTTTGGGATTGATACAGGGCCATGGGGTGAGAGTAGGGCAGTGGGATTAGTTTGGGATTGATACAGGGCTAAAGGGAGAGAGTGGGGTGGTGGGATTAGTGTGGGATCGCTGCAGCGCCCTTGGGAGAGAGCAGGACAGTGGGATCAGTTTGGGATTGATGCAGGGCAATAGGGAGAGAGTAGGGCAGAGGGATTAGTTTGGGATTGATACAGGGCTATGGGGAGAGAGTGAGGCAGTGGGATTAGTTTGGGATTGATAGAGGGCTATGGGGAGAGAGTAGGGCAGTGGGATTAGTGTGGGATCGATACAGGGCTAATAGCAGAGAGTGGGGCAGTGGATTAGTTTGTGATTGATACAGGGCTATGGGGAGAGAGTGAGGCAGTGGGATTAGTTTGTGATTGATACAGGGATATGGGGAGAGAGTGGGGCAGTGGGATTAGTTTGTGATTGATACAGGGATATGGGGAGAGAGTGAGGCAGTGGGATTAGTTTGTGATTGATACAGGGCTATGGGGAGAGAGTGGGGCAGTGGGATTAGTTTGTGATTGACAGACGGCTATGGGGAGAGAGTGAGGCAGTGGGTTTAGTTTTGGGATGGATACAAGGCTATGGGGAGAGAGTGAGGCAGTGGGATTAGTTTGTGATTGATAAATGGCTCTGGGGAGAGAGTAGGGCAGTGGGATTAGTTTTGGGATTGATACAGGGCTATGGGGTGAGAGTAGGGCAGTGGGATTAGTTTGGGAATGAAACAGTGCGATAGGCAGAGAGTGGGGCAGTGGGATTAGTTTGGGATTGAAACAGGGCTTTGGCGAGATACTGGGGCAGTGGGATTTGTTTGGGATTAATAGAGGCCGAAGGGGAGAGAGTGAGGTAGTGGGATTAGTTTGGGGATTGATACAGGGCTATTGGGAGAGAGTAGGGCAGTGGGATTAGTTTGGGGTTTATACAGGGCTATTGGGAGAGAGTAGGGCAGTGGGATTAGTTTGGGATTGATACAGGGCTATGGGGAGAGCTTCGGCAGTGGGATTAGTTTGGGATTGATTCAGGGCTATATGCAGAGAGTGGGACAGTTTAATTAGATTGGGATTGATACAGGGCTCTGGGGAGAGAGTGGGGCAGTGGGATCAGTGTGGGATTCATACAGGGCAATAGGGAGAGAGTAGGGCAGTGGGATTAGTTTGGGATTGATACAGGGCTATTGGGAGAGAGTCGGGCAGTGGGATTAGTTTGGGATTGATACAGGGCTATGGGGAGAGCGTCGACAGTGGGATTAGTTTGGGATTGATACTGGGCTATGGGGAGAGAGTCAGGCAGTGGGATGAGTTTTGGGATGGATACAGGGCTATGGGGAGAGAGTGGGGCAGTGGGATTAGTTTGGGATTGATACTGGGCTTTGGGGAGAGAGTCAGGCAGTGGGATTAGTTTTGCGATGGATACAGGGCTATGGGGAGAGAGTGAGGCAGTGGGTTTAGTTTTGGGATGGATACAGGGCTATGGGGAGAGAGTGGGGCAGTGGGATTAGTTTGTGATTGATAAATGGCTCTGGGGAGACAGTGAGGCAGTGGGATTAGTTTGGGATTGATACAGGGCCATGGGGTGAGAGTAGGGCAGTGGGATTAGTTTTGGGATTGATACAGGGCTAAAGGGAGAGAGTGGGGCAGTGGGATTAGTTTTGGGATTGATACAGGGCCATGGGGTGAGAGTAGGGCAGTGGGATTAGTGTGGGATCGATACAGGGCTAAAGGGAGAGAGTGGGGCAGTGGGATTAGTTTTGGGATTGATACAGGGCCATGGGGTGAGAGTAGGGCAGTGGGATTAGTGTGGGATCGCTGCAGCGCCATGGGGAGAGAGCAGGACAGTGGGATCAGTTTGGGATTGATGCAGGGCAATAGGGAGAGAGTAGGGCAGAGGGATTAGTTTGGGATTGATACAGGGCTATGGGGAGAGAGTGAGGCAGTGGGATTCGTTTGGGATTGATACAGGGCTATGGGAAGAGAGCAGGGCATTGGGGTTAGTTTGGGATTGATACAGGTCTAATAGCAGAGAGTGAGGCAGTCGGATTAGATTGGGATTGAAACAGGGCTATTGGGAGAGAGTGGGGCAGTCGGATTAGATAGGGATTGAAACAGGGATATTGGGAGAGAGTCAGGCAGTGGGATTTGTTTGGGATTGTTACAGGGCTAATAGCAGAGAGTGGGGCAGTCGGATTAGATTGGAATTGAAACAGGGCTATTGGGAGAGAGTGGGGCAGTCGGATTAGATTGGGATTGAAACAGGGATATTGGGAGAGAGTCAGGCAGTGGGATTTGTTTGGGATTGTTACAGGGCTAATAGCAGAGAGTGGGGCAGTCGGATTAGATTGGGATTGAAACAGGGCTATTGGGAGAGAGTCAGGCAATGGGATTAGTTTGGGATTGTTACAGGGCTAATAGCAGAGAGTAGGGCAGTCGGATTAGATTGGGATTGAAACAGGGCTATTGGGAGAGAGTCAGGCAGTGGGATTAGTTTGGGATTGTTACAGGGCTACGGGGAGAGAATAGGGCAGTGGGATTAGTTTGGGATTGATACAGGGCTACGGGGAGAGAATAGGGCAGTGGGATTAGTTTGGGATTGATACAGGGCTATTGGGAGAGAGTAGGGCAGTGGGATTAGTTTGGGATTGATACAGGGCTATGGGGAGACAGTGAGGCAGTGGGATTAGTTTGGGATTGATAGAGGGCTATAGGGAGAGAGTGAGGCAGTGGGATTAGTTTGGGGTTGACAGAGGGCTGTGGGGAGTGAGTAGGGCAGTGGGATAATTTTGGGTTTGATACAGGGCTATGGGGAGAGAGTGGGGCAGTGAGATTAGTTTGGGATTGATACAGGGCTTTGGGGAGAGAGCCGGACAGTGGGATTAGTTTGGGATTGATACAGGGCTATGGGGAGAGAATAGGGCAGTGGGATTAGTTTGGGATTGATACAGGGCTATTGGGTGAGAGTAGGGCAGTGGGATTAGTTTGGGATCGATACAGGGCTATGGGGAGAGAGCAGGACAGTGGGATTAGTTTGGGATTGATACAGGGCTATGGGGAGAGAGTGGGGCAGTGGGATTAGTTTGGGATTGACACAGGGCGATGGGGAGAGAGTCGGGCAGTGGGATTTGTTTGGGATTGTTACAGGGCTATGGGGAGAGAGTAGGGCAGTGGGATTAGTTTGGGATTGAAACAGGGCGATGGGGAGAGAGTCGGGCAGTGGGATTAGTTTGGGATTGTTACAGGGCTATGGGGAGAGAGTCGTGCAGTGTGACTAGTTTGGGATTGATACAGGGCTATGGGGAGAGAGTGGGGCAGTGGGATTAGTTTTGGGATTGATACAGGCCCATGGGGTGAGAGTAGGGCAGTGGGATTAGTGTGGGATCGCTGCAGCGCCATGGGGAGAGAGCAGGACAGTGGGATCAGTTTGGGATTGATGCAGGGCAATAGGGAGAGAGTAGGGCAGAGGGATTAGTTTGGGATTGATACAGGGCTATGGGGAGAGAGTGAGGCAGTGGGATTAGTTTGGGATTGATAGAGGGCTATGGGGAGAGAGTAGGGCAGTGGGATTAGTTTTGGGATTGATAGAGGGCTATGGGGTGAGAGTAGGGCAGTGGGATTAGTGTGGGATCGATACAGGGCTAATAGCAGAGAGTGGGGCAGTGGATTAGTTTGTGATTGATACAGGGCTATGGGGAGAGAGTGAGGCAGTGGGATTAGTTTGTGATTGATACAGGGCTATGGGGAGAGAGTGAGGCAGTGGGTTTAGTTTTGGGATGGATACAGGGCTATGGGGAGAGAGTGGGGCAGTGGGATTAGTTTGGGATTGACAGACGGCTATGGGGAGAGAGTGAGGCAGTGGGTTTAGTTTTGGGATGGATACAAGGCTATGGGGAGAGAGTGGGGCAGTGGGATTAGTTTTGGGATGGATACAGGGCTATGGGGAGAGAGTGGGGCAGTGGGATTAGTTTTGGGATGGATACAGGGCTATGGGGAGAGAGTGGGGCAGTGGGATTAGTTTCGGATTGACAGACGGCTATGGGGAGAGAGTAGGGCAGTGGGATTAGTTTTGGGATTGATACAGGGCTATGGGGTGAGAGTGGGGCAGTGGGATTAGTTTGTGATTGATAAATGGCTATGGGGAGAGAGTGAGGCAGTGGGTTTAGTTTTGGGATGGATACAGGGCTATGGGGAGAGAGTGGGGCAGTGGGATTAGTTTGGGATTGACAGACGGCTATGGGGTGAGAGTGGGGCAGTGGGATTAGTTTGTGATTGATAAATGGCTATGGGGAGAGAGTGAGGCAGTGGGTTTAGTTTTGGGATGGATACAGGGCTATGGGGAGAGAGTGGGGCAGTGGGATTAGTTTGGGATTGACAGACGGCTATGGGGAGAGAGTAGGGCAGTGGGATTAGTTTTGGGATTGATACAGGGCTATGGGGTGAGAGTAGGGCAGTGGGATTAGTTTGGGAATGAAACAGTGCTATTGGCAGAGAGTGGGGCAGTGGGATTAGTTTGGGATTAATAGAGGCCGAAGGGGAGAGAGTGAGGTAGTGGGATTAGTTTGGGGATTGATACAGGGCTATTGGGAGAGAGTAGGGCAGTGGGATTAGTTTGGGATTTATACAGGGCTATTGGGAGAGAGTAGGGCAGTGGGATTAGTTTGGGATTGATACAGGGCTATGGGGAGAGCTTCGGCAGTGGGATTAGTTTGGGATTGATTCAGGGCTATATGCAGAGAGTGGGAGAGTTTAATTAGATTGGGATTGATACAGGGCTCTGGGGAGAGAGTGGGGCAGTGGGATCAGTGTGGGATTCATACAGGGCAACAGGGAGAGAGTAGGGCAGTGGGATTAGTTTGGGATTGATACAGGGCTATTGGGAGAGAGTCGGGCAGTGGGATTAGTTTGGGATTGAAACAGGGCTATGGGGAGAGCTTCGGCAGTGGGATTAGTTTGGGATTGATACTGGGCTATGGGGAGAGTGTCAGTCAGTGGGATTAGTTTTGGGATGGATACAGGGCTATGGGGAGAGAGTGAGGCAGTGGGTTTAGTTTTGGGATGGATACAGGGCTATGGGGAGAGAGTGGGGCAGTGGGATTAGTTTGGGATTGATACAGGGCCATGGGGTGAGAGTAGGGCAGTGGGATTAGTTTGGGATTGATAAATGACTATGGGGAGAGAGTAGGGCAGTGGGATTAGTTTTGGGATTGATACAGGGCCATGGGGTGAGAGTAGGGCAGTGGGATTAGTTTGGGATTGATACAGGGCTAAAGGGAGAGAGTGGGGCAGTGGGATTAGTTTTGGGATTAATAGAGGCCGAAGGGGAGAGAGTGAGGTAGTGGGATTAGTTTGGGGATTGATACAGGGCTATTGGGAGAGAGTAGGGCAGTGGGATTAGTTTGGGATTTATACAGGGCTATTGGGAGAGAGTAGGGCAGTGGGATTAGTTTGGGATTGATACAGGGCTATGGGGAGAGCTTCGGCAGTGGGATTAGTTTGGGATTGATTCAGGGCTATATGCAGAGAGTGGGACAGTTTAATTAGATTGGGATTGATACAGGGCTCTGGGGAGAGAGTGGGGCAGTGGGATCAGTGTGGGATTCATACAGGGCAATAGGGAGAGAGTAGGGCAGTGGGATTAGTTTGGGATTGATACAGGGCTATTGGGAGAGAGTCGGGCAGTGGGATTAGTTTGGGATTGATACAGGGCTATGGGGAGAGCGTCGACAGTGGGATTAGTTTGGGATTGATACTGGGCTATGGGGAGAGAGTCAGGCAGTGGGATGAGTTTTGGGATGGATACAGGGCTATGGGGAGAGAGTGGGGCAGTGGGATTAGTTTGGGATTGATACTGGGCTTTGGGGAGAGAGTCAGGCAGTGGGATTAGTTTTGCGATGGATACAGGGCTATGGGGAGAGAGTGAGGCAGTGGGTTTAGTTTTGGGATGGATACAGGGCTATGGGGAGAGAGTGGGGCAGTGGGATTAGTTTGTGATTGATAAATGGCTCTGGGGAGACAGTGAGGCAGTGGGATTAGTTTGGGATTGATACAGGGCCATGGGGTGAGAGTAGGGCAGTGGGATTAGTTTTGGGATTGATACAGGGCTAAAGGGAGAGAGTGGGGCAGTGGGATTAGTTTTGGGATTGATGGAGGGCCATGGGGTGAGAGTAGGGCAGTGGGATTAGTGTGGGATCGATACAGGGCTAAAGGGAGAGAGTGGGGCAGTGGGATTAGTTTTGGGATTGATACAGGGCCATGGGGTGAGAGTAGGGCAGTGGGATTAGTGTGGGATCGCTGCAGCGCCATGGGGAGAGAGCAGGACAGTGGGATCAGTTTGGGATTGATGCAGGGCAATAGGGAGAGAGTAGGGCAGAGGGATTAGTTTGGGATTGATACAGGGCTATGGGGAGAGAGTGAGGCAGTGGGATTCGTTTGGGATTGATACAGGGCTATGGGAAGAGAGCAGGGCATTGGGGTTAGTTTTGGGATTGATACAGGGCTAAAGGGAGAGAGTGGGGCAGTGGGATTAGTTTTGGGATTGATACAGGGCCATGGGGTGAGAGTAGGGCAGTGGGATTAGTGTGGGATCGATACAGGGCTAAAGGGAGAGAGTGGGGCAGTGGGATTAGTTTTGGGATTGATACAGGGCCATGGGGTGAGAGTAGGGCAGTGGGATTAGTGTGGGATCGCTGCAGCGCCATGGGGAGAGAGCAGGACAGTGGGATCAGTTTGGGATTGATGCAGGGCAATAGGGAGAGAGTAGGGCAGAGGGATTAGTTTGGGATTGATACAGGGCTATGGGGAGAGAGTGAGGCAGTGGGATTCGTTTGGGATTGATACAGGGCTATGGGAAGAGAGCAGGGCATTGGGGTTAGTTTGGGATTGATACAGGGCTAATAGCAGAGAGTGGGGCAGTCGGATTAGATTGGAATTGAAACAGGGCTATTGGGAGAGAGTGGGGCAGTCGGATTAGATTGGGATTGAAACAGGGATATTGGGAGAGAGTCAGGCAGTGGGATTTGTTTGGGATTGTTACAGGGCTAATAGCAGAGAGTGGGGCAGTCGGATTAGATTGGGATTGAAACAGGGCTATTGGGAGAGAGTCAGGCAATGGGATTAGTTTGGGATTGTTACAGGGCTAATAGCAGAGAGTAGGGCAGTCGGATTAGATTGGGATTGAAACAGGGCTATTGGGAGAGAGTCAGGCAGTGGGATTAGTTTGGGATTGTTACAGGGCTACGGGGAGAGAATAGGGCAGTGGGATTAGTTTGGGGTTGATACAGGGCTACGGGGAGAGAATAGGGCAGTGGGATTAGTTTGGGATTGATACAGGGCTATTGGGAGAGAGTAGGGCAGTGGGATTAGTTTGGGATTGATACAGGGCTATGGGGAGACAGTGAGGCAGTGGGATTAGTTTGGGATTGATAGAGGGCTATAGGGAGAGAGTGAGGCAGTGGGATTAGTTTGGGGTTGACAGAGGGCTGTGGGGAGTGAGTAGGGCAGTGGGATAATTTTGGGTTTGATACAGGGCTATGGGGAGAGAGTGGGGCAGTGAGATTAGTTTGGGATTGATACAGGGCTTTGGGGAGAGAGCCGGACAGTGGGATTAGTTTGGGATTGATACAGGGCTATGGGGAGAGAATAGGGCAGTGGGATTAGTTTGGGATTGATACAGGGCTATTGGGTGAGAGTAGGGCAGTGGGATTAGTTTGGGATCGATACAGGGCTATGGGGAGAGAGCAGGACAGTGGGATTAGTTTGGGATTGATACAGGGCTATGGGGAGAGAGTGGGGCAGTGGGATTAGTTTGGGATTGACACAGGGCGATGGGGAGAGAGTCGGGCAGTGGGATTTGTTTGGGATTGTTACAGGGCTATGGGGAGAGAGTAGGGCAGTGGGATTAGTTTGGGATTGAAACAGGGCGATGGGGAGAGAGTCGGGCAGTGGGATTAGTTTGGGATTGTTACAGGGCTATGGGGAGAGAGTCGTGCAGTGTGACTAGTTTGGGATTGATACAGGGCTATGGGGAGAGAGTGGGGCAGTGGGATTAGTTTTGGGATTGATACAGGCCCATGGGGTGAGAGTAGGGCAGTGGGATTAGTGTGGGATCGCTGCAGCGCCATGGGGAGAGAGCAGGACAGTGGGATCAGTTTGGGATTGATGCAGGGCAATAGGGAGAGAGTAGGGCAGAGGGATTAGTTTGGGATTGATACAGGGCTATGGGGAGAGAGTGAGGCAGTGGGATTAGTTTGGGATTGATAGAGGGCTATGGGGAGAGAGTAGGGCAGTGGGATTAGTTTTGGGATTGATAGAGGGCTATGGGGTGAGAGTAGGGCAGTGGGATTAGTGTGGGATCGATACAGGGCTAATAGCAGAGAGTGGGGCAGTGGATTAGTTTGTGATTGATACAGGGCTATGGGGAGAGAGTGAGGCAGTGGGATTAGTTTGTGATTGATACAGGGCTATGGGGAGAGAGTGAGGCAGTGGGTTTAGTTTTGGGATGGATACAGGGCTATGGGGAGAGAGTGGGGCAGTGGGATTAGTTTGGGATTGACAGACGGCTATGGGGAGAGAGTGAGGCAGTGGGTTTAGTTTTGGGATGGATACAAGGCTATGGGGAGAGAGTGGGGCAGTGGGATTAGTTTTGGGATGGATACAGGGCTATGGGGAGAGAGTGGGGCAGTGGGATTAGTTTTGGGATGGATACAGGGCTATGGGGAGAGAGTGGGGCAGTGGGATTAGTTTCGGATTGACAGACGGCTATGGGGAGAGAGTAGGGCAGTGGGATTAGTTTTGGGATTGATACAGGGCTATGGGGTGAGAGTGGGGCAGTGGGATTAGTTTGTGATTGATAAATGGCTATGGGGAGAGAGTGAGGCAGTGGGTTTAGTTTTGGGATGGATACAGGGCTATGGGGAGAGAGTGGGGCAGTGGGATTAGTTTGGGATTGACAGACGGCTATGGGGTGAGAGTGGGGCAGTGGGATTAGTTTGTGATTGATAAATGGCTATGGGGAGAGAGTGAGGCAGTGGGTTTAGTTTTGGGATGGATACAGGGCTATGGGGAGAGAGTGGGGCAGTGGGATTAGTTTGGGATTGACAGACGGCTATGGGGAGAGAGTAGGGCAGTGGGATTAGTTTTGGGATTGATACAGGGCTATGGGGTGAGAGTAGGGCAGTGGGATTAGTTTGGGAATGAAACAGTGCTATTGGCAGAGAGTGGGGCAGTGGGATTAGTTTGGGATTAATAGAGGCCGAAGGGGAGAGAGTGAGGTAGTGGGATTAGTTTGGGGATTGATACAGGGCTATTGGGAGAGAGTAGGGCAGTGGGATTAGTTTGGGATTTATACAGGGCTATTGGGAGAGAGTAGGGCAGTGGGATTAGTTTGGGATTGATACAGGGCTATGGGGAGAGCTTCGGCAGTGGGATTAGTTTGGGATTGATTCAGGGCTATATGCAGAGAGTGGGAGAGTTTAATTAGATTGGGATTGATACAGGGCTCTGGGGAGAGAGTGGGGCAGTGGGATCAGTGTGGGATTCATACAGGGCAACAGGGAGAGAGTAGGGCAGTGGGATTAGTTTGGGATTGATACAGGGCTATTGGGAGAGAGTCGGGCAGTGGGATTAGTTTGGGATTGAAACAGGGCTATGGGGAGAGCTTCGGCAGTGGGATTAGTTTGGGATTGATACTGGGCTATGGGGAGAGTGTCAGTCAGTGGGATTAGTTTTGGGATGGATACAGGGCTATGGGGAGAGAGTGAGGCAGTGGGTTTAGTTTTGGGATGGATACAGGGCTATGGGGAGAGAGTGGGGCAGTGGGATTAGTTTGGGATTGATACAGGGCCATGGGGTGAGAGTAGGGCAGTGGGATTAGTTTGGGATTGATAAATGACTATGGGGAGAGAGTAGGGCAGTGGGATTAGTTTTGGGATTGATACAGGGCCATGGGGTGAGAGTAGGGCAGTGGGATTAGTTTGGGATTGATACAGGGCTAAAGGGAGAGAGTGGGGCAGTGGGATTAGTTTTGGGATTAATAGAGGCCGAAGGGGAGAGAGTGAGGTAGTGGGATTAGTTTGGGGATTGATACAGGGCTATTGGGAGAGAGTAGGGCAGTGGGATTAGTTTGGGATTTATACAGGGCTATTGGGAGAGAGTAGGGCAGTGGGATTAGTTTGGGATTGATACAGGGCTATGGGGAGAGCTTCGGCAGTGGGATTAGTTTGGGATTGATTCAGGGCTATATGCAGAGAGTGGGAGAGTTTAATTAGATTGGGATTGATACAGGGCTCTGGGGAGAGAGTGGGGCAGTGGGATCAGTGTGGGATTCATACAGGGCAACAGGGAGAGAGTAGGGCAGTGGGATTAGTTTGGGATTGATACAGGGCTATTGGGAGAGAGTCGGGCAGTGGGATTAGTTTGGGATTGAAACAGGGCTATGGGGAGAGCTTCGGCAGTGGGATTAGTTTGGGATTGATACTGGGCTATGGGGAGAGTGTCAGTCAGTGGGATTAGTTTTGGGATGGATACAGGGCTATGGGGAGAGAGTGAGGCAGTGGGTTTAGTTTTGGGATGGATACAGGGCTATGGGGAGAGAGTGGGGCAGTGGGATTAGTTTGTGATTGATAAATGGCTCTGGGGAGACAGTGAGGCAGTGGGATTAGTTTGGGATTGATACAGGGCCATGGGGTGAGAGTAGGGCAGTGGGATTAGTTTGGGATTGATAAATGACTATGGGGAGAGAGTAGGGCAGTGGGATTAGTTTTGGGATTGATACAGGGCCATGGGGTGAGAGTAGGGCAGTGGGATTAGTTTGGGATTGATACAGGGCTAAAGGGAGAGAGTGGGGCAATGGGATTTGTTTTGGGATTGATACAGGGCCATGGGGTGAGAGTAGGGCAGTGGGATTAGTGTGGGATCGATACAGGGCTAAAGGGAGAGAGTGGGGTGGTGGGATTAGTGTGGGATCGCTGCAGCGCCATGGGGAGAGAGCAGGACAGTGGGATCAGTTTGGGATTGATGCAGGGCAATAGGGAGAGAGTAGGGCAGAGGGATTAGTTTGGGATAGATACAGGGCTATGGGGAGAGAGTGAGGCAGTGGGATTAGTTTGGGATTGATAGAGGGCTATGGGGTGAGAGTAGGGCAGTGGGATTAGTGTGGGATCGATACAGGGCTATGGGAAGAGAGCAGGGCATTGGGGTTAGTTTGGGATTGATACAGGTCTAATAGCAGAGAGTGAGGCAGTCGGATTAGATTGGGATTGAAACAGGGCTATTGGGAGAGAGTGGGGCAGTCGGATTAGATAGGGATTGAAACAGGGATATTGGGAGAGAGTCAGGCAGTGGGATTTGTTTGGGATTGTTACAGGGCTAATAGCAGAGAGTGGGGCAGTCGGATTAGATTGGGATTGAAACAGGGCTATTGGGAGAGAGTGGGGCAGTCGGATTAGATTGGGATTGAAACAGGGATATTGGGAGAGAGTCAGGCAGTGGGATTTGTTTGGGATTGTTACAGGGCTAATAGCAGAGAGTGGGGCAGTCAGATTAGATTGGGATTGAAACAGGGCTATTGGGAGAGAGTCAGGCAGTGGGATTAGTTTGGGATTGTTACAGGGCTACGGGGAGAGAATAGGGCAGTGGGATTAGTTTGGGATTGATACAGGGCTACGGGGAGAGAATAGGGCAGTGGGATTAGTTTGGGATTGATACAGGGCTATTGGGAGAGAGTAGGGCAGTGGGATTAGTTTGGGATTGATACAGGGCTATGGGGAGACAGTGAGGCAGTGGGATTAGTTTGGGATTGATGGAGGGCTATGGGGAGAGAGTGAGGCAGTGGGATTAGTTTGGGGTTGACAGAGGGCTGTGGGGAGTGAGTAGGGCAGTGGGATAATTTTGGGTTTGATACAGGGCTATGGGGAGAGAGTGGGGCAGTGAGATTAGTTTGGGATTGATACAGGGCTTTGGGGAGAGAGCCGGACAGTGGGATTAGTTTGGGATTGATAGAGGGCTATGGGGAGAGAATAGGGCAATGGGATTAGTTTGGGATTGATACAGGGCTATTGGGTGAGAGTAGGGCAGTGGGATTAGTTTGGGATCGATACAGGGCTATGGGGAGAGAGCAGGACAGTGGGATTAGTTTGGGATTGATACAGGGCTATGGGGAGAGAGTGGGGCAGTGGGATTAGTTTGGGATTGACACAGGGCGATGGGGAGAGAGTCGGGCAGTGGGATTTGTTTGGGATTGTTACAGGGCTATGGGGAGAGAGTAGGGCAGTGGGATTAGTTTGGGATTGAAACAGGGCGATGGGGAGAGAGTCGGGCAGTGGGATTAGTTTGGGATTGTTACAGGGCTATGGGGAGAGAGTCGTGCAGTGTGACTAGTTTGGGATTGATACAGGGCTATGGGGAGAGAGTGAGGCAGTGGGATTAGTTTGGGGATTGATACAGGGCTATGGGGAGAGAGTGGGGCAGTGGATTTGGTTTGGGATTCAAACAGGGCTATGGGGAGAGAGTCGGGCAGTGGGATTAGTTTGGGATTGTTACAGGGCAATGGGGAGAGAATAGGGCAGTGGGATTAGTTTGGGATTGTTACAGGGCTATGGGGAGAGAGTCGTGCAGTGTGACTAGTTTGGGATTGATACAGGGCTATGGGGAGAGAGTCGGGCAGTGGGATTAGTTTGGGGATTGATACAGGGCTATGGGGAGAGAGTGGGGCAGTGGATTTGGTTTGGGATTGAAACAGGGCTATGGGGAGAGAGTCGGGCAGTGGGATTAGTTTGGGATTGTTACAGGGGAATGGGGAGAGAATAGAGCAGTGGGATTAGTTTGGGATTGATACAGGGCAAATAGCAGAGAGTGGGGTAGTCGGATTAGAATGGGATCGATACAGGGCTATGGGGAGAGAGTAGGGCAGTGGGATTAGTTTGGGATTGATACAGGGCAAATAGCAGAGAGTGGGGTAGTCGGATTAGAATGGGATTGATAGAGGGCTGTGGGGAGAGCCTAGTGCAGTGGGATTAGTGTGGGATCGATACAGGGCAATAGGGAGAGAGTGGGGCAGTGGGATTAGTTTGGGATTGATACAGGGCAATAGGGAGAGAGTAGGGCAGTGGGATTAGTGTGGGATCGATACAGGGCTATGGGGAGATAGTGAGGCAGTGGGATTAGTTTGGGATTGATAGAGGGCTATGGGGAGAGAGTCGGGCAGTGGGATTAGTTTTGGGATTGATACAGGGCTAATAGCAGAGAGTGAGGCAGTCGGATTAGATTGGGATTGAAACAGGGCTATTGGGAGAGATGGGGCAGTCGGATTAGATTGGGATTGAAACAGGGCTATTGGGAGAGAGTGAGGCAGTGGGATTAGTTTGGGATTGTTACAGGCTAATAGCAGAGAGTGGGGCAGTCAGATTAGATTGGGATTGAAACAGGGCTATTGGGAGAGAGTCAGGCAATGGGATTAGTTTGGGATTGTTACAGGGCTACGGGGAGCGTATAGGGTAGTGGGATTAGTTTGGGATTGATACAGGGCTATGGGGAGAGCGTTGACAGTGGGATTAGTTTGGGATTGATACAGGGCTATGGGGAGAGAGTCAGGCTGTGGGATTAGTTTTGGGATGGATACAGGGCTATGGGGAGAGAGTGAGGCAGTGGGATTAGTTTGTGATTGATACAGGGCTATGGGGAGAGAGTGAGGCAGTGGGTTTAGTTTTGGGATGGATACAGGGCTATGGGGAGAGAGTGGGGCAGTGGGATTAGTTTTGGGATGGATACAGGGCTATGGGGAGAGAGTGAGGCAGTGGGATTAGTTTGTGATTGATACAGGGCTATGGGGAGAGAGTGAGGCAGTGGGTTTAGTTTTGGGATGGATACAGGGCTATGGGGAGAGAGTGAGGCAGTGGGTTTAGTTTTGGGATGGATACAGGGCTATGGGGAGAGAGTGGGGCAGTGGGATTAGTTTGGGATTGATGGAGGGCTATGGGGAGAGAGTGAGGCAGTGGGATTAGTTTGGGATTGATACAGGGCTACGGGGAGAGAATAGGGCAGTGGGATTAGTTTGGGATTGATACAGGGCTATTGGGAGAGAGTAGGGCAGTGGGATTAGTTTGGGATTGATACAGGGCTATGGGGAGACAGTGAGGCAGTGGGATTAGTTTGGGATTGATGGAGGGCTATGGGGAGAGAGTGAGGCAGTGGGATTAGTTTGGGGTTGACAGAGGGCTGTGGGGAGTGAGTAGGGCAGTGGGATAATTTTGGGTTTGATACAGGGCTATGGGGAGAGAGTGGGGCAGTGAGATTAGTTTGGGATTGATACAGGGCTTTGGGGAGAGAGCCGGACAGTGGGATTAGTTTGGGATTGATAGAGGGCTATGGGGAGAGAATAGGGCAATGGGATTAGTTTGGGATTGATACAGGGCTATTGGGTGAGAGTAGGGCAGTGGGATTAGTTTGGGATCGATTCAGGGCTATGGGGAGAGAGCAGGACAGTGGGATTAGTTTGGGATTGATACAGGGCTATGGGGAGAGAGTGGGGCAGTGGGATTAGTTTGGGATTGACACAGGGCGATGGGGAGAGAGTCGGGCAGTGGGATTTGTTTGGGATTGTTACAGGGCTATGGGGAGAGAGTAGGGCAGTGGGATTAGTTTGGGATTGTTACAGGGCTATGGGGAGAGAGTCGTGCAGTGTGACTAGTTTGGGATTGATACAGGGCTCTGGGGAGAGAGTGAGGCAGTGGGATTAGTTTGGGGATTGATACAGGGCTATGGGGAGAGAGTGGGGCAGTGGATTTGGTTTGGGATTCAAACAGGGCTATGGGGAGAGAGTCGGGCAGTGGGATTAGTTTGGGATTGTTACAGGGCAATGGGGAGAGAATAGGGCAGTGGGATTAGTTTGGGATTGTTACAGGGCTATGGGGAGAGAGTCGTGCAGTGTGACTAGTTTGGGATTGATACAGGGCTATGGGGAGAGAGTCGGGCAGTGGGATTTGTTTGGGATTGATACAGGGCTATGGGGAGAGAGTGGGGCTGTGGGATTAGTTTGGGATTGTTACAGGGCTATGGGGAGAGAGTAGGGCAGTGGGATTAGTTTGGGATTGTTACAGGGCTATGGGGAGAGAGTCGTGCAGTGTGACTAGTTTGGGATTGATACAGGGCTATGGGGAGAGAGTGAGGCAGTGGGATTAGTTTGGGGATTGATACAGGGCTATGGGGAGAGAGTGGGGCAGTGGGATTTGTTTGGGATTGATACAGGGCTATGGGGAGAGAGTGGGGCTGTGGGATTAGTTTGGGATTGTTACAGGGCTATGGGGAGAGAGTAGGGCAGTGGGATTAGTTTGGGATTGTTACAGGGCTATGGGGAGAGAGTCGTGCAGTGTGACTAGTTTGGGATTGATACAGGGCTATGGGGAGAGAGTGAGGCAGTGGGATTAGTTTGGGGATTGATACAGGGCTATGGGGAGAGAGTGGGGCAGTGGATTTGGTTTGGGATTCAAACAGGGCTATGGGGAGAGAGTCGGGCAGTGGGATTAGTTTGGGATTGTTACAGGGCAATGGGGAGAGAATAGGGCAGTGGGATTAGTTTGGGATTGTTACAGGGCTATGGGGAGAGAGTCGTGCAGTGTGACTAGTTTGGGATTGATACAGGGCTATGGGGAGAGAGTCGGGCAGTGGGATTAGTTTGGGGATTGATACAGGGCTATGGGGAGAGAGTGGGGCAGTGGATTTGGTTTGGGATTGAAACAGGGCTATGGGGAGAGAGTCGGGCAGTGGGATTAGTTTGGGATTGTTACAGGGGAATGGGGAGAGAATAGAGCAGTGGGATTAGTTTGGGATTGATACAGGGCAAATAGCAGAGAGTGGGGTAGTCGGATTAGAATGGGATCGATACAGGGCTATGGGGAGAGAGTAGGGCAGTGGGATTAGTTTGGGATTGATACAGGGCAAATAGCAGAGAGTGGGGTAGTCGGATTAGAATGGGATTGATAGAGGGCTGTGGGGAGAGCCTAGTGCAGTGGGATTAGTGTGGGATCGATACAGGGCAATAGGGAGAGAGTGGGGCAGTGGGATTAGTTTGGGATTGATACAGGGCAATAGGGAGAGAGTAGGGCAGTGGGATTAGTGTGGGATCGATACAGGGCTATGGGGAGATAGTGAGGCAGTGGGATTAGTTTGGGATTGATAGAGGGCTATGGGGAGAGAGTAGGGCAGTGGGATTAGTTTTGGGATTGATACAGGGCTAATAGCAGAGAGTGAGGCAGTCGGATTAGATTGGGATTGAAACAGGGCTATTGGGAGAGATGGGGCAGTCGGATTAGATTGGGATTGAAACAGGGCTATTGGGAGAGAGTGAGGCAGTGGGATTAGTTTGGGATTGTTACAGGCTAATAGCAGAGAGTGGGGCAGTCAGATTAGATTGGGATTGAAACAGGGCTATTGGGAGAGAGTCAGGCAATGGGATTAGTTTGGGATTGTTACAGGGCTACGGGGAGCGTATAGGGTAGTGGGATTAGTTTGGGATTGATACAGGGCTATGGGGAGAGCGTTGACAGTGGAATTAGTTTGGGATTGATACAGGGCTATGGGGAGAGAGTCAGGCTGTGGGATTAGTTTTGGGATGGATACAGGGCTATGGGGAGAGAGTGAGGCAGTGGGATTAGTTTGTGATTGATACAGGGCTATGGGGAGAGAGTGAGGCAGTGGGATTAGTTTTGGGATGGATACAGGGCTATGGGGAGAGAGTGGTGCAGTGGGATTAGTTTTGGGATGGATACAGGGCTATGGGGAGAGAGTGGGGCAGTGGGATTAGTTTGTGATTGATAAATGGCTATGGGGAGAGAGTGAGGCAGTGGGATTAGTTTGGGATTGATACAGGGCAATGGGGTGAGAGTAGGGCAGTGGGATTAGTTTGGGAATGAAACAGTGCTCTCGGCAGAGAGTGGGGCAGTGGGATTAGTTTGGGATTAATAGAGGCCGATGGGGAGAGAGTGAGGTAGTGGGATTAGTTTGGGGATTGATACAGGGCTATTGGGAGAGAGTAGGGCAGTGGGATTCGTTTGGGATTTATACAGGGCTATTGGGAGAGAGTAGGGCAGTGGGATTAGTTTGGGATTGATACAGGGCTCTGGGGAGAGCGTCGGCAGTGGGATTAGTTTGGGATTGATTCAGTGCTATATGCACAGAGTGGGACAGTTTAAGATTGGGATTGATACAGGGCTATGGGGAGAGAGTGGGGCAGTGGGATTAGTGTGGGATTGATACAGGGCTATTGGGAGAGAGTAGGGCAGTGGGATTAGTTTGGGATTGATACAGGGCTATGGGGAGAGAGTCAGGCAGTGGGATTAGTTTTGGGATGGGGAGAGAGTGGGGCAGTGGGATTAGTTTGGGATTGATAGAAGGCTATGGGGAGAGAGTGAGGCAGTGGGTCTGGTTTTGGGATGGATACAGGGCTATGGGGAGAGAGTGGGGCAGTGGGATTAGTTTGTGATTGATAAATGGCTCTGGTGAGAGAGTGGGGCAGTCGGATTAGTTTTGGGATTGATACAGGGCCATGGGGTGAGAGTAGGGCAGTGGGATTAGTTTGGGATTGATACAGGGCTAAAGGGAGAGAGTGGGGTGGTGGGATTAGTTTTGGACTGATACAGGGCGATGGGGAAAGAGTAGGGCAGTGGGATTAGTTTGGGATTTATACAGGGCTATGTGGAGAGTGGGGCAGTGGGTTTAGTGTGGGATTGAAACAGGGCTATTGGGAGAGAGTCAGGCAATGGGATTAGTTTGGGATTGTTACAGGGCTACGGGGAGAGAATAGGGCAGTGGGATTAGTTTGGGATTGATACAGGGCTATTGGGAGAGAGTAGGGCAGTGGGATTAGTTTGTGATTGATACAGGGCTATGGGGAGACAGTGAGGCAGTGGGATTAGTTTGGGATTGATACAGGGCTATGGGGAGAGAGTGAGGCAGTGGGATTAGTTTGGGGTTGACAGAGGGCTGTGGGGAGTGAGTAGGGCAGTGGGATAATTTTGGGTTTGATACAGGGCTATGGGGAGAGAGTAGGGCAGTGGGATGAGTTTGGGATCGATACAGGGCTATGGGTGAGAGCAGGACAGTGGGATTAGTTTGGGATTGATACAGGGCTATGGGGTGAGAGTAGGGCAGTGGGATTAGTTTGGGATCGATACAGGGCTATGGGGAGAGAGCAGGACAGTGGGATTAGTTTGGGATTGATACAGGTCTATGGGGAGAGAGTGGGGCAGTGGGATTAGTTTGGGATTGACACAGGGCGATGGGGAGAGAGTCGGGCAGTGGGATTTGTTTGGGATTGTTACAGGGCTATGGGGAGAGAGTAGGGCAGTGGGATTAGTTTGGGATTGATACAGGGCTATGGGGAGAGAGTCGTGCAGTGTGACTAGTTTGGGGATTGATACAGGGCTATGGGGAGAGAGTCGGGCAGTGGGATTAGTTTGGGATTGTTACCGGGCAATGGGGAGAGAATAGGGCAGTGGGATTAGTTTGGGATTGATACAGGGCTATGGGGAGAGAGTAGGGCAGTGGGATTAGTTTTGGGATTGATACAGGTCTATGGGGTGAGAGTAGGGCAGTGGGATTAGTGTGGGATTGATACAGGGCTATGTGGAGAGAGTCGGGCAGTGGGATTAGTTTGGGATTGTTACCGGGCAATGGGGAGAGAATAGGGCAGTGGGATTAGTTTGGGATTGATACAGCGCCATGGGGAGAGAGCCGGACAGTGGGATTAGTTTGGGATTGATACAGGGCTATGGAAAGAGAGCAGGGCATTGGGGTTAGTTTGGGATTGATACAGGGGTAATAGCAGAGAGTGAGGCAGTCGGATTAGATTGGGATTGAAACAGGGCTATTGGGAGAGAGTGGGGCAGTCGGATTAGATTGGGATTGAAACAGGGCTAATAGCAGAGAGTGGGGCAGTCGGATTAGATTGGGATTGAAACAGGGCTATTGGGAGAGAGTCAGGCAATGGGATTAGTTTGGGATTGTTACAGGGCGAATAGCAGAGAGTGGGGCAGTCGGATTAGATTGGGATTGAAACAGGGCTATTGGGAGAGAGTCAGGCAGTGGGACTAGTTTGGGATTGTTACAGGGCTACGGGGAGAGAATAGGGCAGTGGGATTAGTTTGGGATTGATACAGGGCTATTGGGAGAGAGTAGGGCAGTGGGATTAGTTTGTGATTGATACAGGGCTATGGGGAGACAGTGAGGCAGTGGGATTAGTTTGGGGTTGACAGAGGGCTGTGGGGAGTGAGTAGGGCAGTGGGATAATTTTGGGTTTGATACAGGGCTATGGGGAGAGAGTGGGGCAGTGAGATTAGTTTGGGATTGATACAGGGCTATGGGGTGAGAGTAAACAGTGGGATTAGTTTGGGATCGATACAGGGCTATGGGGAGAGAGCAGGACAGTGGGATTAGTTTGGGATTGATACAGGGCTATGGGGAGAGAATAGGGCAGTGGGATTAGTTTGGGATTGATACAGGGCTATGGGGTGAGAGTAGGGCAGTGGGATTAGTTTGGGATTGATACAGGGCTATGGGGAGAGAGCAGGACAGTGGGATTAGTTTGGGATTGATGCAGGGCTATGGGGAGAGAGTGGGGCAGTGGGATTAGTTTGGGATTGATACAGGGCTATGGGGAGAGAGTCGTGCAGTGTGACTAGTTTGGGATTGATACAGGGCTATTGGGAGAGAGTGGGGCAGTGGGAATAGTTTGGGGATTGATACAGGGCTATGGGGAGAGAGTCGGGCAGTGGGATTAGTTTGGGATTGTTACAGGGCAATGGGTAGAGAATAGGGCAGTGGGATTAGTTTGGGATTAATACAGGGCTGTTGGGAGAGAATCGGGCAGTGGGATTAATGGGATTGATACAGGGCAAATAGCAGAGAGTGGGGCAGTCGGATTAGATTGGGATTGATACAGGGCTATGCGGAGAGAGTCGGGCAGTGGTATTACTTTGGGGATTGATACAGGGCTATGGGGAGAGAGTGGGGCAGTGGGATTAGTTTGGGATTAATACAGGGCTATGGTGAGAGAGTAGGGCAGTGGGATTAGTTTGGGATTGATAGAGGGCTATGGGGAGAGAGTGGGGCAGTGGGATTTGTTTTTGGATTGATAGAGGGCTATGGGGAGAGAGTGAGGCAGTCGGATTAGATTGGGATTGAAACAGGGCTATTGGGAGAGAGTGGGGCAGTTGGATTAGATTGGGATTGATACAGGGCTATGGGGTGAAAGTGAGGCAGTGGGATTAGTTTGGGATTGATTCAGGGCTATGGGGAGAGAGTGGGGCAGTGGGATTAGTTTGGGATTGATAGAGGGCTATGGGGAGAGAGTGAGGCAGTGGGTTTAGTTTTGGGATGGATACAGGGCTATGGGGAGAGAGTCAGGCAGTGGGATTAGTTTTGGGATGGATACAGGGCTATGGGGAGAGAGTGGGGCAGTGGGATTAGTTTTGGGTTGGATACAGGGCTATGGGGAGAGAGTGGGGCAGTGGGATTAGTTTGGGATTGATACAGGGCTATGGGGAGAGAGTCAGGCAGTGGGATTAGTTTTGGGATGGATACAGGGCTATGGGGAGAGAGTGGGGCAGTGGGATTAGTTTGGGATTGATAGAGGGCTATGGGGAGAGAGTAAGGCAGTGGGTTTAGTTTTGGGATGGATACAGGGCTATGGGGAGAGAGGGGGGCAGTGGGATTAGTTTTGGGTTGGATACAGGGCTATGGGGAGAGAGTGAGGCAGTGGGATTAGTTTGGGATTGACAGACGGCTATGGGGAGAGAGTAGGGCAGTGGGATTAGTTTTGGGATTGATACAGGGCTATGGGGTGAGAGTGGGGCAGTGGGATTAGTTTGGGGTTGAAGCAGGGCTAAAGGGAGAGAGTGGGGTGGTGGGATTAGTTTTGGACTGATACAGGGCTATGGGGAGAGTGGGGCAGTGGGATTAGTGTGGGATCGAAACAGGGTTATGGGGAGAGAGTCGGGCAGTGGGATTAGTTTGGGATCGATACAGCGCCATGGGGAGAGAGTAGGGCAGTGGGATTAGTTTGGGATTGATACAGGGCTATGGGAAGAGAGCAAGGCAGTGGGATTAGTTTGGGATAGATACAGGGCTAATAGCAGAGAGTGAGGCAGTCGGATTAGATTGGGATTGAAACAGGGCTATTGGGAGAGAATGGGGCAGTCGGATTAGATTGGGATTGAAACAGGGCTACGGGGAGAGAGCAGGACAGTGGGATTAGTTTGAGATTGATACAGGGCAATATGGAGAGAGTAGGGCAGTGGGATCAGTTAGGGGTTGATACAGGGCTATGGGGAGAGAGTCAGGCAGTGGGATTAGTTTGGGATTGATAGAGGGCTACGGGGAGAGCGTAGTGCAGTGGGATTAGTGTGGGATTGATACAGGGCTATGGGGTGAGAGTAGGGCAGGGGGATTAGTTTGGGATTGATAGAGGGCTATGGGGAGAGAGTAGGGCAGTGGGATTAGTTTTGGGATTGATACAGGGCTATGGGGTGAGAGTGGGGCAGTGAGATTAGTTTGGGATTGATACAGGGCTATGGGGTGAGAGTAGGGCAGTGGGATTAGTTTGGGATTGATAGAGGGCTATGGGGAGAGAATGAGGCAGTGGGATAATTTTGGGTTTGATACAGGGCTTTGGGGAGAGAGTGGGGCAGTGAGATTAGTTTGGGATTGATACAGGGCTATGGGGAGAGAATAGGGCAGTGGGATTAGTTTGGGATTGATACAGGGCTATGGGGAGAGAATAGGGCAGTGGGATTAGTTTGGGATTGATACCGGGCGATGGGGTGAGAGTAGGGCAGTGGGATTAGTTTGGGATCGATACAGGGCTATGGGGAGAGAGCAGGAGAGTGGGATTAGTTTGGGATTGATACAGGTCTATGGGGAGAGAGTGGGGCAGTGGGATTTGTTTGGGATTGATACAGGGCTATGGGGAGAGAGTAGGGCAGTGGGATTAGTTTGGGATTGATACAGGGCGATGGGGAGAGAGTCGGGCAGTGGGATTTGTTTGGGATTGTTACAGGGCTATGGGGAGAGAGTAGGGCAGTGGGATTAGTTTGGGATTGACACAGGGCGATGGGGAGAGAGTCGGGCAGTGGGATTTGTTTGGGACTGTTACAGGGCTATGGGGAGAGAGTCGTGCAGTGTGACTAGTTTGGGGATTGATACAGGGCTATGGGGAGAGAGTCGGGCAGTGGGATTAGTTTGGGATTGTTACCGGGCAATGGGGAGAGAATAGGGCAGTGGGATTAGTTTGGGATTGATACAGGGCTGTTGGGAGAGAATGGGGCAGTGGGATTAGTGGGATTGATACAGGGCAAATAGCAGAGAGTGGGGCAGTCGGATTAGATTGGGATTGATACAGGGCTATGGGGAGAGAGTAGGGCAGTGGGATTAGTTTGGGATTTATACAGGGCTATGGGGAGAGAGCAGGACAGTGGGATTAGTTTGGGATTGATAGAGGGCTATGGGGAGAGAGTAGGGCAGTTGGATTAGTGTGGAATCGATACAGCACTATGGGGAGAGAGCAGGACAGTGGGATTAGTTTGGGATTGATACAGGGCAATAGGGAGAGAGTAGGGCAGTGGGATTAGTTTGGGATTGATACAGGGCAATAGGGAGAGAGTAGGGTAGTGGGATTAGTTTGGGATTGATACATGGCGATGGGAAGAGAGCAGGGCAGTGGGATTAGTTTTGGGATTGATACAGTGCTATAGGCAGAGAGTGGGGCAGTGGGAAAATTTTGGGATTGAAACAGGGCTATGGGGAGAGAGTGGGGCAGTGAGATTAGTTTGGGATTCATACAGGGTAATGGGGAGAGAATAGGGCAGTGGGATTAGTTTGGGATTGATACAGGGCTATGGGGAGAGAGTGGGGCAGTGGGATTAGTTTGGGATTGACACAGGGCGAGGGGGAGAGAGTCGGGCAGTGGGATTAGTTTGGGATTGATAGAGGGCTATGGGGAGAGAGTAGGGCAGTGGGATTAGTTTGGGATTGATACAGGGCTATAGCGAGAGAGTGGGGTGGTGGGATTAGTTTGGGATTGATACAGGGCTATAAGCAGAGAGTGGGACAGTTTAATTAGATTGGGATTGATACAGGGCGATGGGGAGAGAGTGGGGCAGTGGGATTAGTTTGGGATTGACACAGGGCGAGGGGGTGAGAGTCGGGCAGTGGGATTAGTTTGGGATTGATAGAGGGCTATGGGGAGAGAGTCGGGCAGTGGGATTAGTTTGGGATTGATACAGGGCTATGGGGAGAGAGTCGGGCAGTGGGATTAGTTTTGGGATTGATACAGGGCTATGGGGAGAGAGTGGGCAGTGGGAGTGGTTAGAGATTGATACAGGGTTATGGGGAGAGAGTGGGCAGTGGGATTGGTTTGGGGATTGATACAGGGTTATGGGGAGAGAGTGGGGCAGTGGGATTAGTTTGGGATTGATACAGGGCGATGGGGAGAGTGTCGGGTAGTGGGATTAGTTTGGGTTTGTTCCAGTGCTATGGTGGGAGAGTAGGGCAGTGGGATTAGTTTGTGATTGATACAGGGCTATGGGGAGAGAGTCGTGCAGTGGGATTAATTTGGGATTGATACAGGGCTATTGGGAGAGAGTAAGGCAGTGGGATTAGTTTGGAATTGATACAGGGCTACGGGGAGAGAGTGGGGCAGTCGGATTAGTTTGGGTTTGTTACAGTGCTATGGGGAGAGAGTAGGGCAGTGGGATTAGTTTGGGATTGTTGCAGGGCTACGGGGTGACAATAGGGTAGTGGGATTAGTTTGGAATTGATACATGTCTATTGGGAGAGAGTGGGGCAATGGGATTTGTTTGGGGATTGATACAGGGCTATAGGGAGAGAGTGGGGCAGTGGGATTAGTTTGGGATTGATACAGGGCTATGGGGAGAGAGTCGTGCAGTGGGATTAGGTTGGGATTGATACATGTCTATTGGGAGAGAGTGGGGCAATGGGATTTGTTTGGGGATTGATACAGGGCTATAGGGAGAGAGTGGGGCAGTGGGATTAGTTTGGGATTGATACAGGGCTATTGGGAGAGAGTGGGGCAGTGGGATTAGTTTGGGGATTGATACAGGACTATGGGGAGAGAGTGGGGCAGTGGGATTAGTTTGGGATTGTTGCAGGGCTGCGGTGAGACAATAGGGCAGTGGGATTAATTTGGGATTGATACAGGGCTATTGGGCGAGAGTCGGGTGGTGGGATTAGTTTGGGATTGATAGAGGGCGTTGGGGAGAGTGAGTGAGGTAGTGGGATTAGTTTGGGGATTGATACAGGGCAATGGGGAGACAGTGAGGCTGTGGGGTTAGTTTGGGATAGATACAGGGCGACGACGAGAGAGTGGGGCAGTGGGATTAGTTTGGAACAAAAACAAGAAATGCTGGATTCACTCAGCAGGTCTGGCAGCATCTGTAGAAAGAGAAGCAGAGTTAACGTTTCAGGTCAGTGACCCTTCTTCGGAAGGGTTCCGAAGAAGGGTCACTGACCCGAAACGTTAACTCTGCTTCTCTTTCTACAGATGCTGCCAGACCTGCTGAGTGAATCCAGCATTTCTTGTTTTTGTTTCAGATTTCCAGCATCCGCAGTATTTTGCTTTTATTTATGGGATTAGTTTGGGATTGATAGAGTGCTCTGGGGAGAGAGTAGGGAAGTGGGATTAGTTTTGGGATTGATACAGGGCAATGGGGAGACAGTGAGGCTGTGGGGTTAGTTTGGGATAGATACAGGGCTATGCGGAGAGAGTGAGGCAGTGGGATTAGTTTGGGATTTATACAGGGCTATTGGGAGAGAGTGGAGCAGTTGGATTAGTTTTGGGATTGTTACAGGGCTTTGGGTAGAGAGTGGGGCAGTGAGATTAGTTTGTGATTGATGCAGGGCTATGGGGAGAGAGTGAGGCAGTGGGATTAGTTTGGGATTGATACAGGGCTATGCGGAGAGAGTGAGGCAGTGGGCTTAGTTTGGGATTTATACAGGGCTATTGGGAGAGAGTGGAGCAGTTGGATTAGTTTGGGATTGATACAGGCCCATGGGGAGAGAATGGGGCAGTGAGATTAGTTTGGGATTGATACAGGGCAATGTGGAGAGAGTGAGGCAGTGGGATTAGTTTGGGCTTGGTACAGGGCTACGGGGAGAGAGTGGGCCAGTGGGATTAGTTTGGGATTGGTAGAGGGCAATGGGGTGAGAGTCGGGCCAGTGGGATTAGTTTGGGATTGATACAGGGCGATGGGGTGAGAGTGGGCCAGTGGGATTAGTTTGGGATTGGTACAGGGCTATGGGGAGAGAGTGGGGCAGTGGGATTAGATTGGGATTGATACAGGCCTATGGGGAGAGAGTGGGGCAGTGGGATTAGTTTGGGTCTGATACAGGGCTATGGGAAGAATGTGGAGCAGTGGGATTAGTATGGGATTGATAGAGGGCGAAGGGGAGAGAGTGAAGTAGTGGGATTAGTTTGGGGATTGATACAGGGCTATGGGGAGAGAGTAGGGCAGTGGGATTAGTTCGGGATTGGTACAGGGCTATGGGGAGAGAGTGGGCCAGTGGAATTAGTTTGGGATTGTTACAGAGCTATGGGGAGAGCGTGGGGCAGTGGGATTTGTTTGGGATTGATAGAGGGCTATGGGGAGTGAGTAGCGCAGTGGAATTAGTTTGGCATTGATCCATGGCTATGGGAATATCGTGGGACACTCGGATTAGTTTGGGATTGATACAGGGCTATGGGGAGAGAGTGGGGCAGTGAGATTAATTTGGTATTGATCCTGGGCTATGGGGAGAGAGTGGGGCAATGGGATTAGTTTGGGATTGATACAGGGCTATTGGGATAGAGTGGGGCAGTGGGATTCGTTTGGGATTGAAACAGGGCAATGGAGAGAGTGTTCGGCAGTGGGATTAGTTTGGGATTGATAAAGGGCTATGGGGCGAGAATAGGGCACTGGGATTAGTTTGTGGATTGATACAGGTCTCTGGGGAGAGAGTCGGGCAGTGGGATTAGTTTGGGATTGATAAAGGGCTATGGGGAGAGAGTCGGGCAGTGGGATTAGTTTGGGATTGATTCAGTGCTATTGGGAGAGAGTGGGGCCGTGGGATTAGTTTGGGGATTGATACAGGACTATGGGGAGAGTGCCGGGTAGTGGGATTAGTTTGGGATTGATACAGGGCTATGGGGAGAGAGTTGGGCAGTGGGATTAGTTTGGGATTGATACAGGGCTATGGGGAGAGAGTGGGGCAGTGGGATTTGTTTGGGATTGATACAGGGCTATGGGGAGAGAGTGGGGCTGTGGGATTAGTTTGGGGATTGATACAGGGCTATGGGGTGAGAGTGGGGCAGTCAGATTAGTTTGGGATTGTTACAGGGCTGTGGGGAGAGAATCGGGCAGTGGGATTAGTTTGGGATTGATACAGGGCTGTGGGGAGAGAGTGGGGCAGTGGGATTTGTTTAGGATTGATGGAGTGCTATGGGGAGAGAGTGGGGCAGTGGGAATAGTTTGGGATTGTTACAGGGCTATGGGGAGAGAGTAGGGCATTCAGATTAGTTTGGGATTGATACAGGGCTATGGGGAGAGCATGGGGCAGTCGGATTAGTTTGGGATTGATACAGGGTTATGGGGAGCGAGTGGGACAAAACTGGCACCATGCAAGGGAGAAGTGTCTTTCCAGGCACACTGAGGGATTCTGTGAGAAAGACTTGCATTTCTGTGACATCTTTTGCATCATCCAAATACACTTCCCAACCAATGAAGTAGTTTTTAAGTGTCGCCACTGTTGTAATGGAGGAAACACAGCAGGCAATTTTTGCACAGCAAGATCGCACAAACTGCATTGTGATAACGACCAGCTCATCTGTTTTATTGTGATTTTCGTTCAGGGATAAATATTGCCCAGGACACTGGGGAGAACTCCACTTCTTGTCTTTGAATTGTGGCCATGGGATCTTCTACATCCACCTGAGGAGGCCGAAGGGGCCTCGGCTTAACATCTCATCTGAAAGAGAGCACCAGCAACAGTGTGAAATGCCCTCAGCGCTGCTCGGGGAGCATCAACCCAGATTATGGGCTCAAGTCTCTGGAATGGAACTTGACCCCACCATCTTCCATCACGAGGCTCGAGATGTATCCGGTGATGCACAGTAGATACGCCATGATTGAACAGAATGTCTGAACAGGCTCAAGGGGCTGAATGGCCTCCTCTTCTTCCTATCTCACCACCTTCTAGAATGAAGAAGGGAACATCACAATATTTTTTAAAGAAACTATTGCATCAGTCTGTTGCCCTGAGATGCTCTCTGTCTAAAACACACACACCATCCCCCAGTCCTGCTGATCAGAGCCAATAAATGGCAACCTCACCAACTGATTTGTTACCACTTCATGTGAACTCTCGTCGAACGTATCCACATATTGGTCCTGCTCTCCCTGATCTAATCTCAATCCCCAAATTAGGATGGAGTTAAAACTGACTTCAAAGCATCCCACTAAACTGCCTTTAATTATAAATATTAATCTGGATTCTTCCCAGATACTAATCTTCACAGTGAGTCGTTAAACTGTGAGCAAGTCTACATGATATAATTCCTTGTTTTATATCTGACTGAATCAAAATTTGAAAGGGGTCCCGACAAAACACTCCTTAATCAAGTTGCGATAAGCAAGGGCTTCAATTGATGGTTGCCAGTGACATTAGCCAAGAGCTTAAATATTGTCATTGGCCTCATTGAAGAAAGCAACAGCAGCCAAAAGGGCCGACATGCTTTCATCGACAGAAAGGAGGAGGGGGAGTTCTTAATTAAGGCCACATCTCTGATCCGAGCTCCAATATGAAGAGGGGGATGCAAGGACAATAGAAAATAACCTTAAACTCAGAGCCAGGCCATTCAGGAGAGAAGTTAGGGAACAATACTTTACACAAACGGCGGTAGAAGTGTGGAACCTGTCTCTCACCAAAAGCAGCAGATGCCAGCTCAATTAATCATTTTTTATTTATTTTTTTGAGAGATGCAGCACTGAAACAGGCCCTTCGAATCTGAGCTGACCAACAACCACCCATTTATACTAATCCTACAGTAATCCCATATTCCCTACCACCTACCTACACTAGGGACAATTTACAATGGCCAATTTACCTGTCAACCTGCAAGTCTTTGGCTGTGGGAGGAAACTGGAGCACCCGGCGAAAACCCACGCGGTCACAGGGAGAACTTGCAAACTCCGCACAGGCAGTACCCAGAATCGAACCCGGGTCCCTGGAGCTGTGAGGCTGCGGTGCTAACCACCGCGCCGCCTCAGATTTTAAATCGGAGATTGATAGATTGTGGAATACGGAGCCAAGGCAGGCGGCTGGAGTGAAGGCATAGATCAGTCGTTGCCTCATTGAATGGTGGAACAGGCTCGAGGGGCTGAATGGCCATCTCCCTTTCTCTCATTATTGAATGGATGTAATTCTCAAAAAAACTAGTAAAATAACTTATTGAGAGATGAAGATGTGAAAAAAGACAGTCATTATTGTGTTCCAGAAATAAATGTAATTTGCAGGTGATATATATAACTGTGAGAAGCTTTACCTAAAGATTGAAATCCATTGGATTGTGGATTGAAGCAATTTCATCAGATAAGTTCTGATGAAGTAAGATAAGTAGCCTATTTGATATCACCCAACTCGACCATTATATCCTCACCAGACCTTTAACAGTCAGCAGCACCAACAGGATCTTGGTTTAATGTCTCATCTGAAAGACGGCATCTTCGGCAGTGCAGCACTCCCTCACAACTGGCACTGGGAGTGAGCTGCATTCTGCACTTGAGTTTCTGGAGGGGGCTTGAACCCACAAGCTTCTGACACAAAGATGTGAGTGCTTCCCACTTAGACAGCTGTCACTGTTAAACACGCAAAACAAAAGTCTTAAAACATCCTTCCTCAGCTCTTCCAATCATTGCTCCAGGAGCCATGCTCAGGGTCAGATTGGGTGTGTGAGATAATGGGAGACAATCTGTTCATGCACATGTGTGAATAATATGGGAATATATTACTTTATTATTCATTCTCAGGATGTGGTATCACGGGTAAAGCCAGTATTTATTGCCTAATCCTGAACTAGACCACTCCAGAGAGCAATTACGTCTCAAAAGCTTTCGTGCGGAACTTGAATCACAAATGAGTACAGACTGGGTAAGGACAGTAGGTTTCCCTCTCTAACAACAACTTACATTTATCTACCACCTTTAATGTGCATCGAATGACATAGAATTTACACCACAGAAACAGGCAATTCAGCCCAGCTACTCTCTGTCAGTACTTAACATCACACGAGTCTCCTCCCACCCCTCATCTCACCCTATTAGCATATCCTTCCATTCCTTTCTCCCTGATGCATTAATCCAGCTTCCACTTAAAAGTATCTTTCCTGTTCTCCTCAACTACTGCCTGCATGGTGTAGTGAGTTCCACATTCTCAACACTCTCTGGGGAAAGACATTTCTTCTGAATTCTGATTGGATTTATTCGTGACTATCTTATATTTATGGTCCCCTAGCTCCCCATACAAATGGAAACATCTTCTCTATGTCTACCCTATTGAATCCCTTCATAATTTTAAAGACCTCTATCAGGTAACCTCTCAGTGTTCTGCAGAAAAGAGCCTCAGCCTGTTCAGTCTTTCCTGGTAGTATAAACACGCAGTTCTGGTATCATTCTATTTTTCATTCTTGGGATGTGAGAGTCAGCATTTATTGCCCATCCCTTTGAGAAGGTGGTGGTGAGCTGCCTTCATGAACCACTGCAGTCCGTGTGGTGTAAGTACACCCACAGTGCTGTTATGGAGGGAGTTCCAGGATTTTGACCCAGCAACAGTGAAGGAACGGTGATATAGTTCCAAGTCAGGATGGTGTGTGGCTTGGAGGGGAACTTGCAGGTGGTGGTGTTCCCATGCATCTGCTGCTCTTGTCCTTCTAGTTGGTAGAGGTTGCAAGTTTGGAAGGTGCTGTCGAAGGAGCCTTGGTGAGTTGCTGCAGTGCATCTTGTAGATCAAGGTTGTCCAGCCTTTTTGGCAGAGGGCTGTATTATGATTTGTGCTCAGTCTGGGACTGGTGAGTAAATTTCGAAAGATAAAGACACTAAAAATTATTTTACCAATAAAAACAACAACAAAAGGTGTATTTTTGTGAAGAAACTTTAAATGAGAAGACTAATTTATTGACTTACTTTCTCGTCACTATATTGAAAACTGATTCAGTGACATATGGCATTGTTTTTGCTTGGAGAAGTAATCAATCTCTGCCTGCACACTTGATGTAGCGATGCAGAGTATTCTGGATCGATGTCCATTTTTCAGGAGACCTTGATCTCTCTCCCCCCTCTCCCCACGCTCTGTGTGTGTGTCTCATTCTCTCTTCCCTCCCCCCTCCCCTCTAGGACTAGGGGACACAGATTGAAAGTTTTGGGCATGAGATGCAGAGGAAATATGAGGAAGCACTTTTTTTACACAGTGGGTGGTAATGACCTGGAACTCACTGCCCACAAGGCTAGTGGAAGCAGAGACAATCAATGACTTCAAGAGGAAGTTGGATTGTCCCTTGAGGGTAATTGACTTGCAGGGCTACGGGGATCGAGCGGGGGAGTGGGACTGACTGCATAGCTCCGTGGAGAGCCAGCATGGGCTCAATGGACAGAATGGCCTCCTTCTGTGCCGTAAGTAAATGACTCTTTGACTCCCTCTCCCCCTCTCTGTCTCTATGTTTCTCTGTCTCCCTCTGCCCCCTCTCTCTCTCCTTCTCCCCCCTCTCTGTCACTCTTCACCCCCTCTCTCTGTCACTCTCCACCCCCTCTCTGCACCCCCTTTGTCTCCAGTGTTCCCCATTCCCCATTCACTGTTCCCTGCTCACTGTTCCCTGCGCTCTCTGTACCTCCGTCTCTCTCTGTCCCACACTCTCCCCCTTTCTCTCTCCCTCACTCTGTCTCCCCTCTCTGTCTCTCTCTGCCCCCTCTCTCTCTCTCTGTTCCCCCCTCCCTCTTTCTGTCCCCCCTCTTTCTCTCTGTTTCCCCCCTCTTTCTCTCCGTTTCCCCCCTTTTTCTCTCTGTTTCCCCCCTCTCTCAACAGATGGGCAGTCAGTTCTTTTAAAAAAGAAAGATCGCTGTCAGTTTCACAGCTGACAGCTGCTAACATCGGGAACAGCTGTTTCCCAACAGACTCGGGGTTTTCTGACGGGCTTTTATAAAAAAAAAGTCAGATCCCGCCTGAAAACATCGAGTAAGTTTGGAAACGGCTGTTCCTGATGTCGGCAGCTGTCAGCTGTGAAACTGACAGCGCAATAGTTTAAAAGCCAGACTGACGATGGAAATTTCTCCTCTTCAGTCACGGTCACAGATGCACAGTGGCCCCGGGAACAGTTTACATCCACGGGCCAGATGGAAACATTTGGCAGTCCGGATCCTGGCCCACGGGCCATATGTTGGACAACCCCGTTGTATATGGTACACACAGCTGCTACTATGCATCGATGGTAGAGGGAGTGAATGTTGAAGATAGTGGATGGGGTGCTGATCAAGTGGGCAGCTTTGTCCTGGGTGGTGTCAAGCTTCTTGAGTGTTGTTGGAGCTGGAATTATCCAGACAAGTGGACAGTATTACATTGCACTCCTGACTTGTGCCTTGTAAATGGTGGATGGGCTTTGGAGAGTCTGTAGATGAGTTACTTGCGACAGACAACATCCAGGCTTGGGCTGATAAGTGGCAAGTAACATTTGTGCTGCACAAGTGCCAGGGAATGACCATCTCAAACAGAGAATCTAACCATCTCCCCTTGACTTTCAATGGCATTACCATCACTGAATCCCCCACTATCAACATCCTGGGGGTCACCATTGACCAGAAACTGAACTGGAGCAGCCATATAAATACTCTGTCTATAAGAGCAGGTCAGAGACCAGGAATTCTGTGGCGAGTAACTCACCCCCTGACTCCCCAAAGCCTGTCCACCATCTACAAGGCACAAGTCAGGAGTGTGATGGAATACTCTCCACTTGCCTGGATGGGTGCAGCTCCAACACTCAAGAAGCTCGACACCATCCAGGACAAAACAGCCCGCTTGACTGGCACCCCATCTACAAACATTCACTCCCTCCACCACCGACGTACAGTGGCAGCAGTGTGTACCATTGATAAGATGTACTGCAGCATCTCACCAAGGTTCCTTTGACAGCACCTTTTAAACCTGCAACTTCTACTGCCTAGAAGGATAAGAACAGCAGATGCATGTGAAGACCACCACCTGCAAGTTCCCCTCCAAGTCACACACCATCCTGACTTGGAACTATATCGCCGTTCCTTCACTGTCACTGGGTCAAAATCCTGGAACTCCCTTCCTAACAGCACTGTGAGTATACCTACCCCACATGGACTGCATCGGTTCATGAAGGCAGCTCACCACCACCTTCTCAAAGGGATGGGCAATAAATGAAGGCCTAGCCAGTGATGCCCACATCCCAGAAACAAATAAAAAAAAGAATTCCCAGCCTCTGACCTGATCTTGTAGCCACGGTATTTATATGGCTGGTCCATTTAGGTTTCTGGTCACTGCTAACCCCCCGTATGTTGATAGTGGGGGATTCAGTGATGGTAATGCCATTGAATGTCAAGGGGAGATGGTTAGATTCTCTCTTGTTGGAGATGGTCATTGCCTGGCACTTGTGTGGTGCAAATGTTACTTGCCACTTATCAGCCCAAGCCTGAATGTTGTCCAGGTCTTGCTGCATACAGACACTGACTGCTTAAGTATCTGAGGAGTTGCAAATGCTACTGAACATTGTGCAATCATCAGTGAACATCCCCACTTCTGACTCCTATGATTGAAGGAAGGTAATTGATGAAGCAGCAGAAGATGGTTGGGCCTAGGACACTACCCTGAGGAACTTCTGCAGTGATGTCCTGGGACTGAGATGATTGACCTCCAACAACCACAACCATCTTCCTTTGCACTAGGTATGACTCCAACCAGTGGAGAGTTTTCCCCCTGATTCCCATTGACCTCAGTTTTGCTAGGGCTTTTTGATGCCATACTCGGTCAAATGCTGCCTTGATGTCAAGGGCAGTCACTCACATCTCACCTCTCGAGTTCAGCCCTTTTGTCCATGTTTGAACCAACGCTGTAATGAGGTCAGGAGACGAGTGGCCCTGGCAGAACCCAAACTGAGTTTCAGTGAGCAGTTGAGTGTTGATCAAGTGCCGCTTGATAGCACTGTTGACAACACCTTCCATCACTTTGCTGATGATTCAGAGTGACTGATGGGACAGTAATTGGGTGGATTGGATTTGTCCTGCTTTTTGTGGACAGGAGATACCTGGGCAATGTTTGACATTGTCAGGTAGATGCCACTGTTGTAGCTGTACTGGAACAGCTTGGCAAGTTCTGGAGCACAAGTCTGGGCTGTTGTCAGGGCCCATAGCCTTTGCTGTAACCAATGCCTTCTGCCATTTCTTAATATCACGTGGAGTGAATTGGATTCGCTGAAGACTGGCATCTTTAAGGCTGGGTACCTCAGGAGGAGGCCGAGATGGGTAATCCACTCAGCACTTCTGGCTTTTTTTATTTATTCATGGGATGTGGGTGTCGCTGGCTAGGCCAGCATTTATTGCCCATCCGTAATTGCCTGAGTGGTTTTCTAGGCCATTTCAGAGGTTCAGAGGACGTGCAAGAGTCAACCACATTGCTGTGGGTCTAGAGTCACATGTAGGCCAGACCAGGTAAGGACAGCAGATTTCCTTCCCGAAAGGACATTCGTGAACCAGATGGGTTTTTACAACAATCGACAATGGTTTCACGGCCATCATTAGACTAGCTTTTAATTCCAGATTTATTAATTTAATTCAAATTTCACCATCTCTGGATTATTAGTCCAGTGACACCACCACTATGTCCCCACCTCCCCTAATGGCTGAAAATGGTTGCAAATGCTTCAGTCCTGTCTTTTGCATTGGCATGCTGGGCTCCCCCATCGTTAAGGCTGGGGATATTTTATGGAGTCTCCTCTGGTTTGTTGTTTAATTGTCCACCACAATTCACGGCTGGATGTAGCAGGACTGCAGAGCTTAGCTCTGACTCATTGGCTGTGAGATTACTTAGCTCTGTCTATAAGCATGCTGCTTTTGCCTTTTAGCATATATGTAGTCCTAAGTTGTAGCCTCATCACTTTTTTTGCACCTTCTAGAATGCCTCTCATCCTTTTTATGATAAGAACTGTGCACAGTGCTCCAAGTGTGGTTTAACCAAGGTATATGGAGACCGGAACTGTGCTCAGTGCTCCAAGTGTGGTTTAACCAAGGTATATGGAGATCAGAACTGTGCACAGTGCTCCAGGTATGGTCTAATGAAATATATGGAGAGCAGAACTGTGCACAGTGCTCCACGTGTGGCCTAACCAAGTTATATGGAAACCAGAACTGTGCACTGTGTTCCAAGTGTGGTCTAACCAAGGCATATGGAGACCAGAACTGTGCGCTGTGTTCCAAGTGTGGTCTAACCAAGGCATATGGAGACCAGAACTGTGCACTGTGCTCCAGGTATGGTCTAACCCAGGGATACGGAGACTGGAACTGTGCACAGTGCTCCAAGTGTGGTCTAACCAAGGTATTTGGAGGCCAGAACTGTACACAGTGCTCCAAGTGTGGTCTGACCAAGAGATATTGTGATGGAAACCACACTGGCTATTGGTCATATGGAACACTACTTGAACATTTTACTGGACATTGAACATATCGTGTTTAAAAGGACCACAGAGCTGAACAGTTAAAACATGGCTGCATATTTGCATCCTGAGAGTCAGTTGAATAGAGAGACAATGGAAGTGCTCATTGATTCAATTAACTAGATTGGTCTGGGCAACGGTGATGATCCACAAGTTGTCTGTGTAAGAACCAGCACTCCCGCGCCGCCGCTCCCCCCCCCACTAACCACTCCCCCCCGCGCCACCACCCCCCCACTAACCCCTCCCCCCCGCACCACCACACCCCCCACTAACCCCTCCCCCCCGCACCACCACCCCCCCCGCTAACCCCTCCCCCCCGCGCCACCACCCCCCCCCACTAACCCCTCCCCCCCGCGCCACCACCCCCCCCACTAACCCCTCCCCCCCGCGCCACCACCCCCCCACTAACCCCTCCCCCCCGCGCCACCACCCCCCCCCCACTAACCCCTCCCCCCCCATCCCCACCCCCACCCACCGAGTGTGTCTAGGAAGCTTTGAAGAATCAATAACCCTTACAGATTATGTTGTTTTAAATAAAGAGCTAGTCACATGACTTACCTGCTGGCCAGACTGGGAACAGTTTGAAACAAAAACAAAAAATGACAAGATGAGCAGAAGCTTGGTCAAAGAGGTAGTGTTTTAAGGAAGGTCTTAAAGGAGGAGAGAGAGGTAGAACTGCAAAGAGGTTTAAGAAGGAAATTCCAGAGTAGAAGTCCAGACAGCTGAAGGCACAGCCACCAATGGTGGAATAAAGGACATGGAGGATGGACAAGAGGGCAGAATTGGAGGAACATGAAGATTTGGTGGGTGACAGAGATGGAGTAAGTTACAGAGATAGGGAGATGAAACAGCTTCATAGAAGCATAGGAATTGCTGGACAAAAAGAAACGAAGGTCCATCTGATTCATCTCCCACCATCTTGGTATTACATGCTACAATAATAATGGAGTTATTGACTAATCACAGTGATCAATCTCTATCAATGAGTCTATAACAGACCGAGACATACAGTGAGGAAAACCCCCAGTGGTGGAGAAGTTTGGGAACCACAGGTTCAAACTCACCTGTTCCTCCTGAGCCTGTTACACTCACCACACGTTATGTCTCAAATTACTCACATACTGTGTCCCAAAATGTTACTCTCTAAAAGACATCAATCCAATTGACGTGTGAATGAATCTTTACTATCTGCTTTTACCATCTCCATGGCAGCCTGTTCCATAGATTGACCAATCACTCACCGAGATATTGTTTCCACAGTTTAGTTTTGAATTTCCCCCTTAAAGCGGAGCCTGTGTTCTCTGGCTCTGCTGTTCCAGACAAGGTGAAACAACCAGTCATGGGCGACATTATCCAGTCCCTTTAGAATGTGAATAACAGCAGCAATTATATCACCTCCCAACCTTCTCTATTCCAGTGAGATCCCACCCAATTTACAGAATCACACTTTATAATCCAGTCTCTGCAGCCCCTCCATCATTCTGGTTGCTCTGCTCTGTATCATTTCAATGGCTGTAATATCTTTTCTGTACTCTGACGACCTGAACTGTACTCAGTATTCGAAGGATGGTCACAGCACTGTTTCAGCTCAATACCGAACTTTAACACATCCCAACATCGGATTTACTTTACTGACTGTCACTGTTCATTGCTGCGATTGCTACAATATATTGTTGGTCAGGAGCCCTAGATCACTCTCATTTCCCAGAAAAATTATTCTCTGAACATTTAAGTGATAATTCCTTCCTAGGTTATTCATTCTCAAGTATCTCTCTGCACTGAATTTCATCTTGTCCACTTCTGAAAGAAGCTTTGGATTTCCAGATTTGTTTTAATCGGAATCCAAATTCTAACACTCACATTCTCTGAATTATGAATCCAAGCCTCTGAATAACCATTGCATTATTGTAAAAGAGGGAGGGTTTAAAAATGTTGATATTGAGTTTTAACAGTGACAGCTGTAGCTTAGCGGGTAGCACCCTGGTCTTTGTTTAAGCCCCACCCAGAAGATGAAGCATATAATTCAACTCACTCCCAGTACCAGTCGTGAGGGAGTGCTGCACTGCTGGAGGTGCTGTCTTTCAGATGAGACATTAAACCAAGATCCTGTTGGCGCTGCTGACTGTTAAAGGTCTGGTGAGGATATAATGGTCGAGTTGGGTGATATCAAATAAGCTGTTTATCTCACTTCATCAGAAACTTATCTGATGAAATTGCTTCAATCCATAATCCAACGGATTTCAATCAAAAGGTAAAGCTTCTCACAGCTGTTATATATTTCACCTGCAAATTAAATTTATTTCTGGAACACAAAGCAGCCACATAATAATGACTGTCCTTGTTCACTCACCCATCTCTCAATAAGCTATTGTATTTATTCTTTTGAGAGTGACAACCCTTCAATAATGAGAGACAGCTGCCTACCTTCATAGAATGATGCAGCACAGAAGGAGGCCATTCAGCCCATCATGCTGGTGCTGGATCTTCCAATTAGTCCCACTCCCTCCCTGCTCTTTTCCCCTTAGCCTTGATTTTTTGTTTCCATTCAAGTGTTTGTCCAATTCCTTTCGAATGTTACTTCAATTGAAGTCTTTTTTTAATTCAATCATGGGATGTGGGCATCGCTGGCCAGGCCAGTGTTTATTGCCCATCCCTAAATGCCCTTGAGAAGGTGGTGGTGAGCTGCCTTCTTGAACTGCTGCAGTCCATTTGGGGTAGGTACACCCACAGTGCTGTTAGGAAGGGACGTCCGTGATTTTGACCCAGTGACAGTGAAGGAACGCCGATATAGTTCCAAGTCAGGATGGTGTGTGACTTGGAGGGGGACTTGCAGGTGGTGGTGTTCCCATGCATCTGCTGCCCTTGTCCTTCTAGTTGGTAGAGGTTGCAGGTTTGGAAGGTGCTGTCTGAGGAGCCTTGGTGCGTTACTGCGGTGCATCTTGTAGATGGTACACACTGCTGCCACTGTGCGTCGGTGGTGGAGGGAGTGAATGTTTGTAGATGGGGTGCCAATCAAGCGGGCTGCTTTGTACTGGATGGTGTCGAGCTTCTTGAGTGTTGTTGGAGCTGCACCCATCCAGGCAAGTGGAGAATATTCCATCACACTCCTGACTTGTACCTTGTAGATGGTGGACAGGCTTTGGGGAGTCAGGAGGTGAGTTACTCGCTGCAGGATTCCTAGCCTCTGACCTGCTCTTGTTGCCACTGTATTTATGTGGCTAATCCGAATCAGTTTCTGTTCAATGGTAATCTCATGTTGATAGTGGGAGATTCAGTGATGGTGATGCCATTGAATGTCAAGGGGAGATGGTTAGATTCTCTCTTGTTTGAGATGGTCATTGCCTGGCACTTGTGTGGCGCGAATGTTACTTGCCACTTATCAGCCCAAGCCTGGATATTGTCCAGGTCTTGTTGAATTTCTACACGGACTGCTTCAGTATCTGAGTCATTGTGAATGATGCTGAACATTGTGCAATCATCAGCGAACATCCCCACTTCTGACCTTATACTGGAGGGAAGGTCATTGATGAAGTAGCTGAAGATGGGTGGGCCTAGGATACTACCCTGAGGAACTCCTGCAGTGATGTCCTGGGACTGAGATGATTAACCTCCAACAACCACAACCATCTTCCTTTGCACTAGGTACGACTCCAACCAGTGAAGAGTTTTCCCCTGATTCCCATTGACTCCAGTTTTACTCGGGCTCCTTGATCATAGACAGTTACAGCACAGAAGGAGGCCATTCAGCCCATCGTGTCAGCAGTGGCTAAAAAAACTAGCCGCCCAATCTAATCCCACCTTCCAGCACCTGGTCCGTAGTCTTTCAGTTTCCAGCACTTCAGGTGCACATCCAGTACCTGTTAAATGAGCAATGCCATACTCGGTCAAATGCTGCCTTGATGTCAAGGATGATCATTCTCACCTCACCCCCTGAGTTCAGCTCTTGTGTCCATGTTTGAACCAAGGCTGGAATGAGGTCAGGAGCTGAGTGGCCCGGGCGGAACCCAAACTGAGCATCACTGAGCAGGTTATTGCTAAGCAATTGCCTCTTGATGGCACTTTCGATGATACCTTCCATCACTTTACTGATGATCTGATGGGGCTGTAATTGAAATTTGTCCCGCTTTTTGTGTACAGGACATACCTGGGCAATTTCCCATATTGCCAGGTAGATGTCAGTGTTGTAGCTGTACTGGAACAGCTTGGCTAGGGGTACGGAAAGTTCTGGAGCACAGGTCTTCAGTACTATTGCCGGAATATTGTCAGGACCCATAGCCTTTGCAGTATCCAGTGCCTTCAGTCGTTTCTTGATATCACGTGGAGTGAATCGAATTGGCTGAAGACTGGCATCTGTGATGCTAGGGACTTCAGGAGGAGGCCGAGATGGATCATCAACTCGGCACTTCTGGCTGAAATTGTTGCAAATGCTTCAGCCTCATTTTTCACACTGACGTGCTGGGCTCCCTCATCGTTGAAGATGGGGATATTTGTGGATCCTCCTCGTCTTGTTAGTTGTTTAATTGTCCACCACCATTCACGACTGGATGTGGCAGGACTGCAGAGCGTAGATCTGATCCATTGGTTGTGGGATCGCTTAGCTCTGTCTATCGCATGCTGCTTCTGCTGTTTGGCAATGCAGGTAGTCCTGGGTTGTAGCTTCACCAGGTTGACACCTCATTTTGAGGTATGCCTGGTGCTGCTCCTGGCATGCCCTCCTGCACTCTTCATTGAACCAGGGTTGGTCTCCTGGCTTGATGGTAATGGTAGAGTGGGGGATATGCCGGGCCACGAGGATACTGATTGTGTTTGAGTACAGTTCTGCTGCTGCTGATGGCCCACAGCGCCTCATGGATGCCCAGTTTTGCATTGCTAGATCTGTTCGAAATCTATCCCATTTAGCACAGTTGTAGTACCACACAACACAATGGAGGGTATCCTCAATGCAAAGACGAGACTACAAGGACTGTGTGCTGGTCACTCCTACCAATACTGTCATGGACAAATGATTCTGCGACAGGCAGATTGTTGAGGACGAGATCAAGTATGTTTTTCCTTCTTGTTGGTTCCCACACCACTTGCCGCATACCCAGTCTAGGACTCAGGGGGTAGTGGTGCTACTGAGCCACTCTTGGTGATGGACATTGAAGTCCCCCACCCAGAGTACATTCTGTGCCCTTGCCACCCTTAGTACTTCCTCCAAGTGATGTTCAACATGGAGGAGTACTGATTCACCAGCTGAGGGAGGGCAGTAGGTAGTTATCAGTAGGAGGTTTCCTTGCCCATATTTGGCCTGATGCCATGAGACGTCATGGGGTCCACAGTCGATGTTGAGAACTCCCAAGGCAACTCCCTCCCGACTGTATACCACTGTGCCACCACCTCTGTTGGATCTGTCCTGCCAGTGGGGCAGGACGTACCCGGGGATGGTGATGGCAGTGTCTGGGACATTGTCTGTAAGGTATGATTCTATGAGTATGATTATGTCAGGCTGTTGCTTGACTAGTCTGTGGGACAGCTCTCCCAACTTTGGCGCAAGCCCCCAGATGTTAGTAAGGAGGGCTTTGCAGGGTCGACAGGGCTGGAGTTGCCATTGTTAGTGCCGGGTAGTCCATCCAGTTTCATCCCTTATTGACTTTGCAGTGGTTTAATACAACTGAGTGTCTGAATGGCTAGGCCATTGCAGAGTCAACCACATTCCTGTGGGTCTGGAGTCACAACTAGGCCAGACCAGGTAAGGACGGCAGATTTTCTTCCCTAAAGGACATTAGTGAAGCAGATGGATTTTTACAATCATCGACAATGGTTTCATGGCCATCATTAGACTAGCTTTTTTAATTCCATAATTATCAAATGAATTCAAATTCCACCTTTTGCCATGGTTGGATTCAAACCTATGTCCCCAAAGCAATACCCTGGGTTTCTGGGTTACTAGTCCAGTGACAATACCACTACTCCACAGCCTCCCCTTAGCACTATCATCTGCTGAGCTGATCATAGGATCACTAGACTTGATTCTGCAATGTCAAGAATAGGAGACACCTGGAAAGCCTTCCACAATGACTCACTCGCTCCTTAGTGTGGTACTGAGCCTCGCAGACCATGAAGGTTCCAGGTTTGACCCTAGGTCTGTCCTGAGTTGGCTACAAAGCTGTTCCCTAGTGTCATAGGAACAAGAGCAGGCCATTCAGTCCCTCAAGACTGTTCCACTATTTAACAAGATCCTGGCTGACCTGTATCTAAACCCCATCCACTTGCCTTGGCCCAATATCCTTTATCTCTGTAACTGTCTCCAGCTCCCACAACCCTCCGAGATCTCTACGCTCCTCCAATTCTGGCTCTTGATCCTTCCCGATTTTAATCGCTCCACCCGTGGTAGCTGTGCTGCCTGGACCCTAACTCTGGAATTCCTTCCCTAAACTTCTCCGCCTCTCTACCTGTCACCCATTCTTTAAGATGTTCCTCAAAAACTATCTCTTTGACAAAGCATTTGATCACCTGTCCTAATATCTCCTTATGTGGCTCAGTGTCAAATTGTGTCTGATAACGCTCCTTTAAGCACTTGGGATAAAAATTTTAAAAATTCACATTTTGTTTAACGCCCTGTGATTTTTCTCCCGGATTTTGCTGGCTGCAGTATCCGGGAAATTAATCTTCATTTCCTGCCGATCCTGGAGAGTTGGCACCCCCAGGTGGAGAGGATAGAGTCGAATAACATGAATCATGGCTTTTCACAAATTGTACCGGTAAGACAAGAAGGGAATTGTGGAGTTTGTAATGAAGAGAGGGGTACAATGGGACACATCAGAACATAAGAAATAGGAGCAGCACTCGGCCATTCCAACCTGCTCAACCAGTCAGTAAGATCATGGCTGGTCTTCTACCTCAGCTTTTCTTTCCCGCCTGATTCCGATATCTCTTGATTCTCTTAGAGTCTAAACATCTTTTGAACTCTTCTTGAATATATTCAATGACTGAGCATCCACAACTCTCTGGGACAGAAAGTTACGGAGATTCACAACCCTATGAGTGAAGAAAATCCCGGTCGTCTGTCTGAAATGGCCGAGCCCTTATTCTGAGACTGTGACTCCTTCTAAATTTCCCAGGAAGGGGAAACAGCTTCTCAATGGCAGTGGGACACCCTGAATTTCAACAAGTTGGGACGTAGGAAGGAGAAAGAATTTGCATTATGATGCACTTGGACCTTTAAAGGAGCAAGTTCAGGGGATTTTGATCATTGTGTAGAATTTCAGAGAGTGTGCTTGGAGGATATCAATGAAACATAGCATATGGATCAAAAAATAACCTTTCGCAGACCTCCTTTGTTACACTCCAGAGATATAATAAGAAATCTTGGAACAGTATTAAACTGCTACACACACCTGAGCTCCCAGCATTTTCAACTGCTCAGAAGAAAAGACATCTTGGATGAAGCTGAACTATTCAGAGGCAGCATCAGTCTGACTGCCACCTGAGGATAGAAGAGATTGCAAGGTGAAAACGGTCGATAGCTGACGAAAGGCTGAGAGTGAAGCTACCAAAGGTAAGGAGAGAGAAGATACTGATTAAACAGAAGTGAAGAATTGATTTTGACTGAAGGGGACATGGAAGAGATCGAGGTGTAATTCTAACTGTTGCACTGCAGGAGGACTGGAAGTTGTGACCATTGAGGGCATGTGATCGGAAAGACATTGCTGAATGTAGAGTGGAATTTTCAGGCGAGGAGTGAACGGGGTAGACGAGGAGTGAGGAAGGCAATCAATATGAAAAAAGAGTGAGCGAGAAGGCAGGGCATTAAGATACTGGAAAAAATGCCAGAGGATATGTCAACGGTAGAGCAAAGTAAAAGGAAGCTGTTGTCAACTTGTTCACAAATACACAGTGTTCTGAAGACCTGAGGCAATGTCAGCTTGTTCAATGGTTGCAGAGTCGGTACAAGATGTTAGCTATTCAGAACAACATGCAAATGACCCTGAATTAGACCAGAACTTTCAAGGTGATGGATAATTTGAGAGTTAACAGCAGCTTTTACAACTTTGGAATATACTAGTGTGAGTGCAGGAGGTATATAAATAAATATATAAATATATATGAAATATATATAAATAAGGGCGATTTGGGGAGGAAATTCCAGAGCGTAGGCCCGAGAGAGCTGGGAGTGTGGTTGTAAATGGTGGGGCGATTTGGGTCTGGAATGCACCAGAGGCCAGAATTGGAAGTTCACAGAGATAAGTACACGAGGGAGAAAGGAATAGAAGGATATGCTGACAGGGTGAGATAAAGAGGGGCGGGAGGAGGCTTGAGCAAAGAAATGAATGTGAGAGACAGGAGTGTGAGAGAGTAGTGTGAGGGGATGAGTGTGAGAGAGGAGTGTGAGGGGATGAGTGTGAGAGAGGAGTGTGAGGGGATGAGTGTGAAAGAGATGAGTGTGAGGGGATGGGTGTGAGAGAAAGGAGTGTGAGGGGATGAGTGTGAGACAAAGGAGTGTGAGAGAGTAGTGTGAGGAAATGCGTGAGAAAGAAGAGTGTGAGAGAGGAGACTGTGAGAAAGGAGTGTGAGAGAGGAGTGTGAGGGGATGACTGTGAGGGGATGAGTGTGAGAGAAAGGAGTGTGAGGGGATGAGTGTGAGATAAAGGAGTGTGAGGGGATGAGTGTGAAAGAGGAGTGTGAGGGGATGAGTGTGAGAGAAAGGAGTGTGAGGGAGTAGTGTGAGGAAATGCGTGAGAAAGAAGAGTGTGAGAGAGGGGTGTGAGGGGATGGGTGTGAGAGAAAGGAGTGTGAGAGAGTAGTGTGAGGAAATGCGTGAGAAAGAAGAGTGTGAGAGAGGAGACTGTGAGAAAGGAGTGTGAGAGAGGAGTGTGAGATAAAGGAGTGTGAGGGGATGAGTGTGAGATAAAGGAGTGTGAGGGGATGAGTGTGAGAGAGGAGTGTGAGGGGATGAGTGTGAGAGAAAGGAGTGTGAGGGGATGAGTGTGAGAGGAAGGAGTGTGAGGGGATGTGTGTGAGATAAAGGAGTGTGAGGGGATGAGTGTGAGAGAGGAGTGTGAGGGGATGAGTGTGAGAGAAAGAGGCGTGAGGGGCTGAGGGTGAGAGGAGTGTGAGGGGATGAGTGTGAGATAAAGGAGTGTGAGGGGATGAGTGTGAGAGAGGAGTGTGAGGGGATGAGTGTGAGAGAGGAGTGTGAGGGGATGAGTGTGAGAGAAAGGAGTGTGAGGGGCTGAGTGTGAGAGGAGTGTGAGGGGATGAGTGTGAGAGAAAGGAGTGTGAGGGGACGAGTGTGAGATAAAGGAGTGTGAGGGGATGAGTGTGAGAGAGGAGTGTGAGGGGATGAGTGTGAGAGAAAGGAGTGTGAGGGGACGAGTGTGAGATAAAGGAGTGTGAGGGGATGAGTGTGAGAGAGGAGTGTGAGGGGATGTGTGATGTTGTGTGATGGCCTTTAAGAGTGATGTCCCTTTAAGATCTTTGTATGCTAATGAGCCAAGTACCAAGACATAGTCATATTACTACATGCCAGACTCACTCTGTAACTGTAACACCAAGAGGCAAGTTCTGTAATTATTAACTCTGTGCTGTATGTAATTGATAGCTGTTAATAAACCTGTTTGAGATCTTCAATCAACCTGAACTCCACACATCTCATTGTTGCATCGGACAACATTAAAAAAAGCTTCTCATTTCATGTGAGTGGGTGAAGTGTGAGAGTGAGGGGAGTGTGAGACAACAGTGTAAGAGAGGAGTATGAGGGTATGGTAGTGAGGGAGGAGTGTGAGGGGAGGAGTGTGAGTGGTTACCAGGATGGATGGAATACTGGTCTCTGCCTTTAGTCTTTCCCATTTCAGTAAATGCTGGTGTGGCACCAGATGTCTGAAATAAAAGATTGTTTTTCCTGTTGTTTTTATGAGTTCAGAAACATGATGCTAATAATGTCAGGTTTGTAGTATGTCCTCTGTAACAAGAAAATAATTGGAGTCTGTTAAGAAAAGGAATTAAAGAGATGTATCAGTGGAGTGGTGAGAAGTAAAATCCTACAGGGACACAGGCTGTATGATGCAGGCCATTGCTGACTGATTTGTTGGAACAGTTTGGTTCCATGATGTTAATGCGTTGTTTGGTTGTAATGTGATCAGATTTAACGTTGCATTCCAGCTTATATAACACGATGAGATATTGGGGTGAAACTGAGAATCTTGGTGCCGGGGAGTAGTTTACACAATGTGCAGCAAACATTTTTACCAAAGCACTTTAGAGCTAATGAAGTACTTTCTGAAGTGCAGTCGCAGTTGTAATATAGGAAACGCAGCAGCCAGTTTTGCACAGAACAATCTCACAAACAGCAGTGCTATAATGACCAGGTAATCTGTTAATGATGTTGGTTGAGTGATAAATATTGGACAGGACGCAGGGGAAGAAGTCCCCTGCTCGTCTTCTAATAGTGGCCATGGGATGTTTTGCATCCACCTGAGAGGGCAGACAAGGCCTCGGTTTGATCTCTCAACCAAAAGACGGCACCTCCAACAGGGCATCAAGGGAGCACACTCTCAGGTGCAGTCCTGAACAAGCAGCTGTAAAGGGTTTGGGAATTGAGAGCTCCTCTATAAATTCCTGTTGGCCAGTCTGACAGCACAACAGGTGAGCGGTCAAACTGCATGCCAACAGCATACACATAGGCTGTCTTCTTGAAAAACAGCAGTCCTGATTTTAACCCGCGCCTGTGATCCCCTTTTTAACGAGCCATTGATTAGACAGAAAGGCAATCGGTCGGTGTGTAAAACTAGCTGCTAATTCATGATAGCCCACATTATATTAGCACCCAGAACCAGTTTCACTCCCTGTGTGCTTGGTCTCTATCAGCACCTCAATCATTTGCCATCACTTCTCATTGAACTTACCAAATGCAGACTGAGAAAGCAAAGTGACGTGATCTAGTGCTGGGGCCAAAACAAACTTGGAACTGTGTGGGTCTCTGTTCCTGATTTGATACCCTATAAAACTACAGCAGATGCTTGGATTGCCAGCAATGTGCTTTTTAAGAGAGTCTGATTGTTAATTCACAATTCATTTCAGAATGTTTATAAAGTAAAGCATCAACAGACTCAGCACCAGTTTATGAGCCAAAGATACATCAAGGTATGTTTTCCTTTTTTTAAGCATGTGTCTTTAATTTTTTTTTTGTTTGTGGGATGTGGGCATCGCTGGCCAGGCCAGCATTTATTGCCTAATTGCCCTTGAGAAGGTGGTGGTGAGCTGCCTTCTTGAACCGCTGCAGTCCATGTGGGCTAGGTACACCCACAGTGCTGTTAGGAAGGGAGTTCCAGGATTTTGACCCAGCGACAGTGAAGGAACGGTGATATAGTTCCAAGTCAGGATGGTGTGTGACTTGGAGGGGAACTTGCAGGTGGTGGTGTTCCCATGCATTTTCTGCCCTTGTCCTTCTAGTTGGTAGAGGTCGCGGGTTTGGAAGGTGCTGTCTAAGGAGCCTTGGTGAGTTGCTGCAGTGCATCTTGTAGATGGTACACACTGCTGCCACTGTGCGTCGGTAGTGGAGGGAGTGAATGTTTAAGGTTCTGGATTGGGTGCCAATCAAGCAGGCTGCTTTGTCCTGGATGGTAATAAAAACAGAAAATGCTGAAAATACTCAGCAGGTCTGGCAGCATCTGTGAAGAGTTAAATAGAATTAATGGGCTGAATTTTCCCAGCACATTGGAGACAGGCTGGGAGGTGGGAGGACTAGCAATATGGCCGGGGAATGCATTGGGAGGGAAGCCTGAAGTCTTCCCAACGCTGGCAATATGGCGTGGCAGCGGGAAACCTGGCAGTGCGACTGCCTGCCTGGTGACCAATTGAGCCACTCATGGGCCTGATTAAGGGCCATTCCCTCTCCCATGGGCATTTTGTCCACATTGGAGGGCCTGCTGCTTCGTGGTAAGGCTGCCAGGTAAACCTGGCGGGCCTCCCAGTGGGTTCCATGGGGGTGGCCCTCTTTAATGGGTGCTCCATAGCCCATGGATGGGGTCCCCAGCAGCAACGGCCACCATTCATGTCCAAGGCATTGCTGCTGGAACAACCCACCGCCCCCACCCGGCGCTCACCCCCCACTGCCCCAATCGCCAGAGCCTGCCTGCCTGGCCCCAGCTTCCCCAAAGAAACATACCAGTCTTGATTGGCACCTCGCCATTGGGCACCAACTCTGGGGGCAGGGCTCTATGCTCAATTTGAAGGTGGTTCCAGCGACGGCCTGTTAATTGGCCACCGCCAGCAAAATGCTACCCCAGGGTCCTGCCGCCCGCTTTCATCCCTGGTGGCAGGACTTGACCCCCAATGGAAAGAATTCAGCCCAATATTTCACGTCAAAGACCTTTCATCGAACTCTTTGTTCGAGAAGGCAAATAAAAGGTGACAGACCTGAAATGTTAATTCTGTTTCTCTCTCCACAGATGTTGCCTGACTTGCTGAATATTTCCAACCTTTTCTGTTTTTATTTCAGATTTCCAGCATCCACAGTAGTTTGCTTTTGTCCTGGATGCTGTCGAGCTTCCTGAGTGTTGTTGGAGCTACACCCATCCAGGCAAGTGGGCAGTATTCCATCACACTCCTGACTTGTGCCTTGTAGATGGTGGACAGGCTTTGGGAAGTCAGGAGGTGAGTTACTTGCCACAAGTGGTGTTGTTTATGTGCTCGTGTGCCTGTCTGTCACATGTGTACATGCATGCATGTGTGTCTCTGTTTGCATATCTTCTGTGTCTGGATATCTAAATCTGTGTGTCTGCATGTGTACTTATGGCACGTTTGTATGTGCATCTGTATAGGTCTGTGTATGTGTGCGTGCATGAGTGTCTGTATGCACGTGTGGGTGTGTTTTAGTGAGTATGTGTGTGGCATGCATCATGCGCATGTGTTATGCAGTATGCCAGTATGTGTTAGTCTGCATGCATGTTTGTGTGTGTATGTATGGCCTTTGTATGTGAATATTGATGAGTGTCTGTGTCCATGCGTGTACATTTTTGCAATGTTTTTGTGAAAGGGTATGTGAGTTTGTGTGCATACATGTGTGTGCATGTTTGTGTGTGCGCTCAGGTGCTTGTGTGAATGCATACTGAGGCACCACTGCTATCTGAATCAGTACAGTTATACTGAGTGACAGGGATAGTGCAGGTGTGAAATGAAAAGAAGGACTTGTTCTCACTGAGTGTCTTTCACAATCTCAGGACCAGACGATGTGCTTTCCAGCCTCGGTTGCAATGTAGGAAATGCAGCAGCTAATTTACACATGGCAAGCTCCCACAAACAGCAAACACCAAAAAAACCTGTTCTAGATAATAAAAACAAGAAATGCTGGAAATACTCAGCAGGTCTGGCAGCATCTGTGGAGAGAGAGGCAGAGTTAACGTTTCAGATCAGTGACACTTCTTCTAGAACCTGTTCTAGAAGCCGTACAGTGGCGCAGTGGTTAGCACCGCAGCCTCACAGCTCCAGCGACCCGGGTTCAATTCTGGGTACTGCCTGTGTGGAGTTTGCAAGTTCTCCCTGTGACCGCGTGGGTTTTCGCCGGGTGCTCCAGTTTCCTCCCACAGCCAAAGACTTGCAGGTTGATAGGTAAATTGGTCATTATAAATTGCCCCTAGTATAGGTAGGTGGTAGGAGAATATAGGGACAGGTGGGGATGTGGTAGGAATATGGGATTAGTGTAGGATTAGTATAAATGGGTGGTTGATGGTCGGCACAGACTCGATGGGCCGAAGGGCCTGTTTCAGTGCTGTATCTATAATTAAAATAAATTAGATGTTGGTTGAGGGATAAATATTGGCCCAGGACACCAGGAAGAACTCCACTGTTCTTCAGGATGGTAACAATGACAGGATCGGACAAAGTCAGCATGGATTTACGAAAGGGAAATCATGCTTGACAAATCTACTGGACTTTTTTGAGGATATAACTAGTAGAATAGATAAGGGAGAACCAGTGGATGTGGTGTATTTGGACTTTCAGAAGGCTTTAAATAAGGTCCCACATGAGAGATTAGCATGCAAAATTAAAGCAAATGGGATTGGGGGTAAGGTACTGACATGGATAGAGAACTGGTTGGCAGACAGGAAACAAAGAGTAGGAATAAACGGGTCTTTTTCTGAGAGGCAGGCAGTCACTAGTGGGGCACCGCAGGGATCAGTGCTAGGGCCCCAGCTATTCACAATATATATTAATGATATAGATGAGGGAGTTAAATGTAATATATCCAAGTTTGCAGATGACAGAAAGCTGGGTGGGAGTATGAGCTGTGAGGAGGATGCAGAGAAGCTCCAGTGTGATTTGGACAGGTTGAGTGAGTGGGCAAATACATGGCACATGCAGGAGAATGTGGATAAATATGAGGTTATTCACTTTGGTGGCAAAAACAGAAAGGCAGATTATTATCTGAACGGCGATAGAGTGGGAAAGGGGGAGGTGCAGCAAGACCTGGGTGTCCTTGAGCACCAGTCGTTGAAAGTAAGCATGCAGGTGCAGCAGGCAGTTAAGAAGGCAAATGGTTTGTTGGCCTTCATAGCGAGAGGATTCGAGTACAGGAGCGAGGATGTCTTGCTGCAATTATACAAGGCCTAGGTGAGACCACATCTGGAGAATTGTGTGCAGTTTTGGTCTCCTTATCTGAGGAAGGATGTTCTTGCTATGGAGGGAATGCAGTGAAGGTTTACCAGACTGATTCCTGGGATGGCAGGACTGACGTATGAAGAGAGATTGGGTCGATTAGGCTTGTATTCGCTAGAGTTTAGAAGAATGAGAGGGGATCTCATAGAAGCCTACAAAATTCTAACAGAACTGGACAGACTAGATGCAGGAAGGATGTTCCCTAGGGCGGGGGGAGTCCAGGACCAGGGGTCACAGTCCAAGGATAAGGGGTAAGCCATTTAGTACTGAGATGAGGAGAGATTTCTTCACCCAGAGAGTGGTGAACCTGTGGAATTCTCTACCACGGAAAGCAGTTGAGGCCAAATCATTAACTATATTCAAGAAAGAGTTAGATATAGTTCTTAGGGCTAAAGGTATCAAGGGATATGGGAAGAAAGCGGGAACAAGGTACTGAGTTTGGATGATCATCCATGATCGTATTGATCAGCTCGAAGGGCCGAATGGCCGACTCCTGCTCCTATTTGTCTATGTTTCTATGTTCTATGTTTCTTTCACATCCACCTGTGAGGGCAGACGGGGCCTTAGTTCAACATCTCATCTGAAGAACGGCACTTCTAACAGTGCAACACTCCCTCAGTACTGCCTCTCCGACAGTGCAGCAGTCCCTCAGTACTGTCGCACTGACAGTGCAGTGCTCCCTCAGTACTGACCCTCCGACAGTGCAGCACTCCCTCAGTACTGTCGCACTGACAGTGCAGTGCTCCCTCAGTACTGTCCATCTGACAGTGCAGCGCTCCCTCAGTACCGCCCCACCAATAGTGCAGCACTCCCTCAGTACTGTCCATCTGACAGTGCGGTGCTCCCTCAGTACTGCCCCTCCGACAGTGCAGCACTCCCTCAGTACTGTCCATCTGACAGTGCAGCGCTCTCTCAGTACTGCCCCTCCGACAGTGCAGCACTCCCTCAGTACTGTCCATCTGACAGTGCAGCGCTCTCTCAGTACTGCCCCTCCGACAGTCCGGTGCTCCCTCAGTACTGCCCCACCAACAGTGCAGCACTCCCTCAGTACTGTCCATCTGACAGTGCAGCACTCCCTCAGTACTGCCCCTCTGACAGTGCAGCGCTCCCTTAGTACTGCCCCACCACCCCACCAACAGTGCAGCACTCCCTCAGGACTGCCCCTCTGAAAGTGCAGCACTCCCTCAGTCCAGAGGCTGTGCAGTGACACAGAGCAAAAAATACAGACACACTGTGGGCTGAAATAGAGTCTGTTCCGGCAGTGCCAAAGAGGATGTCCTGGAGTTTCCTCCGTGCTTGCACCCAGAGAGAGACCCGTAATCTTGGCACAAGCCAACAATTACGTGGCTTAGATGATCATGGAGTTTGGGGGCAAAGTGATTTATCTGCATTACTACAGTATGCCTGAGACTCCTCAATCTTTCACATCCATCTATCAAACCCTTCGCCTGAACGATCAGGTTGATTTTTTTAATCAGTTCTTGGGATATGCACATCACTAGCAAGGTCAGTATTTATTGCTCATCCCTAATTGCCCTTGAGGAGATGGTGGTGAGACCTGGAAGATCAAGGTCAGCAGATACATGGGAACACGACCACCTGCAAGTTCTCATCCAAGTCACACACCATCTACAAGGCACAAGTCAGGAGTGTGATGGAATACTCTCCACTTGCCTGGATGGGTGCAGCTCCAACAACACTCAATAAGCTCGACACCATCCAGAACAAAGCAGCCCGCTTGATTTGCACCCCATCTACAAACATTCACTCCCTCCACCACCAATGCACAGTTGCAGCAGTGTGTCCCATCTACAAGATGCACTGCAGCAATGCGCCAAGGCTCCTTCGACAGCACCTTCCAAACCTGCGACCTTTACCACCTAAAAGGACAAGGGCAGTAGATGCATGGGAACACCACCACCTGCAAGTTCCCCTCCAAGTCACACACCATCCTGACTTGGAACTATATCGCCATTCCTTCGCTGTCGCTGGGTCAAAATCCTGGAACTCCCTTCCTAACAGCACTGTGGGTGTACCTACCTCACATGGACTGCAGCGGTTCAAAAAAGCAGCTCACCACCTTCTCAAGGGCAATTAGGGATGGTTAAAAATGGCAGCCTTGAAAAGATTACCTATTGAAAGAAAAACTGTCACCCATGTAACTAGTACCCGACCAAATTCACGGCCATGAAATCTGTGTCACGGACCGTGAAATCCCGGGCGCTCCATGAAGTCAGTCATTTTGCGAACATTGTGCATTTTACTGGTTGACACAAGGCTGAACGCGCTGATTGCTGGACATGTTGCAAACATCAAGTGTTTTAGTGATTGACACACGTCTCAACTTGCTGATTGCTAGATGATGGGGGGCTACCAGTGCAGTTTTAAGAGGAGTGGTCTGAAGTATTAGCAGACAAGTGAGAATTTCAGAATGAGTAAAATCAAAAACGTCCATAACTATTACTGCAGCACTTCAAGTGAAAGAATTTGGAAGCCACATTCTGCGTGCCGATGGTTTGTACAAGCTGAAATGTTTCGTTGGATCACACATGGCGGGCAACGGTTCACCAGCACCTAGAGTTTGAAAGCCATCGTGGCAGAACGTGAGCAACTAACACTGTACTACGAAAACAAACATGCAAAAAGCAAGCAATGATTTCATCTCTTCTTAAGAAGTTGACAGAGAGTTTAGAAAATCGTCAGTTGGTTACAATGGAACTTGTGAATGCTTTTGCAATCACAACAAACCATTGGAAAAACTTGATCACCCAAGGCTGTGGGTATCCATTCAACATAATGTGCAAAATGCTGTTGCTTGCCAAGTGCAAATGAACTAGGACAGGACTACCTACTGAAGGTTTTAGCGACACATTGTGAGGAGATGAAGTCTCAGATTGACGCATGTGAATCTTTTGTAATTATTTGTGATGGGTTCACCGATGAGCAAGACAGGGAATGAAGAAAGAGACAATTGAAGATTGCTCCATGCTCACATTCAACCACTAACTTCAGTGAGTAAAGAATGTGACCTGTTTATAGTCATCTTTTTAAAATCGTTTTTGAGTATACATTAAATGCCATTTGAAACCAGAAATCCCCTTTGTCTTTTTTTTTGTTTTAAATAGATAATTTTCTTGGTTTGTTGCAACACCGTGAAATTTATGATTTAAATATGTGAAATTCATGATTCTTAAAATGCTGTGAGCGTGAAATCTGTAAAATTTGACCATGAATTTAATAGGGTCTTACTTATGACTGTAGCCCAGTGATTCAGAATAAGAAAGGAGAAAAACAGAGGAAAGGCAGCGACAGACACAATGGAGTATTTCCTGGGACTCTTCCCCATTCATCCGCTGTAACCCATCCTGCCCCCAGTACAGGTGGTGTAAGCTGGGGGAATGTACTCCAGCTGTTAACACTGTTACTATATACCGTTACACTGCACCTTCCTCCTCATCCCAGTGACATTCTTGTTACCGGAACCTATGTACAAATGGCTTCTGGGAGACACAGAGGTTTTATTAAAATTGCCAATTTTTTAAAAATTCAAACAAAAAAGTTTTTGTTTTAAAAAAAGCGGTTGATACAATTAGCATTAAACTGTTTGTACAAAGAACTACTGCGAATTACGTCACATGAGCTCCCTCACACAGAATTGCGTCAGTTTTACAGCACAGAAACAGGCCATTCAACCCAACTGATCTATGCTGGTGTTTATTCTTTATACGGGCCTCCTCCCACCCTCTTCATCTAACCCTACCGGCACAACCATCTATTCCTTTGTCCATCATTTATTTAGTTAGTTTCCCCCTGAAATGCATCTATGCTATTCGCCTCAGTTACTCTTTGTAGTTAATTCTGCATTCTCAGCACTCTCTGGTGAAAGAAGTTTCTCCTAAATTCCCGATTGGATTTATTAATGACTGTCTTATATTTATGGCCCCTTGTTTTGTTCTCCCCCACAAGAGAAAACATCTTCCCTAGGTCTAATGCTATCAAACCCCTTCATAATCTTAAAGACCTCTATCAGTTCAGCCCTCAGCCTTCTCTCTTCTTCAGCAAACAGGCCCAGCCTTTAACCTTTAATCTTTCCTGACAGTTAAAACCTTTCAGTTCTGGTATCATCCTCGTAAATCTCTTCTGCACCTTCTTTGGAGAGGTAATATTCACTGTAGACTCACTCCCACATGCTGTCCTTTGATGAAATTTGCCATAACCCCACCACGTTCTCTCTCCCTCTAATGGGTAAATGCCCTTTGCATACTGAGTCACATGCACCAGCTAGATCCCAGGGTTGATGCCCGGTATGTGTTGAGGTAGCTATACTCAATTGTCCTCAATTCCCTGGGCTGAAGGAGGGGGCGGTCAGTCAGGATTCCAGCCGCTGACCCTGTTGAACATGTGGGTGTCAGTTGAGGTGAGGACATGGTTCAGCTGGGATCCACAGTCCAACAGTCTCACTGGTTGGGCAAAGGTAGAGAATTCAGACATGTTACACAAACTGATTGATTTCTTTCAGAAAATAACATTTTGGGACACTATGTGAGTAATTTGAGACATGATGTGTGGTGAGGGTCACAGACTCGGGAGGAGCAGGTGAGTTTCAACCTATGGTTCCCAAACAAAAACAAGAAATGCTGGATTCACTCAGCAGGTCTGGCAGCATCTGTGGAAAGAGAAGCAGAGTTAACGTTTCGGGTCAGTGACCCTTCTTCGGAACCCGAAACGTTAACTCTGCTTCTCTTTCCACAGATGCTGCCAGACCTGCTGAGTGAATCCAGCATTTCTTGTTTTTGTTTCAGATTTCCAGCATCCGCAGTATTTTGCTTTTATTTATGGTTCCCAAAGCTCTCCACCACTGGGGGTTTTCCTCACTGTATGTCTGGGTCTGTTATAAACTCATTGATAGAGATTGTGATTAGTCAATAACTCCATTATCATTGTAGCATGTAATACCAGGAGGGTCGAAGGCAAACTTTATGGACCTTAGTCTTTTATCATTAGCAATTCCTATATTAACAAGCACTCACTGAAACAGTCGCAAAAATGAGCGCACATGTGACGCACATAGACATGCACTTATGCAGAGAGACACTTGTGCATGGACACATACGTCAGGGGAGTGACTGGAGGGGAAGATTTGGGGTATAGAGGTGTGAACCACGTTGTGAAGATATTCACTGGGCAGCCCTGCTGTAATTCCTGAGTGGAGAGCTGGGTTGAGACCTGCGCTGGTCCCAGTCGGGAGGAGGGCTGTGTGATGGCCAGGATCCCACATATCTGACCCCAAATCCATTGGCAATCCCTTGCTGCAAGCTGTCTGAGTGAAGTGCTGTCGGGCTGCGGCTTCGCTGAGTCTGCACGAGGCCCTTCAACTGAAGGTAGATCCTCTCATCAGGAACTGCCATGCTGTTTGTGTCGAATCCCAGAGCTCTTGTTACAAACTCGCGGAAATGCACCAACTGCAAAAACAAACATTGACATCAGTCTTGGTCGAAGGACCGCAGACATCATAACTGTTTATAACTCATTCTCGGGATGTGGGCATTGCTGACAAGGACAACATTTATTAAAATACAAAATTGGCTGGCCCATAGAAGACAGAGGGTGGTAGTAGATGGAAAGTATTCAGCCTGGAGCTCGGTGACCAGTGGTGTTCCGCAGGGATCTGTTCTGGGACCTCTGCTCTTTGTGATTTTTATAAATGACTTGGATGAGGAAGTGGAAGGCTGGGTTAGCAAGTTTGCTGATGACACGAAGGTTGCTGGAGTTGTGGATAGTGTGGAAGGCTGTTGTAGGTTGCAGCGGGACATTGACAGGATGCAGAGCTGGGCTGAGAAGTGGCAGATGGAGTTCAACCTGGAAAAGTGTGAAGTGATTCATTTTGGAAGGTCGAATTTGAATGCAGAATACAAGCTTAAAGACAGGATTCTTGGTAGTGTGGAGGAACAGAGGGATCTTGGGGTCCACGTCCATAGATCCCTCAAAGTTGCCACCCAAGTTGATAGGGTTGTTAAGAAGGCGTATGGAGTGTTGGCTTTCATTAACAGGGGGATTGAGTTTAAGAGCCGCGAGGTTATGCTGCAGCTCTATAAGGCCCTGGTTCGACCACACTTGGAATATTGTGTTCAGTTCTGGTCGCCTCATTATAGGAAGGATGTGGACGCTTTAGAGAGGGTGCAGAGGAGATTTACCAGGATGCTGCCTGGACTGGAGGGCATGTCCTACGAAGAAAGATTGAGGGAGCTAGGGCTTTTCTCATTGGAGCGAAGAAGGATGAGAGGTGACTTGATAGAGGGGTACAAGATGATGAGAGGCATAGATAGAGTGGATAGTCAGAGACTTTTTCCCAGGGTGGAAAGGGCTATCACCAGGGGGCATAATTTTAAGGTGATTGGAGGAAGGTTTCGGGGAGATGTCAGAGGTAGGTTCTTTACACAGAGAGTGGTGGGTGCGTGGAATGCACTGCCAGCGGTGGTAGTAGAAGCAGATACATTAGGGGCATTTAAGCGACTCTCAGATAGGTACATGGATGATAGTAGAATGAAGGGTAGGTAGTTAGTTTGATCTTAGAGTAGGTTAAAGGTTCGGCACAACATCATGGGCCAAAGGGACTGTACTGTGCTGTACTGTTCTATGTTCCATGTTCTATGTTCTAAAAGGAGGTGGCGGTGGGCCTTCATCTTGAACTGTGCAGCTTATGTGATCTTGTTATTCTGTGAAGCGTTTCTTTTGATACAACTGTGTGGCCACTTCACAGGGGAATTAAGTCAACCACATTGCTCCAGACCATAGGTCTGGAGTTACATACAGGGCCATACCAGGTAAGGGCAGCAGATTTACTTCCCTAAAGGACATTGGTGAACCAGTTGGGTTTTTACGACAATCCGACAGATTAATGGTCACCATTACTGTCACCAGCAGCTCGTTGAAAAGCCTCAGCAAAATCCAACCCTTTGACATCTGGGCTCTAACAACAACAACTTGTATTTATATAACGCCTTTAACATAGTAAAGCATCTCAAGGCGCTTCACAGGAGCGATTTCAAACAATATTTGACAGGGAGCCACTTAGGGAGCAAATGGACAGATGACCTGAAGCTGGGTCAAAGAAGTCAGTTTTAAGGAGAATCTTAAAGCAGGAAAGAGAGGTAGAGAGGTGGAGAGATGATGACTTGGTGTGTGTTAATGTAGGTCAGTGAGTACAGGGGTGATAGGGGAACAGGACTTGGTGTGTGTTAATGTAGGTCAGTGAGTACCGAGGTGATAGGGGAATGGGACTTGGTGTGTGTTAATGTAGGTCAGTGAGTACAGGGGGGTGATAGAGGAACGGGACTTGGTGTGTATTAATGCAGGTCAGTGAGTACAGGGGTGATAGGAGAATGGGACTTGGTGTGTGTTAATGTAGGTCAGTGAATACAGGGGTGATAGGAGAATGGGACTTGGTGTGTGTTAATGTAGGTCGGTGAGTACCGAGGTGATAGGGGAATGGGACTTGGTGTGTGTTAATGTAGGTCAGTGAGTACAGGGGTGATAGGGGAACAGGACTTGGTGTGTGTTAATGTAGGTCAGTGAGTACAGGGGTGATAGGGGAACAGGACTTGGTGTGTGTTAATGTAGGTCAGTGAGTACAGGGGTGATAGGGGAACAGGACTTGGTGTGTGTTAATGTAGGTCAGTGAGTACCGAGGTGATGTGGGAATGGGACTTGGTGTGTGTTAATGTAGGTCAGTGAGTACAGGGGGGTGATAGAGGAACGGGACTTGGTGTGTGTTAATGTAGGTCAGTGAGTACAGGGGGGTGATAGAGGAACGGGACTTGGTGTGTGTTAATGTAGGTCAGTGAGTACAGGGGTGATAGAGGAACGGGACTTGGTGTGTGTTAATGTAGGTCAGTGAGTACAGGGGGGTGATAGAGGAACGGGACTTGGTGTGTGTTAATGTAGGTCAGTGAGTACAGGGGTGATAGGGGAACGGGACTTGGTGTGTGTTAATGTAGGTCAGTGAGTACAGGGGTGATAGGGGAACAGGACTTGGTGTGTGTTAATGTAGGTCAGTGATTAAAGGGGTGATAGGGAAACAGGACTTGGTGTGTGTTAATGTAGGTCAGTGAGTACAGGGGTGATAGGAGAAGAGGACTTGGTGTGTGTTAATGTAGGTCAGTGAGTAAAGGGGTGATAGGGGAACGGGACTTGGTGCATGTTAATGTAGGTCAGTGAGTACAGGGGTGATAGGGGAACACGACTTGGTGTGTGTTCATGTAGGTCGGTGAGTACAGGGGTGAGAGGGGAACACGACTTGGTGTGTGTTAATGTAGGTCAGTGAGTACAGGGGTGATAGGGGAACACGACTTGGTGTGTGTTCATGTAGGTCGGTGAGTACAGGGGTGAGAGGGGAACACGACTTGGTGTGTGCTAATGTAGGTCAGTGAGTACAGGGGTGATAGGGGAACGGGACTTGGTGTGTGTTAATGTAGGTCAGTGAGTACAGGGGTGAGAGGGGAACGGGACTTGGTGTGTGTTAATGTAGGACAGTGAGTACAGGGGTGATAGAGGAACGGGACCTGGTGTGTGTTAATGGAGGTCAGTGAGTACAGGGGTGATAGAGGAACGGGACTTGGTGTGTGTTAATGTAGGTCAGTGAGTACAGGGGTGATAGAGGAACGGGACTTGGTGTGTGTTGATGTAGGTCAGTGAGTACAAGGGTGATAGAGAAACGGAACTTGGTGTGTGTTGATGTAGGTCAGTGAGTACAGGGGTGATAGAGGAACGGGACTTGGTGTATATGAATGTAGGTCAGTGGGTACAGGGTGATAGGGGAATGGGACTTGGTGTGTGTTAATGTAGGTCAGTGGGTACAGGGTGATAGGGGAATGGGACTTGGTGTGTGTTAATGTAGGTCAGTGGGTACAGGGTGATAGGGGAATGGGACTTGGTGTGTGTTAATGTAGGTCAGTGGGTACAGGGGTGATAGGGGAACGGGACTTGGTGTGTGTTAATGTAGGTCAGTGGGTACAGGGTGATAGGGGAATGGGACTTGGTGTGTGTTAATGTAGGTCAGTGGGTACAGGGTGATAGGGGAACGGGACTTGGTGTGTGTTAATGTAGGTCAGTGAGTACAGGGGTGATAGGGGAACGGGACTTGGGGTGTGTTAATGTAGGTCAGTGGGTACAGGGTGATAGGGGAATGGGACTTGGTGTGTGTTAATGTAGATCAGTGAGTACAGGGGTGATAGGGAATGGGACTTGGTGTGTGTTAATGTAGGTCAGTGAGTACAGGGGTGATAGGGGAATGGGACTTGGTGTGTGTTAATGTAGATCAGTGAGTACAGGGGTGATAGGGGAATGGGACTTGGTGTGTGTTAATGTAGGTCAGTGAGTACAGAGGTGATACGGGAACTCGGATTGTTTTCATAAACTCGGATTCTTTTCACTGGAACGACGGAGGTGGAGGGGTGACATGATAGAGGTTTACAAAGTTATGAGCAGCCTGGACAGAGTGGATAGTCAGAAGCTTTTTCCCAGGGCCGAAAGGTCAGTTTCATGGGGACATAGGTTTAAGATGAGAGGGGCAAAGTTTAGAGGGGATGTGCGAGGCAAGTTCTTTACACAGAGGGTGGTGAGTGCCTGGACTTGCTGCCGGGGAAGTGGTGGAAGCAGGTACGATAATGACATTTAACAGGCATCTTGACAAATACATGAATAGAATTAGAACATTACAGCGCAGTAAAGGCCCTTCGGCCCTCGATGTTGCGCCGACCTGTGAAACCATCTGACCTACACTATTCCATTTTCATCCATATGTCTATCCAATGACCACTTAAATGCCCTTAAAGTTGGCGAGTCTACTACTGTTGCAGGCAGGGCGTTCCACGTCCCTACTACTCTCTGAGTAAAGAAACTACCTCTGACATATGTCCTATATCTATCACCCCTCAACTTAAAGCTATGTCCACTCGTGTTTGCCATCACCATCCGAGGAAAAAGACTCTCACTATCCACCCTATCTAACCCTCTGATTATCTTATATGTCTCTATTAAGTCACCTCTCCTCCTCCTTCTCTCCAACGAAAACAACTTCAAGTCCCTCAGCCTTTCCTCGTAAGACCTTCCCTCCAGACCAGGCAACATCCTAGTAAATCTCCTCTTCACCCTTTCCATAGCTTCCACATCCTTCCTTTAATGCGGTGACCAGAACTGCACGCAATACTCCAGGTGCGGTCTCACCAGAGTTTTGTACAGCTGCAGCATTACCTCGTGGCTCCGAAACTCGATCCCCCTACTAATAAAAGCTAACACACCATATGCCTTCTTAACAGCCCTATTAACCTGGGTAGCAACCTTCAGGGATTTATGCACCTGGACACCAAGATCTCTCTGTTCATCTACACTACCAAGAATCTTCCCATTAGCCCAGTACTCTGCATTCCTGTTACTCCTTCCAAAGTGAATCACCTCACACTTTTCCGCATTAAACTCCATTTGCCATCTCTCAGCCCAGCTCTGCAGCCTATCTATGTCCCTCTGTAACCTACAACATCCTTCGGCACTATCCACAACTCCACCGACCTTAGTGTCATCCGCAAATTTACTAACCCACCCTTCTACACCCTCTTCCAGGTCATTTATAAAAATGACAAACAGCAGTGGCCCCAAAACAGATCCTTGCGGTACACCACTAGTAACTAAACTCCAGGATGAATATTTGCCATCAACCACCACCCTCTGTCTTCTTTCAGCTAGCCAATTTCTGATCCAAAGCTCTAAATCACCTTCAACCCCATACTTCCGTATTTTCTGCAATAGCCTACCATGGGGAACCTTATCAAACGCCTTACTGAAATCCATATACACCACATCCACTGCTTTACCCTCATCCACCTGTTTGGTCACCTTCTCGAAAAACTCAATAAGGTTTGTGAGGCACGACCTACCCGTCACAAAACCGTGCTGACTATCGCTAATGAACTTATTCTTTTCAAGATGATTATAAATCCTGTCTCTTATAACCTTTTCCAACATTTTACCCACAACCGAAGTAAGGCTCACAGGTCTATAATTACCAGGGCTGTCTCTACTCCCCTTCTTGTCAAGGGGACAACATTTGCTATCCTCCAGTCTTCCGGCACTATTCCTGTCGACAATGACGACATAAAGATCAAGGACAAAGGCTCTGCAATCTCCTCCCTAGCTTCCCAGAGAATCCTAGGATAAATCCCATCTGGCCCAGGGGACTTATCTATTTTCACACTTTCCAAAATTGATAACACCTCCTCCTTGTGAACCTCAATCCCATCTAGCCTAGTAGCCTGAATCTCAGTATTCTCCTCGACAACATTTTCTTTCTCTACTGTAAATACTGACGCAAAATATTCATTTAACACTTCCCCTACCTCCTCTGATTCCACACACAACTTCCCACTACTATCCTTGACTGGCCCTAATCTAACTCTAGTCATTCTTTTATTCCTGATATACCTATAGAAAGCCTTAGGGTTTTTCCCTGATCCTATCCGCCAATGACTTCTCGTGTCCTCTCCTTGCTCTTCTTAGCTCTCCCTTTCGATCCTTCCTGGCTAGCTTGTAACTCTCAGGTGCCCTAACTGAGCCTTCATGTCTCATCCTAACATAAGCCTTCTTCTTCCTCTTGACAAGCGCTTCAACTTCTTTAGTAAACCACGGCTCCCTCGCTCGACAACTTCCTCCCTGCCTCACAGGTACATACTTATCAAGGACACGCAGTAGCTGCTCCTTGAATAAGCTCCACATTTCGATTGTTCCCATCCCCTGCAGTTTCCTTCCCCATCCTACGCATCCTAAATCTTGCCTAATCGCATCATAATTTCCTTTCCCCCAGCTATAATTTTTGCCCTGCGGAATAGGATGGGAATAGAGGGATACGGTCCCCAGAAGTGCAGAAGGATTTAGTTTAGGCAGGCATCAAGATTGGCGCAGGCTTGGAGGGCCGAGTGGCCTGTTCCTGTGCTGTAATGTTCTTTGTTCTTTGTTCCAGGACTTGGTGTGTGATAATGTAGGTCAGTGAGTACAGGGGTGATAGGGAAATGGGATTTGGTGTGTGTTAATGTCGGTCAGTGAGTACCGAGGTGATAGGGGAATGGGACTTAGTGTGTGTTAATGTAGATCAGTGAGTACAGGGGGTGATAGGGGAACGGGACTTGGTGTGTGTTAATGCAGGTCAGTGAGTCGAGGGGTGATAGGGTAACAGGACTTGGTGTCTGTTAATGTACTTCAGTGAGTACAGGGGGGTGATAGGGGAACGGGACTTGGTGTGTGTTAATGTACGTCAGTGAGTACAGGGGTGATAGGGGAACGGGACTTGGTGTGTGTTAATGTAGGTCACTGAGTACAAGGGGGTGATAGGGGAACGGGACTTGGTGTGTGTTAATGTACGTCAGTGAGTACAGGAGTGATAGGGGAACGGGACTTGGTGTGTGTTAATGTACGTCAGTGAGTACAGGAGTGATAGGGGAACGGGACTTGGTGTGTGTTAATGTAGTTCAGTGAGTACAGGAGTGATAGGGGAACGGGACTTGGTGTGTGTTAATGTAGGTCAGTGAGTACAGGAGTGATAGGGGAACGGGACTTGGTGTGTGTTAATGTACGTCAGTGAGTACAGGAGTGATAGGGGAACGGGACTTGGTGTGTGTTAATGTAGGTCAGTGAGTACAGGGGTGATAGGGGAACGGGACTTGGTGTGTGTTAATGTAGGTCAGTGAGTACAGGAGTGATAGAGGAACGGGACTTGGTGTGTGTTAATGTAGGTCAGTGAGTACAGGAGTGATAGAGGAACGGGACTTGGTGTGTGTTAATGTACGTCAGTGAGCACAGGGGGTGATAGGGGAACAGGACTTGGTGTCTGTTAATGTACTTTAGTGAGTACAGTGGGGTGATAGGGGAACGGGACTTGGTGTGCGTTAATGTAGATCAGTGAGCACAGGGGTGATAGGGGAACGGGAGTGGTGTGTGTTAATATAGGTCAATGAGTACAGGGGTGATAGGGGAACGGGAGTGGTGTGTGTTAATATAGGTCAATGAGTACAGGGGTGATAGGGGAACGGGATTGGTGTGTGTTAATATAGGTCAATGAGTACAGGGGTGATAGGGGAACGGGATTGGTGTGTGTTAATGTAGGTCAATGAGTACAGGGGTGATAGGGGAAAGGGACTTGGTGTGCGTTAATGTAGATCTGTGAGTACAGGGGTGATTGGGGAACGGGACTTGGTGTCTGTTAATGTAGTTCAGTGAGCACAGGGGTGATAGGGGAACAGGACTTGGTGTGTGATAATGTAGGTCAGTGAGTACAGGGGTGATAGGGGAACGGGATTGGTGTGTGTTAATATAGGTCAATGAGTACAGGGGTGATAGGGGAAAGGGACTTGGTGTGTGTTAATGTAGGTCACTGAGTACAGGGGTGATAGGGGAACGGGATTGGTGTGTGTTAATATAGGTCAGTGAGTACAGGTGTGATAGGGGAACAGGACTTGGAGTGAGTAAATGTAGATCCATTCGTACAGGGGGTGACAGGGGAATGGGACTTGGTGTGTGTTAATGCAGGTCAGTGAGTACAGCGGTGATAGGGGAACAGGACTTGGGGTGTGTTGATGTAGATCTGTGAGTACAGGGGTGATAGGGGAACAGGACTTGGTGTGTGTTAATGTAGGTCAGTGAGTACAGGGGTGATAGGGGAACAGGACTTGGTGTGTTTTAATGTAGGTCAGTGAGCACAGGGGTGATAGGGGAATGGGACTTGGTGTGTGTTGATGTAGGTCAGTGAGCGCAGGGGGGTGAAACGGGAACGGGACTTGGTGTGCGTTAATGTAGATCTGTGAGTACAGGGGTGATAGGGGAACAGGACTTGGTGTGTGTTAATGTAGGTCAGTGAGTACAGGGGTGATAGGGGAACGGGACTTGATGTGTGTTAATGTACATCAGTGAGCACAGGGGTGATAGGGGAACGGGTGTAGGTTTGTGTTAATGTAGGTTAGTGGGCACAGGAGTGATAGGGGAACGGGACTTGGTGTGTGTTAATGTAGGTCAGTGAGTACAGGGGTGATAGGGGAACGGGACTTGATGTGTGTTAATGTACATCAGTGAGTACAGGGGTGATAGGGGAATGGGACTTGGTGTGTGTTAATGTAGTTCAGTGAGTACAGGGGTGATAGGGGAACAGGACGTGGTGTGTGTTAATGTAGGCCAGTGAGCACAGGGGTGATAGGGGAACAGCACTTTATGTCTGTTAATGTAGGTCAGTGAGCACAGGGGTGATAGGGGAACGGGACTTGGTGTGTGTTAATGTAGGTCAGTGAGTACAAGGGTGATAGGGGAATGGGACTTGATGTGTGTTAATGTAGGTCAGTGAGTACAAGGGTGATAGGGGAATGGGACTTGGTGTGTGTTATTGTAGGTCAGTGAGTACAAGGGTGATAGGGGAATGGGACTTGGTGTGTGTTAATGTAGGTCAGTGAGTACAGGGGTAAAAGGGGAATGGGACTTGGTGTGTGTTAATGCAGGTCAATGTGTACAGGGGTGATAGGGGAACAGGACTTGATGTGTGTTAATGTAGGTCATTGAGTACAGGGGTGATAGTTGAATGGGACTTGGTGTGTTAATGGGACAGTGCGTGTTAAGATTGGACAGCTGGGTTTTGGATGATGTGAAGTTTACAGAGGGCTGAAGGTGGGAGGTACGTTGGCCAGGAGAATATTGGAAAAGTTAAATCTGGAGGTAATGAAGATAACAGAAACTCCCCCTCGCAGACCCACCTGTCTCTCTCTCCGTGCCACCTCCTGTAGCACTCTCTTTGTGGAGCAGAGCTCATTACTAAGAGCTGTCAGCGTGTCCTGTGTCTGCTCATTCCTCTCCCAAGCCCCATGCTCTGCCTGGTCCAGCTCTGATTTCAGGGTCACCACCTTCTGAGCTGCTTTCTCCTTTATTGTTTCCAGTTTCTCCAGGGATTCGCTCAACTTCTCGATCGTCCTGTTCTGTTCCTTGGTCTTCGCCTTTGGGAAGATTACCAGTTGTAAGGAATTATTTGGAAACCAGCTTCCCTCCAGTGGTGCAGTGGGTTAATGTCCCTCGCCTGCCCAGCTCGGTACTGAATGATACAGCTTACAAAGGCTGCAGATTCACAGTGGCAGCACAGTCTATGCCATGTTAACCGGACATAGTTGGGCAGCATTTGATGATCCCCTCTGACCCCTGGTATGTGTTTCCGTGTGTGTATACACACATCTGTATGCATGCATGTACGTGTACATGTGTATGTTCTTATACTTGTGTGTGTGTGTGTGTGTATGTATATAAAAGAAATGTTTGCATTTCTTTGGCACCTTTCACAACTCCAGGAGGTCCCAAAGCACCAGTCAATCAAGTACATTTTGAAGTGTATTCATTGTTGTAATGTAGGAAACGGGGCTGCTCCCATATAAAGAAATGTGATAATGATCAGATCAGCTGTTTTTAGTGATATTGATTGATGGGTAAATATTGGCCAATCCACTGGGGAGAACTCGCCTGCTCCTCTTCAAAATAGCGGCTGTGGGCTCTTTTATGTCTTGAGAGGGAAGACTGGTTCTCGGTTTAACACCTCATTGGAAAGATGGCACCTCCAAGATTGCAGTACTCCCTCTGTACTGCACTGGAAGTATCAATCTGGATTTTTGTGCTCAAGTCTCTGGAATGGGACTAGACCTTCTGACTTGTGTGTGAGTGAATGTGTGTGAGATCATGGAGAGAAGCCAGACCCAGGGAATCCTATACAGGCCCCTCTCCCTGTAGGATTCCCTTTCCTGTATAGTTCCCTTTCCCTATGGGATCTCTTCTCCCTGTAGGATCCCATCTCCCTGTAGGGTCCCCTTTCCTTGTGGGCTCCCCGCTCCCTGTTGGATCCCTTCTCCCTCTAGGATCCCCCCCTCCCGGAAGGGTCGCCACTCCCTGAAGGCTCCCCACATCCCGTTGAATCCCTTCTCCCCATAGGATCCCATTTCCCTGTAGGGTCGCCTTTCCTGTCGGCTCTCCTGTCCCTGGAGGGGCCCCTAACCCCACACAGATGACACTCACTTTAAGAGTGATGATTTCTGCACACTTCGCTCTCAGACTCTGGTTGGTGATCTTCGTCTCACTCAGCTCCTCCTGCAACCTCTGCATTTTCTGCTGTAGTTTTGAAAGTGCCTTGTCCTTTTCCCTGTGTCCAGCCATCGTGTCCCAGGCTGGTGTCCTTGCTTCCAGCTGGCCCAGTTTGGCGGTCAGCAGCTCGATCTGTCGTTTGCTGCTCTTCAGCTTCTCCCTCTGAGATGTCACCTGTCAAAGAGAAAGGTGATGATGCAACTGAACCAGGCACAATATACTCAAAAAAATGACAACACGGCCATTTGCCATCTGGCATAACCAGTCCATGTTGGCATTTACCCTCCACACAAACAAATAGTCACAATCACGTCTACCCACCCTGATTCCAACTTTTTTTATTCATTCATGGGATATGGGCATCACTGGCTAGCCCAGCAATTATTGTCCATTCCTAATTTCCCCTGAGAAGGTGGTGGTGAGCTGCCTTCTTGAACCGCTGCAGTCCATGTGGGGTAGGTACACCCGCAGTGCTGTTAGGAAGGGAGTTCCAGGATTTTGACCCAGCGACAGTGAAGGAACGGCGATATAGTTCCAAGTCAGGATGGTGTGTGACTTGGAGGGGAACTTGCAGGTGGTGGTGTTCCCATGTATCTGCTGCCCTTGTCCTTCTAGTTGGTAGAGGTCGTGCGTTTGGAAGGTGCTGTTGAAGGAGGCTTGGCGAGTTGAAGTGCATCTTGTACATACTGCTGCCATTGTGCACTGGTTGTGGAGGGAGTGAATGTTTCAGGTGGGCTGCTTTGCCTTGGATGGTGTTGAACTTCTTGAGTGTTGTTGGAACTGCACCGATTCAGGCAAGTTCATCACACTCCTGACTTGTGCTTTTTAGATCATGGACATGCTTTGGGGAGTCAGGAGGTGACTTACCCGCCTCAGAATTCCCAGCTTCTGATCTGCTATAGGCACAATATTTATGTGGCTGATCCAGTTAAGTTCTGGTCAATGGTAACCCCAAGGATGTTGGTGGTGGGGATTCAGTGATGGTAATACCGTTGATTGTCAAGGGTCAAGGGGAGATGGTTAGGTTCACTCTTGTTGGAGATGGTCATTGCCTAGCACTTGTATGGCACAAAAGTTACTTGCCACTTATCAGCCTGAGCCTGAATGTTGCCCAGATCTTGCAGCATGTGGACACAGACTGCTTCAGTATCTGAGGAGAAACGAATGGTGCTGAACATTGTGCAATCATCAGCGAACATCTCCACTTCTGACCTTATGATGCAGGGAAGGTCATTGATGAAACAGCTGAAGATGGTTGGGCCGAGGACACTACCCAGAGGAACTCCTGCAGTGATGTACTGGGCTGAGATGAGCGGCCTCCAACAACCACAACCATCTTCCTTCGTGCTAGCTATAACTCCAACCAGTGGAGAGTTTTCCCCCTGATTCCCATTGATTTTAATTTTCTGAGTGCTTCTTGATGCCATACTTGGTAAAATGTTTTCTTGGAGTCAAGAGCAATCACTCTCATCTCACCTCTGGAATTCAGCTGGTTGGTCCATGTTTGTACCTAGGTTTTAATGAGGCCTGGAGCTGAGCATTTCTGGTGGAATCAAAATTGGGCATTGGTAATCAGGTTATTGCTGAGTAAGGGCTCCTCGATAGCACTGTCAATGGCATCTTCCATCACTTTACTGAAGGGTCAATAATTGGCCGAATTGGATTTTTCCTGCTTTTTGTGGACAGGACTTACCTTGGCAATTTTCCACCCTGTTGGGTAGATGCCAGTTTAGCTGGGGACGCAGCTAGTTCTGAAACACAAGTCTTCAACAGTACAGCCAGGATGTTGTCATAACCCATAGCCTTTACTGTAACCAGTGCCTTCAGCCGTTTCTTAATATCACATGGAGAGAATTGAATTGTCTGAAGACTGGCATCTGTGATGCTGGGGACTTCAGGAGGAGGCCGAGATGGATCATCCACTCAGCACTTCTGGCTGAAGATCACTGCAAACCTTGTCTTTTGCACTGATTGCTGCACTCCACCATCGTTGAGGATGGGGATATTCGTGAAGCCTCCTCCTCCTGTCAGTACATACATACATGTAGCATGTATACATGTATGCATGTACCTCCATACATGTAGCGTCACCAGGTTGGCACCTTATTTTTAGCTATGACTGGTGCTGCTCCTGACATGCTCTCCTACATTTCTCATTAAACTAGAATTGGTCCCGTGGTTTGATGGTAATAGGAACATAGGAGCAACGGTAGGCCATTCAGCCCATCAGGCCTGCTCTGCCATTCTATGATCATGGCTGATCATCCACATCAATGCCTTTTTCCCACAGTATCCCCATATCCCCTTAGGTCATTTGAATTTAGAAATCTGTCAATCTCTGCTTTAAACATACTCAATGACTGAGCTTCCACAGCCCTCTGGGGTAGAGAATTCCAAAGTTTCACAACCCTCTGAGAGTAAAGAAATTTCTCCTCATCTCGGTCCTAAGTGGCTTCCCCCTTATTTTGAAATTGTGTCCCCTGGATCTAGACTCCCCAACCAGGGGAAACATCTTAGCTGCATCTACCCTATAAGTATTTTGTATGTTTCAATGAGATCACCTCTCATTCTTTGAAACTCTACAGAATACAGGCCCAGTTTCCCCAAGCTTTCTCCCGCCATCCCGGGAACAAGTCTAGTGAACTTTCGCTGCACTCCCTCTTTGGCAATCATATCCTTCCTAAGGTAAGGGGACCAAAACTGCACACAGTACTCCAGGTGTGGTCTAACCAAGGTTTTATACAATTGAAGCAAGACTTCACTACTCCTGTACTCAAATCCTCTTGCGATAAAGGCTAACATACCATTAGCCTTCTTAATTGCTTGCTGCACCTGCATGTTAGTTTTCGATGACATATTGACAAGGACTTCCAGGTCCCTTTGTACTTCTGCACTTTCTAATCTCTTAGCATTTAAGAAATACTCTGCACATCAATTCCTCCTACCAAAGTGGATAACCTCACATTTTTCCACATTACATTCCATCTGTAATGTTCTTGCCCACTCACTAAGTCTGTCCAAATCCCCTTGAAGCCACTTTGCATCTTCCTCACAACACGCATTCCACCTAGTTTTTTGTCATCCACGAACTTGGAAATATTACATACGAACAAACGAATTAAGAGCAGAAGTAGGCTATTCGGCCCCTCGAGCCTGCTCTATCATTCAATAAGATCATGGCTGATCTGTTTGTGTCTCAAATTCCACACTCCCATCTACCCCCCATAACCTTTGATTTCCTTGCCTAATGAGAATCCATCTACCTCCACCTTAAAAATATTCAATGACCCTGCCTCTACTACCTTCTGAAGCAGAGTTCCAAAGTCACATAACACTCTGAGAGAAAAAATTTCTCCTCATCTTTGTCCTAAAACGCTCCCCCACTAATTTTAAAATAGTGCCCCCTAGTTCTGGACTCACCCACAAGAGGAAACATCCCTTCCACATCCACCTTGTCAAGACCATTCAGGATCTTATATACTTCAATCAAGTCTCCCCTCACTCTTCTAAACTTCAGTGAAAACAAGCCCAGTCTGTCCAACCTTTCCTCATAAGACAACCCGCTCATTCCAGGTATCAATCTAATAAACCTTCTCTGAACCGCCTCCAACGTATTTACTTCCTTCCTTAAATATGGAGACCAAAACTGCACACAGTATTCGAGATGTGGTCTCACCGATGCCCTGTATAACTGAAGCATAACATCCTTACTTTTATTTTCAATTCCTCTGGTAATAAAGGATAGCATTCCATTAGCCTTCTTTATTACTTGCTGTACCTGCATACTGTGACTCATGCACTATTTTATCTAGATCTCTCTGCACTCAGAATTCTGCACTTGTTCTCTGTTTATTCTTTTTTATTCTTCCTGCAAAAGTGAACAACTTCACATTTTCCTACATTGTACTCCATCTGCCAGATTTTTGCCCACTCACTGAACCTATCTATATCAGTCTGCAATCTCCTTATGTCCTCTTCACAACATACTTTCCTACCTATCTTTGTTTCATCTGTAAATTTAGCTACCACGCCATCGCTCCCCTCATCTAAGTCATTGATATAAATTGTAAAAAGTTGAGGCCGCAGCACAGACCCCTGCGGGACTCCACCCGCCACATCCTGCTACTCAGTAAAGGACCCATTTATGCATACTCTCTGTTTTCTGCCAGCCAGCCAATCTTCTATCCATGCTAATATGTTATCCCCTATACCCTGAGCTCCTACTTTGCACAATAACCTTTTATCTGGCACCTTGTCAAATGCCTTCTGGAAATCCAAGTACTGTACGTCAACAGGCTCCCCTTTATCCACAGCGCATGTTACTCCTTCAAAGAACTCCAATAAATTAGTTAAACATGATTTCCCTTTCACAAAACCATGCTGACTATTCGCAATTACCTTGAGTTTTCTAAGTGCCCAGCTATAGCCCCCTTAATGATCAATTCTAACACCTTCCCCACAACAGACATCGAGCTAACTGGCCTATAATGACTTGTTTTCTTTCTCCCCCCCGCCCTCCACTTCTTGAATAGAGGGGTTATATTTGCTACTTTCCAGTCTGATTGAACCTTTCGAGAATCCAGCGAATTTTGAAAAACTAACACCAACGCATCTACTACCTCATTATGTCAGCCCACAGCTCCATCAGTTCGCTCAGCACTGTATCCCTGGTATTTGTAATTTCACCAAGTTCCTCTCTTCTTTCCACCTCCTGATTTACAGTTATTCCTGGAATGTTTTTTGTATCCTCTATAGTGAAGACAGAAGCAAAATATCTATGCATTTCATTCGCCATTTCCTTATTATCTACTATTAACTCTTCATGCTCACTCTCTAGAGGACCAACACTCTCTTTACTTACTCTTTTCCTTTTTAAATACCTGTAGAAACTCTTGCTATCTGTTTTGAACATTTCTAGCTAGCTTCCTCTCATACTCTAATTTCTTTCTCCTAATTAATCTTTTAGTCATTCTCTGCTGCTCTTTACATTCTGACCAATCATCAGAACTGCCACTCATCTTTGTGCAGTTATTAGAATTTTTTTTTTTTTAGAATTAGAATATTACAGCGCAGTACAGGCCCTTCGGCCCTCGATGTTGCGCCGATCATCTGACCTACACTATTCCATTTACATCCATATGTCTATCCAATGACCACTTAAATGCCCTTAAAGTTGGCGAGTCTACTACTGTTGCAGGCAGGGCGTTCCACGCCCCTACTACTCTCTGCGTAAAGAAACTACCTCTGACATCTGTCCTATATCTTTCACCCCTCAACTTAAAGCTATGTCCCCTCGTGTTTGCCATCCTCATCCGAGGAAAAAGACTCTCACTATCCACCCTATCTAACCCACTGATTATCTTATATGTCTCTATTAAGTCACCTCTCCTCCTCCTTCTCTCTAACGAAAACAACCCCAAGTCCCTCAGCCTTTCCTCGTAAGACCTTCCTTCCATACCAGGCAACATCCTAGTAAATCTCCTCTGCACCCTTTCCAAAGCTTCCACATCCTTCCTATAATGTGGTGACCAGAACTGCACGCAATACTCAAGGTGCGGCGTCACCAGAGTTTTGTACAGCTGCATGATGACCTCGTGGCTCCGAAACTCGATCCCCCTACTAATAAAAGCTAACACACCATATGCCTTCTTAACAGCCCTATTAACCTGGGTAGCAACTTTCAGGGATTTATGTACCTGGATACCAAGATCTCTCTGCTCATCTACACTACCAAGAATCTTCCCATGAGCCCAGTACTCTGCATTGCTGTTACTCCTTCCAAAGTGAATCACCTCACACTTCTCCGCATTAAACTCCATTTGCCATCTCTCAGCCCAGCTCTGCAGCCTATCTATGTCCCTCTGTACCCTACAACACCCTTCGACACTATCCACAACTCCACCGACCTTCGTGTCATCCGCAAATTTACTAACCCACCCTTCTACACCCTCATCCAGGTCATTGATAAAAATGACAAACAGCAGTGGCCCCAAAACAGAACATTGCGGTACACCACTAGTAACTAAACTCCAGGATGAACATTTGCCATCAACCACCACCCTCTGTCTTCTTTCAGCTAGCCAATTTCTGATCCAAAGCTCTAAATCACCTTCAACCCCATACTTCCGTATTTTCTGCAATAGCCTACCGTGGGGAACCTTATCAAACGCCTTACTGAAATCCATATACACCACATCCACGGCTTTACCCTCATCCACCTGTTTGGTCACCTTCTCGAAAAACTCAATAAGGTTTGTGAGGCACGACCTACCTTTCACAAAACCGTGCTGACTATCGCAAATGAACTTATTCTTTTCAAGATGATTATAAATCCTGTCTCTTATAACCTTTTCCAACATTTTACCCACAACCGAAGTAAGGCTCACAGGTCTATAATTACCAGGGCTGTCTCTACTCCCCTTCTTGAACAAGGGGACAACATTTGCTATCCTCCAGTCCTCCGGCACTACTCCTGTCGACAATGACGACATAAAGATCAACAACAACGGCTCTGCAATCTCCTCCCTGGCTTCCCAGAGAATCCTAGGATAAATCCCATCTGGCCCAGGGGACTTATCTATTTTCACTCTTTCCAAAATTGCTAACACCTCCTCCTTGTGAATCTCAATCCCATCTAGCCTAGTAGGCTGTATCTCAGTAATCTCCTCAGCAACATTTTCTTTTTCTACTGTAAATACTGACGAAAAATATTCATTTAACGTTTCCCCTATCTCCTCTGATTCCGCACACAACTTCCCACTACTATCCTTGATTGGCCCTGTTCTAACTCTTATCATTCGTTTATTCCTGATATACCTATAGAAAGCCTTAGGGTTTTCTTTGATCCTATCCGCCAATGACTTCTCGTGTCCTCTCCTTGCTCTTCTTAGCCCTCCCTTTAGATCCTTCCTGGCTAGCTTGTAACTCTCAAGCGCCCTAACTGAGCCTTCACGTCTCATCCTAACATAAGCCGCCCTCTTCCTCTTGACAAGCGCTTCAACTTCTTGAGTAAACCACGGCTCCCTCGCTCGACAACTTCCTCCCTGCCTGACAGGTACATACTTATCAAGGACACGCATTAGCTGCTCCTTGAATAAGCTCCACATTTCGTTTGTGCCCATCCCCTGCAGTTTCCTTCCCCATCCTACACATCCTAAATCTTGCCTAATCGCGTCATAATTTCCTTTCCCCCAGCTATAATTCTTGCCCTGCGGTATATACCTGTCCCTGCCCATCGCTAAGGTAAACCTAACCGAATTGTGATCACTATCGCCAAAGTGCTCACCTACATCTAAATTGAACACCTGGCCGGGTTCATTACCCAGTACCAAATCCAATGTGGCATCGCCCCTGGTTGGCCTGTCCACATACTGTGTCAGAAAACCCTCCTGCACACACTGGACAAAAACAGACCCATCTAAAGTACTCGAACTATAGTATTTCCAGTCAATATTTGGAAAGTTAAAGTCCCCCATAACCACTACCCTGTTACTCTCGCTCCTGTCGAGAATCATCTTCGCTATCCTTTCCTCTACATCTCTGGAACTATTTGGAGGTCTATAAAAGACTCCCAACAGGGTGACCTCACCTCTCCTGTTTCTAACCTCGGCCCATACTACCTCAGTGGACGAGTCCTCAAACGTCCTTTCTGCCGCTGTAATACTTTCCTTGATTAACAATGCCACACCCCCCCCCTCTTTTACCCTCTTCTCTGTTCTTACTGAAACATCTAAATCCCGGAACCTGCAACATCCATTCCTGCCCCTGCTCTACCCATGTCTCTGAAATGGCCACAACATCAGGATCCCAGGTACCAACCCATGCTGCAAGCTCACCCACCTTATTCCGGATGCTCCTGGCGTTGAAGTAGACACACTTTAAACCAAGTTCTTGCTTGCCAGTGCCCTCTTGCGTCCCTGTAACCTTATCCCCTACCTCACTACTCTCAACAGCCTGTACACTGGAACTACAATTTAGGTTCCCATTCCCCTGCTGATTTAGTTTAAACCCCCCCGAAGAGCACTAACAAATCTCCCCCCCAGGATATTGGTACCCCTCTGGTTCAGGTGAAGACCATCCTGTTTGTAGAGGTCCCACCTACCCCAGAAAGAGCCCAATTATCCAGGAAACCAAAACCCTCCCTCCTACACCATCCCTGCAGCCACGTGTTCAACTCCTCTCTCTCCCTATTCCTCTCTTCGCTAGCACGTGGCACAGGCAACAACCCAGAGATAACAACTCTGGTTGTTCTCGCTCTAAGCTTCCACCCTAGCTCCCTGAATTTCTGCCTTAAATCCCCATCTCTCTTCCTACCTATGTCGTTGGTGCCTATGTGGACCACGACTTGGGGGGAAGTTATATGCCTTTTCCTTAAGTTTGATGCTTTCCTTAACTTCTTTAGTTAACCATGGATGGTGGGTCCTCCCCTTAGAATTTTTCTTCATAGTAGGAATATACTTTTCTGAGTATTCTGAAATATCCCCTTAAATGTCTGCCACTGCTTCTCTATTGATCTATCTCCGAGCCTAGTAACCCAGTTCACTTCAGTTAGCTCAGCTTTCATGCCCACATAGTTGCCCTTATTGAAGTTTAAAATACTAGTCTTAGACCCACTCTTTTCTCTTTCAAACTGGATGTAAAATTCAATCGTATTGTTGTCGCTGCTACCTACAGGTCATTAATTAATCCTGTCAACATTACACAATACCAAAATAAAAGCAAAATACTGCGGATGCTGGAAATCTGAAATAAAAACAAGAAATGCTGGAACCACTCAGCAGGTCTGGCAGCATCTGTGGAAAGAGAAGCAGAGTTAACGTTTCGGGTCAGTGACCCTTCTTCGGAACTAGCAAATATTAGAAATGTCAAAGGTTATAAGCAAGTGAACCGGGGGTGGGGCAAGAGATAACAAAGGAGAAGGTGTAGATTGGACAAGGTCACATAGCTGACCAAGGGGGTCATGGAGCAAAGGCAAACAATATGTTAATGGTGTGTTGAAAGACAATTAGTACAGGTAGGATGTTAACGAACTGAAGAATGAGCAGCAGCAAGTACAAACATGAAAAAAAACGGTGGGTAAGCAAACTGAACAAACTACAATGAAATGAAATAAACAAAAGAAAAAAAATTGTAAAAAATGTAAAAAAGAAAAAATAACTAAAAATAAAAGTAAAATGGGGGGCCCGTCATGCTCTGAAATTATTGAACTCAATGTTCAGTCCGGCAGGCTGTAGTGTGCCTAATCGGAAAATGAGATGCTGTTCCTCGAGCTTGCGTTGATGTTCACTGGAACACTGCAGCAAGCCCAGGATAGAGATGTGAGCATGAGAGCAGGGGGGAGTGTTGAAATGGCAAGCAACCGGAAGCTCAGGGTCCTGCTTGCTGACTGAGCGGAGGTGTTCCGCAAAGCGTTCACCCAGTCTGCGTTTGGTCTCCCCAATGTAGAGGAGACCACATTGTGAGCAGCGAATACAGTATACTATATTGAAAGAAGTACAAGTAAATCACTGCTTCACCTGAAAGGGGTGTTTGGGGCCTGGGATAGTGAGGAGAGAGGAGGTAAATATGCAGGTATTACACCTCCTGCGATTGCAGGGGAAGGTGCCATGGGACGGGGATGAGGTGGTGGGAGTAATGGAGGAGTGGACCAGGGTTTCACGGAGGGAATGATCCCTTCGGAATGCTGACAGGGGAAGGGAGGGGAAGATGTGTTTGGTAGTGGCATCATGCTGGAGGTGGCGGAAATGGCGGAGGATGGTCCTTTGGATATGGAGGCTGATGGGGTGGAAAGTGAGGACAAGGGGAACCCTGTCACGGTTCTGGGAGGGATGGGAAGGGGTGAGGGTAGAGGTGCGGGAAATGGGCCGGACACGGTTGAGGGCCCTGTCAACAACAGTGGGGGGGAGTCCTCGGTTGAGGAAAAAGGAGGTCATATCAGAAGCACCGTCATGGAAGGTAGCATCATCAGAGCAGATGCGTCAGAGATGGAGAAACTGGGAGAATGGAATGGAGTCCTTACAGGAGGTAGGGTGTGAAGAAGTGTAGTCGAGGTAGCTGTGGGAGTCGGTGGGCTTATAATGGATATTAGTAGACAACCTATCCCCAGAGATCGAGACAGAGAAGTCGAAGAAGGGAAGGGAAGTGTCAGAGATGGACCAATACCAAGTTACACAATACCAAGTCTAATATAACCTGTGCTTTGGTTGGTTCCAGAACGTGCTGCTCTAAGAAACTATCTTGAAAGCATTATATGAACTCCTCATCCAGGCTATTATTGCCAGTCTGATTTTTCCAGTTTATATGTAGATTAAGATCACCCATGATTACTGCCATCCCTTTATCACAAGCATCCAATATTTCTTGATGTATACTTCGTCCTACATTATGGTTACTGTTAGCGGGCCTGTAGACCACTCCCACTAGTGACTTCTTTCTCCTACTATTCCTCATCTCTGAACTGATTCTACATCCTGATCTCCTGAACCAAGGTCATCTCTAACTATTGCACCAATGCCATTCTAGATTAGCAGTGCTACCCCTCTACCTTTATCTAGCTTTCTATCCTTCTTGAATGTCATAAACCTCTCAATATTCAGGACCCAATCCTTGTCATCGTGCAGCCACGTCTCCGTAATGGCTATCAGATCATATTTACTTACTTCAATGTCCGCTATCAGTTCATCTACTTTGTTATGAATACTACGTGCATTCAGATACAGAGCCTTTAGTTTTGTCTTTTTGTTATCTTTGTAACATCTAGTCTTGACTACATTTGGTCCCCATATCCAAATCATTGATATATATTGTGAACAGCTGGGCCCCAAGTACTGATCCTTGCGGTACCCCACTAGTCACAGCTTGCCAACGCGAGAATGGCCCGTTTATTCCGACTCCCTATTTTCTGCCTGTTAACGAATCCTTAATCCATGCCAGTATTTTACCTCCTTAATGGTAGAGTGAGGGATATGCCAGGCCATGAGGTTACAGATTGTGAGTGAATACAATGCTGCTGCTGCTGCTGCTGATGACCCACAGCGCATCATGGATGCCCAGTTTTCAGCTTCTAGATCTGTTCTGACCCTATCCCATTGAGCACAGTGGTAGTGCCACACAACTCAATGGAGGGTATCCTCAGTGTGAAGACGGGACTTCGTCGCAATTACCTTGTGGTGCGGTGGTCACTCCGACCAATACTGTCATGGACAAATGCATCTCTGACAGGTAGCTCGGTGAGGACGAGGTCATGTAGGTTTTTACCTTGTGTTGCTTCCCTCACCACCTGCTGCAGACCCAGCCTGGCAGATATGTCCTTCAGGATTCGGCCAGCTCGGTCAGTAGTGGTGCTACTGAGCCATTCTTGGTGATGGACATTGAAGTCTCCCACACAGAGTACATTTTTCTGTGCCCTTGCTACCCCAGTGCTTCTTTCAAGTGCTGTTCAACATGGAGGAGTACTGATTCATCAACTGAGGGTGGGCGGTAGGTGGTAATCAGCAGGAGGTTTCCCTGGCCATGTTTGACCTGATGCCATGAGACTTCATGAGTCAATGACTTCACCCTCTCGACTGTGTACCACTGTGCCTGCCTCTACTAGTTCTGTCCAGGATGTACCCAAGAATGATGATAGAGGAGCCTGGGACATTGTCGGTAAGATATGATTTGGTGAGTATGACTATGTCAGGCTGTTGCTTGATGAGTCTGTGAGACAGCTCTCCCAATTTTGGCACAAGTCTGCAGATATTAGTGAGGAAGACTTTGCAGGGTTGACTGGGCAGGGCGTGCCTTTATTATGTCCTGTGTCTAGGTCAATGCCGGGTGGTCCATCCTGTTTTATTCTTATTAGACTTTTTCAGTACTAGGTCTTCAACTTTTTACAATTTATATAAATGACTTGGATGAAGGGACGGAAGGTATGGTTGCTAAATTTGTTGATGACACAAAGATAGGATGGAAAGTAAGTCATGAAGTGGACATAAGGGGGCTACAAAGGGAAATAGATAGGTTAACTGAGTGGGCAAAGACCTGGCAAATGGAGTATAATGTGGGAAAATGGGAAATTGTCCACTTTCACAGGAAGAATAAAAAAGAAGCATATTATCGAAATGGTGAGAGATTGCAGAGCTCTGATGCAGAGGGATCTGGCTGTCCCAGTGCATGAATCGCAAAAGGTTAGTATGAAGATACAGCAAGTAATTAGGAAAGCTAATAAAATGTTATTGTTTGCTGCAAGGGAAATTGAATACAAAAGTCGGGAGGTTATGCTTCAGTTATACAGAGCATTGGTGAGATCACATCTGGAGTACTGTGTACAGTATTTAAGGAAAGATGGAAATGCGTTGGAAGCAGTTCAGGGAAGGTTTACTAGACTAATACCTGGAATGGGCGGGTTGTCTTATGAGGAAAGATTGGACAGGATAGGCTTGTATCCGCTGGAGTTTAAAAGAGTAAGAGGCGACTTGATTGAAACATATAAGATTCTGAGGGGTCTCGACATGGTGGATGTGGAAAGAATGTTTCCTCTTGTGGGAGAATGTCGAACTAGGGGTCACTGTTTAAAAATAAGGAGTCGCCCATTTAAGACAGAGATGAGGAGAAATTTTTTCTCTCAGAGGTTCGTGAGTCTTTGGAATTCTCTTCCTCAAAAGGCAGTGGAAGCAGAGACTTTGAATATTTTTAAGGCAGAGGTAGATAGATTCTTGATAAGCAAAGGGGTGAAAAGTTACCGGGGGTAGGCGGTAATGTGGAGTCGAAGTTACAATCAGATCAGGGGCCGAGTAGCCTACTCCTGCTACGTATGTTCATATGTTTGTTCGTATGGCTTGCAAGGCCGTTTCAGAGAGCAGTTAAGAGTCAACCACATTGTTCTGGGCCTGGAGTCACATGTAGGCCAGACTGGGTAAGGAAAATAGATTTCCTTCCCTAAAGGATGTTAGTGAATCAGATGGGTTCACACTCAGCACCTCATACTTTGGTACAGGTACAAATCAGTCTTTTAAAGTAAATTTTTATCTTTAAGCGAGGAAAACCAGTAATTCCCGGTTGGTTTTTCGAATCTTGATGCCTGGCTCATCCCCAAAGGCAGGAGACCTCAGAACCTCAGCAACAGCAAAATTTAAATGTGTTATTTGCTTCACATCAACCAGTGACTTGATAGACCTGAACACTATGGATATAGAAACCAGAGACCAGAGACCTTTATCAGTGATATCTATCCTCTGCCCACCAATTACTCAGAAAATGCAATGATATTTTCATTCTGTGGTCAATAGAGTGTATTAAATGTCACACCTGCAGCTGTCGCACTGTATGTGACCTTTTCAGGAAGGAATAACACTGCCCCCACCCTCGATACAGACTGTGGACCAGACAGGCTAAAAGGAATCAACTCAGATCAGGAATAATCCTGTTCAAACTACACAGCAAGAATTGAAAATGAGACATAGTAATGAGGTACATGAAGGGGAAAATAATTATTTTTAAAAGTACTCAATGTTCTTGTGCCCATTGTGAGCCCACTGTCTGTAGAAAATGAGAAAAGTATTTCATTCTTCACAGGCCAGCTAACTGCTGTAAATTGGATTGTCCTGGTGAAACCTCTGCTCAGGTATTTTGTGTTGCTAATTGCCCAAACTGACACATCCTGCAGTCAAGTGGAGAGTTAATAGTGAGAGAGGTTTCTGGATCTGAGCAGAAAGTTGTTAATCTGTATGGCTGATATCGCCAAGAGAATCACACTCCCTGCTACGAGCCAAATTTTGCGGCCAATGTTTTCAGTGTGGATCCTTCATCAGAAGTTATAACTTGTTCTAATGTTTGAAGAGAACATTTGAAGCACATCAGGAGACTTTCTGAGACACATTGTCAAGACTTTACCAACACTCAATCAACATCTACTCTGGAAATTCTCTGAGGACTTCACCTAAAACGAACGAACCTCGCCAGTGTCACTGCCCCTGCTGGAGTTCGGAACACATCCCGTGCTGAAGGTACCATTGCCAGATGGCGAAGATGTATCATCAATAAGTCTTCCTTTCATCAAGATGGAACACCTATGACTAGATTCGCTGTTTGTACCCCTCATGGTGTTAGGTGGCACAAGTGTACCCCCTCGTTCTGCTCAGTATGCTGCTTGGTCGAACAGCTGTGAAGGATGTGACCCACCAGCCTGTCAATAGCTGGTCAGATAGTGCCCACACTGTTAATAACATATTGTCTCTGCCGCTGTACCATGAAGATAATTTTAAAACATCCAACAGGAAAGATGTAATAAACTCATCAATAAAAAAAAACGGGGTTAGGTACAAAGTAAAGCTCCCTCTACACTGTCCCCGTCAAATACTCCTAGGGCAGATACAGCACGAGTTAGATACACAGTAGAGTTCCTTCTACACTGTCCCCATCAAACACTCCCAAGACAGGTACAGCACGGGGTTAAATACAGAGTAAAGCTCCCTCTACACTGTCCCCATCAAACACTCCCAGGACAGGTACAGCACGGGGTTAAATACAGAGTAAAGCTCCCTCTACACTGTCCCCATCAAACACTCCCAGGACAGGTACAGCATGGGTTCGCGCCCGGGTGTCCCTGGAAAAGGAGCATGCGGTGTCCGCCGGTACACTTGAGGCCTTCCGTGACCGGAGGGCACCGCAGGGACTGAAGTGCATTGTCGACGCCGAGAATGGCATTTTAATTTGAGTCTTTGTTTATTTCTGTTTTTAATAAAGTTATTTTAAAAATATAAGTATGTATATAAAGGGGGCCTGAGCAATAAAGGCCCCCTCGACATGAAAAATATAAAAGGGGCCTGGGGTATAAAGGCCACCTTAAAAACAAACCGGGGTTAGATACAAAGTAAAGCTCCGTCTATACTGTCCCCATCAAACACTCCCAGGACAGGTACAGCACAGGTGTTAGATACAGAGTAAAGCTCCCTCTACACTGTCCCCCAGCAAACACTCCCAGGACAGGTACAGTACAGGTTAGATCCAGAGTAAAGCTCCCTCTACACTGTCCCCATCAAACTCTCCCAGGACAGGTACAGCACAGGTGTTAGATACAGAGTAAAGCTCCCTCTACACTGTCCCCATCAAACTCTCCCAGGACAGGTACAACACAGGTGTTAGATCCAGAGTAAAGCTCCCTCTACACTGTCCCCATCAAACTCTCCCAGGACAGGTACAGCACAGGTGTTAGATACAGAGTAAAGCTCCCTCTACACTGTCCCATCAAACACTCCCAGGACAGATACAGTACAGGTGTTAGATACAGAGTAAAGCTCCCTCTACACTGTCCCCATCAAAAACTCCCAGGACAGGTACAGTACAGGTTAGATCCAGAGTAAAGCTCCCTCTACACTGTCCCCATCAAACTCTCCCAGGACAGGTACAGCACAGGTGTTAGATACAGAGTAAAGCTCCCTCTACACTGTCCCATCAAACACTCCCAGGACAGATACAGTACAGGTGTTAGATACAGAGTAAAGCTCCCTCTACACTGTCCCCATCAAAAACTCCCAGGACAGGTACAGTACAGGTTAGATCCAGAGTAAAGCTCCCTCTACACTGTCCCCATCAAACTCTCCCAGGACAGGTACAGCACAGGTGTTAGATACAGATTAAAGCTCCCTCTACACTGTCCCATCAAACACTCCCAGGACAGATACAGTACAGGTGTTAGATACAGAGTAAAGCTCCCTCTACACTGTCCCCATCAAAAACTCCCAGGACAGGTACAGTACAGGTTAGATCCAGAGTAAAGCTCCCTCTACACTGTCCCCATCAAACTCTCCCAGGACAGGTACAGCACAGGTGTTAGATACAGATTAAAGCTCCCTCTACACTGTCCCCATCAAACTCTCCCAGGACAGGTACAGCACAGGTGTTAGATACAGAGTAAAGCTCCCTCTACACTGTCCCCCATCAAACTCTCCCAGGACAGGTACAGTACAGGTTAGATCCAGAGTAAAGCTCCCTCTACACTGTAAAGAAAAAAGAAAAAAAAATGGGTTAGATACAGAGTAAAGCTCTTGCTGAATCAGTCTAAATCTATGAATAAAGTTTATTCCCTATTGGGATCACTTTTATGACATGATTCTCAATGGAGTTCAGATGCTCATTTCATGTAGAGCTCTTAGAGTGCGGGATATTCTGTGACCTCTTAAGTCCTTACGATGTCCTAGTGCATTCTAAAGCTGCACTTTACAGTGCCACACCATCAGTGAAACTCCAGGTAGTGCGTTACGACCAACACAGACCTTGTTTTGTAAAGTGTGCAGGAGCTCCTGGTTGCCACTGAGCCCCTCGACTTCCAACCCTGTGAGCTGCTGAGCCCTTGCCAACAGCCTCTGGCTCTGAGACTCCCAGTCATCTGCCAACGTGTCCTGCTCAACCTTCATACTCTCTGCCAGCTGTTGCAGGAAATTCACGTGCTGAAACAAAACAAAGTAAAAAAGGAAATAAAAACAGAAAGTGCTGGAAATACTCAGCAGGTCTGGCAGCATCTGCAGAGAGTGAAACAGAGTTAATGTTTCAGATCGATAGCCTTTCATCAGTTCCAACATTTTTTGTTTTTGTTTCAGATTTCCAGCATCTGTGGTATTTTGCTTTTGTACAGGACAAAGTAAAACATGTCTGAGGTTTCAGGCAAAGAGCATAGAAAAATAAATAATGAGGAGAGCCAACGGACAGTGGCTCAGTCTGATGTGGTATTAGAAAATACAGCACAGTAACAGGCCATTTGGCCCAACTGGTCTATGCCAATGTTTATGATCTCCATGAACCTCCTCCCACCCTACTTCATCTCATCCTATCAATATATCCTTCTGTTCCTTTCTCCCTCATGTGATTATCTACCTTACCCTAAAATGCATCTGTGCTATTCGCCTCCACAGAGACTACCACACTCTAAACACACTCTGGGTAAAGAAGTTTCTCCTGAATTTCCGATTGGATTTATGAGTAACTGTCTTACATTTATGACCCCTAGTTCTGGTCTCCCCCACAAGTGGAAACATATTCTCTATGTCTGCCCGATCAAACACTTTTATAAGAGTAAAGCTCTCACTACACTGTCCCATCAAACACTCCCAGGGCAGATGGCACAGGATAGATACAGAGTAAAGTGTCTTACCAGAAGCTTGACCAATTCACCACACCAACTGAGTGTCCCAATCGAGAAGGGCGGCCAGTCGCTGGTGTGATTCTCCGCCTTCGGACCCTGCAGAGATACCCGTACGTCAAGCGTCCTCCCATCCTCCAAGATGGTGTGCGCTGGTGACATATTTTTTCCACCAGTTTCACAGCCTTCAAGACGACACTCAGCTCCTGGCGGAGACCGTTAGCCGTGCCTCTCTGAGGGAGTTGCCTGTCCTTTACCGGGATCTATTCAGAGTCTAGAACATGGTCACCTCCAGTCAGGGCACTCCCCCGCCGGCAGAGGAGAACGCCTCAGTTGTCCAGGCAGCCGGCTCCGGGGATGGACCGGCGGGCGGTGGAGTAGCCGAAGCCCCTCACTGACCCCCCGCTCGACCGGAACTGCTCATTGGACCCAGGCCCCGAAACCCTCCTTGGGAGCCGGTCCCGCACAATCCAAGCCGCATCTCGGAAATGCCCTCTGTGCCATTCCAATCAGCATGGAACGATTTCCTGTAAGGGCTGCTCCTGTACATTCTGCACTTTCTCGCCCTCGTCAGCCGGCCGGACACGCCCTGGCGTTCCGCGTTGCCATCTGGCGGCAAGGGGAAACCCCAGTGGAGATCTCTCTACGTGGAAGTCCTCCCCCTTTACATCGGGGACTTGGGGTGGAAGGTGTTGCACAGGGCAGTCCCGTGCAATAGACTTTTAAGTAGGTTCACAGAGTCCCAGGCCGCCAGTAATTTCTGTGGCCTGGACGAGTCCGTGTTCCACGTGTATACAGAGTATGTGAGGTTGCAGTCCCTGTTTACATATTTAAAAGGGCTGCTCCTCAGGTTTTGGCTGCACTTCAGCCCCACGCTCCTGATCTTTGGGCACCCGATGCAGATGGTCATGGGCCGGGAGGAGGATCTCCTCATCGGTCTGTTCCTGGGCCTTGCCAAGGTGGCAATTCACAGGTCCAGGATGTGGGCCGTCGGGAGGTCCGTGCTCCCTGATTGCCTGCCCCTCTTCTGCGATTACATTCGTGCCCGGGTGTCCCTGGAGAAGGAGCATGCGGTGTCTGCCGGTACGCTTGAGGCCTTCTGCGACCGGTGGACACCGCAGGGACTGGAGTGCATCGTTGACACCGAGAATGGCATTTTAATTTGAATTTTTTGTTTATTTTTTGGATTTTAATAAAGTTATTTTAAAAATGTACACAAAGGGGGCCTGAGGAATAAAGGCCCCCTCGACATAAAATACATAAAAGGGGCCTGGGGTATAAAGGCCACAACAAAAAGAGAAAAAAAAGAAAAAGAAAACAAAAACAACAACTGAGTGAGTAAAAAAACACCATCACAACAATAATTCTGTCCCTGTACATGAATGCTTTACCTTCAGATGGGGGAGATGGTGGTGCAGTGGTAATGTTATTGAACTAGTAATCCAGAGACCTAGACCAATGCCCTGGGAGCATGGGTTCAAATCCCACCACAGAAGCTGGTGGAATTTAAATTCAATTGATTAATTTAAAAAATCTGGAATTGAAGGCTATTCTCAGTCATAGTGCCTTAAAACTATCATAGGTTGTTGTAAAAACTCATCTGGTTCACTAATGCCCTTCAGGGAAGGAAATCTGCTGTCCTTACCTGGTCTGGCCTACCTGTGACTCCAGACCCACAGCAATGTGGTTGGCTCTGAATTGGCCTAGCAAGCTATTCATTTGTCAAGGGCAATTAGGGATGGGCAACAAATGCTGGCCTTGCCAGTGACACCCACATCCCATGTAAGAATTAAAAAACAGAATCCATTGTTCTCTCATCTTACCTATTAGGATCATTTCTCTTTCAATTTGCTAAAACACAGTCTGTATGAGCTTTGTTTATGGAAATACAGGGTACACAATGTGACAAAGTTAAGTTCCAAGTTACTACAATAGAAATTGCCCAGATAAATTTTAGGGTTGAGGGAGTGGTGTCGGATGGGGAAGAAGATTTGATCTACAAAAGTCTGGTCAGTTAGTTTATGAAAATGTTCAAAGCAGCAGAGGGACTAGGGGGCTGGATTTAACCAAGCCCATGACTTTGGGCTCCGTGGCGGGGGGGTGCTGGGGGTGGTGGTGAGCAGAAGATGGTTGCGGCAGAGGCCCGCCATGGAGCTCAACGCCTGGAGGGCCCAGCCCGATCCTCCTGGCAGCGGCAAGGCTCTGTGGCGCACCCCCCACCTCCGCCACCGCCGCTGGGCGATGGGACCTGCATTTACATATTTCAACCAATGAAATTAATAAATTTAAATGAACTTACACGCAATCTTCTGGGCTCGCCGCGATCTTCAGTGCAGCGGTCGGCACTCCCGCGCCTTCAATTCCCCGTCCAGGAAAGCCGGCGTGACACTGGTGGGGAGGGGGGGGAGGAGTGAAGATTTCCACTGCGGGAGGGGGGAACGGGATCAAATAAACGTAATGAGTGTAGGGGATGGTGGGAAGGGGTGACCTTTAAACTTTGTGCAGTCTGGAGGGGAGGCGGGGGCGAAGGTCAGATTTAAAAGGTGAATGTTTTGTGGGGGGAAGGACAAATAGTTAATGTAATTGTTAGTGGGGGGTGGGAAAGGAACGTTAGAATTTTATTTGATAAATTTGGGGGGGTGTATCTTTAAAAATTTGAATATGCCGCAGGGCTGGCTGCACTTTAAAAATGGCGCCTGATTTCATACAGGCAGCTGATTTCATTGCGGGCATTGGACAGCCCACACCTCCATGTGACTGGGGGGTGGGTGGTGCTGGCCCGCACGTGCAGGCTGCCATTTTCGATCTCGCCGGAAGTGAAGGCGGGCTCTTAAAATCCAGCCCTAGATGTCTCAAAGTCACCATCTAAATTTTCTGCCATGTTTGGGTTGACATAGCCCTAACTTAACATTTAGGTTTTGGACATGGCTCAGTGGGTAAGTCTCTCACCTCTGAATTAGAAGCTTGTGGGTTCAAATCCCACTGCAGAGACTTGAGCACAAAATCATCGTCTTTCTGATGAAATCTTAAACTAAGGTCCCCTTAGGTGCTCATAAAAGATATTGTGGAACTATTTCAAAGAAGAGCAAGGGAGTTCTCCCCAGTGTTCAGGCCACCAGGCTCACTACCACCTTTTCAAGGGCAATTAGGGATCAGCAACAAATGTTGGCCTTGCCAACGATGCCCACATCCCATGAAAAAAAAAACTTATCCCTCTAAACCCAGATTGCTAAAAACAGATTATCTGGTCATTTGCTGTTTGTGGGATCTTGCTGTGCACACATTAGCTGCCACTTTTTTTGCATTACAACACTGACTACACTCCAAAAGTACTTCATTGGCTGTAAAGTGCTTTGGGACATCCTGAAGTCAAGAAAGGTGCTACATAAATGCAAGTCGTTCCTTCTATCTTTTCTCATTTTAACCCCTTCATATTCTTAAAGACCTCTATTAGCCTTTTCTTTTCTAGAGAAAAGAGCCCCAGCCTGTTCAGCCTTTCCTGGTACTTATAAACTCTCACTTCCTGTATCAACCTTGTACATCTTTTTTGCACCTTCTTCAGTGACTCTATATCCTTTCGATAAGAACTATGCACGGTACTCCAAGTATGGTCTAACCAAGGTTCTGTACAAGTTGAAAATAAATTCTCTGTTTTTCATTTATATTGCTCTAGAAATGTACCCCAGTTACTGAGACACACAGAGCAGAGGGTATAGGACAGGGGTTGGCAACCTGTGGCTCATTATGGACTCGTATGGCACCCGACCTTAAGCAATCGAACTCATTTTTTTCATTATCAATTTTTAGAAAATAGTTATCTCAATGTGTTTCTAATTTTAAAAATTATCAGATATCTAATTAATGATACATTAATGATTTAGACGTGAATATAGGAGGTATGATCAGCAAGTTCACAAATGACACCAAAATTGGTGGTGTCATAAATAGTAAGGAGGAAAGCCTTAGATTACAGGAGGATATAGATGGGCTGGTAAGATGGGCGGAACAGTGGCAAATGGAATTTAATCCTGAGAAGTGTGAGGTGATGCATTTTGGGAGGACGAACAAGGCAAGGGAATATACAATGGATGGTAGGACCCTAGGAAGTACAGAGGGTCAGAGGGACCTTGGTGTACTTGTCCATAGATTACTGAGGGCAGCAGCATAGGCAGATAAGGTGGTTAGGAAGGTATATGGGATACTTGCCTTTATTAGCCGAGGCATAGAATATAAGAGCAGGGAGGTTATGATGGAGCTGTATAAAACACTAGTTAGGCCACAGCTGGAGTACTGTGTACAGTTCTGGTCGCCACACTATAGGAAGGATGTGACTGCACTGGAGAGAGTGCAGAGAAGATTCACCAGGATGTTGCCTGGGCTGGAGCATTTCAGCTGTGAAGAGAGACTGAAAAGGCTAGGGTTGTTTTCCTTAGAGCAGAGAAGGCTGAGTGGGGTCTGATTGAGGTATACAAAATTATGAGGGGCATAGATAGGGTAGATAGGAAGAAACTTTTTCCCTTAGCGGAGGTGTCAATAACCAGGGGGCATAGATTTAAGGTAAGGGGCAGGAGGTTTAGAGGGGATTTGAGGAAATTCTTTTTCACCCAGAGGGTGGTTGGAATCTGGAACACACTGTCTGAAGGGGTGGTAGAGGCAGGAACCTTCACAACATTTAAGTAGTATTTAGATGAGCACTTGAAACACCATAGCATACAAGGCTATGGGCCAAGTGCTGGAAAATGGGATTAGAATAGATAGGCTTGACAGCCGGCGCGGACATGGTGGGCCGAAGGGCCTGTTTCTGTGCTGTATAACTCTATGACTCTATGACTCCTTAGCAATGGATATTTTGAAAGATAAAGTCTGGAACTTGTGACATATTTAATCATAAAAATCAGAAATTCTATCAAAAACCTGCTTGCATCAAAAATCTTAACAAGTTACAGTTGCACGGTTTTGCCAAGCAAAATGACGTCATGTACCATTGCGTTAATGACTTACGTATCATCCACTAGCTGATCACACGAGTCTCTCACAGACGTATACATTCATAAAGAAACTAACTGTGGCCTTTGTTTTGAGGCTGTTCTGCTAAAGTTTAATTTATTATAAGCAGAAGTTTGCGACATTCATCAGTAGTACTGTGTGGATTATTTAGGTCACCAGACATTTTTTTAAACTGATAAGTGTTTTACTTTAATTTGAAAAAAGATGGCATAATTAGAGGCTGAAATGGCGACAAGTAAGAGAAAAATCATAGTTGAAAATTGAGAATTTCAAAAGGTGTTGCATAGAAATCCATTAGTGTGTCTCTGTCTTGTTTGTCATTATTATTGGCAAGTGAGTAACAGCATTACAGCACTTAAGATATTACTTTTTTGACTAAATTTTAAAAATGGCTCTTCTTGTGATTAAGGTTGTCGACCCCTTGTCCTGTCCAGTATGTAGTTACGAGGAATGCCCTTACACCCTTTCTTGAATAAGGGTGTTGCATTTGCAACTCTATAATCCTTTGCCACCCCCCCCATATCTCGGGAAGATTGGAAGATTATGACAAGCCCTTCCACTATCTCACCTCCACTTCCTTTAGCAACCTGGGATGCAAACTATCTGGACCAGTTGACTTATCCAGTCACTCTAAGCATAGCCAGTCTTTCCAGTACACCATCATTACCTCTACCATCTCCGCCTCTACCGATATTTTGTCAGCATCCTTTTCCTTAGTAAACACCGATACAAAGTACTCATGATGTATTTTAGCCTTGCCCTGCACCTTTAAGCATATATCACCTTTGTTGTCCTGAATACGCCCCACCTCACCTCTTACTATCCACTTACTATTTACATGCCAGTAGAAGATTTTTGGGTTCTCTTTTATGTTAGCTGCCATTCTATTCTCATTTTCCCTTTGCCAGTCTTATTTTCCTCTTCAGCTCACCTCTCAACTTATTGTATTTGACTGGTTCTCACTTGGAAGAATTCACCTGACATGCAACATGCACTCTTTTTTCAGTTTCATCATTTTCTCTATTTCCTTGTCATCCAAGGAGCCCTGGCTTTGGTTCCCTTATCTTTCATTCTTGTTGAAATATCACCTCCTTAAAGATCACCCATTATTCCATACTGTTTTTCCGATCAGTCTTTGGTTCCATTTTACTCTGGTGAGATCCCTTCTCATCCCATTGAAGTTAGCCTTCCAATTTAGAAGTTCTACTTTAGATTGTTCCTTACTCTTCTCCATAACTAATCTAAACCTTATGATACTATGATCACTGTTACCCAATTGATCCCCACAGACACTTGGTCCATTTGGCCCACCTCATTCCCCAGCACCAGATGCAGAAATGCCTGCTTTCTAGTTAGACTGAAAACATACTGGTCAAGGGAACTTCCCCTGAATAGGCAGAAAAAGGCAGCATTTTACCAAGTATGGCATCAAAAAGCCCTAGCAAAATTGGAGTCAATGGGAATCAGGGAAAACTCTCCGCTGGTTGGAGTCGTACCTAGCGCAAAGGTAGATGGTTGTGGTTGTTGGAGGTCAATCATCTCAGCTTCAGGACATCACTGCAGGAGTTCCGCAGGGCAGTGTCCTAGGCTCAACCATCTTCAGCTGCTTCATCAATGACCTTCCTTCAATCATAAGGTCAGAAGTGGGGATGTTCACTGATGATTGCACAATGTTCAGTACCATTCGCAACTCCTCAGATACTGAAGCAGTCCGTGTAGAAATGCAGCAAGACCTGGACAATATGCAGGCTTGGGCTGATAGGTGACAAGTAACATTTGCACCGCACACGTGCCAGGCAATGACCATTTCCCCTTGACGTTCAATGGCATCAATTGGGATCAAGGGATATGGGAAGAAAGCGGGAACAGGGTACTGAATTAGCAATCAGCCATGCTATTTTTTGAATGGTGGAGCAGGCCCGAAGGACTGAATGGCCTACTCCTGCTCCTATTTTTCTATGTTTCTATTACCATCGCTGAATCGCCCATTATCAACATCCATTGACCAGAAACTGAACTGGAGTAGCCATATAAATACCATGGCTACAAGAGCTGTTCAGAGGCTAGGAATCCTGCGGCGAGTAACTCACCTCCTGACTCCCAAAGCCTGTCCATCATCTACAAGGCACAAGTCAGGAGTGTGATGGAATACTCTACACTTGTCTGGATGTCTTCCAACAACACTCAAGAAGCTCGACACCATCCAGGACAAAGCAGCCCACTTGATTGGCACCCCATTCACAAACATTCACTCCCTCTCCCACCGACGCACAGTAGCAGCACTGTACAAGATGCACTGCAGCAACTCACCAAGGCTCCTTCGACAGCACCTTCCAAACCCGCGGCCTCTACCACCTAGAATGACAAGGGCAGCAGATGCATGGGAACACCACTACCTGCAAGTTCCCCTCCAAGCCACACACCATCCTGCTTTGGAACCATATCGCCATTCCTTCACTGTTGCTGGGTCAAAATCTTGGAATTCCCGTCCTAACAGCACTGTGGGTGTACCTACCCCCATGGACTGCAGCAGTTCAAGAAGGCAGCTCATCACCACTTTCTCAAGGGCAATTAGGGATGGGCAATAAATGCTGGCCTGGCCAGTGACACCCACATCCCAGGAATGAATAAAAAACAACACATTTCAGAAATTCCTTCCTCTCCTTTCCCTTTACTCTAATATTATCCAAATCAATAATTAAAGTCCCCCAATATCATCACTCTACAGTTCTTGCACATCTCATGATTTCCCTGCAGATTTGCTCCTCTATCTCTCTCTCACTATTTGCAGGCCTATAGAATACTCCCAGTAGCATGATCATATCCTTTTTGCTTCTCAACTCTAACCAAATGGATTCTGTCTTTGCCCCCTCAAGGACATCCTCTCTTTCCAACACTACAATGTCATCCCTAATCAGTACTGCCAAACCAGCTCCCTTTTTTTCCTTCCCAATCTTTTCTGAACACTTGGCATCCTTGAATATTAAGCATCCAGTCCTCACCGTTTTTAAGTCACGTTTCCATTATTGCCACATCATATTCCCATAAAGTTATTTATTTTATTCTTTCATGGGGTGTGGGCATCGCTGGTAGGCCAGCAGTTGTTGCCCATCCCTAATTGCCCTTGAACTGAGTGGCTTGCTAGGCCATTTCAGAGGGCAGTTAAGGGTCAATGACATTGCTGTGGATCTGGAGTCACATATGGACCAGACCAAGAAAGGATGGTAGATTTTCTTCCCTAAAGGATATTAGTGAACCAGATGGGTTTGTGCTTGTAGCTCACCAACTTTATTTACCATACTTTGTGCATTTACATACATGCAGTGTAAACTTGCCTTTGTATTGTACCGTTGTTCAAAAAAAAATGTAAAGAGTGTCATAATCCTATCTTTTTTTTCTTCCAGGAAATATGCTGTGTGCCTTTAAGGCTGGAAAAGAGCTGTACTGCTTTAAGGCAGCAAGCTGTAAAGACTGAGTCAAAGAATGCATTCTCGTTGCCTTGGATACAGCCATTCGAAAACCGCAATTCAAAGGGTGCATTCTCATTACCTTGGATACAACCACTTGGACTGAGCATCGAAAGATACATTTGTTACAATTTAATTCTGAACTGGCTTATAGTGCAAACAGACAGTTATAACAGAGGACACAGACAGGCAGCTGTGTGTTAGCACCTGAAAGAAGAGCTCAGACCATTAAAACTGAAGGAAGAGAATTTAGTCTGTTTATTTATTATTCTCTCTCAAAATTCTAAAAAGGTCAAGCCAAAACAGAGATCTCTGATAATTTAAACTGAAGGAAGGGAAGTTAGACTGACAATCTTTTATCCCTCAAAACTTCTAAAGCCAAATTGATTCATTTAAAAACTGTTTGCAAGTTGTTAATTGTTGAAATTCATCGCTGGAGAAGGAAAGCATCACTTACTGCTGGACTGTTCTACTGTGAAGATCCTTTTTTCCCCATCAGACAGCTGTGTGGACTTCGAGCAATATTGGGCTGTAAATTTGCAAGGACTCTAATTTTTTCTATTTTAAATGTTGTTTATATCTTAGTAGTGTTTTAAGAATTTAGTTTTTCTAATTAAATAGCTAATTTGTTGATTTAAAGACACCTGGTTTGGTTAGCCTCATTCGTGGGTTAATAGATGGTACAATTTGGCTGAGTGACAGGAAACAGAGAGTAGTAGTTAATGGATATTCTTCGGGCTAGAGGAAGGTTTGTAGTGGAGTTTGCCAGGGGTCGGTGTTGGCACCCTAGCTCTTCCTGATATATATTAATGACCTAGATCTTGATGTACAGGGCACAATTTCAAAATTTACAGATGATACAAAATTTGGAACAATTGTGAACTGTGAGGAGTGTCATGCAGGCCCCCACCTGCCAAGAATGAGGCACATATATTTCGCCACATGGACATTAAATTTTAAAATTGTTGCTGGAAAGAAAAGAAGATCTATTACAAGAGGTTGCCAAGCCCCTGTCTGGAAAGACTTTTTTTGCATACTAGCAGACAGTGTTGGAACAAAGGAACCAGTCCCTGTCCCAACACATAAAAGAGACCTGGTCAAACCAGTCAGTCACGTGACCACCTGCTGGCCAACTAGGAGAGCTTTAAATTGAAGAAACAGTGTTTGAAGACAGAAAGCTGTTTGCTCCTGGACTAACAGGACCTCTCATGGCTGGCATGCTGCAGCATCTCTCCTGTCTGCTCTCATCTCTCTCACCAGCTTCGGAAACCATTGAAGACATATGAATCCCAAGAGAGAAATGTCTCCTACAGTGAACAAGGTTTAAGAAGAATACTGGGCCCCAACGAAAAGCAAGACCTATCGACAAGCAAGGACTACAGCGAGCTCAAAGCACAGTAACAAACACCCGTCTTCAGAGATTGTCTCAAATCTCTCCACTTTATTTCTTTCAGCTCTATTTGCATGTGCATATTGCATATGTATGCTAACGTGGGGTGAGGCGTTAACCGAATTAGTTTAAGTTTTAATAAATTTCACTTTTCTTCTTTAAACCTGAGAAAGCCTGTTTGTGCTGGTTTCTTTGCCTTATAATTGGAAAGCGGTGAACAAGGATTCACCAAGGGGCAGCTAAAAACACAGTGTGTTTAAAAACAAAAACTCTGTTACAATAAGACCAGGTGAAGCCTGAAAGAAGACCCCTAGACACCTTTCTCACCCAGTCGTAACAGGAGGATAGTGTAGAACCTCAAAAGGACAAAGACATGTTGGTGGAAACGCTCATTCTCTCTGATGCAGAAATCCTGAGCTCGAGCTCAAGCAGCTGGAGACACGTCCTACACACGTGGTTCCCAAAGAAAAATTAAGTGTTCTGAAGTTCCCACATGGCATAGGAATTGCAAGCAACTGGTCTCAGCTCTCCATCTATGATCTAAGAAAAAAAATCTCAATTTTTCTTTTACAATCTAATTAATACCTTGTATAAATTGGCGCAGTGCTAATATTCTTAATACTAAGTCCCTTACTGATATACAATTGAAATGTTATTAATTAGTTTAATTAGTTAAGCTCTAAATTTAATACAGTTGTTACAACCAGGTGAGAAAGGGGTCTAGGGGTCCCTTTCAGCCTTCCCCTGGTCTTACTGTAACAGGGTTTAATTTTAAACACACCATGTTTTTAGCCCCCCTTGGTGAATCCTTGTTCACCGCTTTCCAATTATAAGGCACAAACAGGCTTGCTCAGGTTTAAAGAACAAAAGTTGAAATTGATTAAACTTAAACTCTAATTCGGTTAATGCCTAAGGATACACAACGCGCCCCACGCTAGTATGCATACGTGATACGCACATGCAGATAGAGACAGAACAGAGCAGATGAAATAAAGTGGAAATGTTTGCTGTTACAGTTCTTCGAGCTCACTGTAAAGTCCTTGACTGTAGGTAGATCTTGCTTTTCATTGGGGCCCAGTGTTCTTCTTAAACCTTGTTCATTGTAGGAGGCTTTTCTCTCTTGGGGTTCATGTGTCTTCAGTGTATTCAAAGGCGTGTGAGAAAGAGATGGGAGCAGACAGGAGAGAGATCTTCTCAGTCCAAGAGCAAACAGCTTTCTGCCCAAACTCTTTGTACAATTCGGGCTGCCCAGCAGGTTAGTTATGTGGCTAGCTGATTTGACCATGTACGTTTGTGTATTTGGCCATCTTTGGAATGCGAGCTCCCCCAGCTTCAACGTCTGGTGATCAGAAGTCCATTGTGGGTTGAATGTGTCAGGGAATGGCTGCTTTGTCCTTCCAAACACTGTCTGTTAATATGCAGATGTCTTTTCAAGCCACGGCTGATCTGTTTAACAAGTCTTCTTCACTCCGTCACAGATTAAAATCAATGTTCATGACAAAATTAATGTGCCTTGTTCTTGGCAAGTGGGGCCTAACATGACACAGTACTATATAGTTTCCCGGTCCCAGTTTAAACCACTGCCCTAGTTTGTAAAAATAGCCAATACTTACCAACCAGTACTTATCTGCTGCCCTCTGATGTCTCACTTTTGCTTTTTTGGAAATACACTGATCAGGTCTATGCTGTTACTAACCCCGCCCCTCTTTTATCCTCCTCCGCCGCTGCTGGTGCCTCCAATTAGGTATTTTGACATCAGATTTTTCCTTGTCCTTTTCCATAACTATTTTAAACCTGATGATATTATGATCACTGTTGGAAATACGGCAGAAAATTTGCACAATTACAGCATGGGTTAGATACAAAGTAAAGCGCCCTCTACACTGTCCCATCAAACACTCCCAGGACAGGTATAGCACGGGGTTAGATACAGTGTAAATCTCCCTCTACACTGTCCCATCAAACACTCCCAGGACAGGTATAGCACGGGGTTAGATACAGTGTAAATCTCCCTCTACACTGTCCCCATCAAACACTCCCAGGACAGGCACAGCATGGGGTTAGATACCCTTCCGCAACCGGTGGGCATCGCAGGGACTGGAGTGCATCGTCAACGCCGAGAATGGCATTTTAATTTGAGTTTTTTGTTTATTTGATTTTCATAAAGTTATTTTAAAAGTATGTATATAAAGAGGGCCTGAGGAATAAAGGCCCCCTCGACATAAAATATATAAAAGGGGCCTGGAGTATAAAGGCCACCTTAAAAAGAAAAAAAAAACGGGGTTAGATACAGAGTAAAAGTTTGCTCTACACTGTTCCATTATTTTAGTTTCAAGTCCCACCCCAGACATGTCAGCACATAATCAAGGCTGACACTCTAGTGCAGTACTGAAGGAGTATTGCACTGTTTTGGAGGAGACATTAAACTGAGTCCCTATCTTCCTTCTCAGGTAGATGTAAAATATTCCACTATTTTAAGAAGAACAGGTGAGTTCTCACCGGTGTCCTGGGCCAATATTTATCCTTCAACCAACATGAGTCAAACCAGATTAATTGGTCATTATCTGGCTGATGTTGGTGGGCCCTTAATGTTGTGTTTGCATTATAAATACCAAGGTGACTGTGCTTTGGGATGCTGTACAATTGCTTTGAGATGTCCAATGAGTGTGAATGGAACTCATTCTCATTCTTTATCAAATTCGGCAAAGCACAGTATTCAGACTACCTCAGAAACCCCCGGAAGCGCTTGTAGATTTCGAGAATCTCCCCACAGACATCCTTGGCTGAATTTAATGGCTCTGCCTCTGGTCCCAGCAGTGGGCCTGAAACAGGCGTCATTCCCATCCATCATGTGAGCGACCACCCACCGCGATCACGCAGAGGGCGGCCATTTTCCATATGGGAGGTGCGGGTCCCACCCAATCAGGGTATTGGGGGTGGGAAGTGAATCACTGATTACAATGTCAGATGACTGGAGCAGGTGCTAGTGCCATATTTAAAGGCTTGCCAGCCCTGCACCTTCTCCTGCCTTAGAGTCACTGGGAGCTATCATTCGAATGGTGAAAACGTTGTGAAACTGATTCATGGACCCCCCCCCCAAAACCCTCAAGGAGGACAGCAAAGGTTGGCCGAGGCAAGACACAGGGTGGCCCATGGTTCAGTGATGCCTCCCTGCAGATTCTCCTGCAGGCTGCAAGAGAAAGGCAGGTAGTTCTCTTCCCCGGCGGTGGCAAGAAAAGGTCCTCCCACCTGACCAAGAAAGGCTGTGTGGAGATTGCAGAAGAGCTCAGCAGCCATGGGGCCACCTGCCAAACTGAGTGCAGTGCTGAAAGAGGGTCACCAACCTCCTGCGTTCAGCCAAGGTGAGTGCTCCATACCATTCTCCTTTTTGGAGATTGCATGTGACTGTGTGGGAGGGTGTGTGACATGGGCAGGGTGACCCTACCATGCCGATGGCAGAGAGGCTAAGGCATCACCTCATCCTGACAGTTGCATGGCTGTATATCTCAGCCACAGACAATCTTCCTTCATAGCTCAACCCCCATTAACTCCCCTGACAGTCTGTGTCAGCATGATATGTATTAGAACCCCCAGTAGGGGACAAGGGGCTGTCATTACCAGAGCTGTCATTTTGATCTCTCTGCAAATTTTTACTATCTCCATCCTTCCTCTTTCAGGACAAGAGGGCCCACAACAGCAGGAAGACATCCCGAATAGGCTGAGGACTCCCGGATGAGCATCCTCTCATCCCTGCCGGTGAAGAGGCCTTGGGAGTGGCAGGGACACAGGGTGGCTGCGTAATTTCAGATGAAGAGACTGGAGTCTCTGTGCAAGAGAGTGAGGATTGGCTTCCATCGACATATACATCACTTCTGGAGACCCACATCACGTACGGTTGCCACGAGGAGATCTGCACAGCCTAACCCATACATTTGTATTCTTTCATTCAGGTTGTCGTGCGCAGGAGACTGCAGATGAAAGGGGGACACCCATCCACGTCTATAGAGGAGGACCACTCAGAGAATGCACATTCAATGACTCATCTGTGCCTTTCACCAAAGCAGATACTTTCACCTTGGTGGGTAACCACTTGGCTTTAGAGTCAGGGTCACAAGCTGGTGACAGTGACGCACATGCACCCGAGCAGCTGGCTGAGGCTGAGACAGTTGGAGGACGGTGGGTGGCCAAGCCCATGCTGAGTCCCAAGCTGATGACGAGCATCTGGTGTCGACAGCACAGGGCATGCTGGAGTTGCAGCAGGGTAAGGCAATATCTGGCAGAGGCGTCAGAGGTCATGTGCAGCCAAGAGTGTATGATGAAGGAATCCATCCATTGCTTGGCAACCTGGGGGTTTCTGAATTGTACAGCTTAAACTGAGAGCCTGCAGAAAGCAGGGCGTCTGTTTTCTCCTGGACGGAGAAGAACTCTCCTGTCTGCTCCCATCTCTTTCTCACAAGCCTCTGAATCCACTGAAGACACATGAACCCCAAGAGAGAAAAGTCTCCAACAGTGAACAAGGTTGAAGAAGAATACTGGGCCTCAACGAAAAGCAAGATCTACCTTCAATCAAGAACTCTACAGTGAGCTCGAAGACCCGTAACAACAACTCTTCAGATATTGCCTCAAACCTTTCCACTTTATTTTTTTTTTTTAGATTAGAGATTAGAGATACAACACTGAAACAGGCCCTTCGGCCCACCGAGTCTGTGCCGAACATCAACCACCCATTTATACTAATCCTACACTAATCCCATATTCCTACCAAACATCCCCACCTGTCCCTATATTTCCCTACCACCTACCTATACTAGTGACAATTTATACTGGCCAATTTACCTATCAACCTGCAAGTCTTTTGGCTTGTGGGAGGAAACCGGAGCACCCGGAGGAAACCCACGCAGACACAGGGAGAACTTGCAAACTCCACACAGGCAGTACCCGGAATCGAACCCGGGTCCCTGGAGCTGTGAGGCTGCGGTGCTAACCACTGCGCTCTTTTCTGTCTCTATTTGCATGTGTGTATCGCATATGCATGCTAGCGTGTGCTGCGTCATGTATCCGTAGGCGTTAACCGAATTATAGTTTAAGTTTAATAAATTTCAACTTTTGTTCTTTAAACCTAAGAAAGCCTGTTTGTGCTGGTTTCTTTGCCTTATAATTGGAAAGCAGTGAACGAGGATTCACCAAGGGGGAGCTAAAAACACGGTGTGTTTAAAATTAAACCCTGTTACAGTAAGACCAGGTGAAGGCTGAAAGGGAACCCTAGACCTCTTTCTCACCTGGTCGTAACAGACTTGTTTACACTGGAAGCAATTAAAAGGCATGAAGGTTCAACACGGTAAAAGAGCAAGTGGATTAGCTTATTTTTAAAAACAGGATTTCAATATGATATTCCTGGAACTCATTTAAAAAGAAAAACACTGCTTACTGCGTGTAGGCAGTCAATGGAAACTGTGCCTGACAGCCAGCACTGTAATGCTGTCGTGATCGGAATCAGACAGTTACTACATTTGTGTTGGGATCAATTTCACAGTCTGCAACAAAATGATGGTTCCCTAATTCACCCAGCATTCAGAGAATCTTTCGGCACAGATGAGGCCATTTTGCCCATGTTGCCTGTGCCAGCTCTTTGAAAGAGCCATCAATTGGTCCCACTACCCTCGTACTCTTATCCCATAGGCCTGCAAATTGTTCCTGTTGAGAATCGAAACTCACCTTTCAAAGAAACTCGCACCATCCACAATCCGCTTAAGAAGCAAGTCTCTCCACCCTACTCCCTTTCTTAAAGAAGATTCTCTCCTTCACAACTTCTTTTAAACATGGAAGGTTGCCATTAATCCCACTTTTAGCAAAGGGGCAACAAATGTCATTTTTTTTCAACTAAGTCACGAGGAGTCACATTTAAGCAACCTGGTGTGACTTTCCATTAAATTTTGCTGTAGTTCAATGGGTAGCACTCTTGCCTCGGAGCCAGAAGACCATGGGTTCAAGTCCCACTCCAGAGACTTGAGCCCAGAATCCAGGCTGACACTCCATTGCAGTACTGAGGAGTGTTGCACTGTCAGAGGTGCCGTTTTTTGGATGAGGCGTTGAACCAATGTTCCATCTGTTCCCGCAAATGGATGTAAAAGAGCCCACCGCACTATTGGAAGAAGAGCAGGAGAGTTCTCTCTAGTGTCCTGGTCAATATTTATCTCATAACAATCAGTAACAGTGATTATCTGATCATTATCACTGTTTGGGAGAGCTTGCTGTGTGCAAATTGGCTTCTGTGTTTCCTGTATTACAACAGTGACCACATGTCAAAAGTACTTCATTGACTGTAAAGCGCTTTGAGATGTCCTGAGGTTGTAAAGGCTCTATAGAAATGCAAAATCTTTCTTGAAAGTTAAGGGGAGATTTAATAGAGGCATTCAAAATTATGAGGGTAGGGAGAAACTGTTTCCAAAGACAGGAGAATAGATAACTAGAGATAAAAGGTATTTGGCAAAAGAACCAAGAGGGGAGACGAGGAGATTTGGGAATTGGATAAATACATGAAAAGGAAGTATTTTCAGGGCTATGGGGAAAGAACAGGGGAGTGGGTCTAATTGGATAGACCATTCAAAAACCCAGCACAGAAACAACGGGCTGAATGGCCTCTTTCTTCACTGTAAGAATCTATGATTCTATAGGACAGTGCCAAGCTTGACTTCAACTCCTGGGGAATTTAAATTCAGTTAATTAAATAAATCTGGAATAAAAAAGCTAGTTTCAGTAACGGTGACCATGAAACCACTGGATTGTCGTTCAAACTGATTTGTTTCACTAATGTCCTTTAGGGAAGGTATCTGCTGTGTGACCCCAGACCCACAGCAATGTGGTTGCCTCTTAGTTGCCCTCTGAAATGGCCTGGCAAGCCACTGAGTTGTATTAAAAGAACTATGACCCACACAGACTGCAGCAGTTCAAGAAAGTGGTTCACCAACACCTTCCCAAGCACAAGTAGGGATGGAAATAAATGCTGGGCTTGTCAGCAATGCCCACATCTCAAGTCTGAATAAAAAAAAACTTCCCACCAGCAGAAATAGCTTCTCTCTATCTACCCTATCCAATCCTTTAATCATCTTAATCACCTCAATTAGATTACCCCTTCATCTTCTATATTCGAAGGAATACAAGCCTCTTTTATGCAACCTGTCCTCTTTTAACCCCGGGATTCATTCTGGTGAATCTGCACTGCATCCCCTCCAAGGCCAATATATCTTTCATGAGGTGCGGTGCCCAGAACTGAAGAGACTTTGATCAGTAAAGCCTCACACAAGCTTACCTTCTGCCGTTCGAACTGGCGGCCACCTTTCAGTAGGTCCTCAGCAGCGAGCTGTCCTTCAAGGTGCCTGAGGGCCTCTTCCCGTTCATTTAGCTTTTCCTCCGCCCTCCGAGCACGGCCCAGCATCCGGTGGTACAGCTCACCCTGATGCTCCAACTGTTCATTCACCTTTGTGATCTGCTCCTCGAGCTCCTTCACTTTCTTTCAACAAAAATAACCTGTATTTATATAGCTCCTTGAACATAGTAAAATGTTCCATGGCACTTCACAAGAGCGTTATCAAATAAAGTTTGAGATCAATCGAGCACATAAGGAGATATTAGGACAGGTGACCAAAAGCTTAGTCAAGGAGGTAGGTTTTAAGGAGCATCTTAAAGGAGGAGAGAGAGGTAGCGAAGCAGTGAGGTCTAGAGAGGGAATTCCAGAGCTTAGGGCCCAGGTAGCTGACGGCAGGGCCACCAATGGGGATGCTCAAGAGGCCAGATTGGAGGAGCGTAGCTATCTCCATGGGGCTGGAGGAGATAACAGCGATAGGGAGGGGTGAGGCCCCAGAGAGATTTAAGTCTGTGAAAGAACAATTTTAATTTGAGTCATTTGGAGACCGGAGACAAGTGTAGGTTGCATGTGATGAGAAAGCAGGACATGGTGCGGGATAGGATAAAGACGGCAGCTTTAAAGAAAGCCCTCAGAACTCCTTAATTAGGTACCAGCCTATAATTTACTCCCAGGTGTCTGTTATCCTATACATAAACTCCTCCCAAACCCCTCAATTAGATTCCAGTCTGTAACTCACTCCCGGCTGCCTGTTACTCTATATATAAACCACCCAAGCCCCTTAATTAGATTCCAGTCTGAAATTCACTCCCACGTACCTGTTATTCTATTTTTAAAGTACCTGAACCCCTCGATTAGATTCCAGCCTGTAACTCACTTCCAGGTATCTGTTATTCCATATATAAACACCCGTGAATACCTTGATTAGATTCTAGACTGTAAGAAACTCCTGGGTATCTGTTATTTTACATATAAACCCCCCAAACCCCTTTATTAGATTCCAGTCTGTAACTCACTCCTGGGAATCTGTCATTCTATATATAAACTCCCTGAACCCCTCAATTTGATTCCAGTCTGTAATTCACTCCTGGGTATCTGTCATTCTATGTATAAATGCCCCCGATCCCCTAGATTAGATTCCAGCCTGTAACTCACTCCCGGGTATCCGATGTACTGTATAAAACCACCTAAGTCTCTCGATTGGGCTCCAGCCTGTAAATTACTAATCAATGAAAGTATTAGTTTGATTTTTAATCCCACATTATTATTGTATGAATGATGTTAGACTCAGGAGGTGATTGAGTCACTCGATACTAAATTTGCAGTATTTGTAGGAAAGATCCATTACAGTTTTGTTGCAGAGCTGTTTCCTTGGTTACTTGCCAATCTGCCTCCTGCAGTCATTAAACTGGGAGTTAGACACCAACCACCTTTTGGTCTTTCTAAGACTTTTTAACAATGCTAAAGCTGGGACCCCAGGGTTGCACCAGCATTGCTATCACTTAACATGTTCGTTAAGTGGCATCAGAAGACTCTGGTTGGATCAGTGTGTACTCTCAGTGTTTGGAGGGCATCCCATAATTTTGAGTTTGAAAAGAGAAAAAGGGGAAAGTGCTTATTCACAAAGACCTGATAGAAAAATGATTTGGTTAATACTTCACTGGAGACCACGCAGCCTACGCTGATCGCTTTACTATACATTATCAGCATCCTCTGCTTTTATTGAGGGAGATGATCATGCTGCCTATTCCTCCATTGTGCCGCCTTGTGTTTAGTGAGACACCTGACAGTGCTGTCTTGAGATTGCTATCTGCAGAGTGCTCCTTGCTGGTAGGACCCAGCCCACTGAAGCACAGGCAGGCAGTTTCTGCAGCGACAAAGTTCACCTTGGAGTATTTATTTTGGATTGGTACAGACTAACGTGATTGAATAGTTCATGAGACACGGTGTCTATTGTGGAGGGCAGCAAATATTGTTGGAGAGTAGAGATGTGAAAATGGAGGAATATTCTGGAGTTCCCTTCAAACCCCTTTGGATATAAGGAAGTATTCCATGGTGAATATCAATGGGTGGGGAGAATGTACGTGGGCTGAGGAAGGAGATTGAAAGGCCATGAATTCCTGATTTGAACCCAATACAACAGTGAACAATTTGGATCAAATTTGTAAATCCTCGTCAGTCACATTACCTTGAAGTTTTCTCTTTTTCAAAGAAAACAAACCAATCTTCCTTAATCCTTCCTCAGAACTGAAAGTCCTGATAACTGGAATCAGCTCCTCTCTTGTACAACTTGAGACAATAATATAATTCTGAAGATTATCTGACCTGAATGGTCCATAGTTCTCTGAATGGGACACCCAAAATGGGGGTTCATGAGCCTTTGAGAGCCTGATGGAGGTTTCTATATTACAGATGGTGGCAGGGGAGTGCAGAGAACGATACCTGCACTTAAATCATCAGACCTGATAGGCTACCAAAATTGGGCCTTGGGCCAATCAGCTGCAGACAGTAACAGGCAGCTCCCTTTCGAAGCAAAATTGAAGCCTGGGCCATGCGTAGCAGTTAAAGGGAGACTATAATAGTTAAAGGATGAAAATTGGGCTCAGAGTTAGCAGTGGTGCGGGTGGGTGTAGTGGCAGCGACAAGGAAGAGGGGCACAGAGGCTGTTGACAGTTAAAGAGGTGGAGGTGAATGGGTACGGAGGTAGTGTTGACTGGGGTGGGGGAAGTGGGATTGGGAGTGGGATGGCAGTGTGGATCAATGGAAGTTGGGGGAGGGAGTGAGGAGCACAAAGATTGCTAATGTGGAGTAATCAGTTCAGCCATGACCTTATTGAACGGCGGAGCAGGCTCGAAGGGCCGAGTAGCCTACTCCTCCTAATTTGTATGTTCATATGTTCAGTAGCGGCCCACAAAGTTTTAATGTGGAGCCGGTTGGGAGGGGCACTCCTGCTCCTGCCCATTCCACATTCAGGTAGGTCTGCATTAAACGCTTAGCTTATTGGTTCTGGCCTGCACCGTCCCTCTAAGGACCACCTTTCAGGCCATAAGTAGACCTGGTTTCCTGGAGTGTAGCCCATGGTATCTACCTCTGGGAAAACCATGCAGTCGTGGCTGATTGAAGCATAAGGCTCCTTATTTCCAAATGAAAAGGGTGTAATGCCTGCTTCGGGCCTGGTCACTGCATGTCGATTTTGTGACCTATATCAATATGGCAGGTGCACTTCTCGTAATGATTATGCGCTTCCTGCCTGCCATATTGGGGGCTGAGGAGGCCAGATTTTGAGACCAATTACTTTTGATCTGGAATGCGCTGCTTGAAAGTGGTGAAAGCAGTTTCAAATAGGAATTGGACGAATACTAGAAGGGGAAAAATTTGCAGGGCTACGGGAAAAGCACAGGGCAGTGGGACTAATTGGATAGCTCTGCCAAAGAGTCGACACATGCATAATGGGTCGAATGGCCTGCTCTTGTTATATTATTCCCTGATTCTATGTATCCTGGGAGCACTTTACGTTGACCTTTTGGTACTCACAGCTATATGGGTCCGGTCATTGCCGCAGATTTCCTTCACTTTATTTTTGATAGCTTCCTCTGTGGCAGGTACGCTGATATACCCATTACTCAGCAGTGCAGCCAGCTGGTCAATGAAACTCTGGTGCAGCACATTGGAAGCTCTGGTTTGATACGTGCTGCTGCGCAAACGGTCATCCAAATCGCTCACATGTTTCTCATTGAAGGCCTGTGCCTGGCAAGCAGTGCCCAAAGCTCGCTGGCAGTCCTCCAGCCTCTCATGGAGGAGTTTGTTCTCCTGCTCCACACTCTTCTTCAGAAGCAAAGCTTCATTCCTCTCCTGGGCACAGAGAACAAAGAACAAGTGACAGTCATGGCTCAGTGCAGAGCACTTCATGTAAATGTTTTCTTTCTGAATATCAACTGCATCACATTTTGGGAAAGCTTGGTTTGGTTTGGGGTGGCACAGTGGCGCAGTGGTTAGCACCGCAGCCTCACAGCTCCAGCAACCCGGGTTCAGTTCTGGGTACTGCCTGTGCGGAGTTTGCAAGTTCTCCCTGTGATCGTGTGGGTTTCCGCCGGGTGCTCCGGTTTCCTCCCACAGCCAAAGACTTGCAGGTTGATAGGTAAATTGGCCATTGTAAATTGCCCCTAGTATAGGTAGGTGGTAGGGGAATTGAGGGAAGTTGGGGATGTGGTAGGAATATGGGATTAATGTAGGATTAGTATAAATGGGTGGTTGATGGTCAGCACAGACTCAGTGGGCCGAAGGGCCTGTTTCAGTGCTGTATCTCTAAATAAAATTTTAAAAAATTTTAAAAGGCCAATAGTAGAGTGTAACTTCAAGATTCGAAAGAACCCACCTATCCACCCCTGGGTTCCAAGTATTATTCTCTCAGTATCTTATGGCTCACTGTATGAATTTTCAAACTATGAATAAATCTGACTGGGGAAAAAGACGAGGTAAATCAAAATAAAGAACAAAAATGATTTTCATAAATAAATGACCCAAAGTATTTCACAAATAAATGAAGGGAATGGATGCTGATTCATGTCAGGGCTGGTAGTCAGAGGGATGGGTTTTGAGAAGGCTGCTAAATATGGAGACAGAAGAGAAGAGGCAACATAATGTAAATGGTCTCTTTTACCTTGTTCACCTTCATTGCTTTCTATTTCCCTCCTGGTGTTTGATAAGGTATCTACCAAAACTCGATATTCACACCTAATCTGTACTAATGCTTTGTCTTTCAAAACACCATTAACATATTGTTTGCCTTTGCTCCGTGACCTTTTGGTCAGCTATGTGGCCTGGTCCAATCTGCACCTTCTCCTTTGTTATCTCTTGCCCAACCCCCACCTCACTTGTTTATAATCTGTGACTTTTCTAATATTTGTCAGTTCCGAAGAAGGGTCACTGACCCGAAACGTTAACTCTGCTTCTCTTTCCACAGATGCTGCCAGACCTGCTGAGTGAATCCAGCATTTCTTGTTTTTGTTTCAGATTTCCAGCATCCGCAGTATTTTGCTTTTATTTTAGTGTTTAATTCACTGCCACTTCTCTTCCAGGAATGCCTACCTTGAAGAAGTTCTGCTCTTCTCTCCGACGGGATTTTCGTTTGTCTCTTTTACCTTGTTCACCTTCATTGCTTTCTATTTCCCTCCTGGTGTTTGATAAGGTATCTACCAAAACTCGATATTCACACCTAATCTGTACTAATGCTTTGTCTTTCAAAACACCACTAACATATTGTTTGCCTTTGCTCCGTGACCTTTTGGTCAGCTATGTGGCCTGGTCCAATCTGCACCTTCTCCTTTGTTATCTCTTGCCCAACCCCCACCTCACTTGTTTATAATCTGTGACTTTTCTAATATTTGTCAGTTCCGAAGAAGGGTCACTGACCCGAAACGTTAACTCTGCTTCTCTTTCCACAGATGCTGCCAGACCTGCTGAGTGAATCCAGCATTTCTTGTTTTTGTTTCAGATTTCCAGCATCCGCAGTATTTTGCTTTTATTTTAGTGTTTAATTCACTGCCACTTCTCTTCCAGGAATGCCTACCTTGAAGAAGTTCTGCTCTTCTCTCCGACGGGATTTTCGTTTGTCTCTTTTACCTTGTTCACCTTCATTGCTTTCTATTTCCCTCCTGGTGTTTGATAAGGTATCTACCAAAACTCGATATTCACACCTAATCTGTACTAATGCTTTGTCTTTCAAAACACCATTAACATATTGTTTGCCTTTGCTCCGTGACCTTTTGGTCAGCTATGTGGCCTGGTCCAATCTGCACCTTCTCCTTTGTTATCTCTTGCCCAACCCCCACCTCACTTGTTTATAATCTGTGACTTTTCTAATATTTGTCAGTTCCGAAGAAGGGTCACTGACCCGAAACGTTAACTCTGCTTCTCTTTCCACAGATGCTGCCAGACCTGCTGAGTGAATCCAGCATTTCTTGTTTTTGTTTCAGATTTCCAGCATCCGCAGTATTTTGCTTTTATTTTAGTGTTTAATTCACTGCCACTTCTCTTCCAGGAATGCCTACCTTGAAGAAGTTCTGCTCTTCTCTCCGACGGGATTTTCGTTTGTCTCTTTTACCTTGTTCACCTTCATTGCTTTCTATTTCCCTCCTGGTGTTTGATAAGGTATCTACCAAAACTCGATATTCACACCTAATCTGTACTAATGCTTTGTCTTTCAAAACACCATTAACATATTGTTTGCCTTTGCTCCGTGACCTTTTGGTCAGCTATGTGACAGAGGCGCAAGGGGAGAGCCAACTGTGCAACAGCCCCAACAAACAAATTTCTCTGCAGCACCTGTGGAAGAGCCTGTCACTCCAGAATTGGCCTTTATAGCCACTCCAGGCGCTGCTTCACAAACCACTGACCACCTCCAGGCGCGTATCCATTGTCTCTCGAGATAAGGAGGCCCAAAAGAAGATGTGGCCTGGTCCAATCTGCACCTTCTCCTTTGTTATCTCTTGCCCAACCCCCACCTCACTTGTTTATAATCTGTGACTTTTCTAATATTTGTCAGTTCCGAAGAAGGGTCACTGACCCGAAACGTTAACTCTGCTTCTCTTTCCACAGATGCTGCCAGACCTGCTGAGTGAATCCAGCATTTCTTGTTTTTGTTTCAGATTTCCAGCATCCGCAGTATTTTGCTTTTATTATAATGTAAATGGTACTATGTTGAGGAGGATGCAAGAGCAGAGGGATCCGAGGAAGTGTATTCACAAATCTTTGAAGGTGACAGGGCAAGATGAAAAGGCAGTTAAGAAAGTGTATGAGATACTTGACTGTGGAACTAGGGGAATTCAATATAAATTTAGGGATGGCCAATAAATTCTGGCCTTGCCAGTGATGCACACCCCACCGGAATGAATTTAAAAGAACAAGGAAGTCAAGCTAAATCTTTACAAATCTCTGGTTAGGCCTCAACTGGAGCATTGTGTAAAATTCAGGGAACCAAACATTAGGAAGGATGTCAAGGCCTTGGAGAGGGTGCAGAGGTAGATTTGCCAGGATGATACCTGGGATCAGGGACTTCAATTATGATGAGAGACACTACCTGAAAGGCTTGTGGAATCAGATTCCAGAGGAACTTTCAAACAACAATTGGAAATGTACTTAAAGAAGACTAATTTGCAAGTTTTGGCAAAGTAACTGGGGAGTGGGACTAAACTGGACTGCTCTTTCAAAAAGCTGACATGGGTTGAAGGGTTATGGAGAACGAGCAGGAAAGTGGAGTTTTTTGATTTGATTTTGAGTTAGAGATACGGCACTGAAACAGGCCCTTCGGCCCACCGAGTCTGTGCCGACCATTAACCACCCATTTATACCAATCCTACACTAATCCCAAGTCAATATCTACCCCTCAACCAACATCACTAAAACAGATCATCAGCTCAGTTATTTCATTGCTGCCTGTGGGACCTTGCTTTTCATGAATTGGCTGCCGCATTTCTGTCGATGACCACACTGACTATATTTCAAGTCTACTTAACTGATTGTAAAGTGCTTTGAGACATCGGAGGTTGTGAAAGGCACTATACCCTTTTCTATTCACAAATATCAGAATTTGGATCCATGTCTGTTTCCAATCCCTCATTGTCACTATTACTATTACTGACCTCACTGGAAAAGAAGTTAAAAAGAGAGACGTCGGTTATGAGGAGAAACTAGAAAAACTGGAACTCTCTTCATTAGAACAGAGAAGGATAAGAAGGAAGCCGATGAAGGTGTTCAAAATTATAGAGGGCTTTGATAAATAGGCAAAGCTATTTCTGTTGGTCAGTGAGTTGATAACGCTAAGTTGATAAGTGCCAGGTGTGGCTCAGAAGGTTGTGGGGTTTAGGTCCTACTCTGGAGACTCGAGCACAAAATCCAGGCTGACACTCCCAAGACAGGATTGAGGGTGAACTGCGCTGCGGCAGGTGCCGACTTTCGAATGAGACATTAACCCAAAGTCCCTCTCAGGTGGGCATATTCGAAGAAGGGCAGGGAGTTACCCCAGTGAACTGGCCAATATCTATCCCTCAATCCACATTCACTAAAAAAAAAACACACATATTACCTGGACCTTATCACATTGCTATTTGTGAGGGCTTGCTGTGTGCTGTGTGCAAATTGGCTAATGTGTTTCCTGCATTACACCGGTGACTACATTAATTTCGGTAGCTGTAAAGGTCCTGAGGTTGTGAAAGGTGCTACATAAATGCAAGTCTTTCTTTCTTTATAAAGGTAAGATTATAAGCAAAAGAACAAATGGAGAGGTTGGAAGAATTTACATAGAATATATAGCATAGGAACAGGTCATTTGGTTCAACTATTTCTTACACAGAGGGCTGTTGAGACATGGAATGTGCAAGCAGGAACAGTGACAGATGCAGAATCCACAACAGTTTTTTTTTTAAATGTAGAAGGGAAGGGGACGAATTGGATAATTCTTTCAGAGAGCCAGCACAGGTGCGATGGGCCGAAGAGCCTTCTACCATGCTGTGAATGTCTATTAATGTATGAAATTTGAGTGGACAGCTATTCAAGAAGGAGCAAGTCCCAGTAACATCTCTCTTGGATGTGACTGGATCACTCTGCTCTGTTTGAATCAGAAAGACAATTTGACAATCTCTGAGAGAAGGAATCAGTCAGTTTACACTCGAAGAGATAATTATCCTTCTCCTCTATCTGCCCTGTGCATTGATAAGAATTTTAAGCAAAGAAAGACTGGCTAATATAAAAGTTACTTCGAAAAGGTTAGCTTATTTCTGTTGCAGTTATTTTCATTTTGATCCTGTTTGGAAGGATTTCTATTGGAAATATATAACTATTTGACAGAGCTCAGTTGCCTTCAATTAAATAAATGTGCTTCACAGTTTTGAACAGGCTTCAAAGATGCAATGCAGTATTAACTCATCAAAGAGATGAAAAGTCCTACGCAGATATAAGTCCAGTAGCTAAACGTAATGAGCAGACAGCATTTGTTATTTCTTATCCCAGGCGCTTTATGAAGTAGATCCCAAAGCTAGGTTACACTCTCTCAAAGGTATGCCCAGGACAGTGCTCCAACATACAAGAGTGAAAATAAAATAGGGTCAGAAGATTAGAAAAGTCCAAAAACATGACACCTGTAGATGATGTCCCAGTGGTGGGGTTGGTGCGGAGAGGGAGGTGGGAGGGGGTGGGTGGGGGTGATGTTGTGGGGTGGTAGCGTATAGATTAGAAAGAAAGAGTGAGGTCCAGAATAAATTAATCTCCGGAAGCCAGTGATGATTTATTAAAGGAAAGTTGTGTTTGATAGGCTTGATAGAATTTTCTAAAGAAGTGACCAATCAGATTGATAAAGGGAATGCAGTAGATGTCATGTGTAAAGATGTTAATAAGGTGTCTCACAAGAGGCATTTTTTAAATATGCAGGGTTATGGTATACGGAGAAATTTGTAAAGATGGAGAGAAAGTTAGGCGGGTTGAATTGAGAACAAAGAACAAAGAGAACAAAGAACAGTACAGCACAGGAACAGGCCATTCGGCCCTCCAAGCCTGCGCCGATCTTGATGTCTGTCTAAACTAAAACCTTCTGCACTTCCAGGGACCGTATCCCTCTATTCCCTTCCTATTCATGTATTTGTCAAGATGCATCTTAAGCGTCGCTATCGGACCTGCTTCCACCACCTCCCCCGGCAGCAAGTTCCAGGCACTCACCACCCTCTGTGTAAAGAACTTGCCTCGCACATCTCTAAAACTTGCCCCTCGCACCTTAAACCTATGTCCCCTAGTAACTGACTCTTCCACCCTGGGAAAAAGCTTCTGACTATCCACTCTGTCCATGCCACTAATAACTTTGTAAACCTCTATCATGTCGCCCCTCCACCTCCGTCGTTCCAGTGAAAACAATCCGAGTTTATCCAACCTCTCCTCATAGCTAATGCCCTCCAGACCAGGCAACATCCTGGTAAACCTCTTCTGTACCCTCTCCAAAGCCTCCACGTCCTTCTAGTAGTGTGGCGACCAGAATTGCACGCAATATTCTAAGTGTGGCCTAACTAAGATTCTGTACAGCTGTGCAGCATGACTTGCCAATTTTTATACTCTATGCCCCGACCGATGAAGGCAAGCATGCCGTATGCCTTCTTGACTACCTTATCTACCTGCGTTGCCACTTTCAGTGACCTGTGGACCTGTACGCCCAGATCTCTCTGCCTGTCAATACTCCTCAGGGTTCTGCCACTTACTGTATACTTCCCACCTGCATTAGACCTTCCAAAATGCATTACCTCACATTTGTCCGGATTAAACTCCATCTGCCATTTCTCCGCCCAAGTCTCCAACCGATCTATATCCTGCTGTATCCTCTGACAATCCTCATCACTATCCACAACTACTCCAACCTTTGTGTCGTCCGCAAACTTACTAATCAGACCAGCTACATTTTCCTCCAAATCATTTATATATACTACAAAGAGTAAAGGTCCCAGCACTGATCCCTGCGGAACACCACTAGTCACAGCCCTCAATTCAGAAAAGCACCCATCCACTGATACACTCTGTCTTCTGTGACAGAGCCAGTTCTGTATCCATCTTTCCAGCTCACCTCTGATCCCGTGTGACTTCACCTTTTGTACCAGTCTGCCATGAGGGACCTTTTCAAAGGCAGATCGGAGGGGTTGGGAGTACCCCAGGGATCAGGGCTGGGTCCACTTTTGCCCTTGGAATATATGGATGATTTGGATTTGTGCACAGGGAATATAACATCGAAATTTGCTGATGTTACTTAAAAAAGAAAGAACTTTGCATTTCTATAGCACCTTTCACAACCCCAAAGCGCTTTACAGCCAATGAAGTATTTTTGATGTGTAGTCACTTGTTGTAATGTCGGAAAGGGCAGATAATTTTCATACAGGAAGAACTCACAAACAGCAATGTAATAAATGTTTGGAAAATAATGAGGAGGACTATAAAAGATTTCAAGAAGACAGACAGGTTAGATCAGGGTCTGCAACCTGCAGCTCCAGAGCAGCACGGGGCTCATTATGGACTCATGTGCTGCTCCTGACCTTGAATGATCAAACCCATTTTGATGGCAATTAAATAGCTTTTTTTGTTTTTTAAACTTTTAACATATTTATGAGAAATCATAATTCAATTCACAACTTGTTGTAAAAACCTTTAAAATGTATTTGCCTTGTTTTTTAGTATTATTTGGTAACAGCATTGCAGCTCTTAAGATATTGCATTTTTGACTACATTTTTTTAAAAGGCTCTTTTTGTTATTAAAGTTGCCGACTGCTGGGTTAGATTGTGCAAAATGGCTGCCCTTTATTTTGTCTTGATAATAAGTCATTGCCTTTCAAAGTAATTCATTGTGTGAAATGCTTTGGAACATGTTTTAAAGACTAAGATTACTTCCTAGGCCCAGGATCTCTACCACTGCAAAGGACAAGAGCAACAATGTCAAGGGAACACCACCACCTTTGAGATCACTTCTCAGTCACACAACAACTTGGCTAGGACACATATCATCCATTCCTTGATCACTGTTGGATCCCTAATGACACCTTCACCACACGGACTGCAGCAGATAAAAGGAGAATGCCCGCCACCATCTTCTCAAGGCAACGAAGGATGGGAATAAATGCTGGCCTTGCCAGTGGCATCAGCATCCCAATAATAAAGAACACAAGCTGATATAAACAATGGGTCATTGTTGTGTAGACTGCCATAACACAAGAACTTGTGAAAATTCTGCTGGATTCAATAAAGACTTTAACACACAAGAGTGGTAATGCAGTGTAGCAATTCTGCTCCTGCATTGGAAATCCAACTTCTTGGACTAATAATCCAGGGAACGTGAGTCCAAATCCCACCATGGGCAGTTTAAGAATTTCAATTCAATTAAAAATCTGGAAGCAAAGAACTGGCATTGGTAAGAGTGATCATGAAGCTGTCAGATTGACGTGAAAATCCAGCCGATTCACTATTGTCCTTTCGGGAAAGAAACCTGCCGTCCTTACCCAGTTTGGGCCTATATATGAGCCCAGTTGCACAGCAAAGAGGTTGACTCTTAACTGCCTTCTGAAGTAACCTAACAAGTCACTCAGTTGTATCAAAACCATTATGAAAAATGTCAAGAATGAATAAACGCAAGTTAATAAGGCCATTAAAAAAGCAAGCAAAGCACAGGAGTTCATTTCTCGAGGAATAGAATTGCATTGCAGAGAAGTTATGTATAAAACTGAGTGAACATTTCTGGTCTCCTTCCATATTGGAGGCACTGGAGAAGGTGCAAAAAGGATTGATAAGGATGATAACAGAACTGAGAGGTTATACCTATCAGGGAAGATTGAACAGGCTGGGGCTTTATTTCTCTAGAAATGAGAAGACTGAGGCTGAAATAATAGAGATCTGTATGATAATAAAAGGCTTTGTTAAGATGTTCCCACTTGTGGGGGTGTCCAGAACTAGAGGTCATAAAAAATGAAAGACTTGCATTTATATAGCACTTTTCATGCCCACCAGACGCCTCAAAGTGCTTTACAGACAAGGACATACTTTTGATGCGCAGTCACTGTTGTAATGTCGGAAATGCAGCAGCCAATTTGTGCACAGCAAGCTCCCACAAACAGCAATGTGATAATGACCAAATAACCTGTTTTTGTGATGTTGATTAAGGAATAGATATTGCCAGGACACCAGGGAGAACTCCCCTGCTCTTCTTTGAAATAGTGGCCATTGGACTTTTACATCCACCTGAGCAGGCAGATGGGGCCTCGATTTAACGTCCCATCCAAAAAATGGCACCGCCAACAGTTCAGCACTCCTTCAGTACTGTACTGGAGTGTTCAGCTTGATCTTTGTGCTCAAGCCCTGGAGTGGGACTTGAACCCAGAACCTTGTAACACAGAGGTGAGCGTGCACCCAACTGAACCACAGCTGACAACGATATATTGATACATCTGATACAAACATAAGATAGTCAAAAATAAATCCAACAGGGAATTCAAGAGAAAATTCTTTAACCAGAGTGGTGAGAATGTGGAACTTGCTTCCTCAAGGAGTAGTTGAGGCAAATAGCAAAGATGCATTTAAAGGGAAGCTGGATAAACACATGAGGGAGATGGGAATAGCAGGATATGTTGAAAGGGTGAGCTAAGGTAAGGTGAGAGGAAACTTATTTGGAGCATAAACCCTGGCATACACCTGTTGGGCCCAATGGCCAGTTATTTTTAATTCATTCATGGGATGTGGGCGTCGCTGGCCAGGCCAGCATTTATTGCCCATCCCTAATTGCCCTTGAGAAGGTGGTGGTGAGCTGCCTTCTTGAACCGCTGCAGTCCATGTGGGGTAGGTACTCCCACAGTGCTGTTAGGAAGGGATGCAGACTCCATTTAATTCTACGTAAAAAAAAAGTTAAAAAGACTCAGTCTTTTACCTTTCTGATAGAATTCATGTCCTCACTGTATGAGGCTGCCATCTGCTGTGCCTTCCCCGCATCAGAGACTAGCTTCATTAGTGTTTGGCGACTGGCCTTGAACTCCAGCTCCTGATTGGCCAATGTTTCCTCCAGCGTCACCATCTTCGTCTCCCATAGAAGGTGCTCCTGGAACAGCTTGGAAGCCTGGATCCAAAGAACATCCACACCATTTATTAAAAACATGAAAGGTACAGCACAGAAACAAGCCCTTCAGGCTCAGAATCTGGAAAGTGTCATCGGCAAAGTATTGAAGCCAGTTGGGACCAGAGACGCCACAACTCATAATGTGTGTGGTCCCATTCAAATTGAGTTATAGCAACAAATGTGAAGTGCCTTGGGACGTTTTACTTTGTTGAAGGTGCGATATAAATACAAGTTGTTGTAAGACAATTAAAATCTGACAAATTACTTTTATTGTGTTTGACCAAGTCTTTGACACACACCATGGCCCCAATATTAGCAGGGGCAGGTTTCCTGATAGGGGCCGGGAGGAGGTGGAATGCGGCAGAGTTAAACTCCACACAGTGCATATATTCTCTGACAGGATCCCCGCACAAAAGGCAGACTGCAGTCCCAAGTAAGGAGCCTACAGCTGCTAGTGAGAGTGTGTTACATTCCTGACCTCAGGGGGTCTTTGGATTTTTTTTTATTCATTCATGGGATGTGAGCGTCGCTGGATAGCCCAGCATTTATTGCCCATCCTTAATTGCCTTTGAGAAGGTGGTGATGAGCTGCCTTCTTGAACCGCTGCAGTCCATGGGGGGAGGTACACCCACAGTGCTGTTAGGAAGGGAGTTCCAGGATTTTGACCCAGCGACAGTGAAGGAATGGCGATATAGTTCCAGGTCAGGATAATGTGTGATTTGGAGGATTGGGAGGGTCTTGGGGGAGGCGTAGGGGGTAGGTGGGGGGCGGGGGGGGGGAATGGAATCCCAATCCCAGGAAGCAGCAGGTAAGCTTGGGGATCCAGGAGGAAGCACTCCTGCTCCTCCTGGCCCAAAGCTGTCATCGCCTCCCTTCAGCTGCCGGGTTTCCTGAAGCTAGAGTTAAATCTGTAAGACCGGTTAAATGTGAGGCAGTGAACCTCATCACATTATTTAAATAGCCAAGTTGCCTCCTGAGAGTGGGCTGGTTGCCCACTCCTTGTCCCTACTTCGGTTAAACCTGCAAGTGGGTGGTTTGCGGCCGGGTTTGACATTTTTAAAACTTTTACATTTCACCCGATCCCAACTCATGCATTTTTGGGGATTAAAATTACCCGCACCTCCCAGCCCCCACGTCTCTAAGCATTAGACAAATGGAGAAATAAAAACAACAACTCAATTTTCCCCCAGATAGAAATGTGACCTTGGTTGGTCGTTTTGGTTCTCAGTTCCTCTACAAATTCACAGAACCATAAAATGGTTACAGCACAGAAAGAGGCCATTCGGCCAGTCGTGTCCATGCCAGCTATCTGCAAGAGTAACTGACCTAGTCCCATTCCCCTGCCTTTTTCCAGTAGGCCTGCATATTTTTTCTCTTCAGATAGCTATGCAGTTTTCTTCTGAAGGCCTCAATTGAATCTGCCTCCACCACACTCTCAGGCAGTGCATTCCAGATCCAAACCTCTCGCTGCGTAAAAAAGTTTTTCCTCATGTCACTGTTGCTTCTTTTACCAATCATCTTAAATCGGTGTTCTCTGGTTCTGGATCCTTCAGCCAATGGGAACAGTTTCACCCTGTCTGCTCTGTCCAGACCCCTCACGATTTTGAACACCTCTATCAAATCTGCTCTCAAGTTTCTCTAAGGAGAACAGCCCTTGCTTCGCCAATCGTTCTATGTAACTGAATTCCCTTATTCCTGGAACCATTCTCGTAAATCTTTTCTGAATTCTATCCAATGCCTTCACGTCTTTCCTAAATTGTGGTGCCCAGAATTGGACCCAACATTCCAGTTGAGGCTGAACCAGGGTATTTTAAAGGTTTATCATAACTTCCTTGCTTTTGTATGCTATGCCCCTATTTGTAAAGCCCAGGGTCTCCCAGCCTTACAACAACTTTCTCAACCTGCCCTGTCACCTTCAATGATTTATGCACATACACCCCCATGTCCTCTGCTCTTACACTGCCTTTAGAATTGTACCTTTTGATTTATATATGCCTCTTGTTATGATCCTGTAGTTTTTTTGGGGAAGAATGCGGTGTGCCTTTAAGGCTAGGAAAAGGAACCATACTGCTTTAAGGCAGCAGGCTCCAGAAGCTCCAAAGAATGCATTTTTGTTGCCCCGGGATACAGCCATTCGGAGACTGCGATTCAAAGGGTGCATTCTCGTTACCTTGGATATAGCCACTCAGACTGAGGATCGAGAGATTCATTTGTTACAATTTAATTTTGAACTGGCTTATAGTGCAAACAGAACAGGAGAAACAGACAGACAGCTGTACGTTAGCACCTGAAAGGAGTGCTCTCAGACCATTTAAACTGAAGGAAGAGAATTTAGTCTGTTTATTTATTATTCTCTCTCAAAATTTTAAAAGGTCAAGCCAAAAAAGAGATCTCTGATAATTTAAAGTGAAGGAAGGGAAGTTACACTGTGACAATCTTTTATCCCTCAAAAATTCTAAAGCCAAATTGATTCATTAAAAAATGTGTTTGCATGTTATTAATTGTTAATACCAAAGGGATCAAGGGATATGGGGGAAAGCGGGAACAGGGTACTGAATTAGACCATCAGCCATGTTCCTTTTTGAATGGCGGAGCAGGCCCAAAGGGCCGAATGGCCTACTCCTGCTCCTATTTTCTATGTTTCCATGTTGAAATTCATCGCTGGAGAAGGAAAGCAACAATTTTGACTTCTGGATTAGACTACGGACTGTTCTACTGTTGAAGAACCTTTTTTCCCCATTGGATAGCTCCAGCAGGTTTGGTTAGCCTCATTCAGGGGTTTGGTTAGCCTCATTCAGGGGTTAATAGATGGTACAATTTGTTTGGGTCTTTCTTTAATTTGGAAAGTTTAAAATGATATGTTAGGTGATTTGTGGAGGGATGGGATTGAATTAACAGTGTGTTTCTCGAACCACAATCAGAATCGTATATTTTGATTGGTAGCTTTGACTGCAGTGGTCAGTCGTAACACTCTCCCCATTCTTCCTATCAAAATGAATCACTTCACACTTTTCTGCATTAAATTTCATCTGTCACTTGTCCACCCATTCCGCCAGCCTGTCTATGTCCTCTTGAAATTGCCAAGGAAAGCTCAAGTTCTTTATGGCTGTCTAGCCATGCACACTGTCCTTGCTGATTCATTACACCATGACAAGTGTTATTGAGATAGTTCCTAGAAAACACCAGATGCCAATTTGTTTACCATCCTGGCCTATTGTCCCACTTCCTATCTCAAGATGTCTTGGCTATCTCCTTTAACAATGTGGCGACAAAAAGTAGTCAGTAGGCACGGATCATACATTCTACACTTTCAGCAGAAGTTAGACAGCATTGTCAGTTAAATTGTACCCTGACACCTTAAACCCCAAACCATCCTGGGAATAAACAACATTAACCATTCCATTATTGCTAGATACTGTGCCAATCCATAATCCATTTACCAGTAAAATGAAAGCAAAAACCTTAATCATGAGATTAAATCAAATCCTAATGCTATGCACTTATGTATGCATGACTAGGGTATCTTATACAAGTTATAATGAATTTCAATTACAGGGATCAAGCGTGTTTACATAGGGTGTACCACAGAGGCAGTGCACAGAATTCCTTGGAATGTTTGATCGCTAATGCTGGAACTATTGGAATAAAATGTTAGAATTCTAGACATTGGTTGCAAAATCATAAAATCTTACAGTACATTAGGAAGCCATTCTGCCCATCGTGACTGTGCCGGCTCTTTGAATCAGCCATTCAATTAGGTCCACTCCCCTATAGCCCGGTAGATTAGTTCCCTTCAAATACATGTCCAATTGCCTTTTGAAAGTTGCTATAGAATCTGATTCCACCACCCTTTCAGGTAGTGTGATCCAGGTCACAACAAGCCTATGTTTAGAAATTTCTCTTCATTTCCCTGAATGGAATTTTGCTACAATTGGTGCCTCCCAAAAGCTGATTAGATAATATTGATGGATTGGAAGCACAAGAATATGGTATAGCTTTATTTGTAAAAGAGGACTTGGCTGCAATTGAGAAGCAGGAAACTGGTCAAGAGGTGGGGGGGATGTGAAATGGTTTGGGAGCCTGGCACTGGCGTATAGTTGTTTCTTGGCTCATGTCAATTTTTATCTGGTTTTGGCCAACTAAACATTGCAAAGCTTGAAAACATTATCTTCATTATCCCTGCTACAATCCATCTCCACTCCATCCCTTTCCCTGGCAACTTTCAGAGGCTGAACTGTCCACACCTTGCTCACCTCGCACTACATAACCGCGCCATCACTAAGGCCTCCTATTTCACCTCCGTAACATCATCCAACTCCATCCCTGCATCAGATCATCTGCTTCTGAAACCCTCATCCATGCCTCTGTTGCCTCTAGACTTGACTATTCCAACGCACTCTTGGCTGGCTCCCACATTCTACCCTGGCCTGGCATATCTCTCACTCTACCGTTATCATCAAGCCAGGTCACCAACCCTGGTTCAATGGAGAGTGTAGGGGGGCATGCCAGGAGCAACATCAGGCATACCTAAAAATGAGGTGCAACCTGGTGAAGTTACAGCACAGGACTACATGCATGCCAAACAGCAAAAGCAGCATGCTAGACAGAGTTAAGTGATCCCAGAATCAACAGTTCAGATCAAAATGCTGCAGTCCTGCCACATCCAGTCATGAACGATGGTGAGCAATTAAACAACTAACCAGAGGAGGAGGTTCCAAAAACATTCCCTTCCTCAATGATGGGGGAGCCCAGCACCGCAGTACAAAAGACAAAGCTGAAGCATTTGCATCCATCTTCAGCCAGAAGTGCCAAGTGGATGATCCATCTCGGCCTCCTCAGGTTCCCAGCATCACAGATGCCAGTCTTCAGACAGTCCGATTTACTCCATATGATATCAAAAAAATGGCTGAAGGCACTGGATACAGCAAAGGCTATGGGCCCTGACAGCATCCCAGCTGCAGTTCCAAAGATTTGTGCTCCAGAACGAGACATGCACTTAACTGAGCTGTTCCAGTACAGCTATAATACTGGCATCTACCTGACAATGCGGAAAATATTGCAAGTATGTCCTGTCCACAAAGACAGGACAAATCCGATCTGGCCAATTACCACCCCATCAGTCTACTCTCGATCATCAGCAAAGTGATGGAAGGCGTTGATGACAGTGCTATCAAGTGGCACATACTCAGCAACAACCTGCTCACTGACGCTCAGTTTGTAATCTACCAGGGCCACTCAGCTCCTGACCTCATGACAGCCTTGGTCCAAACATGGACAAAAGAGCTGAACTCCAGAGGTGAGGTGAGAGTGACCGCTCTTGATACCAAGGCAGCATTTGATCAGCTGTGACATCAAGGAGCCCTAGCAAAACTGGAGTCAATGGGAATCGGGCAAAACTCTCTGCTGGATGGAGTCATACCTAGCACAAAGGAAGATGGTTGTGATTGTTGGAGGTCAATCATCTCAGTCCCAGGACTTAACTGCAGGAGTTCTTCGGGGTAGTGTCCGAGGCCCAACAATCTTCAGCTCCTTCATCAATGACCTTCCCTCCATTATAAAGTCAGAAGTGGGGATGTTTGCTGATGATTGCACAATGTTCAGCACCATTCGTGACTCCTCAGATTCTGAAGCAGCCCGTGTCCATATGCAGCAAGACCTGGACAATATCCAGGATTGGTCTGATAAGTGGCAAGTAACATTTGTGCCACACAAGTGCCAGGCAATGACCATCTCCAACAAAGGAGAATCTAGCCGTCTCCTCTTAACACTCAGTGGCATTGCCATCGCTGAATCCCCCCACTATCAACACCATTGACCAGAAACTGGACCAGCCACATAAATGCTGTGGCTACAAGAGCAGGTCAGAGATTGAGAATTCTGCGGCGAGTAACTCACCTCCTGACTCCCCAGTGCCTGTCCACCATCTACAAGGCACAAGTCAGGAGTGTGATGGAATACTCTCCACTTGCCTGGATGGGTGCAGCTCCAACAACATTCAAGAGGCTCGACACCATCCAGGATAAAGCAGCCCGCTTGACTGGCACCCCATCTACAAACATTCACTCCCTCCACCACCGGCGCACAGTGGCAGCAGTGTGTACCATCTACAAGATGCAATGCAGCAACTCGCCAAGGCTCCTTTGACAACACCTTCTAAACCCACGACCTCTACCACCTACAAGGACAAGGGCAGCAGACGCATGGGAATATCACCACCTCCAGATACCCCTCCAAGCCACACACCATCCTGACTTGGAATTATATCGCCATTCCTTCACCGCCACTGGATCAAAATCCTGGATCTCCCTCTCTAACAGCACTGTTGGTGAACCTATATCACATGGACTGCAGCAGTTCAAGAAGGCAGCTCACTACCACCTTCGCAAGGGCAATTAAGGATGGGCAATAAATGCTGGCATAGCCAGCGATGTGCACATCCCATGAACGAAGAAAAGAAAACCTCCTTAAACCTGAGGTCATGTAAAACTCTGCTGCCTGTACCAAGTCCCATTCACCCATCAGCCCTGTGCTTGCTGAACTATACTGGCTCCTAGTTACATATTCCAGTTTTCAAATCCCTCCATGGCATTACCTCTTCCTATCTCTGTAACCTCCTCTAGCCCCACACTGAGACATCTGCGGTCATCTAATTCTGGCCTCTTGAGCATCTGGATTTTAATCACTGGATCAAATGCAGCCGTGCCTTCAGCTGCCTGTGCCCTAAGTTCTGGAATTTTCTCCTTAAACTTCTCCACCTCTCTTACCTCCTTTAAGATGCCCATTAAAACCTATCGCTCACCTGCCGTCATAGCAACTTATGTGGCTCAGTGTCAAATTTTGTTTGATAATGCTCCTGTGAAGCATTTGGGACATTTTTTACTTCGTTAAAGGTGCTACAGTAATACAAATTTTGTTGTGTGTGTCTGTATCTGTGTGTGTGTGTATGTGTGGTTGTGTGTGTGTGCGTGTGCGTAGATGTGTGTGTGTGTGTGTGTCTGTATCTGTGTGTGTGTGTCTGTGTGGTTGTGTGTGTGTGTGTGTGTGTGTGCGTGTGTGTGTGTGTAGATGTGTGTCTGTCTGTGTTTGTTTGTGTGGCTCTGGGGTGTGCATTTTTAAGTGTGTGTGTGTGTGTAGATGTGTGTGTGTGTCTGTGTGGTTGTGCGTGTGTGTGTCTGCGTGTGTGTGTGTGTAGATGTGTGTCTGTCTGTGTTTGTTTGTGTGGCTCTGGGGTGTGCATTTCTAAGTGTGTGTGTGTGTGTGTGTATCTGCATCTTTGTGTGGGTGTGTGCTTCTGTAAATGTGGGCAGCTGGGCATTCAGGCTTAGCTGTGAGGTTCACGTAGTCGGATAGCTGGAAATACCCTGTCAGTGCAGTCAGGCAGATAGATGACTCCAGGGTGGAGGTGCCAGAGGTCAGGCACAATATCCCGTGTGTCTCCAGCAGATGGAGGGAAGTGCCAGAATGCTGAAGCAATGACCTGGAACGCTGGACTTGTGAAGTTTAAGAAGAAGTGAACTTCCTTACTCCACTCATTGCTGAATTTCCTGCTGCCCTCACCTCTACCATCTTGCTTACAGGAAAGGGTTAAATTACAGGGATGGGCTACACAAACGAGGCTTATTATATTCCCATGAATAATGAAGATTAATGAATGATCGAATGGAGATGATTAAAAGGGTTTGATGGGGTAGATAGAGAGAAGCTATGTCTTCTGGTGAAGGAGTCCAGAACAAAGGGGCATAACCTTAAAATTCAAGCCAGGCCATTCAGGGGTGATGTCAGGAAACACTTCTTCACTGAAAGGATAGTTGGAACTCTCTCCCAAAAAGCTGTTGAGACTGGGGGACAATACAAAATGTCAAGAATGAGAATGATAGATTTTTCTGGGCAAGGGTATCAAGGATATGGAAACAAGGTGGGTAGATAGAGTTAAGATACAGATCAGCCACAATCTAGTTGCATGGCAGAACACGTTCGAGGGGCTGAATGGCCTCCTCCCGTTCCTGTAGGTAAAGACTCTGTCTGAGGCTGCAGTACGTTTATCATTTCACTGCAGTGACTGTCTCACCTTGCTAGTCAGGTAGTCAAGCGGATCACGCTGCCCCTTGGGGTCAATATTCAGGCTGTGGGCGAGTTTCTCGATGCCAGTGGTCAGTCTCCTCTCAATACACACTGCCTTCTGCTCACTCTGCTCTCTCTCTCTCAGGTGCAGCCTGTGTGGGTAATCAGCAACAGTGTCACATTGGCAGGATACACACTGGCACAAGAGACAAGAGTCCACATCCACCTGCCCCTTCCTTCTCAAACTACAGTGTTCCAATTCTTATCCCATGCAGCAATCCTACTGATTCCCAGAAACCCTGGACACAATATTAAACCCCTCATGACTGTCAGGAGAGAGTCTGGGGGAAGGAGAAAAGGCTTAAAAGAAGTTAATCAGGCTCCCACATGGCTCAGGTAGCACAGCAATGAAAGGGATGTGGGACCTGCCAGCTCCAGAGGGTAATTGTCTTTTCCAGCACTCCAAGTGGAGCAGGTGTTCTCCCACACCTACCGAGCCCCTCACGCAAAGGTCTGGCCTCCTCCTCTGCCGATTGTGGACTCTCTCTCTCCCCACTCCAGCCCCCATCTCACACTCCTTCCTGATTGCCAAGAAACGTCCCTAAAGGTCCCCGGAATGGAGCCTTCTGCCGCAGTTTCCAAGCTCGCCGGCTCATGGATGGGAAATGGAGGAAAGAAATTATAATAAAATCCTGCCATTACATTTGGCCGGTCCTCTGTGCACCCTCCCCACACCCCCATGAGAGTCAGCACCTTCAGGAGAGGAGAGGACCCGTACCCCCATTAGAGTCAGCACCTTCAGGAAAGGAGGGGACCCGTACCCCAGTGAGAGTCAGCACCTTCAGGAGAGGAGGGGACCCATACCCCAGTGAGAGTCAGCACTTTCAGGAGAGGAGGGGACCCGTACCCCACTGAGAGTCAGCACCTTCACGAGAGGAGGGGGACCCGTATCCCAGTGAGAGTCAGCACTTTCAGGAGAGGAGGGGACCCATACCCCAGTGAGAGTCAGAACCTTCAGGAGAGGAGGGGACCCACATCCCAGTGAGAGTCAGCACTTTCAGGAGAGGAGGGGACCTGTACCCCAGTGAGAGTCAGCACCTTCAGGAGAGGAGGGGACCCGTACCCCAGTGAGAGTCAGCACTTTCAGGAGAGGAGGGGACCCGTACCCCAGTGAGAGTCAGCACTTTCAGGAGAGGAGGGGACCCGTACCCCAGTGAGAGTCAGCACCTTCAGGAGAGGAGGGGACCCGTACCCCAGTGAGAGTCAGCACCTTCAGGAGAGGAGGGGATCCGTACCCCAATGAGAGTCAGCACCTTCAGGAGAGGAGGGGACCCGTACCCCAGTGAGAGTCAGCACTTTCAGGAGAGGAGGGGACCCGCACCCCAGTGAGAGTCAGCACTTTCAGGAGAGGAGGGGACCCGTACCCCAGTGAGAGTCAGCACCTTCAGGAGAGGAGGGGACCCGCACCCCAGTGAGAGTCAGCACCTTCAGGAGAGGAGGGGACCTGTACCCCAGTGAGAGACAGCACCTTCAGGAGAGGAGGGGACCCGTACCCCAGTGAGAGTCAGCACCTTCAGGAGAGGAGGGGACCCGTACCCCAGTGAGAGTCAGCACCTTCAGGAGTGAATAAATTTGAAATTCCTTTGACCTTCGGTGTGTACCTGAGTCGTTCCTCCAGTTCGGATATTCTCTCTCTCAGCTCCTGGTTCTCGCCCTGCAGGCTGCGGATGCTGCAGTTTTCCTGGGTCTTCACACTCGCCACAGTGTCTGACAATTCCTGGGTGTGTCTCATGCGATCATTCAGAGACTGGATGAGCGAGGCTTGTCGAGCATTGTTCTCCTTGTACCTCTCCAGCTCTCCCTTCAGTTGCAGCAATGAAACCTCTTTGGCTGACAGCCTATCTCGAAGCTCCGTGACCTGCACCGAACATTGAATAGGAGTCAACACCGGCCCGACAGTCATCCGGTATCCTATATTACAGCTGACCTTATACTTTACAACATACTTCATTGGCTGTGAAGCACAACTAGAGTATTGTGTCCCGTTCTGGTCACCACACTTTAGGAACGTTGTGAGGGTCCTTGAGAGGGTGCAGAGGAGATTAACCAGAATGTTTCCAGGGATGGGGGATTTTAGTTACAAGATTAGGTTGGAGAAGCTGGGGTTGTTTTCCTTGGAGCAAAGGAGATTGAGAGGAGATTTGATAGAGGTGTACGAGATTATGACAGGTTTCGATAAGGTAGACAAAGAAAAGCTGTTCCCATTAGCTGATGGTTACAAGGACTACAGGACACAGATTGAAGGTTTTGGGTGAGAGATGCAGAGGGGGATGGGAGGAAGAACGTTTTTAGGCAGTGAGTGGCAATGACCTGGAATTTGCTGCTTACGAAGATGGTGGAAGCGGAGACAATGAATGATTGCAAAAGGAAGCTGGATGAGCACTTGAGGGAAAGAAACTTGCAGGGCTACGGGATAGAATGTGGGACTGGGACTGACAGGCTCTACGGAGAGCCAGCATAGACTCGATGGGCTGAATGGCCTCATTCTCTGCCTTGATGACTCTACAACTTTGGGACTTCCAGAGGTCGTGCAAGGGAGTAAAGAAAGGCAAGTTCTTATTTTTGTAAATTTCAAAGGGGGAAGGATCCTGTACCCCAGTGAGAGTCAGCACCTTCAGGAGAGGAGGGGACCCGTACTCCAGTGAGAGTCAGCACCTTTAGGAGAGGAGGGGACCCGTACCCCAGTGAGAGTCAGCACCTTCAGGAGAGGAGTGGACCCGTACCCCAGTGAGAGTCAGCACCTTCAGGAGAGGAAGGGACCCGTACCCCAGTGAGAGTCAGCACCTTCAGGAGAGGAGGGGACCCGTACCCCAGTGAGAGTCAGCACCTTCAGGAGAGGAGGGGATCCGTACCCCAGTGAGAGTCAGCACCTTCAGGAGAGGAGGGGACCCGTACCCCAGTGAGAGTGAGCACCTTCAGGAGAGGAGGGGACCTGTACCCCAGTGAGAGTCGGCACCTTCAGAAGAGGAGGGGACCCATACCCCAGTGAGAGTCAGCAACTTCGGGAGAGGAGGGGACCCGTACCCCAGTGAGAGTCAGCACCTTCAGGAGAGGAGGGGATCTGTACCCCAGTGAGAGTCAGCACCTTCAGGAGAGGAGGGGATCCGTACCCCAGTGAGAGTCAGCACCTTCAGGAGAGGAGGGGACCTGTACCCCAGTGAGAGTCAGCACCTTCAGAAGAGGAGGGGACCCGTACCCCAGTGAGAGTCAGCACCTTCAGGAGAGGAGGGGACCTGTACCCCAGTGACAGTGAGCACCTTCAGGAGAGGAGGGGACCTGTACCCCAGTGAGAGTCGGCACCTTCAGAAGAGGAGGGGACCCATACCCCAGTGAGAGTCAGCAACTTCGGGAGAGGAGGGGACCCGTACCCCAGTGAGAGTCAGCACCTTCAGGAGAGGAGGGGACCTGTACCCCAGTGAGAGTCAGCACCTTCAGGAGAGGAGGGGACCCGTACCCCACTGAGAGTCAGCACCTTCACGAGAGGAGGGGACCAGTACCCCACTGAGAGTCAGCACCTTCAGAAGAGGAGGGGACCCATACCCCAGTGAAAGTCAGCAACTTCAGGAGAGGAGGGGACCCGTACCCCAGTGAGAGTCAGCACCTTCAGGAGAGGAGGGGACCCGTACCCCAGTGAGAGTCAGCACCTTCACGAGAGGAGGGGACCCGTACCCCACTGAGAGTCAGCACCTTCACGAGTGGAGGGGACTGGAAAAAGAAGGGAAGGGAAGGGAAATGAGATGATCTCCCCTGTAGGATTACTCTTCCCTCTGAGCCTTAACTGCTGTTTTATTCTAAATCGAATAGAACAATGCAGGGAATGCTGTAAGGTTCCTGATAGTGTCTGCCAGTGTGCTTCAGCTTCTATTTGAAATTTCAGATTCTGTTGCAGAGTTGGTATCAAAAATATTGGTGCTCGATTGATTCAGTCAATGTACACAGTGGATATGAGCCAAGGGAGGCCTCTCTCTCCACTGCAGCCTCTCCAGTCCAAGCTTTGTCTGTATTAAAAACAGAAAGTGCTGGAAATACACAGCTGGTCAGGCAGCATCTGTGGAGAGAGAAACAGGGTTAACGTTTCAGGTGCGTAACCTTGCATCAGGACTGGCGACGTTTCGCTGGCACTCCACTCTGCTGGTGTTCTGTGCAAGACAGCAACAGGCAATAAAGAACTCAATGTAAGGCTGGGACAGTGATCCTGTTTGACTGCAATCAGCTAGAGGTTTGCACCCTCTCCTTATAGCCGGACAGAAACTCGTTCAGAAAGAAACGTTTAGTCAACCGTGTTCAGTGTTGTGGAAACTTTACTCTGCATCTTACCCAGGCTGTACCTGCCGTCGGAGTTTTTTGATGGGACACTGTAGAAGAAGCTTTGCTCTGTATCAGAATGTTTCTGTCAATGATGGTGCGATTAAAATCAGGATGTGCAACAGGCCAGCTTTGGAGAAGTGCAGGGATCTCGTCGGGTTGTTGGGTTGGAGCAAGTTACAGAGATAGGAAGGGGGTAAGGTCATGGAGGGATTTGAACATTTTAAAATCAGCTGTTGCCAGATCAGGAGGCAATATGCTGAGCACAGAGGTGATGGATGAATGGGACTTGGCGGGAGTGTTTTATGATGATACTGGATGTGTTCCATTCTGCAGCATTGCTATTCCTAACCTTGATTAAATGCAATATTCAGCAAGAAAATATAATATGTTAAGTAAAACATGTTTCCTCTCAACCACAAAAGCAGTACAACTAAACCATGGAGACACAGAGAATGTGAAGGGACAGAGAGAGTTTGTTACCTCATTCTCCGAATCCTTGTACTTTACCAGCAGAGCAGTGTACTCAGAGTGTAGCGTATCCACTGACTGGCCATAGTACGGCAGCGGGTCTCTGGGGGGAGATGCCCCCAGCACAGGAGGGACAAAGGTCACCTGCAAGAGATGCGGTTCTCATCAGTGACTGGTCAGTCAGCTGCAGTGTGTCAATATAAATGTGTCAGCAAACTTTCACCTGCACTAAACCAAGTTACCAATTATGTTACCTTCAAAAGCTCACCAGTTCAGATCGCTTTGCAGACGTGCATATACTGACTGAAAGGTGCGCTACACCACAATCATTTATTATTCTAACCCACTCACCCTCACCACTGGTTCAAGTATCTGAACCATTACTGAAGCACCCGAAAAGCCTCCCCAAAGGTTGGAATTCACCAATATGCCTCGTTCGCACGCCAGAAATTTGAGTTCAGAATCCAGGCTGACTCTCCCAGTGCAGTACTGAGGGACTGCTGCACTGTCAGAGGTGCTGTCTTTTGGATGAGACATTAAACCGAGGCACTGTGTACCCTCTCAGGTGGACGTAAAAGATCCCACGGCACTATTCGAAGAAGAGCAGGGGAGTTCTCCCCAGTGCCCTGGCCAATATTTATCCCTCAGTGAACATCACTATTTGATCATTATCACATTGCCTCTGTGGGAGCTTGCTGTGCACAGATTGGCTGCTGTGTTTCCTACATTACAACAGTGACGACACTTCGAAAAGTACTTCACTTGCTGGAAAGTGCTTTGGGATATCCTGAGGCTGCTCACCATCTCAAGGGCAAGTACGGATGGGCAATAAATGCTGCCTTTGCCAGCGACAGTCACATCCCATGAAGGAGTAAATTAAAAAAAGGAAAGGCGCTCCAGAAATGCAAGTCTTTTTTGTGTTACTTTTGATTGCATCAGAACTGAAACATCATGAACACCTATTGACATTGGTCACATGGTGGCCCTCCAGTTTAAGCACTGCCACAGAGATCTCAATAGTCACATGGCACCTTGCACTATGGGGAAACTGGCCCATGTGTTGAGGCAAAAGGGGAGGTACACTGAAGATCAGAGTTAGGGGACTGAAGGGTGCAAGAAGAAGTCACTTATTTATTTAGAGATACAGCACTGAAACAGGCCCTTCGGCCCACCGAGTCTGTGCCGACCAACAACCACCCATTTATACTAACCCTACAGTAATCCCATATTCCCTACCACCTACCTACACTAGGGGCAATTTACTATGGCCAATTTACCTATCACCTGCAAGTCTTTGGCAGTGGGAGGAAACCGGAGCACCCGGAGAAAAACCACCCGGTCACAGGGCGATTTTGCAAACTCTGCACAGGCAGTACCCAGAACTGAACCCGGGTCCCTGGAGATGTGAGGCTGCGGTGCTAATCACTGCGCCGCTGTGCCGCCCCATGCACCACTGTGCCGGGAGGCAGGGAGCCAGATTACTGCCTGTGTTTGTCTGAAGAGGTAAGTGAATGGGTAAATGGGCTGAGATATAAAGATTTTAAAATTGGTAATTTTACACCCAACATTTAAAGAAATCTTTGCAAACTGCAAGAAGCCAGCCACACTTTGATTAGCTTCCCAAAACTTTCTCTCACAACTCCTGAGAGGAATGAGGATCTGTCTTGACATTAACAGTGCACAAATTCATGACGTGAAAGACAGGGAGACAGACACAAAAACAAAGAAAGAAATAGTGATCCAAAATGTGAGAGAAAGAGAGAGCAGAGTGAAAGAGATAGAGCAAGGTAGAGAGAGATAGAGATAGAGTGAGAGATGGAGAGAGACAGAGAGACTGACAGAGAGAGAGAGAAGGACAGAAAAAACGAGAAAATACAGAGCAAGGAGACAGAAATCCAGACTGATCAAGAGAGACAGAGAAACTGTGTTTGATGGGACAGAGCTTTACTCTGTATCTAACCCCATTTTTCTTCTTTTCTTTTGACAGTGTAGAGGGAGCTTTAATCTGTATCTAATCCTGTGCCGTCTTCGCTGCCTCCGGAGAATACTTGGCATCAGGTGGCAGGACCGTATCTCCAACACAGAAGTCCTCCAGGCGACCAACATCCCCAGCTTATACACACTACTGAGTCAGCGGCGCTTGAGATGGCTTGGCCATGTGATCCGCATGGAAGATGGCAGGATCCCCAAAGACACATTGTACAGCGAGCTCGCCACTGGTATCAGACCCACCGGCCATCCATGTCTCCGCTTTAAAGACGTCTGCAAACGCGACATGAAATCCTGTGACATTGATAACAGGTCGTGGGAGTCAGTTGCCAGCGTTCGCCAGAGTTGGTGGGCAGCCATAAAGACAGGGCTAAAGTGTGGCGAGTCGAAGAGACTTAGCAGTTGGCAGGAAAAAAGACAGAGGCGCAAGGGGAGAGCCAACTGTGTAACAGCCCCGACAAACAAATTTCTCTGCAGCACCTGTGGAAGAGCCTGTCACTCTAGAATTGGCCTTTATAGCCACTGCTCCACACATCACTGACCACCTCCAGGCACTTACCCATTGTCTCTCGAGATAAGGAGGCCAAAGAAGAAGAAGAATCCTGTGCCGTACCTGCCCTGGGAGTGTTTGATGGGATAGTGTAGAGGGAACTTTATTCTGCATCTAACCCCGTGCTGAACCTGCCCTGGGGGGTGTTTAATGGGACAGTGTAGAGGGAGCTTTACTGTGTATTTAACCCCGTGCTGTATCTGGCCTGGGAGTGTTTGATGGGATAGTGTAGAGGGAACTTTATTCTGTATCTAACCCCGTGCTGAACCTGCCCTGGGGGGTGTTTAATGGGACAGTGTAGAGGGAGCTTTACTCTATCTAACCTTGTGTTTTATCTGCCCTAGGAATGTTTAACAGGACAGTGTGGAAAAGTGCAATTTTAACAAAATATAATGAAAAATGATTAGCATCAGGTGAGCAGAGTATGGACCCTCTAAATCTGGAAAATTTAGCCTGGAGAGAAAGTGAAGCAATTTGTATAAGTGCTGTGTTAAGAGCGCAATGATGCACTTCATGTTGAGTCTGCTACATGTGTGGATCTACTTATGATGAAACAGTGTCTCCTGGTGGTTAAAGTGGAAAACAACTGCTCAAATTTGGGATTTCAGCTGAAATTTCACCCTTCCTGTTTCTGATCTACCCACTATTACAGATGTCTCCCAGTTTTACTCTCATTTTCCCTTGTTTTTGCTTGTGAACAGCAGCTGTTCATCTTTCTGCAATTTCAACCTCCTCCAGACACATCTTTTGTTTCTTTGATTGTCCCATTACCACTCCCTTTGGCCCTACACCACCAACTCTTTTGTCATTTAATCTTGTCTGTTTTACACCCTATCACAGACCTTTCCCTTTGTTCTTATTCTACCCTCCCCCATTTTCCTTGCTTAAGAGCTATTACATTTCTAACTTTTCTCAGTTCTGATGAAAGGTCACTGACCTGAAGCAGTAACTCTGCTTCTCTCTCCACAGATGCTGCCATCCCTGCCGAGCATTTCATAGAATCATACAGCGGCACAGAAGGAGGCCATTCGACCCATCATATCTGTGTTAACTCTCTGTAAGAGTAATTCAGCTTGTCCCACACCCCTGCCTTTTCCCTGTAGCCCTGCAATCTTTTTTCTCTTCCAGTGTTTACCCAATTCCATTTTGAAAGCCATGATTGAATCTGTCTCTAACACGCTCTCAGGCAGTGCATTCCAGATCCTAACCCGTCACTGTGTAAAAAGGTTTTTCCTCATGTCGCCTTTGGTTCTTTTGCTAATCACTTTAAATCAGTGTCGTCCGGTTCTTGACCCTTCCAATGGGAACAGTTTCTCTCTATCTACTCTGTCCAGACACCTCATGATTTTGAAAACTTCTATCAAATCTCCTCTCAACCCTCTTTAAGGATAGGCAAAGAATCGATGGAAAAGGAGGTGGGGTATCTATGATTTCCAACATTTTCTGCCTTAATGCTCAAAATTGGGGTCCATTTTAGTCCAGCTTGTCTGTTTTTGCTTTAAACTGCATTGCATTCCAGCTATCTCTTCAAGTTTGCATTTGCCTCCAGCCAGGGAAAACGTGTTCTAATCATACAGAATGAGCAGTGGATCCCTGAGGCACATTCTTAGGAACTGTGTTAGATCAGGTGAGAATCTCTCAGCTGGCATTTACATTCAACGGAATTCATCGTAGGAATTCCCTTTATGGGTAGTTTATTCACAGCAAGCTGTTCCACTTACGGAAACAAGAGAGGCTGGACTTAATGGGGAGCACAGCAATAGCAGGAACTCTTTTCATAGAATCATAGAATGGTTACAGCACAGAAGGAGGCTAATCAGCCCATTGTGTCTATGCTGGCTCTCTGCAAGAGCAAATCAGCTACTCCCACTCCCCTGTCTTTTCCCTGTCGCCCTGAAAATTTATCTCTTCAGATAATTATCCAATTATTCCAGATCCTAACTACTTGCTGCGTATCTAAAATTTTTCCTCATGTCACCTTTGGTTCCTTTGCCATTCAAATTAATTGGTGTCTTCTGGTTCTCAACCCTTCCATTAATGGGAACAGTTTTCTCCCTATCCACTTTGTCCAGACCCCTCATGATTTTGAACACCTCTATCATATCTCCTCTCAACCTAGTCTTCTAAGAAGGACAGCCCTAGCTTCGCTAATCTATCCATGTGACTGAATTCCTTCATTCCTAAAATTATTCTCGTGAATCTTTTCTGCACCTTCTCCAATGCCTTCACATCCTTCCTAAAGTGTAGTGCCCAAAATTGGAAACAATACTCCAGTTGAGGCTGAACCAGTGTTTTGAAAAGGTTCACTATAACTTCCTTGCTTTTGTACTCTATGCCTCTCTTTATAAAGCCCAGGATCTCGAATGCCTTATTAGCCACTTCCTCAACTCACCCTGCAACTTTCAACAATTTGTGCACATATACCCCCAGGTCCCTCTGCTCTTGAACCCCTTTTAGAATTGTACCCTTTATTTTTTATTACCTCTCCTTGTTCTTCCTAACAAAATATATCACTTCACACTTCCCTGCACTAAATTTCATCTGCCTGGTGGTATTGCACTGTTGATCAAGGAGTCAATTACTGCAAATAAGGAGGGATGATATCTTAGAAGGTTCCTCAAATGAGGCCATATGGGTAGAACTTTAAAAAAAAGGGGGCAATCACTTGGTTGGGAGTGTACTACAGGCCTCCAAACAGGAAGTAATAAAGGAGCAAATATGTAGGCAAATCTCAGAGAGGTGTAAAAATAATAAGGTAATAATAGTAGGGAATTTCAACTTCCCCAATATCAACTGGGATAGTCTTAGTGCAAAAGGCTTAAAGGGGGCGGAATTCTTAAAATGCATACAGGAGAGCTTTTTGAGCCAGTATGTAGAAAGTCCTACTAGAGAAGGGGCAGTACTGGACCTAATCCTCGGGAATGAAGCTGGACAAGTGGTGGGAGTGTCAGTGGGGGAGCATTTCGGGGATAGTGACCATAACGCTGTAAGATTTAAGGTAGTTATGGAAAAGAACAAAGATGGACTGGAAATAAAGGTACTGAATTGGGGGAAGGCCGATTTCAATATGATAAAATAGGATCTGGCCAAAGTGGACTGGGAGCAGCTACTTGTAGGAAAGTCCAGTGGGAGTCATTCAAAGAGGAAATAGTGAGAGTTCAGAGCCAACATGTACCCGTTAAGGTGAAGGGAACCCTGGATGTCAAGTGATAGAGGATTGGATCAGGAAAAAAAAAGGAGGCTTATGGCAGATTCAGAGTGCTGAAAACAGCAGAGGCCCTAGAGGAATATAGAAAGTGTAGGGGGGTACTTAAAAAAGTAATTAGGAGAGCGACGAAGGGGCATGAAAAAACACTGGCAGGCAAGATAAAGGATTGAATTTTGATTGAATTTTTCGAGGCAGTGACTAGATATGTCGATGAGGGTAAAGCAGTTGATGTAGTCTACATGGACTTCAGTAAGGCTTTGATAACTTCCCGCATGGGAGATTGGTTAAGAAGGTAAGAGCCCATGGGATCCAGTGCAATTTGGCAAATTGGATCCAAAATTGGCTTAGTGGCAGGAGGCAGAGGGTGATGGTCGAGGTTTGTTTTTGTGAGTGGAAGCCTGTGACCAGTGCTGTACCACAGGAATTGGTGCTGGGACCCTTGCTGTTTGTAGTGTACATTAATGATTTAGACGTGAATATAGGAGGTATGATCAGTAAGTTCGCAGATGACACATAATTTGCTGGTGTCGTAAATAGTGAGGAGGAAAGCCTTAAATTACAGGCGGATATAGATGGGCTGGTAAGGTGGGCGGAGCAGTGGCAAATGGAATTTAATCCTGGGAATTGTGAGGTGATGCATTTTGGGAGGACTAACAAGGCAAGGGAACATACAATGGATGGTAGGACACGAGGAAGTACAGAAGGTCAGAGGAACCTTGGTCTACTTGTCCATAGATCACTGAAGGCAGCAGCACAGGTAGATAAGGTGGTTAGGAAGACATATGGGATACTTGCTTTTATTAGCCGAGGCATAGAATATAAGAGCAGGGAGGTTATGATGGAGCTATATAAAACGCAAGTTAGGCCACTGCTGGAGTACTGTGTACAGTTCTGGTCACCACACTATAGAAAGGATGTGATTGCACTGGAGAGGGTGCAGAGGAGATTCACCAGGATGTTGCCTGGGCTGGAGCATTTCAGCTATGAAGAGAAATTGAAACGGCTAGGGTTGTTTTCCTTGGAGCAGGGAAGGCTGAGGGGGGATATGATTGAGGTATACAAAATTATGAGGGGCATTGATAGGTTAGATAGGAAGAAACTTTTTCCCTTAGCGGAGGGGTTAATAACCAGAGGGCATAGAAGGTAAGGGGCAGGAGGTTTAGAGGGGATTTGAGGAAAAATGTTTTCGCCCAGAGGGTGGTTGGAATCTGGAACACACTGCCTGAAGAGGTGGTAGAGGCAGGAACCCTCACAACATTCAAGAAGTATTTAGATGAGCACTTGAAATGCCGTAGCATACAAGGCTACGGGCCAAGTGCTGGAAAATGGGATTAGAATAGTTCGGTGCTTGATGGCCTGCACAGACACGATGGGCCGAAGGGCCTGTTTCTGTGCTGTATAACTCTATGACTCTATGACTAGGTGTCCGTCCATTCCACCAACCTCTCTATGTCCTATTGAAGTCTATCACCATCCTCCTCACAGTTCACAATACTTCCAAGGTTTGTGCCATCAGCAAGTTTTGAAATTGTGCCCTGTACACCCAAGTCTAGGTCATTACTGTAGATCAAGAAAAACATTCGTCTTAGTACCTGGGGAACCCCACTATATAATAAAAACAAAATACTGCGGATGCTGGAAATCTGAAATAAAAACAAGAAATGCTGGAACCACTCAGCAGGTCTGGCAGCATCTATGGAAAGAGAAACAGAGTTAACGTTTCGGGTCAGTGACCCTTCATCAGAACCCCACTATATACCTTCCTCCAGACCGAAAAACAACCGTTCATCATTACTCTCGGTTTCCTGTCACTCAGCCAACTTCGTATCTATGCTGCCACTGTCCCTTTTATTCAATAGCCTTTAACTTTGCTGACAAGCCTGTTAGGTGGCACTTTATCAAATGCTTTTGTAAGTCCATGTACCCCACATCAACCACATTACCCTGATCAACCCATTATGTTACCTCATCAAAAAGCTCAATCAAATTAGCTAAACATGATTTACCTTTGCTGACTTTCCTTTCTCCAGTCCTCTGCCATCACCTTTGTATCTGAGGAGGATTGGAAGATTATGGCCAGTGCCTCCACAATTTCCACCCTTACTTCCCTCAGTATCCTGGGATGCATTTCATCTGGTCCTGGTGACTTATCAACTTTAAGTACAGCCAGACTTTCTAATATCTCCTCTTTTTCAATTTTTAGCCCATCCGGTGCCTCAACTACCTCTTCTTTCACTATGACTTTGGCAGCATCTTCTTCCTTGGTAAAGGCAGATGCAAAATACTCATTTAGTACCTCAGCCATTCCCTCTGCCTCCATGTGTAAATCCCGTTTTTGGTCCCCAGTAAGCCTCACCCCTCCTTTTACTATTACCACCCTTTTACTATTTATACGCCTATAGAAGACTTTTGAATTCCCTTTTATATTAGCTGCCAGTCTCTTCTCAAACTCCTTCTTTGTGCTTCTCTTACTAGTTTTTTTCCCTCTGAACCTTCTATATTCAGCCTGATTCTCACTTGCATTATCAACCTGACATCTGTCATTGGCAACCTTTTCCTGCTTCATCTTATTCTCTATCTCTTTCAGGGAGATCTGGCTCTCTTTGTCTTACCTTTCCCCTTCGTGGGAATGTGCCTTGATTCTACCTGAACTATATCCTCTTAAAAGGCAGCACATTGTTCCATTACAGTTTTACCTGCTGATCTATATCATTCCACTTTACTTGGGACAGATTCCATTCTCACCCGATTGAAATTGGCTCTCTCCCAATTAATTATTTTTTACTCTGGATTGCTCCTTGTCCTTTTACATTACTAACTGTCCCTTAAATGTTCCCCTACTGACACTTGATCCACTTGACCCACCTCATTACCCAAGAGCCAGATCCAGCAATGCCTCATTGCACCAGAAACATACTGATCAAGAACATTCTCCTGACCACACTGCAGAAACTCTTCCCCCTCTCTGCCCTCTACACTATTACTATCCCAGTCTATATTAGGATAACTAAAGTCTCCTATTATAACTATTCTATAGTGTTGCACCTCTCTGGAATTTCCTTACAAATTTATTCCTCGATATCTTTCTCACTAGTTGGTGGCCTATCGGATACATCCAGCAGTGCAATGATAGCTCTACTTTTTCTTAGCACTAACCCTTGCTGTCCAGCATTATATATTCTCCAGAAATCAATGCTGCTACCCCTCCTCCTTTCTTTCCTTCCCTATCTTTCCTGAAGCTGATTCAGTAGAACTCAGGCCTCTTAGTCAGAAGATCCCACTCCAGAGCCTTCAGCCCTATAATCTAGGCTGACACTCCAGCATCAGTACTGAAGGAGTGACACACTGTCGGAGGGGCAGTACTGAGGAAGAGCTGCACTGTCGGAGGAGTAGTACTAAGTCTTTCAGATACAACGTTAAACCAAACTCCCATCTGCCCTCTCAGGTGGAAGTAAAAGATCCCGTGGCATTATTTTGAAGAAAAGCAGGGGAGTTCACCAAGTGTCCTGGTCAATATTTATCCATGAACAACATGATTAAAAACATAGATGATCTGGTCTTATCACAGTGCTGTTTATGGTAGCTCACTGTGTGCTGATTGGCTGCCAGGTCTCCTACATTACAACTGACTTCAAAAGTATTTTATTGGCTGTGAAAAGCCAATGGGACATCCTGAGGTGGTGAAAGGTGGTCAGAGCTAAGTGAGGGAGACCAATCAGTGAGGGAGAAATGTGAGGCAAAGGATTTGGGGAGGGAAAACAAGACAATAATTGGTAGGATATTGAGAGTATAAAGGAATAGAGGGATCTCGGAGTGCATGTCCACAGATCCCTGAAGGTAGCAGGACAGGTAGATAAAGTGGTTAAGAGGGCATACAGGATACTATCCTTTATTAGCCAAGGTATAGAACATAAGAGCAAGGAGGTTATATGAGAACTGTATAAAACACCAGATAGGCCACAGCTAGAGTTATGCATACAGTTCTGGTCACCGTATTACAGGAAGGAAGGGATCGAACAAAAGAGGGTACAGAGAAGATTTACGAGGATGTTGCCAGGAATGGAGAATTTTAGCTGTGAGGAAAATTGGATAGTCTGTTTGTTTCCTTTGGAACAGAGGAAGTTGACAGGAGATTTAGTTGAAGTGAATAAAATTATGAGAGGCCTAGGTAGAGTGGATAGGAAGGACCTATTTCTGTTAGCAGAGAGGCCAATAACCAGGGGGCAAAGATTTAAAGTAATTGCAGAAGGATTAGAGGGGAGTTGAGGAGAATTATTTCCACCCAGAGGGTGGTGGTTTCTTGCCTGAAAGGGTGGTAGAGCCAGGAATCTTCATCGCATTTAAAAAACACTTGCATGTGCACTTGAAATGCTGTAAACTACAAGACTACAGACCAAGAGTTGGAAAGTAGGATTAGCTGGATGACTCTTTTTCCAGGTGCATGCACACGATGGGCCAAGTTGCCTCCTTCTGTGATTCTATGTTACTGGTGGGAATGTGCTACATCCATCAACTACCATTCAGGGGAGGCAGAGAAGCACCCAGCAGAGCAATTGTTTTGATGAGCGGGCATTTTACCCACTGGCTGGGATCCTCACCTTATTGGAACTGATCCAACAGGATGGGCCTTCCCCACATCCCGCCATGATCCGTCCTGACCCCATCCCGTTTTCTGGATCACCAGTATGTGTGCACAGTGGGATTCATGGCTGTCAAGAAGGGAGCCTGCCAGTGCAGTGTGGAGCCTCCCAGCAACAATATACGGGGAAGGGGAGGGGGTGGGGGAAAGATGTCCCCCCAACGTCAGATTCATGACTCGCACCGAGAGTTGAGAATTTATGCAGAGAGGAGGAAAAGAACATAATAAACAGGAGCAGGAGTAGGCCATATAGTTCCTCACATCTGCTCTGCCATTCAGCAAGATCATGGCTGAACTTTTAAATCTACTCCACTTTCCCACCCTATCCTCATATCCATCAATTCCCAAAAATCTATCGATCTCTGTCTTGAATATATTCAACAATGAAGCATCCACAGCCCTCTGGGGTAGAGAATTCCAAAGATTCACAACTGTCTCAGTGAAGAAATTCCTCCTCATCTCAGTCCTAAATGATCGGCTCGCCAACAAAGGGAACCGGCCTTTCAGCATCTACCCTGTCAAGCCCCCTGTAGGATTATGATAAATTGCAATGAGATTTAACCCTTCTAAACTCCAGAGAATATAGGCTGATATAGGGTGGAAGGATAACGCTAGAGGAATAAAGTCTGGAAGACATGGATAATTAATTTCGCAGCAGCAGGAATGAGGAGGCTGAGCCAAAGGACTGAGGGGCCCAATGTTGGAGATCTTTGCGAGGGATTCAAGGCCCAGCTCGGGTTGAATGGGCCTCCCAGTCAGGAAGAGCAATCAATTGCAAGGGAGTGGAATTTGTGACAGGATCAGAAGAGCACGGCTTTAGTCGTCCCAATGCTAAGCTGGAGAAAGACCATGCTTAGGGATTGTGTGCGACACGCACACAAGGGGAGGAGCCTCAGAGTGGTATGGGATGTGATGCCACAGGGGAGGAGGCTCAGACTAAGGGTGGGCTTTGCTCCTGTGACGCTATAACGATATGACGATATACACCTACCTTCGATAGGCCTGGGTTACTTGTAATGCCTGATGTTGTATCATTAGTTCCCCTGTGAATAGATACAGACAAATCATTAATGCTGACACCTGGAGAACATTGGAGAATAATCTCTGGGTCATGGGATTTATCCTCTGCAGTGACTATATCAGTATGGGCTATTCCACTATTCATTCTCCTCCTTCCAAGACACTGATTCTTTTCTGGGGAATCAGAATCCACAGGCACTGATCAGCCTCCAGCATCTCACCCAATGAGTGAGACTTGAAGACAATAGGAATCGAGGGGGGAAACTCTCCACTGGTTTGAGGTGATACCTAGCATAAAGGAATATGGTTGTGGTTATTAGAGGCCAATCATCTCAGCCCCAGAACATTGCTGCAGGAGTTCCTCAGGGTAGTATCCTAGCCCAACCATCTTCAGCTGCTTCATCAATGATTTCAATACAAAAGCAAAATACTGCAGATGCTGGATATCTGAAATAAACACAGAAAATGCCAGACGTACTCAGCATGTCTGGCAGCATCTGTGGAGAAAGAAACAAAGTTAACATTTATGGTCTGTGACGTTTCATTTCTGTATCAGCTGTGGCTCAGTTGGTAGCACGCTCAACTGAGTCACAAGGTTCTGAATTCAAGCTCCACTCCAGAATTTGAGCACAAAAATCAAGGCTGACACTCCAGTGCAGTACTGAGGGAGCGCTACACTGTTGGAGGTGCTGTTTTTCAGATGAGATCTAAACTGAGGCCCCATCTGTCTGTTCGGGTGAATATAAAAGATCCCATAGCACTATTTCGAAGAAGAGCAGGGGAGTTATTCTGGGTTGCCCGGCCAAAATTCATCCCTCAATCAACATTACAAAAACAGATAATCTGGTCATTATCACATTGCTGTTTATGGGAGCTTCCTGTGTGGAAATCAGCTGCTGCACGTCCTACCTTTCAACAGTGGCTACACTTCAAAAATACTTCATTGGCTATAAAGCATTTCGAGACATCTGGTGGGTCGTGAAAGGTGCTATAGAAATGCAAGTCTTTTCTTTCTTTCATCAGGATATCTGATGAAAAGTCACAGACCTGAAACGTCACCTCTGTTTCTCTCTCCACAGATGCTGCCAGAGCTGCTGGGTATTTCCAGCACTTTCCGCTTTTATTTCATCAATGACCTTCGTTCCAACCTAAGGTCAGAAGTGGGGATGTTCATGATGATTGCACAGCATTCAGTACCATTCACAACTCCTCAGATACTGAATCAGTCCATGCCCGTAAGCAGCAAGACCTGGACAATATTCAGGCTTGGGCCAATAAGTAGCAAGTGACACCCGGGCCACACAAGTGCCAGGCAATGACCATCTCCAACACGAGAGAATCTAACCATCTCCCCTTGATGTTCAACGGCATTACCATCACTGAATCTCCCATCATCAACATCCTGGGGAGGGTCACATTGAACAGAAACTTAACTGGACCAGCCATATAAATACTGTGGCTACAAGAGCAAAGGAGAGGCTGGAATTCTGCGGCAAACAAATCACCTCCTGACTCCCTAAAGCCTGTCCACCATCTAGGAGCTTAGCCTGGGTGAGCCATGGACACTTGCAGTGTCACGGCTGAGAATCGCCAACTCAGCATGGGCCAGGTATGGAACCTGGGCCCTCCCAGCTCTGAAAGCTCAGTTCCACACCAGGAATCACACCCTCTGCCTGGAGGACTGGGCAGAGAGTGAGGAAGTTGGGTGGGCTGGGAATGCTGCCTGAGAGGTTTTTTTTGGACAATGGCTCACTCACTGGCAGTTCTCCAACTCTCACCTCAGCCGGGTCAGTGTTCTGATCACCTCATCCTTCTTCGCCAGTTCCCTCTGATTGATCTTCAGTTGTTCTTCTAGCTGTGAATGGAAGAAAGATAAATTCAACTGTTAACATCTGACATGTAATGCAAAGGGCAACATTGCCTGCTGGGATCTCTCCATGCAGCACACTGCATGCTGCAGCCCACCCAGGCATCGCATTGTGGGTAACACAGCACTCTGGAGTCCCCGTGCATTACACCATGTGTAACTCTGCATGTTGGGGTCTCCAATAGGCCAGTTGCATTGCATCAATAAGAGACTTGAAGGTGTTGATGGAGACAGAGGTTGCAGAGAAAGCTTGTTACGTGCCTGATAAACTTACTGTCAACACTTACATCCATTAGTTTTGCACTGGTTGAATAATCCAATGATCTATAGCTGTTCAACATTTTGAGGTTTCACCTTTGTAAGTAGAAAATATATATCAAAATATCAAAACTGCATTTCAATGTGGGGGTCACCACGGTCTGTACTTGCACTCCCTAGCAACTGAGCTCCAATACTACAAAGTACCTGCGGCCTTCAGATACATCATCCTGCCCCGCCCCGTCCTGACTCCCACTTCCTCCCAAGCTTGCTTTTGTGTTCAGGGAAAACAAGTGGCTGTCTGTGATGCCAGTCAAAGAGTCTCTATGCAGAGGTTTGCTGAAGGTGTTGTGACAAGTGTTGCTGAGACAGAGAGGTGGAGTGTTTTGTCATGTCACTACAGAAACTGCACAAACAGACTGTCACCGGAGAGCTAGGCAATTATACTGACAATGGCCAGGCTCCATTCTGTGCACAGTCACCACCCTCGTCCTGAAACCTTGGTAGTTAATTACACTTCAGTGATATTTAATTCAGTTACGTTGCACCTGGACACTCCTGACCTCAAAGGGTGAGGACAATTGGACCTTACTGTGTGGAGTTTGCAAGTTCTCCCTGTGTCTGCATGGGTTTCCTCCGGGTGTTCCGGTTTCCTCCCACATGCCAAAGACTTGCAGGTTGATAGGTAAATTGGCCATTAGCAATTGCCCCTAGTATAGGTAGGTGGTATGGAAATATAGGGACAGGTGGGGATGTGGTAGGAATATGGAATTAGTGTAGGATTATGGTGGTTGATGGTCGGCACAGACTCGGTGGGCCGAAGGGCCTGTTTCAGTGCTGTATCTCTAAACTAAACTAAACTAAACGTGACTCCATCCCTAGTTTAAAGTCATGCATTCGTTATTTTTATCATCATAAATTTCTCTTCATGTATCATGGACAGTTGCCACATTGTAGCCCCTCCACTGGCGGGATGACATAATGGCAGTGTGATTTGTTTACATAGGTAGTTATTATAGATGTGAATGCAGGAACAAAGAACAAAGAACAAAGATAATTACAGCACAGGAACAGGCCCTTCGGCCCTCCAAGCCTGCGCCGATCCAGATCCTCTCTCTAAACATGTCGCCTATTTTCTAAGGTTCTGTATCTCTTTTCTTCCTGCCCATTCATGTATCTGTCTAGATACATCTTAAAAGACGCCATCGTGCCCGCATCTACCACCTCCGCTGGCAACGCGTTCCAGGCACCCACCACCCTCTCCGTAAAGAACTTTCCACGCATATCCCCCCTAAACTTTTCTCCTTTCACTTTGAACTCGTGTCCTCTAGTAATTGAATCCCCCACTCTGGGAAAAAGCCTCTTGCTATCCACCCTGTCTATACCTCTCATGATTTTGTACACCTCAATCAGGTCCCCCCTCAACCTCCGTCTTTCTAATTATAAAGGAAATTATAAAGGAAAATATGTTGACAGGAAGTGTGCTTAGATATAAGTTTTTTTTAACATATAACGAGTCAATCTGCTCTGCTGTTGAACATAGTAAGTCAGAGAATATAGTCTCTCTTTTACCTGCCTCTACTGTGTTCATTTCATTCCTGCGTAGGTCTTTGTTAGCATCTCATATTTTCCCTTCTTTCCTTTCAGGTGGGTGGGAGGGTGCAGAGTGGCAGGGAAAGGAGTCACTAATGGCTTCAGCTGCATTTGGGGTGGGGGTTGGGGGAGAGGCTTTCCTATCCCTCCGCAAATCGCATTTCCCCCACCCACCTCGCACTCATTGTATCTCCTACCTCTTCCTGCCATCACCTGACTTGTATTACTGCCGCTATAGATTTTCCTTTGAGCAACCCACTCAAATCCCACTCCTTGTTCTGCTGTCACTCACCTCACCCTTAATCCATTATTCACCCTAAACCTCGACAACCTAGAATAACAAGGGCAGTGGATGCATGGGAACACCACCACCTGCAAGTTCCCCCCCAAGTCACACACCATCCTGACTTGGAACTATATCGCCGTTCCTTCACTGTCGCTGGGTCAAAATCCTGGAACTCCCTTCCTAACAGCACTGTGTGTATACCTACCCGAAATGGACTGCAGCGGTTCAAGAAGGCAGCTCACCACCACCTTCTCAAGGGCAATAAATACTGGCTAAGCGAGCAACATTCACATCTCATAAACAAATGAAAAAAAGGCCTTTTCCCAAAGGCAGGGGACAGGTGACATGAGCCCAGAAACTTTCCTGCCTTCAACCAGTTTCCCTCCTGCTCCACATCTCCACCTTCCTTTTTGATCCATTTCCCTTCAAAAAACTTTGAAATTTCAACTCCTTTATTTAAACAGAAAAATCAGAAAATGGGGAATGAAATTTTCTGTCTGCCTTTCTCTCTATTTGTATCTTTCTCTCTATCTCTCTTTCTCTCCCATTAGAAATTGGAACCTCAATCTCCGTTTAAAACTGTTAGCATTGATCTTTTCTGTTAACAGCAAGTGGAGATAATCCTACATTGCAACAACAACTTGCATTTATATAGTGCCTTTAATATAGTAAAATGTCTCAAAGCACTACACAGGAATGTAATCAAACAAAAATTTAACACTGAGCAACAACCGTGACTACACTTCAAAAGTACTTAATTGGCTTAATTGGTCATGAAAGGTGCTATAGAAAGGCAAGTCTTTCTTTATAGAAGCAAAATACAGCAGATGCTGGAAATCTGAAATAAAAACAGGAAGTGTTGGAAATACTCAGCAAGTCTGGCAGCCTTTCTTTACAGAATCAGATAGCACAGAAGGAGGCCATTTGGCCCCAGTGCCTGTGCTGCCTTCTTTGGTAGATCTATCCAATTAGTTCCATCTTTTGTTCCTTCCTCATATTCCTGCAAATCTTTTCCCTTAAGTATATATCCAATCCCTTTTGAAAGCTACTATTGAATCTGCTTCCAGCACCCTTTCAGGCAGCGCATTCCAAATCATAACAACTCACTGTGTAAAAAAATTTCTGCTCATGTCACCTCTGGTTCTTTTGCCAACCACCTTAAATCTGTGTCACCCTTGATTACAAAGAATCACAGAATTGTTACAGTGCAGAAGGAGGCCATTCAGTCCATCGTGTCCACACTGGCTCTCTGAAAGAGCAATTCACTCAGTTCCATTCCCCTGCCTTCTCCCCATAACCCTGCACATTCTTCCTTTTCATATAACTGTCTAATTCCCTTTTGAATGCTTCGATTGAACCTGCCTCCACCACGTTCTCAGGCAGCGCATTCCAGACCTTAACCACTCGCTGCAGGAAAAAGTTTTTCCTCATGTCACTTTTGCTTCTCTTACCAAATACTTTAAATCTGTGCCCTCTCATTCTCGATCCTTTCACGAGTGGGAACAATTTCTCTCTATCTACTCTCTCCAGACCCCTCATGATTTTGAATACCTCTATCAAATCACCTCTCAGCCTTCTCTTCTCTAAGGAAAACAGTCCTAATTTCTCCAATCTATCTTCATAACTGAAGTTGCTCATCCCTGGAACCATTCTCGTGAATCTTTTCTGCACTCTCTCCAATGCCCTCACATCTTTCCTAAAGTGCAGTGCCCAGAACTGGACGCAATACTCCAGCTGAGGCCAAACTAGTGTCTTATACAAGTTCAAAATAACTTTCTTGCTCTTGTACTCTATGTCCCTATTAATAAAGCCCAGGATACTGTATGCTTTATTAACCACTCTCTCAACCTGTCCTGCCACCTTCAAGGACTTATGTAAATATACACCCAGATCCCTCTGCTCCTGCACCCCCTTTAGAATTGTACCCTTTATTTTATGTTGTCTCTCCACGTTCTTCCTACCAAAATGAATCACTTCACATTTCTCTGCATTGAACTTCATCTGCCACCTGTCTGCCCATTCCACCAACTTGTCTATGTCATTTTGGAGTTCTACACTATTCTCATCACAGTTCACAATGCTTCCAAGTTTCATAGCATCTGCAAACTTTGAAATTGTGCCCTGTACACCAAGGTCTAGGTCATTAATATATATCAGGAAAAGTAAGGGTCCCAACTCTGACAAAGAAAGGAAACTCAGCAGGGAATGTTTACATAATGAGTGATACTAATCAAACAAATGCAGCAATACTAGGCTTTGTCTACAAAGAGCAGCGTCAAATTTATAGCAAAAACATACATTTATACAGCGCCTTCAACATAATAAAACATCCCAAGGTGCTTCACAGGAGCATTATAAAACAAAGTATGACACTGAGCCACAAAAGGAGATATTAGGTCAGGTGACCAAAAGCTTGGTCGAACAGGTAGGTTTAAGGAGTGTCTTAAAGGAAGAAAGCAAGGCAGAGAAGTGGAGAGGTTTAGGGAGGGAATTCCAGAGCTTGGGGCCTAGGCAACTGAAGGCACGGCCACCAATGGTGGAGCGATTAAATTCGGGGATGCTCAAAAGGCCAGGATTAGAGGAGCGCAGATATCTTGGAGGGTTGTGGGGCTGGAGGAGATTACAGATATTTACGAGCACTGCAGTTAATTAACCAGTCAACTTCATGAGCTGTGTATATGTTATCAATATAAGTATTATGCATTGTGCTTATTGTACTTGTCTCAAATGATCTTTCATTACATATACTATAATGCTACAATGGACTGCAAATTGAAAATATATTTGCACTGTCCACAATAAGAGCTTTAGAAGTTAAATCCTTGGGAAATTAACTTTCTTATTTTCCAATTTGGCTTCAAAGTTCCGAAATTACCACAGTGACTACACTTCAAAAAGTACTTCATTGGCTGCAAAAAAAATTTTTTATTCATTCATGGGATGTGGGCATCACTGGCCAGCATTTATTGCCCATCCCTAATTGCCCTTGAGAATGTGGTGCTGCGCTGCCTTCTTGAACCACTGCAGTCCATGTGGGGTAGGTACACCCACAGTGCTAGCGGTTAGATACAACTGAGTGGCTTGCTCGGCCACTTCAGAGGGCATGTAAGAGTCAACCACATTGCTGTGGATCTGGAGTCACATGTAGGCCTGACCAGGTAAGGACAGCAGATTTCCTTCCCTAAAGGACATTAGTGAATCAGATGGGTTTTTACAACAACCGACAATGGTTTCATGGCCATCATTAGACTAGTTTTTTAATTCCAGCTTTATTAATTGAATTCAAATTCCACCTTCTTCTGTGGTGGGATTTGAACCCATGTCCCCAGAGCAATACCCTGGGCCTCTGGGTTACTAGTCCAGTGACAATACCACTACGCCACCGCCTCCCCAAATCATTTTGGGAGTCTGGTGGTCATGCAAAGTGCTCCATAAATGCAAGTCTTTCTTTTTAATTGTAAAATTGGGCAGGCTTTCTGTTAAATTTGGAATTCACATGAAATATAATTCCTTCCAAAGTCTGGACTATGCCACTGACTTCAATTTTCTGACTTACAGCAAGTCAATTGGTGCATTTTATGGTATTTTGGAATCTACCTTAATTCTGCCTTTCAAGCAAACAACTGTGCCTCTTGGAAAGGTTACAGATTTTTTTTTTAAACTTAAGTACAGTTAAGTTGTTGGAGGCACTTCAATTCAACATTCCTGGGGCTTTTATTGGGTATCTAACCACAGACACAGCATGTTAATTTGAGAAAATACAAGATAATACTGTCTCATATCAGATCTGGCCTTATCTCAAATTATATGGGAGCCCAGAGACACACGAAGAATTATCAAGATGGAGATGTACTGAATTAACCATTCTCAAGAAACAAGTTTTATTTTTATAGCCTTCAGAAGGACAAAGAGTGAGGCAATACCATCACAAAGGACTCAAGGATCAAGGTCCAGTGCATACCACTCCCTAAAGTTTAGACATTCACTAACCTAAATATACAATCATAGAAATTTACAGCACAGTAGGAGGCCATTCTACCCATCGAATCTGTGTCAGCCAAATAACAGCGATCCAGCCTAATATCACTTCCCAGCCCTTGGGCCATAACCTTGTTGGTTACAACAATTCAAGTGCATATCTAAATACTTCTTAAATGCAATGAGGGTTTTTGCCTCTACCTCTGAGTTCCAGAAACCATCACCCTCTGGGTAAAATAATCTATCCTAAACTCCCCTCTAATCCGTCTACCAAATACATTAAATCTATTCCCCCAGGAAATAGGTCCTTCCTATCCACTCTATCTAGGCCCCTCATAATTTTGCACACATCAATTAACCCTCCTTTCAGCCTCCTCTGTTCCAAAGAAAAAAATCCAGCCTATCCAATCTTTCCTATAGCTAAAATTCTCCAGTTCTGGCAACACCTTCATAAATCTCCTCTGTACCCTCTCTAGTGCAATCACATCTTTCCTGTAATGTAGGAACCAGAATTTTACACAGTACTCTAGCAGTGGCATAATTAGCATTTAAGGGGAAGTGGTGGCACAGTGGTAATAAGCCCATGACAGATGGTAAAAGTTGAATTCCATTAATAAATCTGGAATTGAAAAGTTAGTCTAATGGTGACCATGAAACCATTGTCGATTGTTGTAAAAACCCATTTGGTTCACTAATGTCCTTTAGGGAAGGAAATCTGCCATCCTTACCTAGTCTGGCCTACATGTGACTGCAGAGCCACAACAATGTGATTGATTCTTAAAAAGCCACTCAGGTCAAGGGCAATTAGGGATGGGCAATAAATGCTGGCCGAGCCAGTGATGCCCACGTCCCACGAACAAATAAAAAAAAATACAGTTCTAGCATAACCTCCCTGCTCTTATATTCAATGCCGCAGCTAATAAAGAAAAGTATCCCGTTTACCTCCTTAACTGCCTTATCTACTTGTCCTGCTACCTTCAGCGATCTGTGGACATGAACTCCAAAGTTCCTCTGCACCTCCCTGGATCCTACCATTTATTGCGCATACCCTTGCCTTCCTTTCCTGCTTCAAATGCATTAACTTATAATTCCAAAGATTGAATTCCATTTGCAACTTTTCAGTCCACCTGACTGGTCCATTGATATCTTCTTGCAGCCTACAGTTTTATTCCTCACTATCAACAACATGGTGAATTTTCATATCATCTGCAAACTTCTCAATCATGTTCCCTACATTTAATTCTAAACCAATGATATCTATAAGGGCCCAATACTGAGCCCTGCGGAACCCCAGTAGAAACAGCCTTCCAGTCACAAAACAACTGTCGACCATTACCCTTTGCTTCCTGCAACTGAGCCAATTTTGGTTCCAAATTGCACTTTCCCTTGCATCCCATGGGGTTTTACTTTTTTGACTGGTCTGCCATGTGAGACCTTGTCAAATGCTTTGCCAAAATCCACGTAAACTAGTCATTACAGCACAGAATGAGGCCATTCAGCCCATCTAGTCCATGCCAGTTCTCCGTAGAGCAACGAGGTCAGTTCCATTACTCCACTCTATCCCTGTAATGCTGCAAGTTTATTGCCCATCCAATTCCCTGATGTAATTATTCATCATCTCCGCTTTCACCTCTTTCATAGGCAGCAAGTTCCAGGTCATTATCACTCACTGCATAAAAAAAGTTCTTCCTAACATCCCCCTCTGCATCTCTTGTCCAAAACCTTAAACATGTGTCCCCAAGTTGTTGTATCATCAGCTAATGGGAATATCTTTTCCTTGTCGACCTTATAAACTTGTCATAATCTTGTACACCCCTATCAGATCTCCCCTCAATCTCCTCTACTTCAAGGAATCAACTCCAGCTTCTCCAACCTAACCTTGTAGCTAAAATCCCCCATCCCTGGAATCATTCTGGTAAATCTCCTCTGCACCCTCTCAAGGACCCTCACATCCTTCCTAAAGTGTTATGACAAGAACTGGCCACGATACTCTAGTTGCAGTCTAACCAGAGCTTTATAAAGGTTCAGCATAGGCTCCCTCTTTTGTTATTAATTCTGTTCTGTTCTGATGAAAGGTCACTGACCTGAAACGTTAACTCTGCTTCTCTCTCCACAGATGCTGCCAGACCTGCTGAGTATTTCCAGCATTTCTTGTTTTTCTTTCATATTTCCAGCATCTGAGGTATTTTGCTTTTATATTTGTTATTAATACCTCTATTTATGAAGCTCAAGATCACATATGCTTTGCTAATTACTCTCTCAATATGTCTTGCCATCTTCAAAGATCTATGCACATGAGCCCCAGGTCCCTCTGTCCCTGCACACTCTTTAGAATTGTGCCATTACGTCTCTATCACCTCTCCTCATCCCTTCTGCCAAAATGCATCACCTCTTACTTCTCTCTATTAAATTCCATCTGCCACTTGTCTGCCCACTCTGCTAGCTTATCTATGCCCTTTTGAAGTTGATTTGTATGGTCCTCACAGTTTACCACACCTCCAAGTTTGGTATCATTGGCAAAGTTTGAAATTTTACTCTGTATTCCAATAGCCAAGTCACTGGACCTGGCACTGACCCTTGGAGAACACCACTGTCTACCATCCTCCAGTCTGAAAAATAACCATTTACCACAACTTGCTGGTTTCTGCCCTCAAGCCAATTTTTTATCCAAGCTGACACTGACCCTCCTATTCCGTGAGCCGAAATTTTGCTAACCAGCCTTTTATGTGGTAATTTGTCTAAATGCTTTCTTAAAATCCATATACACAACATCCATTGCATTGCCTTCATCAAAAATTTCAATTGGATTAGTCAAGCACGATCTGCCTTTACAAATCCATGCTGGTTCTCCTTAAGTAACTCAAACCTCTCCAAGTGCCTGTAGATTTTTTCCCTGCATAGTGCTTCTAAAACCTTAAACCACTGATGTTAAACTGACTGGACTGTAGCTACTAGGAATCTCCTTCCACTCTTTCTTGAATAAGAGTGTCACATTTGCCACTCTCCAATCCTCTGGCACTTCCCCCATATCTAGGGAAGATTGGAAGAATATGAGAAGCCTGTCCGCTATCTCCACCCCAACTTCCTTTAGTAACCTGGGATGTAAATCATCCAGACCAGGCAACTTATCCACTCTAAGCATAGCTGCCTTTCCAGTACATTCTGCCCATCAATTTTCACACCATCCATTCCCTCTTCCATCTCTGCCTCTACCGATATTTTGTCAGCATCCTCTTCCTTAGTAAATACTGATACAAAGTACTCATTAAGTATTCTAACCTTGCCCTTCGCTTCTAAGCATATATCACCCTCTTTGTCCTTAGTAGGCCCCACCTTGTCTTTCACAACCTGTTTACAATTTACATACCAGTAGAAAATTTTTGGGCTCTCTTTTATGTTAACAGTCATTCTATTCTCATATTCCCTCTATGCCAGTTTTATTTTCCTCTTCACTTCCCCTCACAACTTATTGTATTTGGCCTGGTTCTCAGTTGAAGAATTCAGCTGGCATGTTTCATACACCCTCTTTTTGCCTTTCATTGTATACTCTATCTCTCTCATCATCCAAGGAGTCCTGGTTTTGCTTCAGGCACCTTCTGCCCTTGTTGGAATGTACCTAGTGTCATGATACCTGTGGAGGTCAACAAACCAACAAAACGAATTTACCGAACAACCCCAAGTAGAAAAAAATGGCTCAGTTTTATCCCCTTACGTCCCCATCTCAATGAATTTCGTGCTCGGCATGATGTTGAGCTCTTCTTCCATCAGTTTCACCTCCGGGCCCACTTCTTTGGCCAGGAGTCCTCCCCTCCGACCAGCGAAGTCATTCACCCTCCTCCAGTATTCCACCTCCACCTGGACCCTTCCCTCTAGTCTCTTACCTGCTCTTGATCTTTTTATTGAGAACTGTCGGCGTCACATCGGCCGTCTTAATTTCTCTGATGCCCTCACTCACTCTAACCTGTCGCCCTCTGAACTTGCTGCACTCCATTCTCTCCAGTCTAACCCTGCCATTGTGATCAAACCTGATGACAAGGGTTGTTGTCTGGCATACCGAGCTCTACCTTGCAGAGGCTGAGCGCCAGTTCTCAGACATTTCTTCCAACCTCCCTCTGGACCAAGACCCCAGCACCGAACAGCAAGCCACAGTCTCTAGGACTGTCACTGACCTCATCTCCTCTGGAGATCTTCCCTCGACAGCTTCCAACCTCATAGTCCCGCAACCTCGGACAGCCCGCTTCCACCTCCTTCCCAAAATCCACAAACATAACTGTCCTGATACACCCATCATTTCAGCCTGTTCCTGCCCCACTGAAATTATTTCTTCCTATCTTGACTCTATCTTTTTTGCACTGGTCCAGTCTCTTCCCACCTACATCCGTGACCTTTCGGACACCCTACGCCATTTTGACAATTTCCAGTTTCCTGGCCCTAACTGCCTCTTCTCCACTATGGACGTCCAATCTCTCTACACCTCTATCCCCCACCAGGATGGTCTGAGGGCTCTCCACTTCTTGCTTGAACAGAGGCCCAACTAGTCCCCATCCACCACCACCCTCCTCCACCTGGCTGAACTTGTTCTCACATTGAACAACTTCTCCTTCAACTCCACTTCCTCCAACTAAAAGATGTTTCTATGGGTACCCACATGGGTCCAATTAAGCCTGTCTTTTTGTGGAGTATGTCAAACATTCCTTGTTCCAGTCCTACTCAGGCCACCTCCCCCAACTCTTTTTCCCGTAAATTTATGACTATATTGGTGCCATTTCCTGCTCTCACCCCGAACTGGAAAACTTTATCAACTTTGCTTCCAATTTCCACCCGTCTCTCACCTTCATATGGTCCATCTCCGACACTTCCCTTCCTCAACTACTCTGTCTCCATCTCTGGGGATAGGCTGTCTACTAATATTCATTATAAGCCAACCGACGCTCATAGCTACCTCGACTACACTTCATCACACCCTGCCTCCTGTAAGGACTCCATTCCATTCTCCAGTTTCTCGGTCACATCTGTTCTGATGATGCAACCTTCCACACAGCACTTCTATGTCTTCCTTTTTCTGAACCGATTCCCCCGCTGCATTGTGGTTTACAGGGCCCTCGACCAGGTTTGACCCATTTCCCACACTTCTGCTTTCACCTGTTCCCTTCCCTCTCAGAACCTCGACAGGGTTCCTTTTGTTTAAAAGCAAAATACTGCAGATGCTGGAAATCTGAAATAAAAACAAAAAGTGCTGGAAATACTCAGCAGGTCTTGGATAAGAGAGAAGCAGAGTTAACGTTTCAGGTCAGTTCAGATGAAAGGTCACTGACCTGAAACGTTAACTCTGCTTTTCGCTCCACAGATGCTGCCAGACCTGCTGAATATTTCCAGCAATTTTTGTTTTAATTTCAGGGTTCCTCTTGTCCTCATTTTTCACCCCATCAGCCTCCACATCCAAAGGATCATTGTCCACCATTTCCACCACGTCCAGCGTGATGCCACCAAATACATCTTCCCTTCCCCTCCTGTCAGCATTCCAAAAAGACCGTCCCCTCTGTGAGAACTTGGTCCACTCCTCCATCTTGACACCTCGTCCTCTTCCCACGGCACCATCCCGTGCAATTGCAGGAGGTGTGACACCGGCCCTTTTACCTCCTCTCTCCTCACTCCCAGGCCCTAAACACTCCTTCCGGGTGAAAAGCAGCAACTTACTTGTACTTCTTTCAATTTAGTATACTGTATTTGCTGCTCACAATGCAGTCTCTTCTACACTGAGGAGACCAATGCAGACGGGCTGACCGCTTTGTGGAATACCTCCGCTCAGTCCATAAGCATGGCCCCAAGCTTCCGGTTGCTCGCCATTTTAATTCATCACCCTGCTCCCACGCCCACAAATCTGTCCTTCGCCTGCTGTAGTGTTCAACACAAGCTCGAGGAACAACACTTCTTCTGAATTAACACTTCACTTCTGGACTCAACATTGAGTTCAACAAACTCAGACAATGACAGCATTTTGATTGTTTTTTTTTATCATGTCTGAAACTTGTTTTTCATGTTTTTGCTTTTGGACAGAGCTGTTCATTATTCTGCCATTAACACTCTGGACAAATGCTTTGTCTTTTACTAACATACGAATTAAGAGCAGAAGTAGGCCATTCGGCCCCTCAAGCCTGCTCTACCATTCAATAAGATCATGGCTGATGTTTGTGTCTCGAATTTCACACTCCCATCGACCCCGATAACCTTTGATTCCCTTGCCTAACAAAAATGTATCTCCGCCTTAAAAATATTCAATGACCCTGCCTCCACCACCTTCTGAAGCAGAGAGTTCCAAAGTCGCACAACCCTCTGAGAGAAAAAATTTCTCCTCATCTGTCCTAAAAGGGCGACCCCTAATTTTAAACAGTGCCCTCTAGTTCTGGACTCAACCAGAAGAGGAAACATCCTTTCCATATCCACCTTGTCAAGACCATTCAGGATCTTATATACTTCAAACAAGTCTCCCCTCACTCTTCTAAACGTCAGTGAAAACAAGCCCAGTCTGTCCAATCTTTCCTCCTAAGACAACCTGCTCATTCCAGGTATCAATCTATTAAACCTCCTCTGAACCGCCTCCAACGCATTTACATCCTTCCTTAAATAAGGAGACCAAAACTGCACACAGTATTCGAGATGTGGTCTCACCAATGCCCTGTATAACTGAAGCATAACATCCTTACTTTTATTTTCAATTCCTCTGGTAATAAAGGATGGCATTCCATTAGCCTTCTTTATTACTCGCCGTACCTGCATACTAACTTTTGGTGACTCATGCACTAGATCCCTCTACACCTCAGAATTCTGCAGTCGTTCTCCATTTAAGTAATACTCTACTTTTTTATTCTTCCTGTCAAAGTGAACAACTTCCCATTTTCCTATATTATACTCCATCTGCCAGACTTTTGTCCATTTACTCAACCTATCTATATCAGTCAGCAACCTCCCTATGTCCTCTTCACAACATACTTTCCTACCTATCTTTGTGCCATCTGCAAATTTATGCATAAGCTCTGCTTTCTACCAGCAATCCAAACTTCTATCCATGCTAATATGTTACCATGAGCTCCTACTATGTGCAATAACCTTTTATGTGGCACCTTGTCAAACGCCTTCTGGAAATCCAAGTACAGTATGTCAATGGGCTCCCCTTTATCCACAACGCATGTTACTGCTTCAAAGAACTCCAAAAAATTGGTTAAACGTGATTTCTCTTTCACAAAACCATGTTGACCATTCCCAATTACCTCGAGTTTTTCCAGCTGCCCAGCTAAAACCTCCTTAATGATCGATTCTAACACTTACCCCATGACAGACATCAAGCTAACTGGCCTATCGTTACCTGGTTTCTGCCTCGGCTATTACAACTCCTTTTGCCTTTTGTTCCATGACATCTTTGTCATTTAATCTCTGCTGCCCTCCGCCCCATCACAGACCTTCCCTTTGGTTCTTCTTCCCACCCTCCCTTTCATTTGCTTAAAGCCTATTACATTTCTAACATTTGTCAGTTCTGATGAAAGGTCACAGACCTGAAACGTTAACTCTGTTTCTCACTCCACAAATGCTGCCAGACCTGCTGAGTATTTCCAGCGCTTTCTGTTTTTATTTCAGATTACCAGCACTGCAGTATTTTGTTTCCATGCACATAAAAAAAGGGACAAAATTTCATTTTTATAACTTATACTTTATCAAACCAAAATCAACATAAATTAAACAGGAATTAACAGACAAATCAGTCAATATATATATTCCAAATTACAAAGTAACTATCAGATACAACAAAGATAGATTTAATGGATTTACTGGGCAGTCGCTCAGTATATATGACACAAATTACAGTCATAAAACACCTTCAAAGCTCTGAACTTCCTCGGGTAGATCTCCAGCCTCTTTCTTCCAAGATGCAGCCATCAATTCCCATCAGACAGCAGTTCCCCCTTTAACCCAAACCCCACGGGTACTGTCTTCACTCAAAACGGTGCACTTCTCCAGGACTTCTCGGCTCTGCTCCCGATAGGCATATGGCGTGGATCCACCAGTTCTACCTTTATCCGAGCCCTTCAGTGACAACTCTGTGCACTGTATGGCCTGGTTTGACTAATCAGTTACTCTAAGTAACAGAAACAGCTCCTGGATCCAGCCTTCACTTTCTTCAACCTGCGTGAACCGCACACTCCTGCTATCTGAACTCTGATGGCTCTGTGTTTCTTTTTTATCTGGCTTCAACCAATTTCAGTTTCCCCAGAAACCATAGGTTTTTGTTTCAGTTTCGCTTAGGACAGTCTTTCCCACTTCCTCAGACTGTTCCAGTACCTCACAGTCTGCCTCAAAAAAAAAGAGACAAGCTTTTCAGCAAGTGTCAGTGCACCCAGAAAAGAACATTTGATAAGTCATCTGTTCAGGCAATACCTCGCACACACTCCCCCATGGGTCCCGCTGACCGCAGATTTCATGAAACTAGCCTGTACCTGAAACAGCGCCTTCTTAAAGATCACCCGTTGTTCCATTACAGTTTTTTTTGCCAGTCTTTGGTTCCATTCTACCCTGGCTAGATCCCCTCTCATTCCACTGAAGTTAGCCCTCTTCCAATTTAGATGTTCTACTTTAGATTGTTCCTTACTCTGTGCTGGTCTACGGTGGTGTAGTGGTAATGTCCACTGAACTAGTAATCCAGAGTCCCAGGCTAATATCCTAGGAACACGGGTTCAAATCCCACCACAGCAGCTGCTGGAATTCAAATTCAATCAATAATTAATTAATAAAAATCTGGAATTGAAAGTTAGTCTCCGTAATGATGCCATGAAACTATCAATTGTTGTAAAAACCCATCTGGTTCACTAATTTCCTTCAGGGAAGGAAATCTGCCGTCCTTACCTGGTCCAGCCTCTATGTGACTCCAGACCCACAGCAATGTGATTGACTCTTAACTGCCCTCTGAAATGGCCGAGCAGCCAAGCAGTTATCAAGGGCAATTAGGGATGAGCAACAAATGCTAACCTTGCCAGCAATGTCCACATCCCATGAAAAAATGAAAAAAATTATGACTCCAAATTATGATATGATGATCACTTGCACCCAAGTGTTCCCCCACAGACACCTGGCCCACCTCATTCCCCACCACCAGATTCCTGCAATGCCTCCTTCCTAGTCGGACCGAGAACATACTGATCAAGGAAGTTCTCCTGAACACATTTCAGAAATTCCTCCCTCTTCTTACCCTTTACTGTAACATTATCCCAATCAATATTTGGGTAATAAAGTCCCTAATATCACCACTCTATAGTTCTTGCACATCTCTGTGATTTCCCTGCAGATTTGCTCCTCTATCTCTCTTTTACTCACTATTTGGAGGCCTATAAAATACCCGCAGCAGTGTGATCATACCCTTTTTGCTTCTCAACTCTAACCAAATTGATTCTATCTTTTCCTCCTCAAGGACATCATTTCTTTGCAACACTACAATGTCTTCCCTAATCAGTACTGCCACCCTTTTTTCCTGTCCTATCTTTTCTGAATACTTTGTACCCTTGAAAATTAAGAGCCCAGTACCCACCATTTTTAAGCCACGTTTCCATTATTACATCATATTCCCACAAGGTTATTTGAGCTTGTAGCTCACCAACCCTATTCACCATGCTTTGTGCGTTTACAACCATGCATTCTTATCTAGACCTTGTATTCCTCGTAGTCCTTCTTACTGTGCTCCTATCTAACTGGTACTATTTCCTTCTCTAGGACTATCAGACTTCCCTGCCAGTTTAGTTTAAACCCTCCCCAACCACACTAGTGAACCTCCCCATGAGGATATTGGTTCCAATCCTGTTGACATGCAACCCATCCCTTTTGAATAGGTGCCTCCTGCCACAGAACTGGTCCTAATGCCCCAAGAATCTGCAGCCCTCCCTCCTGCACCATGCCTCAAGCCATGCACTGACTACCTTTGACATCCTACTTTTTAACTTCCTCCCTAGCTCCTGAATATTTGACCGTAGGGCCTCAATACCTGCCCTCTCCATGTTGTTGGTACCAACATGTAGCACAACTCCTGGCTCACTCCCTTCCCCCTGCAGAATACTTCACACTCTCTCTGTGATGTCCCTTACCCTGGCACCAGGGAGGCAACACTCCATGCGGGACTCACAATGATGGTTATAGAAATGCCTGTCTGTCCCTCTAACTATGGAATCTCCTATAATGACTGCATTTCTACTCTTTGCTGTTCCATCCTGCGCAATCTCTTGCCCATTAGTGTTATGGTCTGGACATCACTCCTTCAAGGTTTCGTCACTCCCAGCAGTCTCCAATATTGAGAACCGGTTTGAAAGTGGCACACACCCCGAAGACTCCTGCAGTTCCTGCCTCTTCCTACTCTTTCAGATGGCCATCCACCTACTATCCTGAACTCTCACTTCCTGCCTCTTTCTACTCTTCAGGCAGGACATCCATCTATATGCTGAACTCTCACTGCCTGTGAGGTGGCCACCTTCTGGAACACACGTTCCAGGAAACGCTCATCCTCCCTGATGCTCCGCATTGACTCCAGCTGCCCCTCATGCTCAGAAATCCTGAGTTTGAGCTCAACAGCTGGAGACGCTTCCAACACACATGGTGCCCCAGGACACATGAAGGGCTGCATTTTGTATTCCCGCCACTGAGAGTGGCGGCATGGCACGGAACATGGCGGCCGTCCCCCACGGGACCCACGCCACCGCGATTACGTGGCGGGTGGTCATTTTACATAATCACGGCAGCCGTACCCCCCACCCCCAATTACGTGGCAGGGACATCAGCGGTCTCGGCAACACCGTGAACAGTGTCACATGATGCAGGAGCAGGAGCCATCTTTAAAAGGTTGCCAGTCCTGCATTTCCTCTCTGCATTCTTTCAGCATCAGGTTCTTGAGGCTAAAAGTCTGTGCTCTTAAAAAACATTATTTTATCTTCAAGCAGCGCCCCCTCCCCACCACCCCGGGCATCGTTACAACAATGGCAGATGGACGATCGACGGTGGCCCCACAGTTCAGTGATGCCTCCCTGCTTATTCTCCTCCAGGCTGCAAGTGAACATCGGGAGGTCCTTTTCTCCAGTGATGAGAAGAAGAGGTCCTCCCGCCTGACCAAGCAAGTCTGGACGGAGATTGCAGAGGAAGCGAGCAGCCGTGGGGGGGGGGTCACCTGACAAGACTGGGTGCTGTGTTGTAAGAGGGTGAATGACCTCCTTTGTTCAGCCAAGGTAAGTGGCACGTTTCCAAATTGCTCGGTGTGATTCGATTACCTGGTATGCCACATGGGTGCCATTGCCATTTCAGAGGCAGGGAGATCAGGGAGGACTGATGGCATGACTGGCTGCAGGTATGAATCATGTCTCCCTCATTAGTACCTCACAGCATGTCAGACCAATGGCAGGATGAGTCTGTATGTCAGACCAAGCATCCCCTAGATGCTGATGAAGGGCCCATGTTAGTACAACTGTGATGTTGATGTTTGCCAATGTTCAATATCAGCATCCTTGCTCTTCCAGGTGAAGAGGGCCCACAGCAGCAGGGAGGTGTCCAGGACCAGAGGCGGGGTGCCCGCCCTGAGGCCACTATCACAGGCTGAAGAGGCACTGGAGCTAGCTGGGAGACAAGGGGCATGTGTCATTTTGGACAGGGCGCTCAGGGTCCCAGTTGATGAGAATGATTGTTGCCAAACACAGAATGATTCAAAATTTCATCTCCTATGCTGTCATCATTGTGACATGTGTACCATAACACCTAAATGTCTGTTCTGCTCATTGTATCTTTCACGGCAATGCTCGCCAACGTTCCCAGGGACCGAGGGAATGAGGATCACCTCTGAGGACGACACAACACTTAGAGGATGCACCGTCCTGCACTTTCCACCAGCGCAGATACTCTCACCTTGGTGAGTATCCAATCAGCAATAGAATTAGGGTCACAAGCTGGTGAGAGCACCACACATGTGCCCGAGCAGCTGGCTGAGGCTGAGACAGCCCAGGCCTCTGAGGATTGTCTGTGTCCAGGCCCATGCTGAGCCTCAGGCTGATGGATGAGCCTCTGGTGTGGGCAGCACAAGGTATGCTGGAGTTGCACAGAGGGGTAAGGCAACATCTAGCAAAGATGCCAGAGGCCATGCGCAACCTTGAGCGGACGGTAGGGAAGTCCATCCATGCCATGAGTGCTTCCGTGTCCCAGATGTATGAGCGCATGGCTTCCTCCATGGAGAGGATGGTAACCCTCATGGAAAGTCACGTTCCACAGATGCTCAATCACCTCCAAACCCTCATGTCAGGCATGACTGCAATGCAGCAGTAGCTGGGCAAGAGAAGGACCAAGAGCATGGAGAGTGTTCCTGCTCCTGGTCCTTTTCCAGAGTTTCAACGAGACTTGAGTGGGAGGAGCAGAGGCTGCGCACCACATCTGGGGTCTCCCCTTAGGGCGATCAGAGTGTGGACACTGGCTCCTCAGTCCCTCTGCCAGTGAGTCCAGCTCCAGCGGCTGTGATGCCCGAGGACAGCCCTGCACTGCTGCAGAAGGCCCTTAGGTCAGCCCTTCCAGGCCTCAGGCTCACAGAGGACCACCACCCAAGTCATCCCAGGCCAAGGGGCAGCCTGATCAGCAGCCTGCCTCCAGTCCAGCCACCAGCACAGGGGTTACACCACAAAACAGCACCCGCAAACGTTTTAGAAAGACACCTTGACATGTATGAGTATTCACGTGTGAGACGAATATGTCATTTGTAGTTTAACTAAATGCATTGTCCCAACAATCATCAGCCTTCATTGCCTGAATAACACACGCCACAATGGATTATGTGTTTTTCCATTACATTATGAGCCTGACTGTCTTCTTTGGCCTCCATGTCTCGGAAGACAATTGGTAAGCGCCTGGAGGTGGTCAGTGGTTTGTGGAGCAGCGCCTGGAGTGGCTATAAAGGCCAATTCTGGAGTGACAGACTCTTCCACAGGTGCTGCAGATAAAATTGATTGTCGGGGCTGTTACACAGTTGGCTCTCCCCTTGCGCTTCTGTCTTTTTTCCTGCCAACTGCTAAGTCTCTTCGACTCGCCACACTTTAGCCCCGCCTTTATGACTGCCCGCCAGCTCTGGCGACTGTACTGCCATTGTAAGCTATATCATCGCTATGCCAACTGCACGATGTGACACTGCACAGATGAAGTCACATGGGCAATGGCTCAGTTAGCTGCTGCCAGTCATGCTGGAGAGATGGACATTACAGAGTCAGAAGACTTCAGATGAGATGTGGGATGGTGCTTTGTGCTCTGCAGAACATGTGTGGAACTTCAGGGTTTGTGGAAGTGCTCAGTTATCAGTCGTTGCCTTGCCTCCCTTGCTCGTTGCTCACCATGTTAGCCCTCCATCACTGCTCTGTGCTCCTATGAGTGGTTGTCTTTGGTTGCCCTCTGTGTCCTCAGCGTTGGAGGATGTGTCCTGCTCCTGCTCTTCATCCTGCAAAGCCTCCCCCCTCTGTACTGCGATGTTGTGCAGAACGCAGCAGACTTCAACGATGCACCCAATCCTGTCTAGTGCTTATTATAGGGCTCCACCAGATCTATCGAGGCAGCGGAAGCACATCTTCAGCATACTGATGGCCTGCTCGATGGTAGCTCAGGTGGAGCTGTGGCAGGCTTTATAAAAACAAAAGAACAAGGAGCAGGGAGTAGGCAATTCAGCCCCTCGAGCCTGCTCCGCCATTCAATACGATCATGGCTGATCTCATCTCGGCCTCAATTCCATTTTCCTGCCCGTTCTCGATAACCCTTCAACCCATTTCTAATTAAAAAATCTATCTCCTCCTTAAATTTACTCAATGTCCCGGCATCCACCGCACTCTGGGGTACTGAATTCCACAGATTCACGACCCTTTGAGAGAAGTAATTTCTCATCATCTCTGTCTTAAATCTGCTACCCCTTATCCTAAAACTATGACCTCTCATTCTAGATTGTTCCACCAGAGGAAACATTCTCTCTACGTCTACTTTGTCAATCCCCTTAATCATCTTATATACCTCAATTAAATCTCCTCCAATTCTTCTAAACTCTAGACAGTAAAGGCCTAAACTGCTCAATCTCTCTTCATAAGACAAACCCCTCATCTCTGGAATCAATCTAGTGAACCTCCTCTGAACTGCCTCCAATGCAACTACATCCCTCCTCAGGTAAGGGCACCAAAACTATACGCAATACTCCAGGTGCAGTCTCACTAATGCCTCGTACAGTTGCAGCAACACTTCCCTACTTTTATACTCTATTCCTTCAGCAATAAATGCCAAAATTCCATTTGCCTTCCTTATTACCTGCTGTACCTGCATACTAGTTTTCTGCGACTCATGCACGAGGCCACCCAGATCCCTCTGCACCGAAGCACTCTGAAGTTTCTCTCTGAAGCATTGTAGCACTCTTCAGCATCATTGCTGGGGTTCCTCACCGGCGTCAGAAGCTATGTCATTAAGGGGTAGCCCTTATCCCCAAGAAGCCATCCCTCAGCGGCACCTGAGACTGGTGCAGTATGAACGAGTCATGGCAGCTGCCTGGGAAGCGGGCACACACTTGCAGGAAGTGCTTCCTGTGGTCACACACGAGTTGGACATTGAGGAGCGATAGCCCTTTCTGAAGGCAACTGGTTGTTCAGTGGGAGCCTTGATGGCCACATGCGTGCAGTCAATGACACCCTGCACCCTGTGGAGAACCCCACAATGGCCTCAAATCCACCAGCCATCTCAGCCTGAGTCTCAGGGTCCGTCCCGAAGCGGACATAGTCGGCGGCCCTCCTGTATGAAGCATCAGTGACCTCCTTTATGCAGCTCTGTAGTGCGGATCGAGAGACCCCACACATTGTCGGTTGATTCCTGGAATGAGACACAGGCATAGATGTTTAGGGCCAGTCACTTTGAGGATCACAGGCATAGGGTGACCACCAAAGCCCATTGGTTGAAGGTCATTATTCAGCAGTGCGCATAGCTGTGTGACGGTCTCTCTTCTCATCCGCAGTCCTATAGACTCGCTGGTGTGTGTGGGCTACTCTGAGCCTTGGTGGCTGCTGCTGCTCACATCTGGGAGGTTCCTCGTGGGCCACAACTATCTCTTGGGCCTGCCTCCAACAGAGATGCCTCATCATGGCAAGGGGATCTCGGAAGATAGGATGGATCATATCCATCTCTATGCTCTTAGTCACTTCAGGTTCCTTCAAAAGGTCACTCTCACCAATCTGGGCAGAGATTTGCGTTAATTCCTGCTTCAGCAGTGCTCCAGCATGAGGTGAATCTGATGGCATGACACTTCATGATCAAACTTCAGATAAATGTGAGCCAATCATTTCATGTGCCTGCACTGGAACACCGACAACAGCAAACTGAACAGTTTCCCAGCTGTCCCCCTCCAAACCTTTTACCCCTCCCCGTCCCGACAGACAATTGCAGAGTGGACCCTTCCCCTTCACCCTCCCGACAGACAAATGCAGAGTGGACCCTTCCCCTTCACCCTCCCGACAGACAAATGCAGAGTGGACCCTTCCCCTTCACCCTCCCGACAGACAGATGCAGAGTGGACCCTTTCCCCCCCTCCCCTTGCTGATACACGAAAAACAGAGGCAGAGTTCCAACCCCCTCATGTCTGGCAATTTAGCTTCACTGCAAGTGCCTGAGTTCGCTACAGGAAAGAATATGAGCAGGGCATTACTTACCCACTTTTACTGGCACCGAGGACTCTTATCTTGGTGGCGCAGCTTTGCAAGGACGGGAAAGTGAAGACACGTGAGAGCCGCACATCAAGCTCAAGATTGGAAACGGATGGTAGGATCACGGGGAATTCCATTTAATGAATGAAGAAAGATAATTTAAATATACTAAGTCGGGTCCCGTCCCAGAGGGGCCCGTCACGAAGATCGGTTCCGGCAATCCCGGCATCGGGTTCCATGGCAGTTGCTGCAGCTCTGATTTTCCGCCCCATACCCACCCCCAGCCATGGAACCCAACATTGGCCTGGAACAAAATCCAGCCTGAAGTGTGCTAAGGTTTGCACATTGCAAGCAACAGATATGAGCTTGCCATGCATGATATAAAGAAATCTCTATTCCTTCTGTTAGAGTGTAGTTGGTACCTTGTTTAAACTGTGCTAGTATTCTTATTAATTCACTTACTGTTATAGTTAAACGAACTGAAATTTTTAATTTCCCAGCTCCTACTTTAACCGAATGCCCTAATTTACAGAGGGAAAAAGAGAAATACTCACCAACCAATTGCTTACCTACTTTCCTGTGACGCCACACTTTGATTTTTTTGTTCTTTTTTTGAACACACATGCTCTGACTCCCAGCCACCACTTTTACACTATGGGCCTCCGGCACTGTTCTCTCTCACACTTACTCTCCTCTGACTCCCACAAACTCCCCGTTGCCGCTTTTAACTCTGGGTCTCTGGCACTGCTCTCTCTCAGGCACACTCTCTCTGACTCCCCGCTGATGCTTTTAACTCTGGGTCCTCGGCACTCTTTTCTCTCAGGCTCGCTCTCTCGGTCTCCTGCTGACTCCCCCACAACCGCTTTTAACTCTGGGTCTCCGGCGCTGTTCTCTCTCAGGCTTGCTCTCTTTCTCTCTTTCTCAGGTGTTTATGCTTTCACCCTACTTCATCTCATTCTATCAGCATATCCTTCTATTCCTTTCTCTCTCATGTGCTTATCTAGATTCCCCTTAAATATATCTATGCTATTCACCTCAACCACTCCCTGTCGTAGTGAGTTCCACATTCTCACCACTCTGTCGGCGAGGAATTTCTCCTGAACTCCCCATTTTTATCAGTGACTATCTCATATTTATGGCCCCCAGTTTTGGGCTCCCCCGCAAGTGGAACCATCTTTTCTACTCTATCAAACCCTTTCATAATCTTGAAGACCCCTATCAGGTCACTCTCAGACTTTTTTTTAAAGAGAAAAGAGCCCCAGCCCATTCAACCTTTCCTTTTTAAATTCATTCATAGGATGTGTTGCTGGCAAGGCCAGCTTTTATTGCTCATCCTTCATTTTCCTTGAGAAGGTGGTGCAGAGCTGCCTTCTTGTACCGCTGTAGTCCATGTGAGGTAGGTACACCCACAGTGCTGTTAGGGAGTTCCAGGATTTTGACCGACAGTGAAGGAACGGCGATACAGTTCCAAATCAGGATGGTGTGTAACTTGGAGGGGAACTTGCAGGTGGTGGTGTTCCCATGCATTTGCTACCCTTGTCCTTCTAGTTGGTAGTGGTCACGCGTTTGGATTTGCTGTCCAAGGAGTCTTGGTGTGTTGCTGCAGTGCATCTTGTAGATGGTGCACACTGCTGCCACTGTGCTTGATCTTGGATGGTGTTGAGCTTCTTGTGTTGTTGGAGCTGCACCCATCCAGACAAGTGGAGAGTATTCCATCACTCTCCTGACTTGTGCCTTGTAGATGGTGGAAAGGCTTTGGAAAGACAGGAGGTGAGCTAATTGTTGCAGAATTCCCAGCCTCTGTCCTGCTCTTGTAGCCACAGTATTTATATGGCTGGTCCAGTTCAGTTTCTAATCAATATTGACCCCCAGGAATGTTAATCGTCTGGGATTCAGCTACGGTAATGCTGTTGAATGGCAGAGTGGTGATTAGACATTCTCTTCCAAGCCTGCTATACTCTCAGCACTACATGAACTGCTTTGCCTGTGCTGGGACGATGGAGCAGTACCTCAGGACATGCGCGATGCCAATATCATCACCCTCTATAAAAACAAAGGTGACCGCGGTGACTGCAACAACTACCGTGGAATCTCCCTGCTCAGCATAGTGGGGAAAGTCTTTGCTCGAGTCGCTTTAAACAGGCTCCAGAAGCTGGCCGAGCGCGTCTACCCTGAGGCACAGTGTGGCTTTCATGCAGAGAATTCGACCATTGACATGCTGTTCTCCCTTCGTCAGATACAGGAGAAATGCTGCGAACAACAGATGCCCCTCTACATTGCTTTTACTGATCTCACCAAAGCCTCTGACCTCGTCAGCAGACGTGGTGTCTTCAGACTACTAGATAAGATTGGATGTCCACCAAAGCTACTAAGTATCATCACCTCATTCCATGACAATATGAAAGGCACAATTCAACATAGCGGCACCTCATTTTCTATCCTGACCCCTTTCCTATCCTGAGTGGCGTGAAACAGGGTTGTGTTCTCGCACCCACACTTTTTGGGATTTTCTTCTCCCTGCTGCTCTCACACGCGTTCAAGTCTTCAGAAGAAGGAATTTTCCTCCACACAAGATCAGGGGGCAGGTTGTTCAACCTTGCCCGTCTAAGAGCGAAGTCCAAAGTACGGAAAGTCCTCATCAGGGAACTTCTCTTTGCTGACGATGCTGCTTTAACATCTCACACTGAAGAGTGTCTGCAGAGTCTCATCGACAGGTTTGCGGCTGCCTGCAACGAATTTGGCCTAACCATCAGCGTCAAGAAAACGAACATCATGGGACAGGACGTCAGAAATGCTCCATCCATCAATATCGCCGACCACGTTCTGGAAGTGGTTGAAGAGTTCACCTACCTAGGCTCAACTATCACCAGTAACTTGTCTCTCGATGCAGAAATCAATAAGCGCATGGGAAAGGCTTCCACTGCTATGTCCAGACTGGCCAAGAGAGTGTGGGAAAATGGCGCACTGACAGGGAACACAAAAGTCCGAGTGTATCAAGCCTGTGTCCTCAGTACCTTGCTCTATGGCAGCGAGGCCTGGACAACGTATGTCAGCCAAGAGTGACGTCTCAATTCATTCCATCTTTGCTGCCTCCGGAGAATACTTGGCATCAGGTGGCAGGACCGTATCTCCAACACAGAAGTCCTCGAGGCGGCCAACACCCCCAGCTTATACACACTACTGAGTCAGCGGCGCTTGAGATGGCTTGGCCATGTGAGCCGCATGGAAGATGGCAGGATCCCCAAAGATACATTGTACAGCGAGCTCGCCACTGGTATCAGACCCACCGGCCGTCCATGTCTCCGCTTTAAAGACGTCTGAAAACGCGACATGAAGTCCTGTGACATTGTTCACAAGTCGTGGGAGTCAGTCGCCAGCGTTCGCCAGAGCTGGCGGGCAGCCATAAAGGTGGGGCTAAAGTGTGGCGAGTCGAAGAGACTTAGCAGTTGGCAGGAAAAAAGACAGAAACGCAAGGGGAGAGCCAACTGTGTAACAGCCCCGACAAACAAATTTTTCTGCAGCACCTGTGGAAGAGCCTGTCACTCTAGAATTGGCCTTTATAGCCACTCCAGGCACTGCTCCACACACCACTGACCACCTCCAGGCGCTTACCCATTGTCTCTCGAGATAAGGAGGCCAAAGAAGTAGAAGAAGTATGTTAGAGATGACCTTTACCTGATAGGTATAACCTCACAGTTCCGATATTATTCTAGAAAACATATTTTCACCTTTCCCGATGCCTCTATATTCTTTTTAGAATATTGTTTGTCCACAGAGTTTTAGAATTCAATGAGATTGCACAGACCATTACTGGTCCTTATTATATAGAGTAATGAAGAGACTGTGCACCTTTTTTGGGCGATATAAGACTCACGAGATATGGGGTTAGGAATGAAAAGTGGAAGTAAGTTAGAAGATCAGCCAAGATCTTACTGAATGACAGAGCAGGCTTGACGGGTCATATGGCCTCTCCTGCCCCTATCTTTTTTTTTTGCACTGACCATTGCTGGACCCTATAATACACGGAGACTGTGTAGTCTTGGAGATTACATAATAACGTATGAGGGCAAGTGGAGCCTCAATTTAATGCCTCAGCCAAAAGATGGAACCTCTAACAATGCAGCACTCCCCCAGTATTGCACCATGAATGTCACCCTAAATCGTGTGTTCAAGTGTCTGGAGTGGGACCTGACAGAGGTAAAGGTCAGGAAGGTCTTGCGACAGTGAAAAGTGAGGACTACACTCCCAAGATGGTATAAAGTACAGACAGCTAAAGGCACTATAACACAGGAACTGGACAGATGGACAATTCATCCGTTTTGAGTTCAGAGGAAAATGGGGACAGGCCAAGATTTGCAGGAGTGATGTACCATTAATACCAGGTAAATTAGAGTCTAAAGATACCACCGTTCAGGTGTCATTTACGATCCAGTTGTACTGGTAACAACAGCAGAAGCAGCAAAACCTGAAATGGCAAAGCTACTAATGGCGGGAGTGTGTTGAAAAACAATTCATTAAAAAGACGAGTGACAGAAAACTGCCACAGAGGTAGAATAATCTCTTGGTGTGTTGTCAGAGCTAAAGTAATTTACCTGAAGCCCAGTTAGTTTGTGTTAGCTTCCCTAGTTCAAAAGAAGGGAAATGTAATTCCACTTTAAGAGGTCACATGGCGACAACAGACAACAGACTGTTTACACAAGAAGTTGCACAATTCTGGCGACTTGCTGCTACAACAAATACAAGTCAAATGCTGTAAACAAGAAGCTTTAGTTTAGCCATATGATGCCCACACACCCCAGTGCACCCCATTGTCTGTCTCCCTCAGACCCTTCTTGAAGGCCTGTAGCCTTAAAGATGGGACATCAAACCGAAGCCCTGTTTGTCCTTTCAGGTGAATGTAACAAATCCCAGGGCACAATTTCAAAGAGCAGCAGGGGAGTTATTTACAGAAGCAAAATACTGGGGTTGCGAGAAATCTGAAATAAATGCAGAAATGCTGGAAATACACAACAGGTTTGGAAGAATCGGTGGAGAAAGAAAAAGAGTTAACATTTCAGGTTTCAGGAAACTGTTTCTCTCTCCAGGGGATTTATTTAGTTATGGCCAATAGTAACCCCTTAACCAATATCACTAAAAAACAGATTATCTGGTCATTTATCACATTGCTGTTTGTGGGAGCTTGCTGTGCACAAATTAGCTGTCGTGTTTCCGACATTGCAACATTGACTTCACTTCAAAAGTACTTCATTGGTTGTAAAATACATTGGGACATACTACATTGAAACATAGAAAATAGGAGCAGGAGTAGACCATTCGAGCCTGCTCCGCCATTCATTACGATCATGGTTGATCATCTAACTCAGTAACCTGTTCCCACTTTCGCCCTATATCCTTTGATCCCTTTAAACCCAAGAGCTATATCTAACATAAATAAAAAAAAAGAAATGCTGGAACCACTCAGCAGGTCTGGCAGCATCTGTGGAAAGAGAAGCAGAGTTAAGGTTTCGGGTCAGTGACCCTTCTTCAGAACTGTCTCCAGCTATATCTATCTCCTTCTTGAAAACTAACAATGTTTTGGCCTCAACTACTTTCTGTGGTAGTGAATTCCACAGGTCCACCACACTCTGGGTGAAGAAATTTCTTCTCATCTCAGTCCTGAATGGTTTACCCCGTATCCTCAGACTATGACCCCTGGTTCTGGACTCCCCCACCATCGGGAACATCCTTCCTGCATCCACCCTGTCAAGTTCTGTTAGAATTTTATAACTTTCTATGAGATCCCCCCTCACTCTTCTGAACTCAAGCGAATATAATGCTAACCGACTCAATCTCTCCTCATACGTCAGTCCCGCCATCCCAGGAATCAGTCTGGTAAACCTTCGCTGCACTCCCTCTGTAGCAAGAACATCCTTCCTCAGATAAGGAGACAAAAACTGCACACAATATTCCAGGTATGGCCTCACCAAGGCCCTGTATAATTGCAGCAAGACATCCCTGCTCCTGTACTCGAATCCTTTCGAAGGCCAACGTACCATTTGCCCTTTTTACCGCCTGTTGCACTGTATGCTTACCTTCAGCGACTGCTGTACGAGAACACCCAGGTCTCGTTGCATATTCCCGTCTCTCAGTTTATAGCCGTTCAGATAATAATCTGCCTTCCTGTTTTTGCTACCTCACATTTATCCACATTATACTGCATCTGCCATGCATTTGCCCACTCACTCAACTTGTCCAAATCACCCTGAAGCCTCTCTGCATCCTCCTCACAACTCACCCTCCCATCCAGTTCTGTGTCATCTGCAAATTTGGAGATATTACATTTAGTTCCCTCATCTAAATCATTAATATATATTGTGACTAGCTGGGGTCCTAGCACCGATCGCTGCGATACCCAACTAGTCACAGCCTGCCATTCGGAAAAAGAACCATTTATCAATACTCTTTGTTTCCTGTCCGCCAACCAATTTTCTGTCCATCGCAATACACTCCCCCCCAATCCCATGCGCTTTAATTTTACACGGTAATCTCTTATGTGGGACTTTGTCAAAAGTCCAAATAAACCACATCCACTGGCTCCCCCTCATCAACTCTACTAGTTACATCCTCGAAGAATTCTAGTAGATTTGTCAAGCATGATTTCCCTTTTGTAAATCCATGCTGACTCTGTCCGATTCTACCACTGTTCTCTAAGTGCTCTGAGGTCATGAAAGGCGCTAGATAAACGCAAGTTTCTCCTTCCTTGTGTAACCATCCCATACTTACCATGACCCACCGTTCCAAAGGTGGATAACCCTCCGACAATCTATAAACTTCCTGGAATCCAACTTCACTGCTCATGTTTTTCCAGGCACGTCCTTTAGTCCTGATAATCACTGCCAATTGGATTATGGCCACGAAATTAGACTCTGTAGCATAGCTGGTGATAGCGCTATGGAAACCCCGTAGTGAAATAATGGAAGCTGGAATACATCTGGCCACCTCCAGCACAGCCCACATGGCACACCACAACTGACAGGACACTGGCACGGCATTGCTATGAGTGCACCGGAAACATGTAGAGTGGGTGGATTGTGCCGTCAATCAGCCATTTTGTACCGTATAGGTCCAGTTAACACCCTCTCATAATCACTCCCAGCTGAATATGTGTTCAGCTGCACAAGGGATTCCCCCATTGCCCACTAATGCTATTTAAAAGGATAACCAACCAAGTTACAGATGAGGTGCTTTTGACTGGTGGCCTAGCAAGCCACTCAGTTCAAGGGCAATTAGGGATGGGCAACAAATGTTGGCTCTGCCAGTGATGCTCACATCCCATGAAAGAGTAAAAGGTTAGTGGAAGTTCCATGTTCTGTGTTATTGGAGGAATTTTGCAAATGTATTGGATTTTCCAAGGAGTGGATCTGGATCAGAGGAGTTTTCTGAAGTCAGGAGAAAGTCTGCTTTAGTAATGGGGGCGAGAATTGCTATAGCATGACATGGAAATGGAGCTCAGCTCAGGGAGGGGAAGCTATGTGCAGAGGGAAGAACAGGAGGGCTCTCAAAAGGAGGCCCTACCCACCAAGAGTCTTCAGGGAGCACTTCTCCTACCTCCACCTCAGCTTGAAGCAGGTTGTGAGGCGCCTGCATTTCAACAAGCAGGTGGTCACTGAACTCTGCCATCTTCTATAACCAGACATGCAGCTACAAAGCATGGCGAGAATGGCTCTGACTGTGGCCACGAGATCACTGTCATCCTCAATTTCTATGCCAGTGGATCCTTCCATGCGGGAGCAGGCAACATCTCAGTTTGCCATCCATTGCTGCATCAAGGAGGTGATAGACACACTGTATAGAAGGAGAGGGGACTTCATCATCTTCTCACTGACCAGAGAAGTAGGAGGAGAGAGCATGTGGATTTGTCAAGTTGATGGGACTCCCGTGGTGCAGGGTGCAATGTGGCTCTGTGGGCTTCACACATTAACAGGGCGATGTTCCATAATTGCAAGGGCTACCACACTACTAACATTTAGTTGGTGCATGACCATGAGCGGAGGATGCTCTCAGTCGATGCCTGCATTGCTGGCAGCAGCCACAACGCCTTCATTCTGCGCCAGTCAGCCATACCTGCCATAGTTGGGCCACCACGATGAATCAGATATGGTTACTGGGAAACAAGGACACTCTTGGCTGATGACTCCCCTCTGTTACCCAACGATGCGAGGATTCCGCACCTATAATGAAAGCCATGCAGCAACATGGAACATCGTGGAGCAAACCACTGATGCCCTGAAGCAGCGCTTCCGCTGCCTGGACCACTCACAGGGGGCCCTCCAGAACTCACCAGAGCATGCATCAATATTTATGATGGTCTGTTGCATCTTCCATAACCCAGTTATCATGAGGACATAGCCCTTGACAGCAGGGATTCTGAGGCTACCTTGGGATGAGGACCCCTTCGCTCCGCACGGGCTGTCCATGAGCAGGTACCGGGATTCCAGTTCCCTAAGATCCTACCTTTCAATCCATCTGCTGCACACCAAAGCAACATCCTCTTGAACAAAATCCTGAAATAAAAATCCACCAACAAAAACCATTCCAACTTTAGCCAACAACACTGAACTATTCACCCTTGAGCCTTCCCTTAGTGCCTGTCTTGTGGGTGTCTTTGCCTGACCCAGTGGATGGAGAATGTCTGGTGGAAGGCTGCTGACTTTCATTGGGAGAGACTGCAGATGGCCTGGCAGCATAACCTCAAGCCACTCTCCGCCTGGAGGGCTCGGCTTTTGCACTGCTCCACCTTCGCATGGGAGGCAGCAGTCTAAGCTGGCCGGCAGAAAGGTAGCAGCAGGGCTACTGTCAGACAGCGGTTGGAGGATGAATGCTGTCATCCTGAGAGAGGACATCAGGTTCGTGCACCACGGAGCCACTGCCATTCCCTTGAGGCAGCACCTCTGTAATCCTAATAATCTGTTGGAGGATAGATTTCTGGACTGCTGTGAAAGCCTGAATGCCCCTTTGAACACTGGGATCCACAGCCATGATGGCCGCAGACTGTGCCTGCGTGGTACCAAGCTGGGTTTGCATAGCAACAAACTGAGATTTCATGACCTCAGTCTGAGCTTCCATTGTAGCAATCAGATGTTGTGTGACTTCTGCTGGTGTTGCAATGGAAGCTGCGAAATCGGCCACCAGATGCTGCATCACAGGTGTGTCCACAACTGTTTTATGGAGTTGGCCACCACTTCCACACTGGAAAGGTTGGGCTCCAAACTCTGCATGAAACTCTCTGCCAAGTTGGAGCTGGTGTCCTCATGCTCCTGTCAACAGCTTGTCTGGCAGGCCTGCAAATGCACCAAGTATCTCGGTATGCTTGCCCAATCGCCTTCTCCTTTATGCCACCTTATCATAGTGCTTATCTGAGTCCCCTGCAACAGACCCTTTATGCAACCTCACCCTCCAATGAGCTGGCATACAAATTATCCTTTCCCCCAGCCTTGCTGATGCCCACTCACACCTGGTGACTCACCACGAGCTGATCCCAACTCGATACTAGCCTCTACAGTTCATGCAGTGCCAGTATCTGAGCTGCTGGCTGCGATTATCAGGTCAAGTGACAATGCTTCTTCATCAGAGGTCAGGTGTAGATGTCAGCCTTCCTCGGGAGGCTGCAGTAGCTGGCCAGGCGGCAGTTGTTGGGTATCTGAAAGCATAAAAGCAGAAGGGGAGGGTTGGGTGAGGGAAAGGGGGTTGGATGGAAAATAAAAGATCCATGGTCACACCATGCCAGAGAGCAAGATGAGGGGGAGGTGGAATTTGAGAAGCATAAGGCCGGAACATACCTATCGGTAAGTAAAAAGGAAATATTTGGCTAAGACAAATGTGGGTCCATTACAGGCAGTGTCAGGAGAATTTATAATGGGAATAGAGAAATGGCAAAGAAGCTAAATGATTACTTTGTGCCTATCTTCACTGAAGAAGATACAAGAAATCTCCAGAATTAGAGATCCAAGGGACCAGGGGGAAAATGAGGAATTGAAGGAAATTAGTATTAGTAAGAAGGTTGTATTGGAAAAATTAATGGGGCTGAAGGTTGATAAGTCCTCAGGACCTGATATTCTACATCCCAGAGTGTTGAAAGAGGTAGCTGTGGAGATAGTGTATGCATTGGTGATCATCTTCCAAACTTTTGTAGATTCTGGAATGGGGAAGCCACTGAGGACAGAGATGAGGAGAAATTTCTTTACTGTGAATGTTTGGAATTCTCTACCCCAGAGGGCTGTGGAAGCTCAGTCATTGAGTATGTTTAAAGCAGAGATTGACAGATTTCTAAATACCAATGACATAAAGGGATATGGAGATATGGGGAAAAAGGTATTGAAGTGGATGATCAGCCATGATCATATTGAGTGGCAGTGCAGGCTCGATGGGCTGAATGGCCTACTCCTGCTCCTACATTCCTACCATTGTTATGAATATTCTTGGTGACGTTGGATGCAACGGCCTCAGTCATTGGATGATAGCCCAGGATGCGGAGCACCATTTGCTCCAGTGCTCAGGTGCCTGTTCTCTGCTGGTTCTGCTCTGCTAAATGCGGTTATGGGTCACCTGATCCTGCAAGACAGGAAAGAATGTCAGTGAGTGTATCACAGTTTGTGTTTGGGTGATGTGCTTGCCATCATTGAATATACATGGAAGCAATGAGAGGTGTGTGAGTTTGGCAGCATGGTATGTGTGTGAGGGTGAGATGGAGTATCTGGAGGTTAGGCATGAGTTCTGATTGCTAGAGATTGTTGATGGGTTGTGATAACTCTGTATTGCATTGAGCAATCCTTGGGACCATGTTCTGGGTGTTGACCTCCCTGGCCACCTGCTCCTACGCTCTTCTCACGAGGTACCTGGAGGACCTCCTGGCATTTCCTCCTTTTCACCTCCTGCACTAAAGCCTCCAGCGTCACATCTGATAACCTGGGAGCCTGCTCTCTTTGCCAGTTGCTCCATTTGGTGTGTTTCTCCTTCTATCCAGGATCCACGTCTTCCACGGACAGTTTGAACCAGCTTCTGTCTATCGATGAAGCTCCCACTTAGGAGGGGAAGACTAGACTGTCGTGCTAGCCACGGGCAATGCTTGTTGAGCGTGCAGCCTGTTCCACACTGGGCTCCATGCTGAAATCATTGGAATGAAGAGCTAAGTGGAATGGATTTCAAACAGATCTAGCAACTCAAAACTAGGCATCAGCAGAAAAACTGTGGTCAACCACAATCTGTAACCGCATGGTCCAGCATATCCCCCACTCTACCATTACCACCAACCCGGAGAAACCAATCCTGGCTCAATGAACAGTGCAGGTGGGTAGCCAGGAGCAGCAGCAGGCATACCTAAAAATGAAATGTCAGCCTGGTGAAGCTACAACACAGGACTATTTGCATGTCAAACAGCAGAAGCAGCAAGCAATGGTCAGGGCTAAGTGATCCCACAATCAACGGATCAGATCTAAGCTCTGCAGTGATGCAACATCAAGTCATGAATGGTGGTCGATTATTAAACAACTGATAGGAGGAGGCTCCACAAATTTCCCCATTCTCTATAATGGGGGAGCCCAGCACATCAGTGCAAAAGACAAGGTTAAAGCATTTGCAACCATCTTCAGCCTGAAGTGCCAAGTGGATGACCCAACTCGGCCTCTTCCTGAGGTCCCCAGCATCACAGATGCCAGTCTTCAGCCAATCTGATTCACTCCACGTGAATCAAGAAACGACTAAAGGCATTGGATACTGCAAAGGCTATGGGTCCTGACAACATTCTGGCAATAGTACTGAAGACTTGTGCTGCTCCAGAACTAGCCACGCCCCTAGCCAAGCTGTTCCAGTGCAGCTACAACAATGGCATATACCCGGCAATATGGAAAATTGCCCAGGTATGTCCTGTGCACAAAAAGCAGGACAAGTCCAACCCGGCCAATTACCGCCCTATCAGTCTATTCTCAATCATCAGCAAAGTGATGGAGGGGTCTGCTTGGAGCCCTCGACCAATCATAAGGTCAGATACTGCTATCAAGCAGCACGTGCTCAGCAATAACCTGCTCAATGATGCTCAGTTTGGGTTCTGCCAGGATCACTCAGCTCCTGACCTCATTACAGCCTTGGTTCAAACATGGACAAAAGAGCTGAACTCAAGAGGTGAGATGAGAGTGACTGCTCTTGACATCAAGGCAGTATTTGACCGAGTATGGCATCAAGGAGCCCTAGAAAAACTGGAATCGGGGGAATCGACACCAATGGTTGGAGTCATACCGAGCACAAAGGAAGATGGTTGTGGTTGCTGAAGGTCAATCATCTCAGCTCCAGGACATCACTGCAGGAGTTTCTCAGGGTAGTGTCCTGGGCCCAACCATCTTCAGCTGCTTCATCAATGATCTTCCTTTAATCATAAGGTCAGAAGTGGGGATGTTCACTGATTATTGTAGAATGTTCAGTACCATTCGCGACTGCTCAGATACTGAAGCAGTCTGTGTAAAAATGAAGGAAGACAAGGACAATATCCAGGCTTGGGCTGAGAAGTGGCAAGTAACATTCGTGCCACACAAGTGCCACAAATGACCATCTCCAACAAAAGAGAATCTAACCTTCTGCCCTCGACATTCAACGGCGTTACGATCGCTGAATCCCCCACTTTCAGGTCAGAGGCTAGGAATTCTGTGGCGAATAACTCACCTCCTGACTCCCCAAAGCCTGTCCATCATCTACAAGGCACAAGTCAGGAGCGTGATGGAGTACTCTCAACTTTCCTGGATGGGTGCAGCTCCGACAACATTCAAGAAACTTGACACCTTCCAGGACAAAGCAGCCCGCTTGATTGGCATCCCATCCACAAACATTCACTCCCTCCACCACCGACGCACAGTGGCAGCAGTGTGTACCATCTACAAGATGCACCGCAGTAACGCACCAAGGCTCCTTAGACAGCACCTTCCAAACCCGCGACCTCTACCAACTAGAAGGACAAGGGCAGCAGATGCATGGGAACACCACCACCTGCAAGTTCCCCTCCAAGTCACACACCATCCTGACTTGGAACTATATCGCCGTTCCTTCACGGTCGCTGGGTCAAAATCCTGGAACTCCCTTCCTAACAGCACTGTGGGTTTACCTACCCCACATGGACTGCAGCGGTTCAAGAAGGCAGCTCACCACCACCTTCTCGAGGGCAATTATGGATGGGCAATAAATGCTGGCCTGGCCAGCGATGCCAACATCCCATGAATGAATAAAAAAAGCACAAAGTTTACATGCTGCTTGCCCCATATTTGCAAGACAAATATTTCCCATCTCTTCTCCAAATGGGACTTTTAAAATCCCCCCAATTATATCGACCCTTCCCCACCCGGGGCAGTGTTTTTCCATCCTGAGAGGCTTTAATTGCACCCCTGCCCGTGACTCTGCAAAACTATTGGCGAGGTATTGTGAAATAAAAGTTAGTCAGCATCTGAAAAGGTGATTTACTGGTCAAGACTATTGACCTTTCACTGAAGACAGAGATGAACTGCCAAGTGATCAGAAGAGGGGGCGGACATGGGAGGAGCGAGTAGCCAAGGTACGACAAAAGTTGGGCATGTGGGGGCAGCGATCTCTCTCCATTGTGGGTAAGAACCTAGTCATCAGGTGCGAGGCGCTCACGTTGTTGCTCTACGTGGCGCAGGTCTGGCCCATACCCCACTCCTGCGCCGTGGCAGTCACCCGAGCCATTTTCCGCTTCGTCTGGGGATCTAAAATGGACCGGGTCCAGAGGGACACGATGTTCAAATCTCTGGACATGGGCGGGAAAAATGTACCCAACGTGGCCCTCATCCTGATGACCACCTTCGTGTGCGGCTGCATCAAGCTATGTGTAGATCCCCAGTACGCAAACTCCAAGTGTCACTACGTGCTGAGGTTCTATCTGTCCCCGGTGTTGCGAAGGATGGGCCTGGTCACATTGCCGCGGAACGCACCATGCAGTTGGGCGGCGCCGTACCACCTATCCTTCGTGGAGCAGTTTCTGCGGAAAAACACCTTTGACCACCGGTCCATCAGGCAGTGGTCTGCACGGAATGTCCTCAAGGCCCTACGGGAAAAGGAAACGGTGGATCCTGTCGGATGGTTCCCCGAGCAGACCGTCAAAGTCATTTGGCGGAATGCCTCATCACCAGAACTTTCAAACAAGCACCAAGACGTAGCTTGGCTGGTGGTGAGAAGGGCCCTCCCCGTCAGATCCTTCATGCACACCCGAAGTCTCGCCCCCTCCGCACAGTGCCCCCGCGTTGGCTGTGGTGGGGAAGAGACGGTCGCCCACCTCCTCCTGGAATGTGCCTTTGCAAAGCAGGTGTGGAAAGAGATGCAGTGGTTTTTGTCGAGGTTCATCCCAAGCAGCTCTGTAACACAGGAGTCTGTGCTCTACGGGCTGTTCCCAGGGACGCACACCGAGACAAACATCAACTGCTGCTGGAGGGCTATCAATTCGGTGAAAGACGCCCTTTGGTCTGCCCGAAACCTGCTGGTCTTCCAGCACAAAGAGTTGTCCACCACTGAATGTTGCAGACTGGCACATTCCAAGGTCCAGGACTACGTGCTGAGGGACGCACTAAAGCTTGGGGCAGCCGCAGCAAAGGCTCAATGGGGAAAGACCACAGTGTAAGGTTCCCCCACCAAGCTGGACTGAGGGGCTGGATCCATGGAAACCCCTCGAACTGTATCGTTAATATTCTCAATTGCTGTAAATGTAAAACAGTAATTGACATGACAATTGTGAAACGGAAGGGTTGGGAAGAAACTCATGACAGAATTGAAGGAAACTGATCTCCCTTGCAATGTTTGTATTTTTTGGTGCTGTTTGGAAACTGTTTGGCAATGTAATTTTTACAGATTTTTATGAATAAAGTATATTTTGGAAATTAAAAAAAAATCGGGAGAGGGGGCGGGGCCCACAGGCGGAGGGGGCGGGGTTTCATCACAGGCTGGACAGGGATTGGGCGCGGGGGGGGGCGGTTTACTGCTCTCTGGGCATCGATTGGTGGAGAGCAGAGTGGGCGGGGTTGAGTTGCGTGCAGGCCGTTGGCGCCTCTCGCGTGCTGGTTGCTGCTCAGTCTCAGCGGCAGCGCAATCCGACATGGAGGCGACGGTCCTGAGGGGCAAGGATCTGGCGGCGTAAGTGCGCACTGAGGGAAGCGGGGGAGCAATAAAGAGCGCGTGATGTGCCTGGGCTTTCCCCCTCCCCATCAATATAACTGCATTTAATGTCGAGTTTTACCTCGGCGGGAAAATTGAAGTCGCGCAAGAGCTGTGCTTTTACTGCTTCAGTCGCTTCTTCTCCTTCCCGGCCATATGCGGCGCTTTGCCGACAATATCGCGCTCCAAGCGTGTGACTGACAGTGACTGGACCTCGCGCCCGAGACTGGCCCCGCCTCCTTTTTCCGCGCGTGGACGCTGGCTCCTCCCCTGCCTTGAGCGGGCACTGGCCCCGCCCCCTGTCACCGTCAATGGACTAACCCCGCCCCCTTCCCCGAAGGTGCTTCCGAATCACTGGCCACGCACATGTCATGTGGGTGTAGCAGCTACATTGGAAAGAAAACATTTGCATTTAGTTAGTGTTTTTCTCATCCCCAGGAGGTAACAACGCGCTCTGCATTCTCAAATGAATTGCATTTTAAATGTTAGGTAAAACCAGAAACTGCTGGAGATACTCAGCAGGTCTGGCAGTATCTGTGGAGAGAGAAGCAGTTAACGTTTCAGGTTTGTGACATTTCATCAGTGAGCTGAAACATTAACTTTTTATTTCTCCCTCCACAGATGCTGAGTATTTCCAGCACTTTGTGTTTTTATTTCAGATTTCCACCACCCACAGTATTTTGCTTGTATTTTATTGCTTTTTAAATGCAGCTAAGTATTGTGTTGTAGTCTGCCACGTTATGCATAGCAAGATCTCACAAACAGCAAATGAGGAGTTGGTCTGTTTTTGCTGGTGTTGGTTGAGGGAGGAATGTTGTCCAGGAGGACCTGGTGAATGGTGCCGCAGGAAACCTTTGCCTCTTGCTGTACAGGCAGAACTTTGGTCTAAAGACGCTGCAGGCATTGCAGCACCCTCCTCAGTTCTGCAGTGAGGAAATCAGCCTAGATTCTGGAGTGAGACTTAACCCCATGGTGTTCAGATGCAGAGGTGAGCAAGTGACTGTTGATTCTAGCTGACGTGTGTTCGGAGTGGTTGCAGCTCAAATTTTGCTCCCATAAGTATTGGGTAGAGATAGAATAATTTATTACTGCTCAGAATCCAGGCTTGAGTTAGTTTGAAGTTGACACTCTTATTTTTGATGTAAATTGGCTGAGTGGCCCTTGTTCATCTGTCCGATGACTGACTGACCTTTTGTATGTGAGGCATTGGCCTGTTCAGCCATACTCATCCCTTTACTTTCTCTGAGCTGAGAGATATTGAAGTAGGTCCATCGTGCAGGGCACTACTAAAATTAAACAGACCAAATAAATACAAAAACAACAAGCATTTTTATAGTGCCTTTATCATAGAAAAAAGGCCTAAAGTGCTTAGCAAACAAAATCTGATACCAAACCACATGAATTTAGGACAGGTAACCAAAACCTTGGTCAGAGACCTGGGTTTAAGGAGCATCATAAAGTCAGGGTGGGGGGATGTGGGGAGGGAAGAGAGAGATATTTAGGGAGAAAGTTCTAGAACTGAGGGCCCAGGCAGCTGAAGGCATGACCGTCAATGCTGGAGCGATTAAAATTGGGGATGTGCAAGAGACCAGAATTGGAGAAATGCAGAGATCTAGGAGAGTTGTGGGGCTGGAGAAGATTAGAGGTAGGGAGGGCTGAGACCATAGAAATATTTATAAACAAGGATGAGATTTTTAGCTCTGATGATGCTACCTTCCATGACAGCGCTTCTGATATGTCTTCCTTTTTCCTCAACCGAGGATTCCCCCCCCACTGTGGTTGACACGGCCCTCGACTGTGTCCGGCCCATTTCCCGCACCTCTACCCTCACCCCTGCCCCTCCCTCCCAGAACCGCGACAGGGTTCCCCTTGCCCTCACTTTTCACCCCATCGGTCTCCATATCCAAAGGATCATCCTCCGCCACCTCCAGCGTGATGCCACTACCAAACACATCTTCCCCTCCCTTCCCCTGTCAGCATTATGAAGGGATCGTTCCCTCCGTGACACCCTGGTCCACTCCTCCATTACTCCCACCACTTTGTCCCCTTCCCATGGCACCTTCCCCTGCAATCGCAGGAGGTGTAATACCTGCCCATTTACCTCCTCACTCCTCACTATCCCAGGCCCCAAACACTCCTTTCAGGTGAAGCAGCGATTTACTTGTACTTCTTTCAATATAGTATACTGTATTCGCTGCTCACAATGTGGTCTCCTCTACATTGGGGACGCCAAACGCAGACTGGGTGACCGCTTTGTAGAACACCTCCGCTCAGTCCGCAAGCAGGACCCCGAGCTTCCGGTTGCTTGCCATTTCAACACTCCCCCCTGCTCTCATGCTCACATCTCTGTCCTGGGATTGCTGCAGTGTTCTAGTGAACATCAACGCAAGCTCGAGGAACAGCATCTCATTTACCGATTAGGCACACTACAGCCTGCCGGACTGAACATTGAGTTCAATAATTTCAGAGCGTGACGGGGCCCCCCCATTTTACTTTTATTTTTAGTTATTTTTTTCTTTTTCCTTTTTAAAATATTTTTTTCTGTGTTTAAAATGTTTTTTTCTGTTTGTTTTATTTCATCTTAGTTTGTTCAGTTTGCTTACCCACTGTTTGTTTTCATGTTGTACTTGCGGCTGTTCAATTTTCAGTCCATTAACACCCTATCTGTACTAATGCTTTGTCTTTCAACACACCATTAGCATATTGTTTGCCTTTGCTCCATGACCTTCTGGTGAGCTATTCTGTGACCTTGACCTATTTACACCTTCTCGTTTGTTATCTCTTGCCCCACCCCCGCTTTACTTGCTTATAAGCTTTTACATTTCTAATATTTGCTAGTTCTGAAGAAGGGTCACTGACCGGAAACGTTAACTCTGCTTCTCTTTCCACAGATGCTGCCAGACCTGCTGGGTGGTTCCAGCATTTCTTGTTTTTATTTTAGATTTCCAGCATCCGCAGTATTTTGCTTTTATTATTCTGCAGTATTTTGCTTTTACTTATGAGAATTTTAGAATTGAGGTGTTACCTGACCAGAAGCCAATTAAGTTAGTGAGCACAGGGATGATGGGTGAATTGGACTTGTTTTGGGTAAGGTCACAGGGAGCACAGTTTAAGATAAACTCAAGTTTGCCGAAGGTGAAGATGCGAGGCTAATCGGGAGAGCATTGGGATATTCAATTCTAGAAGGGATGGATGAAGGTTTCAGCAGCAGAAGAGCATAGGCAGGGATTAAGATGGGTAATATTACAGAGGAGGAAGTAAGTGGATTTGTTGATGAAATTTTGCTGATTACACCAAACTTTGAGGTGTGGAAAATAGTGATGATGATATCATTATGTGAGGCAAGGGAGGAGATTGCAGGGGCTTTAATACAAATTTTCAAATCCTCTCTGGCCACAGGAGTGGTACCAGAGGACTGGAGGACAGCGAATGTGGTACTATTATTCAAGAAGGGTAGCAGGGATAAACCAGGTAATTACAGGCCGGTGAGTCTAACATCAGTAGTAGGGAAAATATTGGAAAAAATTCTGAGGGACAGGATTAATTTCCACTTGGAGAGGCAGAGATTAATCAGGTATAGTCAGCATGGCTTTGTCAGGGGGAGATCGTGTCTAACTAATTTGATTGAATTTTTTGAGGAGGTGACTAGATGTGTAGATGAGGGTAAAGCAGTAGATATAGTATACATGGATTTCATTAAGACTTTTGATAAGGTCCCGCATAGGAGATTGGTTAAGAAGGTAAAAGCCCATGGGATCCAGGGCAATTTGGCAAATTGGATCCAAAATTGGCTTAGTGGCAGGAGGCACAGGGCAATGGTCAGGGCTGCTTTTGCAATTGGAAGCCTGTGACCAGTGGTGTACCACAGGGATCGGTGCTGGGACCCTTGCTGTTTTTAGTGTACATTAATGATTTAGACGTGAATATAGGAGGTATGATCGGTAAGTTCGCAGATGACGTGAAAATTTGTGGTGTTGTAAATAGTGAGGAGGAAATCCTTAGATTACAGGGAGATATCGATGGGCTGGTAAGATGGACGGTGAAGAGGACGGTGTGAAACAGACTGGTAAGCTCGAGGAAGTGCTCGTTAGGAGGGAGGATGTGTTGGGGTTTTTGAATAACTTGAAGATAGACAAGTCTCCCGGGCCTGACGGGGTATATCCAAGGATGTTATGGGAAGCAAGGGATGAAATTGCAGAGCCGCTGGCAATGATCTTTTCATCTTCTCTGCTGACGGGGGTGGTACCAGGTGATTGGAGGGTGGCAAATGTTGTGCCCCTGTTCAAGAAAGGGAATAGGAACAACCCTGGGAATTACAGGCCAGTTAGTCTTACTTCGGTGGTAGGCAAGTTGATGGAAAAGGTGCTGAGGGATAGGATTTCTGAGCATCTGGAAAGACACTGCTTGATTCGGGACAGTCAGCACGGTTTTGTGAGGGGTAGGTCTTGCCTCACAAGCCTGATTGAATTCTTTGAGCAGGTGACCAAGCAAGTGGATGAGGGTAAACCAGTGGATGTGGTGTACATGGATTTTAGTAAGGCATTTGATAAGGTCCCCCATGGTAGACTTATGGAGAAAGTCAGGAGGCATGGGATAGTGGGGAATGTGGCCAGTTGGATTAAGAATTGGCTAACTGATAGAAGGCAGAGAGTGGTCTTAGATGGTAAATACTCAGCCTGGAGCCCAGTTACCAGTGGCGTGCCGCAGGGATCAGTTCTGGGTCCTCTCCTGTTTGTGATTTTTATTAACGACTTGGATGAGGAAGTCGAAGGGTGGGTCAGTAAATTTGCAGATGATACAAAGGTTGGTGGAGTTGTGGATACCGAGGAGGGCTATTGTCGTCTGCAAAGGGACTTGGATAGGTTGCAGTGCTGGGCTGAAAAGTGGCAGATGGAGTTTAACCCTGAAAAGTGTGAGGTCGTCCATTTTGGAAGGACAAACACGAATGCAAAATACTGGGTTAACGGTAGGGTTCTTGGGCATGTGGAGGAGCAGAGAGACCTTGGGGTCTATGTGCATAGATCATTGAAAGTTGCAACTCAAGTGGATAGGGCTGTGAAGAAGGCATATGGGGTGTTAGCGTTCATTAGCAGAGGGATTGAATTTAAGAGCCGTGAGGTGATGATGCAGCTGTACAGGACCTTGGTAAGGCCTCATTTGGAGTACTGTGTGCAGTTCTGGTCGCCTCATTTTAGGAAGGATGTGGAAGCCTTGGAGAGGGTGCAGAGGAGATTTACCAGGATGTTGCCTGGAATGGAGAATAAGTCTTACGAGGAAAGGCTGAACATTCTAGGCCTCTTCTCATTAGAAAGGAGAAGGATGAGGGGTGACATGATAGAGGTTTATAAGATGATCAGGGGAATAGATAGGGTAGACAGTCAGAAACTTTTTCCCCGGGTGGAGCAAAGCGTTACAAGGGGTCATAAATTTAAGGTGAAGGGTGGGAGATATAAGGGGGATGTCAGGGGAAGGTTCTTTACCCAGAGAGTGGTCGAGGCATGGAATGCCTTGCCCGGGGAAGTTGTTGAGTCAGAAACTTTAGGGACTTTCAAAAGGCTTTTGGATAGGTATATGGATAAAGGAGAATGATGGGGTATAGATTAAATTGTCCTTGACAGAGGACAAAGGATCGGCACAACATTGTGGGCCGAAGGGCCTGTTCTGTGCTGTATGTTCTATGTTCTATGTTCTATGGGCAGAGCAGTGGCAAATGGAATTTAATCCTGAAAAGTGTGAGGTGATGCATTTTGGGAGGACTAACAAGACCAGGGAATATACAATGGATGGTAGGACCTAAGGAAGTACAGAGGGACCTTGGTGCACTTGTCCATAGATCACAGAAGACAGCAGCACAGGTAGATAAGGTGGTTAGGAAGGCATGTGGGATACTTGCCTTTATTAGCTGAGGCATAGAATATAGCACAGCACCTTTCAAGCCCGCAACCTCTACCACCTAGAAGGACAAGGGCAACAGGTACGTGGGAATACCACCACCTGCAAGTTCTCTTCCAAGTCACACCATCCTTACATGAAACTAAGTCACTGGGTCAAAATCCTGGAGCACCCTCCCTATCAACACTGTGGGTATACCTACTGCACATGGACTGCAGTGGTTCAAGGCAACAGCTCATCACCACCTTTTCCAGGGCAATTAGGGATGGGCAATAATTTCTGGCCTAGCTAGTGACATCCACATCCTGTGAAAGAATAAAAAAAAGAGTGTATAAGGGCAGATGGCCAAATGCTTGGTCAAGGAGGTAGGTTATAAGGATCATCTTTAAAGGAGGAGAGATAGATGGAGAGGTTTAGGGAGGAATTCCAGAAAGACAGCTGCATCTTACAATTTAGTCCAGTGGGGAAGCATTATCTTAACATCCAGGAATTTGGAAGTCAAATTTGAGCATAGATTCTGTGCTCACTGATGGACATAGATGTTTAACAGATGGACAGTGGGCCCAGCTAACATTAAACTTGCAGCTTGAACTTGTAGTTCAGGATGCACCCACTATTTGAGCCGGGGAACTTCACAGGGTGGAAGCGAAGAGACTGTGGGAGAAAGGACAATGGATGGTCAAGGACAGAGGTGCACAGCAAAGGAACTTATTCGGGAACTGCCAGCATAGGAGCCATCTTGTAATTCAGGTGTACTGACAAGCAACTCCACAGTGCATCTGTTGTGCCTCCCTTCACTCTACCGTTAGCACCCTTGCTTTGAGAAATGCAAGTTACGCTCTCTGTAAAATACATCTCTTGGACCAAGCCAAATTAACCACTGGTTAATTTACGAGGAGAGCTTATACAAACTCGGGCTGTATTTCTTGGAATTTAGAAGGTTAAGGGGTGATTTGATTGAAGCTTTCAAGATATTAAGGGGAAAAGATAGGGTAGATGGATAGAAATTATTTCCGCTGGTTGGGATGTCTAGGACTAGGGGGCAGAATCTAAAAATTAGAGCCAGACCTTTCAGGAGTGAAATTACACAAAGGGTGGTAGAAGTTTTTAATTCTCTTCTACAATGGCAATTGTTGCTAGATCAATTAATTTTAAATCTGAGATTGATAGATTTTTGTGAAAAGATATTAAGGGATATGGGCAAAGGTGAGTATGGAGTTAGATTACATATCAGCTCTGATCTGATTGAATGGTGGAACGGGCTCGAGGGGCTAAATTCTGTTCCGTTCCTCAGCCACTTGCTCCTCATCTCTCATGTTTTCTCCAGCCCTCTGAGGTACCTTAGGATATTTTCCCATGTTTTATAAATGCAACTTATTCAACTGGACATTGTGGAATACCCTCTATTTAACTTCTCATCTGAAGGATAGTATAGTCTGCACCACTTGCTCTGTGTCTATATCAGGAAAATGATGCTGAGCTTTTGCTGTTATCATAGGCATCAATTATAAAGACACTGCTTAAACCACGTTAAGCATACCAACTATTTCAGGCAGTTCAAGTGACAGGTCAGGGTAACCCCCCCTACCCCTCCCCAATCCACCACTGTCTGCTGCTGTGTGCCTTGCAGCACTGTTCACAGTTCAGAGGATAGGGTTGGACATGGAGAGTCTGGGGGCAAGAAAAGCATAAATGATGGTTTCATCAGTGATTTAACAAGGTAAAGTTAAGTTGGGAGTGCATCCAGCCAGGTTCTGATTAGAGATACAGCACTGAAACAGGCCCTTCGGCCCACCGAGTCTGTGCCGAACATCAACCACCCATTTATACTAATCCTACACTAATCCCATATTCCTACCAAACATCCCCACCTGTCCCTACACTTCCCTACCACCTACCTATACTAGTGACAATTTATAATGGCCAATTTACCTATCAACCTGCAAGTCTTTTGGATTGTGGGAGGAAACCGGAGCACCCGGAGAAAACCCACGCAGACACAGGGAGAACTTGCAAACTCCACACAGGCAGTACCCGGAATCGAACCCGGGTCCCTGGAGCTGTGAGGCTGCGGTGCTAACCACTGCGCCGCCCTATTCTCTTACACTTCAGGTTATCACTAGGTTTTGGATCATGTTTAATGGTCGGATTGAGTCACTAGCTAGTTTGTTAAATAATTTTTTTTAACTTCAGGATTTTTAGTTATGCCAGTTTGGTAATGATGGAGGAGCAGCTTAACCATAGTACTTAGCAAGAGTGAATCTGCTCTCCTGTGAGTATAGGTGAACTCTGCCATCAGTAAGACAGAACTCTTCTTGAACTTGCACCTGTAGCAGGAATACCACATGGCTGCAGATGTGTGTCGATGATGCACTCTCCATGTCCATCCCCATTCTCCATTCTATTTAGGCCCATGCTCTGGAATTCTATCCCTAAACCCAGCAGCCTGTCCAATTCTGTCTGGCAGCATCTGTGGAGAGAGAAACAGAGTTAATGTTTCAGGTCAGTGACCTTTCATCAGAATGTTCTGATGAAAGAATACAGACCTGAAACGTTAACCGCTTCTCTTTCTCCACAGATGCTGCCAGACCTACTGAGTATTTCCAGCACTTTCTGTTTTTATTTCAGATTTCCAGCATCTGCAGTATTTTGCTTTTATCTCCAATTCTGTCTACATCTTTTAGACCTTCCAGAAAACAATGGCGAGCCAAATAATCCACCCATTGCTGTTCTCTCTCTCACACTGCTTTCTCAACTCATCCATCATCTTCCCCTCTTCAAATAGTCAAAATAGTCACAAAAGACTAGTGTGTTTTGCCTGATATATGTTGGTATATAGGTTTCAATCTCACTTTGAAGAGCTGGAACCTGTTATAGCCACTAATCGCATTGCACTGCTGAACTACAAGAAAGCCCCCAGCAAGTTAACATCCGTAGCACTTAAAGCAGCCAGAAGCGCTGCACAAAGAACAGCCAGGCGCTGCGCAAATGACTACTGGCAACACCTATGCAGTCATATTCAGCTGGCCTCTGACACCGGAAACATCAGAGGAATGTATGATGGCATTAAGAGAGCTTTTGGGCCAACCATCAAGAAGATCGCCCCCCCCCCCCCAAATCTAAATCAGGGGACACAATCACTGACCAACGCAAGAAAATGGACCGCTGGGTGGAACACTACCTAGAACTGTACTCCAGGGAAAATGTTGTTACTGAGACCGCCCTCAATGCAGCCCAGTCTCTGCCAGTCATGGATAAGCTGGACGAACAGCCAACAAAATCGGAACTCAGTGATGCCATTGATTCTCTAGATAGCGGAAAAGCCCCTGGGAAGGCCAGCATTAACCCTGAAATAATCAAGAGTGCCAAGCCTGCTATACTCTCAGCACTGTACGAACTGCTTTGCCTGTGCTGGGACAAGGGAGCAGTACCACAGGACATGCGCAATGCCAATATCATCACCCTCTATAAGAACAAGGGGGACCGCGGTGACTGCAACAACTACCGTGGAATCTCCCTGCTGAGCATCGTGGGGAAAGTCTTTGCTCGAGTCGTTTTAAACAGGCTCCAGAAGCTGGCTGAGCGTGTCTACCCTAAGGCACAGCGTGGCTTTCGAGCAGAGAGATCCACCATTGACATGCTGTTCTCCCTATGCCAGGGAGAAATGCTGCGAACAACAGATGCCCCTCTACGTTGCTTTCATTGATCTCACCAATACGATGAGCTTTTCTGCCTCTGCCACCCTTTCCGCAGCGGGTTCCAGTCACACCATGGCTGGAAACAAAACTTTGCAACTCTCCCTAATGTTTCTACAAATTACATTAAATCTATGCCCCTGATCACCTTGCAACCACTTTATACTTATTTATTTCTATTTGTGCCATCAATTCATCTATCTTGTTATGATGGTTGTATGTATTCAGATAAAAACCTTTAATTCTGCTTTTTTACCATTTTCCATATCCTGACCTTGTTTGCTGGTGCAGTTACATTTGTCAGCTCTGTCCCTTCCTGTCACACCCTGGTTATCATTGTCCATATTGCAATGCTCCACTATTGCCTTATGCTTTCTCTTTAACTTTCCAAATCTCCCCTCACATGGACCCTCCAGCTCCCCACCCCCCACCATGTAGTTTAAAGCCCTAGTTATACTGTTTGCCAGGACATTGGTCCCACTGTGGTTCAGGTGAAGGCTGTCACAAAGGCACAGATCTCTCATTTCCCATTACTGGTGCCAGTGCCCCCTGAATCATAACCCATTTCTCTCAATATTTGAGCCATGCATTCAACTCTGACCTTATTTACTCAGAATCACAGAATTGTTGCAGTGCAGAAGGCCATTCAGCTCATCATATCTGCACCAGCTCTCCGAAAGAGCAATTCACTCAGTTCCATTCCCCCACCTTCTCCCCATAACCCTGCACATTCTTCCTTTTCATATAACAGTCTAATTCTCTTTTGAATGCTTCAATTGAACCTGCCTCCACCACGCTTTCTGGCAGTGCATTCCAGACCTTAACCCCACGCTGTGTGAAAAGATTTTCCCCATGTCGTCGTTGCTTCTTTTGCCAATTACCTTATATCTGTGCCCTTTTGTTCTCCATCCTTCCAACAATCTACTTTGTCCAGACCCCTCATGATTTTGAATACCTCTATCAAATCTCCACTCAGCCTTCTCTTCAAGAGAAACAGTCCCAAGTTTTCCAATCCATCTTCGTAAATTAAGTTCCTTATCCCTAGAACCATTCCCATGAATCTTTTCTGCATTCTCTCCAATACCTTCACATCTTTCCTAAATTGTGGTGCCTAGAACTGGGCACAATACTGCAATTGAGGCCAGACCAGTTCTTTATGCAAGTTTAACATAACCTTGCTGTTGTATTCAAGGCCCCATTAATAAAGCCTAGGGTACTGTATGCTTTGTTAACCGCTCTCTCAACCTGTCCTGCCACCTTCAATGACTTATGCACATATACACACACCAGGGTCCCTCTGCTCTGTTTTTTTATTCTATCATGGGATGTGGGCGTCACTGGCTAGGCCAGCATTTATTGCCCATCCCTAATTGCCATTGAGAAGGTAGTGGTGAGCTGCCTTCTTGAACCGCTGTAGTCCATCTGGTGCAGGTACACCCACAGTGCTGTTAGGGAGGGAGTTCCAGGAGTTTGACCGAGTGACAGTGAAGGAACAGTGATATAGTTCCAAGTCAGGATGGTATGTGACTTGGAGGAGAACTTGCAGGTGGTGGTGTTCCATGCTCTCCTTTAGAAATAAATAAACAACCACAACCATCTTCCTTTGCACTAGGTATGACTCCCAATTTTACCCAATTCTCAGATTTCAATTTTGCTCCGGCTTCTTGATGCTACCTTCGGTAAAATGCTGCCTTGATGTCACTCTCACCTTACCTCTGGAATTCAGCTGTTTTGTCCATGTTTAGACCACGGCTATAATGAGGTCAGGAGCCAAGTGCCCCTGGCAGAACTTGCTATCTGCCCTTGGATCCCATGGGCTTGCACTTTTCAAATCAGCCTGCCATGTGAGATCTTGTCAAAAGCTTGTGCTAAAATCCATATCGACTATATCAAACACGCTACCCTCATGGATCCTCCTTGTTACCCTCTCAAAAATTTGATCCAAGTTAGTCAGACACGACCTTCCTTTAACAAATCCATGCAGACTGTCCTTGATTAATCCATGCCTTTCTAAATGGTGATTTTGTGTCTCAAAATTTTTTTCCAATAATTTTCCGACCACCAAGGTCAGGCTGACTGTCATGTAAATATTCGGTCTATCCTTTCCTCCCTTTTTAAACAACGGTATAAGATTAGCTGTCCACCAGTCCTCTGGCACTATGCTTGTCGCCAGAGAGGATTGGAAAATGATGTAGATATGGGATTAGGATGCAACTTGAATACCATGTTTTAAGGTGCATTCTCTGAGTGAGCGGGTGTGGGTGGGGTTGTGGTAGTAATGCGTTAACAGTGCTCACGTCAGTACCAGTGAGGGCGATGAGAGCACTAGAGAGGGTACAGAGGAGATTTACAAGGATGTTGCCAGGACTGGAAAAATGCAGCTATGAGGAAAGATTGGATAGGCTGGGGTTGTTCTCCTTGGAACAGAGAAGGCTGAGGGGAGATCTGATACAAATGTACAAAGTTTTGATGGGCCTGGATAGAGTGGAGGTGAAGGGTATGATTCACCTTAGCAGAGAGTTCCTTGACGAGGGGGCATAGATTTAAAGTGATTGGTAGAAAGGTTAGCGCGGAGATAAGGAAAAGAATTTTCACCCAGCGGGTGGTGGGGGTCTGGAACCCACTGCCTGAAAGGGTAGTTGAGGCAGAAACCCTCAACTCATTCAAAAGGAGTCTGGATATGCACCTCAAGTGCCGTAATCTGCAGGACTATGGACCAAATGCTGGAAGGTGGGATTTGACTGGGTGGATCGTTTTCCGGCCGGCACAGACACGATGGGCCAAGTGGCCTCTTTCTGTGCCTTAAACTTTCTGTGCTTCTATGATACAGATCTAACTGCCAGGACTATCCATTCAAGGCTAGTTAGATTTAGATTTTTTAGATTTAGAGATACAGCACTGAAACAGGCCCTTCGGCCCACCGAGTCTGTGCCGACCATTAAACACCCTTTTATACTAATCCTACACTAATCCCATATTCCTACCACATCCTCACCTGTCCCTATATTCCCCTACCACCTACCTATACTAGTGGCAATTTATAATAGCAAATTAACCTATCAACCTGCAAGTCTTTTGGTTGTGGGAGGAAACCGGAGCACCCGGAGGAAACCCACGCAGACACAGGGAGAACTTGCAAACTCCACACAGGCAGTACCCAGAATTGAACCCGGGTCGCTGGAGCTGTGAGGCTGCAGTGCTAACCACTGCGTCACTGTGCCGCCCTGTGCACTGTGAGCCTCTATTCTACAGAAGATGCATTTCTATGTTGGGAAAAGCCAAGTAGGAGCAATTTTGTTGAGCTCGAAGTTGTTTGGCAGCTCAGATTTTCTTGTGACCTGACGACATGGTGATTGCTTAATGCGTGTTTAGGCTCACCTGACTTGTGATCAGATGAGTATGGTGTGACCTTACTCTATTTCTCAAAAGTCCCTACAGATAAGGAATTAAATATTCAAGTATGTGTGTGTGTGTGTGTGTGTGTGCCTTGATCACAGTAGGGCTACAGCATAAATCTCTTGTTTTGAAAAGATGTGGGGATTGTCCATAGAAGTCATTAAGCTTCTATGTGTGAAGTATACAATCATAATATTAGTGCAATGAGTGCTCGGCTATGGGGTGCATGTGGGTGAATAACTTTGCTGAATAACGATCGAGTGCTGCCCTGGAGGGGTTGCTGTGCAGAAATGCCGTCCTCTGAAATTATAACACCCCAGGGCAGCTGCTGCTCAAAGTCAGTGGCATATCACACGGACTTTCAAAAGGATGACCTTGAGTTGATCAGTGGTATGAAGGAGATTGGGAGCAGTCATGAAGCAGGCTCGAGTCCCAGAGAGACCACGAGAGACAAAGTCTACACTCTGTACGTGGGGGTGGGTGCACGGTGCCAGACAGCCTGCTCCTTGTTTTCCAGCAATTTAACTATAAAATAGTCGCATGATGGTTATAAAATTATATCAGCAAATTTAATCACATGATGTGTTTATTTACGGATCACAAGAGTAGGCACGTTCTATGAATTTTTCATTTCATTTAAAAGTGTTTTAAATTCCTAATTTTTAATATTCTTTGTTCCCCTTCTTCAAAGACCATGGAGACCAAGCACCCTTTCTCCATCTCTAGTTTTCTCCTTACTGATCTTGAAGGTATTGACTCTTGCTGGGGTACAGTTCCATGGCAGTAGCCAATTCTCTGGCGTTTCACCCATCTGTGACCATGCACATGAGAGTGGAGACAGTGCAGCTCCTGACTGAGATCAGCCAGTGTGGCATAAAGCAGCAATAAGGCCCCTGCAACCTTCTTGGGCTGTTTGCTACCACACTAGTGAATTGAAATGTGGCCTTGGACATTTTTAATAGGAAGAGTGTCTTACATTTTTATAGCACCTTTCACAATCTCAGGACATTTCAAAGTGCTTTACAGCCAATGAAGTACTTCTGAAGTGAAATCACTATTGTAATGTAGGAAACACAGCAGCCAATTTGTGCACAGCAAGCTCCCACAAACAGCAATTTGATAATCACCAGATAATCTGTTTTAATGATGTTGGTTGAGGGATAAATATTGGGCAGGTCGCCGGGGAGAGCTCCCCTGCTCTTCAAACTCTTTATGTTTATCTGAGAGGGCAGAAGGAGCCTCGGTTCAACGACTCATCCAAAAGATAGCACCTCTGACAGATCAGCCTTCCTCAGTACTGCATTGGATTGTCAGCCTGGATTATTGGCTCAAGTCTTTGGAGTGTGACTTAAACCCACGACACAAGAACACAACACAAAAACTCACTATGTTCTGGTTCAGTGTCTCTATTCAAGCAGAATTGCCTAAAATAAATGCTTTTATTTGTGATCCTATTAGGCTTTTACAGTGTTTAGAATTATGGTAAAAGGGGAAATGAACTGCCCTGCAGTTTCTGAATGTTACAGTGGACATTCCTGTAGCCTTTTTCACCTTTCGGTACCGCATTGGTCAGAAGCCAAATGTGTGGGAGCAGACAGATGTGTAGAATTTCATCTGTGTGGTAAAGTGAGTGGAGAGTGCAGCCCTTTGATCCTCTTCGTCTGAAAAGAGAGGGAGTTCAGCATGAAATACCCTGTTTCTAACCAACAGTTAAACTCTAGGGTAACTACAGGTAACAACCAGATGAATAAGCAGATTATCCTTCCTGCTGCCTTCAGAGGAAGGGATCAGGTGAGAGAAGTAAATATCACTTTATGAAATTCTCCTCCTCTTGTTCCCTTTTCCTCTGTTTGTTTAATTGCTCGTCTGTTAACGTTCAACCATAAGTACAGCTGTAATAGGGGAATTTGGACCTATTCCTGGTTGTGTGGCCTTGACTGTGCAAAACCTTCATTAAAAGACAGAAAGTAATTCTAATACGTGCAGGATTCCAGCCTATACTTAAGTATTCCTTGTACCCTAATCAATGGTGCGATAGGCGGCTGAAGGATTTGTGTGGGAGGGAGGTGGGGGACTAGGGGCAAGCCAGAGAGGAACACATCTGAAAATTGTAACTGAATTCACAGGCAATGACCAAGCAAACAAGTAATGCTATCACTATTCCAACAAGCACGACGTTCCAGTATACTCCGGTTTTTTGGGCTCAATTTTGGCACTTGTAGCTGTTTTACTCCACCGTTTCCTTTGGAAATGCACAGGGCAACTCTCTCTCTCACTGCCCGGCGTTGCTTGGGCTCCAGGCCGACTGGCATGTTTTCCTATCTCGTAAACCCATTGAAGAATTTGGGTACAGTGAGAACTTTAGCAAGTGTTGTGTCCGGAGTTAAAACTTCAGTGTAAGAACTGCAATGTTTATACAAGCTTTTTGTTTTGCTTTGAATCCTGTCTGAAGGAATCAGTGCTTAAACCTCCAGTGAACAAGTGAGTGATCCTCCTCCTCTTCTCCACAGACAAGTCAGGGAACGATTGAAGAATGAAGTGATTCAGATGAAGGAACAGGTTCCTGGCTTTCGGCCTGGGTTGGCTATTCTGCAGGTCAGTATCAAATCTTGATTGCTTGGAGAGAGATATGGAGAAACAGTTTGACTCATGTCTGTTTCAGTATTCCAGATGTCTTTTGAATTCATTTTACATGTATAGCAGAGTACAGCAGATGCGCCAGTCAGCTTTAAAGTTGTACTGTAAAACGCAAAACAGCTGCTAACATATCCTTTGCCAGTAAAACTGTCAAAAGTTCTACCTGAGGAAAGAAATCTTTGGAAAAGTAGCAAAGCTTCCAGACTGGGAGCATGTTGGTGGGAGAGGGAGCAACAGTGATCAAACGCACAAGTCTTCTTCAAGGAGAAAATGAGCCTGGCTGACAGGGAGGAGGAGGTGTGTTACTGTAATATTGAAATTGAGCCCGCAGCCCAAACAGCGAATTGAGCTGCAGTTCCCCACCATTGGGCAGCTGTGTGGGAGTGTTTATACGGTCATTGGCACATTTGATGTAACCTGCAAGCATTAATTTGATGTAATGCTGTTGTGAATAAAGCAGTGAGTTGTGTGTGCAAAAAATGGGAGATCAGCTAGGTCCCAGTTCCATTAGTTCCAAAGTGCCAGGTTAAGGAAAGGATGATTTGCATTGATAGTATGTCTCAAACCACCCCAAAGTATATCACACAGTAAATGGCATCGTGCCGTCGCTGTTGCTATCTGGGTAAAATGCTAGCAACCATATTGCACACAAATTGTAAATGAAATGAACAAGCAGTTACCATTTTTCTTTTGATGTTGGTGGGGGGGATGTTGTCAAGGACACCACAACAGCTTGCACTGAGCTGCTTATGATATAGTAACTTCCCCTCTATCCCTACAGTAAATAAAATAGGCAGACATCTGCAGGAGGGCCTGGCTGAAAGCATTGAGACACAATCTATTCATGGATATTGTGTGTTTGCAGCATTATCTGTCCTGGTGCAGATGCCTGACTGGTGTTCTGATGGGCCAGTTAGATTGCCCCGCAGTCCAAGTTAACCATGTAGGATGTTTGCATACCGGATAGCAGAATCAGTGGTTGGCTGCCTCTTGGGATGCAATGTTTAAACATTTACTGACATTTTTGTTTGTGAACTGTGTGCCCGAGGTGTGGAGATGCCATTCTGAGGACACTCACGAACCAGAACCAAACAGTTCCAGCTCTGGTGTAGTATGGTTAGATGCTGTGGGCACAAACCTGCTTGTTAACTGACTTGAGACACCAAATCTTCTTTCACAAGGGACTTAACAAGCAACAGATGGGGAAAGTTTCATCCCATCAATCTGGCCTTGATTTGAACCCAGGTCCTGAAAGGTGAAGAACCAGTGGTATCAATGCGTCCCATCGCCCTATTCTTTAAATTTGTTTTATTTTCAGGTTCTAATTAATATTTCTATTGCTCCTTTTCAATTCTTTCTCACATCCCCCCCTCCCCGCTCTCTGTGCCTCTCGCACTCTGCCCCATCCCCCAACCCTCTCTGTATTCTCCCTCTAGGTTGGAGACAGGGATGATTCTAACCTGTACATCAGTATGAAGCTGAAGGCTGCAGCTGAGGTATGAATCCATATTAACTATTATACATTCTACATATAACTAGCTTTAATTACAGTGTGTTTGCTGTTTAATGAAACCAAAAGCAACTGACATAAATATTGATTCTAGTGTCAATGATCTGCCTCTGTATATGAATCCCTCTTTTTCCACCTCTCTTCTGCTACCACATAATCCAATTCCCTTTCCTGTAACTCTAACTTGAATAGCAGAGATAAAACCTTTATAGAATCTTGGTTAGACTACACTTAGAGTACTGTCCAATTCTGGTCTGCATATTCTAAAAAGGATATAGAGGCACTGGAGCAGATGCAAAAAGAAGAATGATACCTGAACTGAGAGATTATAACTATCAGGAAAGGCTGAAAAGACCGGGGCATTTTTCTCTAGAAAAGAGAAAGCTGACGGGTGACCTGATAGATGTCTTCACAACTATGAATGGGTTTGATAGGGTAGATGTAGAGGAGATGTTGCCACTCACAGGGGGCACCAAAACTAAAGGTCATAAATATTGATCACTAATAAATCCATTCAGGAATTCAGGAGAGACTTCTTTACCTAGAGAGAGATGAGAATTTGGAATAAAAACAGGAAATGTGGAAATACTCAGCAGGTCTGGCAGCATCTGTGGAGAGAGAAGCAGAGTTAACATTTCAGGTCAGTGACCCTTCTTTAGAACTGGCAAATATTAGAAATGTGAAAGGTTTTAAGCAAGTAAAGCTGGGGTGGGGCAAGAGATAACAAAGGAGAAGGTGTAGATAGGACAAGATCACAGAGAATAACTGACCAGAAGGTCCTAGAGCAAAGGCAGACAATATGTTAATGGTGTGCTGAAAGACAAAGCATTAGTACAGAGAGGGTGTTAATGGACTGAAAACTGAACAGCCACAAATACAAACATGAAAAAAACAGTGGGTAGGCAAACTGAGCAAACTAAGATAAAACAAAATAAACACAAAAAATTTATAAAAAAGAAAAAAATAACTAAAAATAAAAGTAAAATGGGGGACTCATCATGCTCTGAAATTATTGAACTCAATGTTCAGTCCGATGGGTTGTAGTGTGCCTAATCGGTAAATGAGATGCTGTTCCTCGAGCTTGTGTTCATGTTCACTGGAACACTGCAGCATCCCAGGACAGAGATGAGAGCAGGGGGGAGTGTTGAAATGGCAAGCAACCGGAAGCTCGGGATCATGCTTTTGGACGAAGCGAAGGTGTTCCGCAAAGCGTTCACCTAGTCTGCGTTTGGCCTCCCCATTGTAGAGGGACCACATTGTGAGCAGCGAATACAGTATACTACACTGAAAGAAGTACAAGTACATCGCTGCTTCACCTGAAAGGAGTGTTTGGGGCCTGGGATAGTGAGGAGAGAGGAGGTAAATGGGCAGGTATTCCACCTCCTGCGATTGCAGGGGAAGGTGCCGTGGGAAGGGGACGAGGTGGTGGGAGTAATGGGGGAGTGGACCAGAGTGTCACGGAGGGAACGATCCCTTCGGAATGCTCACAGGGAAGGGGAGGGGAAGATGCGTTTGGTAGTGGCATCACGCTGGAGGTGGCGGAAATGGAGGAGGATGATCCTTTGGATGTGGAGACTGATGGGGTGGAAAGTGAGGACAAGGAGAACCCTGTCATGGTTCTGGGAGGGAGAGGAAGGGTTGAGGGCAGAGGTACGGGAAATGGGCCGGACACGGTTGAGGGCCCTGTCAACCACAGTGGGGGGAAATCCTTGGTTCAGGAAGAAGAAAGACATATCAGAAGTGCTGTCATGGAAGGTAGCATCATCAGAGCAGATGCGTCGGAGACAGAGAAACTGGGAGCATGGAATGGAGTCCTTACAGGAGGCAGGGTGTGAAGAAGTGTAGTTGAGGTAGCTGTGGGAGACAGTGGTCTTATAATGGATATTAGTAGACAGTCTATCCCCAGAGATGGAGACAGAGAAGTCGAGGAAGGGCAAAGATGTGTCAGAGATGGACCATGTAAAGGTGAGAGAAGGGTGGAAATTAGAAGCAAAGTTGATAAAGTTTTCTAGTTCCGGACAGGAGCAGGAAACGGCACCGATATAGTCATCAATGTACCGGAAAAAGAGTTGGGGGAGGGGGCCTGAGTAGGACTGGAACAAGAATGTTTGCCATATCCCACAAAAAAGCAGGCGTAACTAGGACCCATGCGGGTACCCATAGCAGCACCTTTTACTTGAAGGAGGTGAGTGGAGTTGAAGGACAAGTTGTTCAATGTGAGATCAAGTTCAGCCAGGCGGAGGAGAGCAGCGGTGGATGGGGACTGGTTGGGCCTCTGTTCCAGGATGAAGTGGAGAGCCCTCAAACCATCCTGGTGGGGGATGGAGGTGTAGAGAGATTGGACGTCCATAGTGAAGAGGAGGCGGTTGGGACCAGGAAACTGGAAATTGTCAAAATGACATAGGGCGTCAGAAGAGTCACAGATGTAGATGGGAAGAGACTGGACCAGCGGAGAAAAGATAGAGTCAAGATAGGAAGAAATAAGTTCAGTGGGGCAGGAGCAGGCTGATACAATGGGTCTGCCAGGACAGTCCTGTTTGTGAATTTTGGGAAGGACGTGAGAGTGGGCTGTCCGGGGTTGCAGGACTATGAGGTTGGAAGCTGTGGAGGGAAGATCTCTAGAGGAGATGAGGTCAGTGACAGTCCTGTGGACAATCGCTTGATGTTCGGTGGTGGGGTCATGGTCCAGGGGGAGGTAGGAAAAAGTGTCTGAAAGTTGGCGCTGAGCCTCTACAACAACGGCACCACCCTTGTCTGCAGATTTGATGACGATGTCAGGGTTAGACCTGAGAGAACAGAGTGCCTCAAGTTCAGAGGGGGACAGGTTAGAGTGAGTGAGGGGGGCAGAGAAATTGAGATGACCAATGTCTCGCCGACAGTTTTCAATGAAAAGATCAAGAGCGGGTAAGAGGCCAGGGGGAGGGGTCCAGGTAGAGGGAGAATGCTGGAGGCGGATGAATGGGTCTGCTGATCGGGGGGGAGGACTCCTGGTCAACTAAGTGAGCCCGGAGGCGGAGGCAACAGAAGAAGAGCTCAACGTCATGCCGAGCGCGAAATTCATTGAGGCGGGGGCTCAATGAGAATGTGGAACTCGCTACCACACAGAATGGTGTAAATGAACAGCATAGATGCATTTAAGAGGATGCTGGATATGAGTGAGAAAGGAATAGGAAGTTATACTGAGAGGATGAGATGAATAGGGGTGAGAGGAGGCTCGTGGAGCATAAACACCAGCATGGACTAGTTGAGCCAAATGGCCTGCTTTGCATTCTATGCATTCTCCAAATGCTGCTTCTCAGCTGACATGGTCCGAAGTGCATGGCAGAAACCCAGCCAGTGTCTGTCTCTCTATCTCGCTTTGCATTCTATGCAGTCTCCAAATGCTGCTTCTCAGCTGACATGGTCCGAAGTGCATGGCAGAAACCCAGCCAGTGTCTGTCTCTCTATCTCCCCATCTCCAGCCTCTGGCCAATATTTATTTAAGTGCTGAGTTTGGGTGAGGCTCATCTTGGCAACCTTGAGTGCAAACCCAGGCCCTGCTGCTTTGTGATACAGTACATCAAGATGATCGTAAACTGTAAATGCAGCATTTGCGTTTTATCAGTGAAATTCCACTATTCTGTATTGCTGTTCATTCTAGTGCTGATGCTTATTTCTCCCTGTAGATCGGGATGAATGCCAACCATTTGAAGCTGCCAAAAGCTGCCACCGAAGACGAGGCAAGTACAATTCCTGCTTTCTTTTTCTCCAACAAATGTTTCTCTCCTCCCATCCTTGAAGGCTCTGACTTCTTGGGGTAGGGTTCCACAAACCTTGACCACGTACTTCTCCCCCACAGCATGTTTTACAAGTGTCTGCTCTTCATGTGTGAGTTCAGATCTTGAACATCAGTAGAAAAAGTGCTGGAAATATTCAACAGGTCAGGCAGCATCTGTGGGGAGAGAAGCAGAGTTAACGTTTCAGGTCTGTGACCTTTCATCAGAACTGGCAAAGGTTAGAAAAGAAATAGGTTTTAAGCAAGGGGAGGGGGTGGGGGAGAGAACAAAGGGGAAGATGTTTGATAGGGCAGAGGGTCATTAAATAACAAAGCTGTCCTGGGACAAAGGCAAAGCATGTGTTAATGCATTAGTCCAGAGAGACTGTTAATAGCGGAATAATGAGCATCTCTGACTACATGAAAAGCAGGTACGTGGTTCAAAAATAAAATATTTAATTAAAAAGTGACTCCTGACAACGCAGTGGCCCGCTGACGTCATCATAGCGCTCCAAGATGCTCACACGCGCAGCCTACGTCTAACTGGCGCATGCACAGGAAAATGCTTCTCCCCCTCAGCCTCTCATTCCAGGCTGCTCTCTTCCTGCCTTCCCTATCCCCCGGCTGCTCGCTCCCCACTTCCCCTTACCGGCGACTTGCTCCCCGCCTCTCCCCTCATCCTGCTCTCCAGCCGCACAGGTGCTTTGAGGCAAAGAACAAAGATAATTACAGCACAGGAACAGGCCCTTCGGCCCTCCAAGCCTGCGCCGATCCAGATCCTCTCTCTAAACATGTCGCCTATTTTCTAAGCTTCTGTATCTCTTTTCTTCCTGCCCATTCATGTATCTGTCCAGATACATCTTAAAAGACTCCATCGTGCCCGCATCTACCACCTCCGCTGGCAATGCGTTCCAGGTGCCCACCACCCTCTGCGTAAAGAACTTTCCACGCATATCCCCCCTAAACTTTTCCCCTTTCACTTTGAACTCGTGTCCTCTAGTAATTGAAACCCCCACTCTGGGAAAAAGCTTCTTGCTATCCACCCTGTCTATACCTCTCATGATTTTGTACACCTCAATCAGGTCCCCCCCTCAACCTCCGTCTTTCTAATGAAAATAATCCTAATCTACTCAACCTCTCTTCATAGCTAGCGCCCTCCATACCAGGCAACATCCTGGTGAACCTCCTCTGCACCCTCTCCAAAGCATCCACATCCTTTTGATAATGTGGCGACCAGAACTGTACGCAGTATTCCAAATGTGGCCGAACCAAAGTCCTATACAACTGTAACATGACCTGCCAACTCTTGTACTCAATGCCCCGTCCGATGAAGGAAAGCATGCCGTATGCCTTCTTGACCACTCTATTTACCTGCGTTGCCACCTTCAGGGAACAGTGGACCTGAACACCCAAATCTCTCTGGACATCAATCTTCCCCAGGACTTTTCCATTTACTGTATAGTTCACTCTTGAATTGGATCTTCCAAAATGCATCACCTCGCATTTGCCCTGATTGAACTCCATCTGCCATTTCTCTGCCCAACTCTCCAATCTATCTATATTCTGCTGTATTCTCTGACAGTCCCCTTCACTATCTGCTACTCCACCAATCTTAGTGTCGTCTGCAAATTTGCTAATCAGTCCACCTATACTTTCCTCCAAATCATTAATGTATATCACATTGTATAGGCACATTGTTTATTTCCAGGGAAAAGAATCCTCTTTATCTACTGCTGCTTACTTTTAAGACACTAGGGAGCACTGAAGTGATGATTGGAGTGGCAGGTCCAAGGCAGGACTCCCCTGGGACAGTGATCCTGTTCGGAGTGTGTTTGGTTATCCTGCAGGAGCAGTGATCGTATTCAGAGTCATAGAGTTATACAGCACAGAAACAGGCCCTTCGGCCCGTCGTGTCTGTGTCGGCCATCCAGCACCCAGCTATTTTAATCTCATATTCCTGCACTTGACCCGTAGCCTTGTATGTTATGGCGTTTCAAGTGCTCATCTAAGTACTTTTTAAATGTTGTGAGGGTTCCTGCCTCCACCACCTCTTCAGGCAGTGCGTTCCAGATTCCAACCACCCTCTGGGTGAAAATGTTTTTCCTCAGATCCCCCTTAAACCTCCTTCCCCTTACCCTAAAACCATGCCCCCTGTTTCTTGACCCATCTGCTAAAGAGAAAAAATTTATTCCTATGGAACCTATCAATGCCTCATAATCTTGTACACCTCAATCATGTCCCCTCTCAGCCTTCTCGCTCCAAGAAAAATAACCCTAGTCTCTTCAATCTCTCTTCATAGCTGAAATGCTCCAGCCCAGGCAACATCCTGGTGAATCTCCTCTGCAGCCTCTCCAGTGCAATCACATCCTTCCTATAGTGTAGTGCCCAGAACTGTACACAGTACTCCAGCTGTAGCCTAACTAGTGTTTTATACAGCTTCATCATAACTTCCCTGCTCTTATATTATATGCCTCGGCTAATAAAGGCAAGTATCCCATATGCCTTCCTAACCACCTTATCTACCTGTGCTGCTGCCTTCAGTGATCTATGGACAAGTACACCAAGATCCTTCTGTACTTCCTAGGGTCCAACCATCCATTGCATATTCCCTTGCCTTGTTAGTCCTCCCAAAATGCATTACCTCACACTTTTCAGGATTAAATTCCATTTGCCACTGCTCCGCCCATCTTACCAGCCCATCTATACCTCCCTGTAATCTAAGGATTTCCTCCTCACTATTTACAACAGCACCAATTTTCATGTCATCTGCGAACTTCCTGATCGTACCCGCTATATTCATGTCGAAATCATTAATGTACACTACAAACAGCAAGGGTCCCAGCACTGATCCCTGTGGTACAGCACTGGTAACAGGCTTCCAATTCCAAAAACAGCCCTCAACCATTACCCTCTGCCTCCTTCCACTGAGCCAATTTTGGATCCAATTTGCCAAATTGCCCTGGATCCCATGGGCTCATACCTTCTTAACCAATCTCCCATGTGGGACCTTATCAAACGCCTTACTGAAATCCATGTATATGTATTAGCATCCATCTACTGCTTTACCCTCATCGACACATTTAGTCACCTCCTCAAAAAATTCAATCAATCAATCTCTCCCTGACAAAGCCATACTGACTATCCCTGATTAATCCCTGCCTCTCCAAGTAGAGATTAATCCTGTCCCTCAGAATTTTTTCCAATAGTTTCCCAACCACTGATGTTAGACTCACCGGCCTGCAATTGCCTGGTTTATCCCTGCTACCCTTCTTGAATAATGGTACCACATTCGCTGTCCTCCAGTCCTCTGGTACCTCTCCTGTGGCCAGAGAGGATTTGAAAATTTGTGCCAGGGCCCCTGCTATCTCCTCCCTTGCCTCACATAACAGCCTGGGATACACATCTCATCTGGGCCTGGGTTTTATCCACTTTTAAGCCCACTAAAACAGCTAATATTTCTTCCCTTTCAATGCTAATATGTTCAAGCATATCACAGTCCCCTTTACTGATCTCTACACCTACATTGTCCTTCTCCATAGTGAACACTGATGAAAAGTAATCATTTAAAACATCATCGATGTCCTCCGGCTCCAGACAAAGATTGCCACTTTGGTCCCTAATGGGCCCTACTCTTTCCCTGGTCATCCTCTTACCCTTAATATACTTATAAAACGCCTTAGGATTTTCCTTTATCTTGCCTGCCAGTGTTTTTTCATGTCCCCTCTTCACTCTCCTAATTACCTTTTTAAGTGCCACCCTACACTTTCTATACACCTGTAGTGCCTCCGCTGTTTTCAGCACTTGGGATCTGCCGTAAGCCTCCTTTTTTTTCCCTGATACAATCCTCTATATCCCTTGACATCCAGAGTTCCCTGGGCCTGTTAGTCCTACCCTTCACCTTAACGGGTACATGTTGGCTTTGAACTCTCACAATTTCCTCTTTGAATAACTCCCGCTGATGTGATGTAGACTTTCCTACAAGTAGCTGCTCCCAATCCACTTTGGCCAGATTCTGTTTTATCATACTGAAATCGGCCTTCCCCCAATTCAGTACCTTTATTTCTGGTCCATCTGTGTCCTTTTACATAACTACCTTAAAACGTACAGAGTTATGGTCACTATCCCCGAAATGCTTCTCCACTGACACTTCTACCACTTGTCTGGCTTCATTCCCTTGTGACACATCTGCTCCTCTATCTCTTCCTGTCTGTTTGGAGGCCTGGAGTATACTCCCAGCCATGTGATTGCCCCCTTTTTGATTTTAAGTTCTTTTGAGGAACCTTCTAAGATGTCATCCCTCCTTACTGCAGTAATTGATTCCTTGATCAACAGTGCAATGCCACCTCCTCTTTTATCCCCTCCCCTGTCACGCCTGAAGATTCTATTCCCTGGAATATTGAGCTGCTTGTCCTGTCCCTCCCTCAACCATGTCTCTCTGATAGCAATAATATCATAATTGCATGTGCTAATCAACGCCCTCAATTCATCTGCCTTACTAGTAAGACTCCTTGCATTGAAATAGATGCAATCCAACCTTGCATTTTTCCCTTGTGCCTTACCAGGTCTATATTTGCTCTGCCTTCTAGGCAGACTCACTTTCTGTTCTATATTACCCTTCACTGTATCTCCACTCTGTATCCCATCCCCCTGCCAAATTAGTTTTAAACCTCCCCCAACAGCACTAGCAAATCTCCCTGCAAGGATGCTTGTCCCATTCCAGTTGAGGTGCAACCCGTCCAACTTGTACAGGCCCCACCTTTGCCAGAAACAGACCCAGTGATCCAGGAAACTAAAGCCCTCCCTCCTGCACCATCTCCTCAACCACGCATTCATCTGCTTTATCCTCTATTCTAAACTCACTAACACGTGGCACCGGGAATAATCCAGAGATTAGGGGCGGTGCAGTGGTTAGCACCGCAGCCTCACAGCTCCAGCGGCCCGGGTTCAATTCTGGGTACTGCCTGTGCGGAGTTTGCAAGTTCTCCCTGTGAACCGCGTGGGTTTTCACCGGGTGCTCTGGTTTCCTTGCAGGTTGATAGGTGAATTGGCCATTATAAATTGCCCCTAGTATAGGTAGGTGGTAGGGGAATATAGGGAAGGTGGGGATGTGGTAGGAATATGGGATTAGTGTAGGGTTAGTATAAATGGGTGGTTGATGGTCAGCACAGACTCGGTGGGCCGAAGGGCCTGTTTCTGTGCTGTATCTCTAAATAAATAAATAAATACTAAATAAATTACAACCTCAGAGGTCCTGCATTTTAATCTGCTACCTAGCTCCCTAAATTCTCGTTGCAGGACCTCATCCCTTTTTCTACCTATGTCGTTGGTACCAATGTGTACCACGACCTCTGGCTGCTCACCCTCCCCCTTAAGAATGTCCTGCACCCACTCCGTGACATTCTTGACCCTAGCACCAGGGAGGCACGTTTGTGCCAACAGAAACGCCTATCTGTACCCCTTATGATAGAATCCCCCATCACTATCTCTTCCACTCCTTTTTACCGCCCTACTGTGCAGCAGAGCCATCCATGGTGCCATGGACCTGGCTGTTGCTGCTTTCCCTTGGGAGGCCATTCTCCCCCAACAGTATCCAAAACGGTAGATCTGTTTGAGCGGGGGATGGCCACAGGGGACTCCTGTACTATCTGCCTGCGCCTACTACTCCGCCTGGTGGTCACCCATCCCTTTTCTGCCTGTGCTGCCATTACCTGTGGTGTGACCACCTCACTGAACGTGCTATCCACGAGGTCCTCAGCATCACGGATGCTCCACAGTGAATCCATCCTCAGCTCCAGCTCCGTAATGCAAGTAGTCAGTAGTTGCAGATGGGTACACTTCCTTCACACATGGTTGTCAGGGACACTGGAAGCATCCCTGATTTCCCACATAGCACAGGAGGCGCATATCACGGGTGCGAGCTCGTAATTTAGTTACTCCCTTTAAGAAATACTAATTACACTCACGGTGGTGTTCTGCTCCAAACACTACCCAGTACAATCTAAAGTCCTTAATAAATTACACTAATTTGAGTAGTATCTTATCACTTGAGGGTTTTTTAAAAAAACCTTCCCCTTTTTTAAGCAATTTAAATGCACTAACAGCTGTTACTTACCCAACCAATCACCTTGCAGAATTTCCGTGATGTGTTTGGGTATCCTGTGGGAGCAGTGATCCTATTCGAGTGTGTTTGGGTATTCTGCGGGAGCAGTGATCCTATTCAGAGTGTATTTTGCTACCCTGCGGGAGCAGTGATCCTGGTTGTGGTGCATTCCAGATTCCACGCTCTGTTGGTGAGATTTGGGTCATCTTGCTAATTGGCCTGTTCTTGACCTGTACAGGTGCTGAGTTACATCACCCACATTAATGAGGACCCAACTGTGCATGGACTCATTATTCAGCTCCCACTGGACTCCATTAACCCGATTGATGTTGAAAAAGTAACAAATGCAGTCGCCCCCGAGAAAGATGTTGATGGGTAAGGATCGAGTGTTTATATTTTAGTTGTGGGACACCCTCTAGATTGTGTGCTTTCCTACTGCGGTCAGTGAACAGTAATCCCAGAGTGAGCACACCCTCCCTGACCCCTCGACCATTTGTTGTGCCCCAATCGCTACCCCAGATGGGGTGCATTGACTTGAGCATAAACTGGGGGTCGACCCAGGATTTTCCTTTTTGTCTCTGTGCCAAGCTGGGTGCCATAATTACCCCCTCAGCTAGCTGATAATGAGGAAGTAAAGTCCTGGTTTGTGGGCGCAGGGGGAAGCCGTTCTGGTGCGAAACGCTCCCCATTCTTAGAGAAAAATTAAGTGCTTGCAAGAATCCAGTTTTATTTTAAAACTAGAACGGCTGCTCCGTTATGACAGAGAAAAGAAAGACTTGCATTTCTGTTGCGCCTTTTGCAACTTGGGATGTCCTAAAGTGCTTTACAGCCAACGAAGGTATTCAAGATCAAGCGGGGTTTGGACAAAGTAGATAGGGAGAAACTGTTCTTATTGCTGGAAGGATCGCGAGCAAGAGGACACCAATTAAAGGTGATTGGCAGAAGAATTAGGTGCAATGTAGGAAACGTGGGATCCAATTTGCGCACAGCAAGTTCCCACAAACTGCAATATAATATTGACCAGATAATTTTTTTTAAGTGACATTGGTTGAGGGATAATTAGCAGGGCATAGAGGAGAACTCTCCCATTCCTTTTCGAAATGGTGCCATGGGATCTATTCTGTCCACCTGAGCAACAAGGGCCATGGTTGTAGTCTGAGCTAACAGTTTTGGCAGAATGCTGTCAGTCTGGATCAGCTTTCAGACTAGTTTAAAGTTGCGGTCACTGATGCTTAAATAGAGAAGATCCAGGAATGTTTCTGATTGACGCATTATGAACGACCTGGCTTAATTTCATTTTCAGGATGTGGGTGTCGCTGGTGAGGCTGACATTTGTTGGCTATCCCCCTAGTTGCCCCGAGAAGGTGGTATTGGGGGGGTCAGTTCTCTATACAGAATAGTATGTTCGGAAGAAAAGAGATGGTACGTGTGCCTGAGTTTTGATCGCACATTCTAGTGTATTGCCAAGAACTTCTAACTGTTCCAACAAGGTTGGATGATGTGTATTGCGAGTGTGCCTGTATGGGGGGTATTTTGTGAGGTGTTTTTAGGGTGGTCTAGTGGATTGGATTGACAGATGCAGTTTTTTTTTTAACACCCATTTTAACTAACTGTTCCTTCCAGATTAACCAGCATTAACGCAGGAAAGCTGGCTCGAGGTGACTTGGGTGATTGCTTCATCCCCTGTACTCCCAATGGCTGCCTGGAGTTGATCAAACAGACTGGTAGGAACAGCATTCGATAGTGGAACATATGGAATATGAGCAGGCGTAGGCCACATGTCTGTTTGAGTCTGCTCTGACATTCAGTCAGATCATGGCTGAACGTGCTCATTAACTCTGCTTTCACACCTGATCCCCAGATGCCTCAATTCCCTTAGTCTCCAAAAATCTGTTGATCTTCGTCTTGAATATACTAAACAACTGAGCATCTACAGCCCTCTGGAATAGAGAATTCCAAAGATTAATAGCACTGAGTGAAGAAATTTATCCTCATCTCAGTCCTGATTGTGACCCCTAGTTCTAGACTCTTCACTTGCATCTCCTCCGTCCTTCCTCATCAACATAACCCTCTAGTGATAGACTTCAAGAGGACATAGACAGGCTGGTGGAATGGGCGGACACATGGCACACATGAAATTTAATGCGGAGAAGTGTGAAGTGATACATTTTGGTTGGAAGGGTAAGGAGAGGCAATATATAATGAAGGGTACAATTCTAAAAGGGGTGCAGGAACAGAGGAACCTGGGGTATAAGTGCACAAATTGTTGAAGGTGGCAGGGTAGGTTGAGAAAGTGGTAAATAAAGCATATAGGATCCTGGGCTTTATAAATAGAGGCACAGAGTACAAAAGCAAGGAAGTTATGATGAACCTTTATAATTCACTGGCTCGGCCTCAGCTGGAGCACTGTATCTAATTCTGGGCATCTCACTTCAGGAAAGATGTGAAGGCATTGGAGAGGGTGCAGAAAAGTTTTACGAGAATTGTTCCAGGGATGAGAGGCTTCAGTTATGAGGATAAATTGGAGAAGCTGGGGTTTTGTCTCCTTAGAGAAGAGGAGGTTGAGAGGAGATATGATGGAGGTATTCAAAATCAAGAGGAGTTTGGACAGAGTAGATAAGGAGAAACTGTTCTTATTGCTGGAAGGATCGAGAGCAAGGGGACACCAATTAAAGGTGATTGGCAAAAGAATTAGGTGCAACATGAAAACATTGGTGGAGGCTGATTCAATGGTGGCTATCAAAAGGGAATTGGGTAATTACCTGAAGAAAAAAGATTTGCAGGGCTATGGGAAAAGGCGAGGGAGTGGGACTAGATGAGTTGCTCTCGCAGAGAGCTGGCACAGACACAATGGGCTGAATGACCTCCTTCTGTGTTGTAGCCATTCTATGATTCTATGACTTCCTTCTCACACACATGCTTATCCTCTTAAATGCATCTATGCTATTCGCTTCAACCACTCTGTGTGGAAACAGGTTCCACATTCTCACCACTCTCTGGGTAAAGAGGTTTCTCCTGAATTCACTATTTGATTTCTTGGTGACGCTCTTGTCACGATGACCTTTAGTTTTTGATTCCCCTACAAGTGAAAGCATTTTCTCTACACCTACCCTGTCGAACCCTTTCATAATCTTGATCTCTATCACATCACATCTCAGCCTTCTCTTTTCGAGAGAAAAGAGCCCCAGCCTGTTCATCCTTTTTTGATTGGTATTCTCTATCAGTTCTGGTATCATCCTTCAAACTTTTTTGTACTTCCCCAGTGCCTCTAACCTTTTCTATAACATGGAGACCAGAATTATTGACAGGACGTTTTTATTTGATGAGATTGGGGCAACTCATGGTCTCCTAATCATTTATTAAGAAATGACACACTGCTAATGATCTGTCTCCCATACAGTGTTGCTCCCTTGGGTTTCGCTCTGTACGCCGGATTATATTGCCAACTGCCTCTTGCTGAGGCATTTTTGCCCTCAGACAGTTGCGCTCCAATAATTCACCCAAGTAGCCATTGTGGGCTATAATGATTATATTTTGAGGACAGGTTGCATAGACCAGCCTGTTAAACAGGTAGATATCCAGTTACAAAATGAGGAAGCCAATGACATTCTCTGATCCTCAACTGTTTTATTGTCAATTCACAGTTCAGTCCAAATATCAGTTCCCACGCTTCCTTTCTGGACTGACTGTCTGTCCAGAGGGAACTCCCTGACTGGGGAAAAACCCAGCCCTTAAATACAAACTGCAATGAGCATCACCTGCTCTCTATTAATACTGAATTAAGTCCTGTTTCATTAAAGGGTCCAGCATTTCAATATAGACACAGCCTTGTATTCCTTGAATTTAAAATATTAAGGATAATCTAGTTGTTTAACTAGAGGTGTTTGATGTTTAAAGAAATTGAATAGGTAGATAGAGAGAAGCTATTTTCCTCTGGTCTGGTGTCCAGAACAAGATGTTTAGAGTTAGGCTGTTAGGGATGAAGTCAGAAAGCACTTCTTCACACAAAGGATAGTGGAAATCTCTCCCAAACGTTGTGGCTGTTAAAAATTTCCAAACTGAGATTGATAGATTTTCATTCAGGGTTACAAGGCAGGCAGATGGAATTCAGATACAGATCAGCCATGATCTAATTCAAATGTCAGAACAGGCCCTCAGGCCTGAATGTTCTTGTTCCTATGTTCTTAATGCTTGATGCTGGATGTTTTGTGCGCAGACCATTCAAACCTGGGGAGAATTATTCTAGCCCAATCCTCACCTTCCCCGTTCTCCACATGGGCACGTTGCAGCAGAGGTCATGGGACAGTGGTGACTGTAGTTGGTTATAATACTTCCCTAACCCCTATTAAATCTGTGAGCAAAAAATATACAGGAAAGTATTTCGTACTGAGAAGAGTACAATCCCAAGCGCACACACACAAGATTAAAAATGAAAAACTTGGATTTATACAGCACCTTTCACTACCTCAGGATACCCCAAAGCACCTTACAGCCAAAGAAATACTTTTTGAAGTGTACAAGGTAGAACAAAGGACGTGTCACACTATTTTTGCTGGAAGATCACCTTCCGAATAAACTTTCAGAAGGCTTTTGATAAAGTCCCCCACAGGAGGCTGGTTAGCAAAATTAAAGCACGTGGAATAGGATGTAATATACTGACATGGATTAAGGATTGGTTAACAGGCGGAAAGCAGAGAGTAGGAATAAATGTGTCATTCTCGCGTTGGCTGTGACTAGTGGGGTACCGCAGGGATCAATGCTTGGGCCCCAGCTGTTCACAATATGTACCAATGATTTCTATATGGGGACCAAATGTAGTATCTCCAAGTTCGCGAATGGCACAAAACTACGTGGGAATGTGTGCTATGAGGAAGATGCAAAGCAGCTTCAAGGGGATTTGGACAGACTTAGTATCATGCTAGGCCCTCACCTGCCAAGAATGAGGCACATCAATGTCATGAACATTGATTTTAAATTGCTACTGGAGTGAAGAAAGGACTTGTTAAACAGATCAGCCGTGGCTGGAAAAGACATTTGCATTATTACAGACTGTGTTTGGAAGGATAAAACAGCCATTCCCTGACACATTCAACCCACAACAGACTTTTGATCACCAGATGTTGAAGGTGGGGGAGCTTGCATTCCAGCTTGACTGCTAAGATGGCCGAATACACAAACGGACATGGTCAAACCAGCTAGTCACATGACTAACCTGCTGGGCAACCTGAGTTTTTTGAATTTGTACAAACAGTTTGGACAAAAAGTCTGTTTGCTCCTGGGCTGAGAAGATCTCTCCTGTCTGCTCCCATCCCTTTCTCACAAACCATTGAATCCACTGAAGACACATGAACCCCAAGAGAGAAAAGTCTCCTACAGTGAACAAGGTTTAAGAAGAAGACTGGGCCCCAACGAAAAGCAAGATCTACCTACAATCAAGAACTCTACAGTGAGCTTGAAGAACTGTAACAACAACTCTTCAGATATTGCCTATTTGTATTATTTTTCTTCTGCTCTGTTCTGTCTCTATTTGCATGTGTGTATCGCATATGCATGTTAGTGAGGGCGCGTCGTGTATCCGTAGGTGTCAACCGAATTAAAGTTCAACTTTCCTTCTTTAAATCTGCTGGTTTCTTTGCCGTGTAATTGGAAAGCGGTGAACAAGGATTCACCAAGGGGGAGCTAAAAACACGGTGTGTTTAAATTTAACCACTTTGGTAGGAGGAACAGATGTGCAGAGTATTTCTTAAATGGTAAGAGATTAGAAAGTGTAGATGTTTAAAGGGAGCTGGGTGTCATCGTCACTAAGTCGCTGAAAGCTAACATGCAGGTGCAGCAAGCAATTAGGAAGGCTAATGGTATGTTAGCCTTTATCGCAAGAGGATTTGAGTACAGGAGTAGTGAAGTGTTGCGTCAATTGTATAGAATTACACCTGGAGTACTGTGTGCAGTTTTGTCCCCTTATCTTAGGATATTATTGCCATAGAGGGAGTGCAACAAAGGTTCACCAGACTTGCTCCCGGGATGGCGGGACTGTTCTGTGAAGAGAGATTGGGAAACTGGGCCTGTATTCTCTAGAATTTCGAAGAATGAGAGGTGATCTCATTGAAATGTACAAAATATTTAAAGAGATAGACAGGGTAGATGCAGGTAAGATGTTTCCCCTGGTTGGGGAGTCTAAAACCAGGGGCACAATTTCAAAATAAGGGGGAAGCCACTTAGGATAAAGATGAGGAGAAATTTCTTTACTCCGAGGGTTGTGAATCTTTGGAATTCTCTACCCCAGAGGGCTGTGGAAGCTCAGTCACTGTGTATGTTTTAAGTAGAGATTGACAGATTTCTAAATACCATGACATAAAGGGATATGGGGATAGTGTGGGAAAAAGGCATTAAAGTGGATGATCAGCCATGTTCATATTGGATGGCAGAGCAGGCTTGATGGGCTGAATGGCCTACTTCTGTTCCTGTGAAACTGTAGATCTGCTATTAGAATACACTTAACATTTATCTAAGAACCATTGCACCCGCTTGACTGGCACCCCATCCACCACCTTCAAAATTCATTCCCTCCACCATTGATGCACAGTGGCAGCAGTGTGTACCATCTACAAGATGCACTGCAGCAACTCACCAAGGCTGCTGAAACAGCACCTTCGAAACACGCGACCTTTACCACCTAGAAGGACAAGGGCAGCAGATGCATGGGAACACCACCACCTGCAAGTTCACCTCCAAATCACACATCATCCTGACTTGGAACTATATCGCCGTTCCTTTACTGTCACTGGGTCAAAATCCTGGAGCTCCCTTCCTAACGGCACTGTGGATGTACGTACCCCACGTGGACTGCAGATGTTCAAGAAGGCAGCTCAGCACCACCTTGTCAAGGACAATTAGGGATGGGCAATAAATGCTGGCCTATCCAGCGACGCCCACGTCCCATGAATGAATTTTTTAAAAAGGGAGATGTCTGGGAACATTTCTAAGCTGCTTTACTTCAAAGCTCCCTGTGTCTACTTCGGGTTAATACTGCTCGTGCGAGCCAGAAATGTCCAGATAAAGTTCGACTGATAACTGTGTCTCAAGAATTATAGAAAGATCAATGCCTAACAATCAAACAATTTCGGTGCTGCTGAGACTAAGCTAGGCAATATTGGTCCAGCAGCCACTTGTAAAATAGCAGTCATATACCTGGAAAAGTTTGCGTACCTTAGTACTGGCAGCCTCAGATATATACACATTAATAGGAGCGCTCATTCTAACTTTGTATGTGGATCACAGAGCTCTGTGATGTAGATGACTAGGAACAGAGTTTTGACACTTGCTATAGCGTTTTTTTAAAATTCATTCTCGGGATATGGTTGAGACACTGTTAACGCCAGCATTTATTGCCCATCCCTAACTGCCCTTGAGAAGGTGGTGGTGAGTCGCCTTCTTGAACTGCTGCAGTCCATGTGGAGTAGGTACACACACAGTGCTGTTAGGAAGGGAGTTCCTGGATTTTGATCCAGCAACAGTGAAGCAACAGACAATATATGTCCAAGTCAGGATAGTGTGTGACTTGGAGCTGGTGATATTCCTATGCACTTGCTGTCCTTTTACTTCTAGGTAGTGGGGGTTGCAGGTTTGGGAGATATTGCTGCAAAAAGCTTGGCAAGTTTCTGCAGTGCATCCTGTGGATAGTGTACACTGTGCACCCCTGTGAGTGTTTAAGGAGCTGGATGGAATAGTCGTCAAGTGGACTGCTTTGTCCTGGATGGTGTTGAGTTTCTTGTGTATTATTGGAGCTGCACTCATCCATCACTCCTGAATTGTGCCTTGATGATGGTGGAGAGGCTTTAGCGAATCAGTGCGTGAGCCAGCCCCTCACCTCTTAGTAAGTGTGGTATTTATGTTTTTAAACTTGGGCAGCACTGCAGTTGTGAGTGGTGTGTGATCAAAGCCATTCGAATATGACCTCGAGTAGGATTTCAGGTTTACTATGAAGCGATGAGCAGTCTTTGCCCTGCTTTTTTGGGAGGGCAGATGAGCAATTTACTCATGGGCCTCTTTATCAGTGGGTGTTGGTGGGGCGGGGTAAGTGGGGACGAAATAACAAGTCGGTTAGGGAGAGATTTAATGGCAGTGTTATGAGAAGTTTTTCTAGAGCAGATAGGGAGAAACTGTTTCCACTGACAGGAGAGTTGGTTACCAGAGGACACAGATTTAAAATATTTGGCAAAAAAGCCAGAGGGAGGTGAGGAGAAATGTTTTTCCTCAGTGAGTTAGGATCTGGAATTCACTGCTTGAAAGGGTGGTGGAAGCAGATTCAATCATAACTTTCAAAAGGAAATTGGATAAATAGTTAGAAAAATTTGCAGGGGAGTGGGATTAATCAGATAGTTCTTTCAAAGAGCTGGCACAAGCACAGTGGGCCGAATGGCTGCTTCCTGTGCTATATGATCTAAGTTTTTAGATTTTTGTGCCGAACTACTGCTGTGATTTAACACTTCTGGCACTGAATACTTTTTGTCTTTGTTGTTGCAGGTGTGAAGATGGCGGGCTCCCGGGCTGTCGTTATCGGAAGAAGCAAGATTGTTGGTGCTCCCATGCGTGATCTGCTGGTTTGGAACAATGCCACTGTAACCACGTGCCATTCTAAGACGGCTGACCTCCAGGGAGAGGTACGGGAGTCCGCTGCCATCAGAGATAGCGGGAACCAATTTAACTTGCTTGGAAAAGATCTTCGGTTCTTAGCTGAGCAGGAAAGGAAGGTGGTGAAGCTCAGTTGTAGAAGGGAAGGGAGGGGAGCAGAGTGGAGCAAAGAGTCTAGCCTTGGAAGAGCTGATGAGGTTGTCAGTGACCCTGATGAGCTCGTTGGGGTAAGGGGTTCAAAGAAAAAAAGGTTATGGATGATGTAGGCAAAGGCCATATTTCTTGCCCATTGCTGGTTGCCCTGAGAAGGTGGTGATCGGCCTTCTTGAGTCGCTGCTATCTTTATGGTAATGGTGTCTCCGTGATTAGAGTTGGGTAGAGAAATGTGCCTGTGTCTATAAACAGTGCAGAGTAATGAGAAAAATTTAACTCTTAGTTCCACCATGAGGTGGCATCAGCAAGCTGGTTTCCGTGCATCACCAAATAGAACTGTTAAAGGATTAATTTTGTACTTCATTTGTATTCCCCCCTTCCAGCCCACCGTCTCACTTAACAAACCTCCTCAAATACAGGAAATGTGCCTCTCGGCCCACCAATGCCTTGATTTTAAAATTTTACATCCTCGTGTTCAGATTCCTCCATGGCCTTGCACCCTTCCTATCTCTGTAACCACCTCAAGTCCAATCACCCCGAGATCTCTATGCCCCTCCAATTCTCTTGTGCATCCCCCACTTCCTTCATCCTGCCTTTGGCAGCTGTGCCTTCAGCTGCCTAACCCTGAACCTCTGGAATTCCCTTCCCAAACCTCTCCATCCCTCTTTGCTCTTTTAAGACACTCCTTAAAACCTACCTCTTTAACCAAGCTTTTGGTCACCTGCCCTAATATCTCTTTATGTGGCTCAGTGCAAAGCATTTTCTGGTAACACTCCTGTGAAGTGCCTTGAAACATTTTACTATGTTAAAGGTGCTATATAAATGCAAGTTTTTATTGAAGCTGAGAATGGGCAGGCAGCAAATTATTGTCCATTTCTACCTGTGCAAGGCCGCATTTGATAAGAGCCAGCTGCATCAGATCAATGGTTCAGCTAGAATTGACAGAAAAACAATAGGAGAAGGAGTAGGCCATTCGGCCCTTTGAGCCTGCTCGCCATTCATTATGATCATGGCTGATCATCCAACTCAGTAACCTGTTCCCGCTTTCTCCCCATACCTTTTGATCCCTTTAGACCCAAGAGCTAACTCTAGCTCCTTCTTGAAAACATACAATGTTTTGGCCTCATTCGCTTTATGTGGTAGCAGTTTCCACAGGCTCACCATTCTCTGGGTGAAGAAATTTCTCCTCATCTCTGTCCTGAAAGGTTTACCCCGTATCCTTACACTATGACCCCTGGTTCTGGACTCCCCCACCATCGGGAACATCCTTCCTGCATCTACCCTGTCAAGTCCTGTTAGAATTTTATAGGTTTCTATGAGATCCTCCCTCACTCTTCGGAACTCCAGCGAATCAATCTCTCCTCATACGTTAGTCCTGCCATCCCAGGAATCAGTCTGGTAAACCTTCGCTGCATTCCCTCTATAGCAAGAACATCCTTCCTCAGATAAGGAGACCAAAACTGCACACAATATTCCAGGTGTGGCCTCACCAAGGCCCTGTATAATTGCAGCAAGACATCCCTGTTTCTGTACTCGAATCCTCTCGCTATGAAGGCCAACATACCATTTGCCTTTTTTACCGCCTGTTGCACCTGCATGCTTACCTTCAGCGACTGGTGTACGAGAAGGCGTTTGAAAAGGTTCCCCACGGTAGGCTATTGCAGAAAATACGGAAGTATGGGGTTGAAGGTGATTTAGAGCTTTGGATCAGAAATTGGCTAGCTGAAAGAAGACAGAGGGTGGTGGTTGATGGCAAATGTTCATCCTGGAGTTTAGTTACTAGTGGTTTTTAGATTAGAGATACAGCACTGAAACAGGCCCTTCGGCCCACCGAGTCTGTGCCGACCATCAACCACCCATTTATACTAATCCTACACTAATCCCATATTCCTACCAAACATCCCCACCTGTCCCTATATTTCCCTACCACCTACCTATACTAGTGACAATTTATAATGGCCAATTTACCTATCAACCTGCAAGTCTTTTGGCTTGTGGGAGGAAACCGGAGCACCCGGAGAAAACCCATGCAGACACAGGGAGAACTTGCAAACTCCACACAGAATCGAACCCGGGTCCCTGGAGCTGTGAGGCTGCAGTGCTAACCACTGCGCCACTGTACCGCAAGGATCTGTTTTGGGGCCACTGCTGTTTGTCATTTTTATAAATGACCTGGAAGAGGATGTAGAAGGGTGGGTTAGTAAATTTGCGGATGACAGTAAGGTCGGTGGAGTTGTGGATAGTGCCGAAGGATGTTGTAGGGTACGGAGGGACATAGACAGGCTGCAGAGCTGGGCTGAGAGATGGCAAATGGAGTTTAATGCGGAAAAGTGTGAGGTGATTCACTTTGGAAGGAGTAACAGGAATGCAGAGTACTGGGCTAATGGGAAGATTCTTGGTAGTGTAGATGAACAGAGAGATCTTGGTGTCCAGGTACATAAATCCCTGAAAGTTGCTACCCAGGTTAATAGGGCTGTTAAGAAGGCATATGGTGTGTTAGCTTTTATTAGTAGGGGGATCGAGTTTCGGAGCCACGAGGTCATGCTGCAGCTGTGCAAAACTCTGGTGAGACCGCACCTGGAGTATTGCGTGCAGTTCTGGTCACCGCATTATAGGAAGGATGTGGAAGCTTTGGAAAGGGTGCAGAGGAGATTTACTAGGATGTTGCCTGGTATGGAGGGAAGGTCTTACGAGGAAAGGCTGAGGGACTTGAGGTTGTTTTCGTTGGAGAGAAGGAGGAGGAGAGGTGACTTAATAGAGACATATAAGATAATCAGTGGGTTAGATAGGGTTTCCTCGGATGGTGATGGCAAACACGAGGGGACATAGCTTTAAGTTGAGGGGTGATAGATATAGGACAGATGTTAGAGGTAGTTTCTTTACTCAGGGAGTAGTAGGGGCGTGGAACGCCCTGCCTGCAACAGTAGTAGACTCGCCAACTTTAAGGGCATTTAAGTGGTCATTGGATAGACATATGGATGAAAATGGAATAGTGTAGGTCAGATGGTTTCACAGGTCGGCGCAACATCGAGGGCCGAAGGGCCTGTACTGTGCTGTAATGTTCTAATTCTAATTCTAACACCTAGGTCCTGCTGCGTATTCCCCTCTCTGTTTATAGCCATTCAGATAATCTGCCTTCCTGTTTTTGCTACCAAAGTGGATAACCTCACATTTATCCACATTAAACTGCATCTGCCATGCATTAGCCCACTCACTCAACTTGTCCAAGTCACCCTGAATCCTCTCTGCATCCTCCTCACAACTCACCCTCCCACCCAGTTTTGTGATCTGCAAATTTGGAGATATTACATTTAGTTACCTCATCTAAATCATTAATGTATATTGTGAATAGCTGGGGTCCTAGCACCAATCCCTGTGGTACCCCACTTGTCACTGCCTGCCCTAATTCCCTAATGTTTTGACCCCATGCTCCCAATTTAAATGTGTGTCCCCCATTGCATCCACTTTCCTCTTGTGGGTGGGATGAAGTCAATTGTAGAACATTATGGTCTTGGAAAACAGGATTTCTTTTCATCCTTTTTTGTTTGTGTGGGTGTGAAGTTGTGTTTTGTTTTTCAAACTTCGTACAGTGTCCATTGACAGCAGTATCCTGTCTCTAACTGCTGGGCAGGTGCCACCCACATGTGCCACTTGCCTTTTACATAGAATTTACATTCAGTACAACTCGTTCCTCTCACCCCATCAAAATAGCCTTCCATTCCTAAGAAGCTTCCCCTGAAGTGCACCTATACTATTCACCGCAATTATGAGTTCCACGTTCTCACCACTCAGTGCAAACAAGTTCTCCTGATTTCCATATTGGATTTATTAGTGACTATCTTCTATTTATGGCTCCTAGTTTTGGTCTCCTCCCCAAGTGGAAACACCTTCTCCATGTCTATCCTATTGAACCCCTTCACAATTTAAAGACCTCTATTGGCTTACCTCCCTTACCTAGGGAACTGAGCCCCAGTTGTTTTGTTTTTCATCTTGTCTCTTTGTGCTGATGTAAATCTTGAGGCATTGTCTTTGTCTTTAGGTTGGGAGGGCTGACATTCTGGTGGTTGGAGCTGGCAAAGCTGAAATGGTGAAAGGAAATTGGATCAAACCTGGAGCTGTCGTTATCGACTGTGGAATAAACTACATTCCCGGTAAGAGAAACTCAATTAGAAAATGATTTGCGGGCCTTTTTTGCTGGTTCCTCCCTTTGGTGATGTGATGAGAGCCGGCTAGCTCCGACTGTAAACTACAGTCAACCCTGTTGCTTCATAGTACTCTCAGAAAGAAAGAACTTGCGTTTCTATAATGGGAACAAATTGCTTAACAGCCAATGAAGTATTTCTGAAGTGTTGTAATGTAGGAAATGCAGCAGCCACTTTGCACACAGCAAGCTCCCACATATAGCAATGTGGTAATGACCAGATAAATCTGTTGTAGTGATGTTGATTGAGGAATTGGCCAGGACACCAGAGGTTCTCCCCTGCTCTTCATGAATATTGGCCATGGAATCTTACATCCTTGTAACCCTCATCCACGCTTTTCTTACCGCTGGGCTTGAGCTCCTGCTGCCCATGTCTGTGATGTCTTCGGGACTGGAGTGAGATTTAGCTGGGTTTGGTATAAGATATATGAGACCGGCTTTTTCTTTTATTCTATTTTAGTTTCACTTCCCCTTTGCTAGTTTGTGTGTTCTACAGCTGCCTCTAGAGTGCACAATGCAATTGCAATTTCAAAACAATACAGCACTAGTGTCTTAATTCACACTAAGTCCCATTCACACCACCCCGTGCTTGCATTCTTGCTACATTGGCTCCAGCAATGTCGCAATTTTTAACATTCTCATTCCTGTTCTCAAATCCTTTCATTGCATTGCCTCTGTAACCTCCTCCAACCCCACAACCCTCCATGATATCTATGCTCCTGCACTTCTGGCTTCTTAAGCACCCTGATTTTAATCGCTCCACCATTGGCGACCTCGGCCCTAAGCTCTGGAATTCCCTCCCTAAACCTCTCCACCTCTCTTTCCCTCTTTAAGACATTCCTTACAGCTTACCTCTTTGACCAAGCTTTTGGTCACCTAACCTAATAATTCTGTTCGATATTCGCTCCCTTGAAGCATTTTGGAATGTTTTACTAAGTTAACAACACTATATAAATTTACGTAGTTGTTACATAGAATAACCTAGAAACGGGCCATTCGGCCCAACAGGTCTATACTGGTGTTTATGCTCCACATAAACTTCCCCCCACTCCTCTTCATCTCACCCTATCAGCACATCCTATGCTTTTCTCCCTCATGTACTTATTTAGCTTCCTCTTAAATGCACCTAAGCTATCCACCTCAACTACACCATGTGGTAGCAACCAGGTAAATTGCTTCTTCAGAGAGCCAGCGCAGACACGACAGGCCTAATGGCCTCTTCCTGTGTATAACGATTCTGTGAAGATCTGCAGTCTCACAACTCTGGGTAAGGAAGTATATTTATGGCCCCTAGTTCTGGTCTCCCCCAGAAATGAAAATATCTCCTCTCCATCTATCCTATCAAGCTCCTTCACAATTTTACATATCAGGTCACCCCTCAGCCTTCTCTTTTCTAGAGGAAAAAACTCCAGCTTTTTGTTGAGTGCAATAGGATTGGGTCAAATATGCCAATGGATTTATTTATCCAAGTGGCTTTGTGCGAATGGGAGGTGTTGTAGGTGTGCCCTCTGATCCACTGAGCCTGCCGCACCTTCTGTGTTTTATTTCCCTCAAACTGCTTATCTCAATGGCCCTTGTTGCTGATTCTGTTCTCAGTCCTATCGATTGATGGGGAAGCAGTTGAGACTAACTTTGGGAGGAAGGCATAAAGATTGCAGGTGGCAGTATATGTGTTGCTGTAATTTTGCACGCTGCTTTGTTTTAGACAGCACAAAGTCAAGTGGAAAGCGTGTGGTTGGTGATGTGGCTTACAACGAGGCCAAGCAGGTGGCTTCCTACATCACTCCTGTGCCTGGTGGCGTGGGACCCATGACTGTCTGCATGCTTATGGCGGTGAGTTTGCCCATCTTATACTGTAACTCTACCAACTTCACTGCTGTTTTGGAAGAGATTGGTTCAGTGAGAAAGTCTTTCATAGAGAGAGGTTTTTCATAGAGAGATACAGCACTGAAACAGGCCCTTCGGCCCACCGAGTCTGTGCCGACCAATAACCACCCATTTATACTAATCCTACATTAATCCCATATTCCCTACTACATCCCCACCATTCTCCTACCACCTACCTACACTAGGGGCAATTTACAATGGCCAAATTACCTATCAACCTGCAAGTCTTTGGCTGTGAAAGGAAACTGGAGCACCCGGTGGAAACCCACGCGGTCACAGGGAGAACTTGCAAACTCCGCACAGGCAGTACCCAGAACCGAACCCGGGTCACTGGAGCTGTGAGGCTGCGGTGCTAACCACTGCGCCACTGTGCCGCCCCCCCGTCTTGCGAGGGTCTTTGAGCTGGAGTGCACATCCTGAATGAAATCCATGGTTTGCTCATGCACTTGCATAGCCTCTTCATGGAGACTGTATGAGACACTATGGGGAGACATTGGTGCAGTGGTAATGTCATTGAACTAGTGATCCAGAGGCCCAGGTTGATGTCCTGGGGATATGTGATGAAATCCCACCATAGCAGCTGGTGGAATTTAAATTCAATTAATTCATCAATTCAGTTAATTCATATAAATCTGGAATTGAAAGCTAGTCTTAGTTTTATGGCACCATTACTATTATAGATTGTCGTGAGCATACGAATTAGGAGCAGGAGTAGGCCGCTCGGCCCCTCGAGCCTGCTCCGCCATTCAATAAGTTAATGGCTGAACTGATCACTCCACATTCCCGCCGACCCCCGATAAATACATGAGGGAGAAAGGAATAGAAGGTTTTGCTGATAGGGTTAGCTGAATTAAATAGAGTGGAAGGAGTCTCGTGTGGAGCATAAGGTCCAACATTGACCATTTAGCCCAGGTGGCCTGTTTCTGTGCTGTAGTTGCGATGAAAGCTAAGCGGTACAGATGAGGTCCCCTGCACAGTACAACAGTGTGTCCTGAATAAAGCCACAGCCTATTCCAAACATTATCCTGCCTGATGGTCTGCATCCCAGAATACTTAAGCAAGTGGCCGTAGAAATAGTGGATGCATTGGTGGTCATCTTCCAAGATTCTATAGACTCTGGAACAGTTCCTACAGATTGGAGGGTAGCTAATGTAACCCCAATAAAAAGGGAGGTAGAGAGAAAGCAGGGAATTATAGACCAGTCAGCCTGATGTCGGTAGTGGGAAGAATTCTGGAGTCCATTATCAAAGATTTTATAGCAGAACACTTGGAGAACAGTGGTAGAATCAGACAGAGTCAGCATGGATTTACGAAGGAAACGGCTATATCTGAACAGCTAGAAACTGAGAGAGGGGAATATGCAGCGAGACCTGGGTATTCGCGTACACCGGTCGCTGAAGGTAAGCATGCAGGTCCAACAGGCGGTTAAAAAGGCAAATGGTATGTTGGCCTTCATAGCGAGAGGATTCGAGTACAGGAGCAGGGATGACTTGCTGCAATTATACAGGGCCTTGGTGAGGCCACACCTGGAATATTGTGTACAGTTTTGTTCTCATCTGAGAAAGTATGTTCTTGCTATAGAGGGAGTGCAGCGAAGGTTTACCAGACTGATTCCTGGGATGACGGGACTGACATGAGGAGAGATTGAGTCGGTTAGGATTATATTCGCTGGAGTTCAGAAGAGTGAGAGGGGATCTCATAGAAACCTATAAAATTCTAACAGGACTTGACAGGGTAGATGCAGGAAGGATGTTCCCGATGGTGGGGGAGTCCAGAACCAGGGGTCATAGTCTAAGGCTACGGGGTAAACCTTTCAGGACTGAGATGAGGAGAAATTTCTTCACCCAGAGTGTGGTGAACCTGTGGAATTCGCTACCAGAGAAAGCAGTTGAGGCCAAAACATTGTATGTTTTCCAGAAGCAGTTAGATATAGCTCTTGGGTTTAAAGGGATCAAAGGATATGGGGCGAAAGCGGGAACAGGTTACTGCGTTGGATGATCAGCCATGTTCATAATGAATGGCGGAGCAGGCGCGAAGGGCCGAATGGCCTACTCCTTCTCCTATTTTCTATGTTTGGGGAAGGCTGCTGTATCCTGTGGAACCAGGTGATACCATCAGAAGAATAGAGAAGAAAAATGGAGAAAAAAGGAAAAACATAGGATGCTATGGGGAGCAAGGTAGGAGATTGCTGGGGCCCTGGCAGAGATTTTTGTATCATCGTTAGCCACGGGTGAGGTACCAGAAGACTGGAGGATAGATAATGTTGTGCCTTTATTTAGGAAGGGCAACAGGGGTAAACCAGGGAACTACAGGCCGGTGAGCCTTACATCAGTGGTGGGAAAGTTATTGGAAGGGATTCTGAGAGACAGGATTTATAAGCATCTGGAAAGGCATGGTCTGATTAGGGATAGTCAGCATGGCTTTGTGAGTGGGAAATCATGTCTCACGAATTCAATTGAGTTTTTTGAGGTGGTGACCAAGAGGATTGACGAGGGCAGGGTGATGGACGTTGTCTACATAGACTTTAGTAAGGACTTTGACAAGGTCCCGCATGGTAGACTGGTCCAGAAGGTTTGAACAAATGGGATCCAGGGTGAGCTAGCAAATTGGATACAAAATTGGCTTGGTGATAGGAGGCAGAGGATGGTAGTGGAGGGTTGTTTTTCAGATTGGAGGCCGGTGACCAGTGGTGTGCCGCAGGGATTGGTGCTGGGCCCTCTGTTGTTTGTCATATATATTAATGACTTGGATGTGAATGTAAGGGGCATGATTCGTAAATTTGCAGATGACACCAAAATTAGTGGTATAGTGGACAGTGAAGAAGGTTGTCTAAGGTTACAACAGGATATAGATCAACTGGGAAAGTGGGCAAGGGAGTGGCAAATGGAATTTACGCAGACAAGTGTGAAGTGATGCATTTTGGGAAGTTAAACCAGGGCAGGACATATACAGTGAATGGCAGGGCCCCGGGGAGTGTTCTTGAGCAGAGAGACCTCGGGGTGCAAGTACATAGTTCCCTGAAAGTGGCAACACAGGTAGACAGGATGGTGAAGAAGGTGTATGGCATGCTTGCCTTTATCGGCCGAGGCATTGAGTACAAGAGTTGGGACGTTACATTACAGTTGTACATAACGTTGGTTAGGCTGCATTTGGAGTACTGTGTGCAGTTTTGGTCGCCGCAAAGGTAAGATGTGATTAAGCTAGAGAGGGTGCAGAAAAGATTCACAAGGATGTTGCCTGGTTTGGAGGGCTTGAGTTATAAAGCGAGATTGGATAGGCTGGGTCTATTTTCCCTGGAGCGAAGGAGGCTGAGAGGGGACATGATAGAGGTATATAAAATTATGAGAGGCATAGATAGGGTAGATAGCCAGAGTCTGTTTCCCATGGTAGGGGTGACTAAAACTAGGGGGCATAGATTTAAGGTGAGAGGGAGGAGGTTTAAAGGGGATCAAAGGGGTAAATTTTTCACACAAAGTATTGTGGGTATCTGGAATGAGCTGCCAGAGGAGGTGGTGGAAGCAGGAACAGTAGCAACATTTAAGAGGCATCTGGACAGGTACTTGAATGAGCAAGGCATAGAGGGATATGGAATTAATGCAGGCAGGTGGGATTAGTATAGATCGGCATGATGGTCGGCATGATGGTCGGCATGGACGCGGTGGGCCGAAGGGCCTGTTTCTATGCTGTATGACTCTTAAAAAAAAACACAGCATGGAACTGCATTGTGTTGATGGAAATTTTATTCTTGACCTTTTGCGTTCTCTGTGACAGAATACCATTGAGGGTGCAAAACGTTATTTGGAGAACTGCAAGCCAGGCAAGTGGCCCATTCACTACACGAAGCTTAAACGTGTGGAGCCAGTCCCGAGGTAGGTGTATGAGCTCTCTGCATCCTTTTTTTTTGTTATTCATTCACAGGATGTGAGTGTCGCTGGCAAGCTCAGGATTTGTTGCCCCTTTTGACAAGGTGGTGATGAGGCGCCTTCTTGAACCACTGCAGTCCATGTGACAATATTGAAAATGCTGGTCCCTTTAACTAAACAGGACTCATTTCAGTGTTTATAGAGAGCAGGTGATGCTCATTATAGTTTTGTATTTAAGGACTGGGTTTTTGCCCAGTTGGGGAATTTCCTCTGGACAGAGTTAGTCCAGAAGGAAAGAGTGGAAACTGATGTTTGGACTGAACTGTGAATTGCCAATAAAACAGTTGTGGATTAGAGACGGTCATTTGCTTCTTAATTTTGGTGACTGGACATCTGCCTGTTTAACATGGTAGTAGAGGATTAACTTCAATCTCTTCAGGTGGGAATATAAAGAAAAACATAGTTCCTTTCTCTAACCAAAGCAAGGCTCCTGGTGGCTTTAGGGGTGAAATGGCTGGGTCACGCTGTAGGCTCTCGAACTGGTCTTTTAATGTGGACTCGGGTCACTTCCCTAACCAAGAGGAAGCAAGGTATGGCCTTGGCTTTGTCTTTACCAGGAAAAAGCAAGATTAGAAATTAAGTATTTTTGGAACTGAACGTTACTGACTTGGATACTGAAGAGGGATTGCCAATTCTAATACAATTTATGGACAGGATCGACAAAAAAGATGATTTGTTGGAAGCCTATGAGGCACAGTCGACTTTTGATAAATTCAAGAAGACGGACAATCAGTCCATGGACGAATGTGTCATGGAATTTGATGGGTTATATAACAGACTAAAAAAATTCAGTCGAGAAATTCTTGAGTCTGTGCTTGCGTGCAAATTGTTAGATTGTGCACAGGTCTCTCCTCTAAATAGACTTTTGGTTTCGACAGGGGTGCACTTCCATGGTAAAGATTCTCTTTTTAAGCAAATGACTGCAGCCCTAAAGAAATTGTTGGGAAAACAATCATTTCCGGATACCTTTATGTCACAAATTGGAAATTCTGCAGTGAGACAGAGAATGGAGGACTCCATGATTACTGGCTCTCAAAATCGACGGGGGACCTAGTCGTGGGCGCTTGTACAGAGAGAGAGTTGCTGACAGACCTTTTGAAGTGGGTCGCACTTATGATAGATCTATGGATCAAAACAGAAGGCAAGGTTGGGATGATAACCGGCGAACGAATCCCAGAGATGCGCAGGGAGTGGTTAATAAGTTAAATATGTGAGTCTAAGTATCACAATGCAAGGAATTGTCCTAGAACCAGGAATTGAGTATTTGAAGTGACTCATGAGATGGACAGTTCTGATGATGAATATGATAATAATGAACGACATGGCAATATCATATTGGTGACCGAAAACATGAGTCGGGCCATGAGCATTTTGGTTGCCGATTCATTCAGTTGTGCGATATTAGATAGTGGCTGTCCCTCAATAGTGTGTGGAGTCGATTGGCTGAACTGTTACTTGGAATCCCTTGACAAGGCAGATGGAAGTAAAGATAGAGAAGATGAAAGTGATACTTGCTTTAGGTTTGGAGACGATAATACGTTAACGTCTTTAAAGAGAGTGGTCCTCCCATGTGAAATAGCAGGAATGCGTCATTTCGTCAGCACTGATGTGGTCCAGAGTGACATACCACTGTTGATGAGTAAATCTTTGATGAAAAAAGCAAAGATGAGTTTGGACATGGAGAATGACAAAGCGTTTGTCTTTGGTAAATTTACAATTCACTGGATCAGGACATTGTTTTCTCAAAGGAATACAATAGAGTGTTTCTCGCTGAGAAGTTCAAGAAGTATTATTGACGTCTGGAGACAAGAGTCTGTCTAATGAGGAGGATTATCTGGAAGTTGCACAGACAATTTTCCCATCCTTCATCGCAGAAATTAAAGCTACTACTAAAGGATGGCGGAGTTATGGATAAAGAATACGACTCCCTTGTTGAACAAATCACATCTCAATGTGACATATGTATTAAATATCGGAAGACACCACCGCGCCCGGTTGTGAGTGTCCCATTAGCTCGGGAATTTAATGAAGTGGTGGCTATGGACCTGAAAGTGTGGGGCAGAAATCATGGGATAATCGATGACATGTTACACAAAATACTGGCGGATCAACCGAACTGTTAAGCTACAAACGGCTCTGGCATGGGCAGTACATGCAAAAAAAACTCTACAAATGGTGGGGGGGTGGTGTAGCCCTTACCAATTGGTATACGGCCGTAATCCAAAATTGCCTTCCATACTATGTGACGATCCTCCGGCCCTGGAGGGAACGATTATTAGCTGTACTTTCTCCGCTTACCTAAATGCGCTACATGCTGGCAGGAGAGCGTTTATCCAAGCTGAAGCATCAGAAAAAATTCAGAGAGCATTAAGACATTGCATAAGACGGTCTGGGGAAGACTTTAGTTCTGGCGATCTTGTTTATTATAAGAGAGAAGGGCATAGGGAACGGAAAGGTCCGGGAAAAGTCATTGGACATGATGGGAAAATTTTAGTAATACAACATGGGACTCAAACCATAACAGCACATTGTTTGCGGGTTCTAGGGATGCGTTATGAATTTTCCAACACCGAGAACATGGGAGAAGGTGATGATCATGAGGCACCATCTACATCGTATACCCTTGCATTCTGTGATTTTGAGCCAGAGGGGTGGGATCTGAGAGATCAAGAAATAGATACTGATACCCGTACTGTCCGGGAAAAACAAAAAGAAGCCATCTCAGTTGCCCAAAGTAGGTTCTGGGGTGGTGTACCAGCTAGCCAGTTCCAATAACAGGAGGGACGAGCAGGGAAGTTTACAGGAAAATACAAAAATCGGTTAAATGTCCAAGAAAGAGGGACCAGAAGTGAAGGGCATGGATTGGCAAACAGGTGTTCAAGAATGGAGAATGAGAAAACGTAGCTCGAGTTCAGATAATGATTCAGGAGATGCGTCTGGGAGGAGAAAAAGGTCGCGTACAGTTGAAAGGACCTCTAGTAGACATTTTGATAGGGGTAGTACAGAGAGAACTCAATGTGAGAGAGGCCGCATCCTGATGAGGCAACGGTGTAGCCTAGATAGTGGAGAAACTTCTGTGGATATGGTCAGAAGCAGAAGTCCCCATGTTCGTGAAACATTCATAGCCGCTAATAGGTTAGAAGATCGGGCAATAAGAGAGAGTTAGATAGTTGGAGAGAATTTGGGGTATAATCAGAGGCTGTGGATAGGGGCCAACCTGCTCTATCACACAGATGGATTTGTACAGAAAAAGTCCTACCAGATGGGACCTGCAAGGCCAAGGCTCGGTTGGTGGCCAGAGGTTTTGAGGAGTGCTTGGGGCATAAAGATATCAGGGTAGATTCTCCAACCGTGGGAAAGGTGATTGAGAGTCTTTTTGGCTATTTTAGCAACTTATCCTTGGAGGTGCAATTCCATAGATATCAAAGCAGCTTTCCTTCAGGGTGACCTGCATCAGAGGGAAGTGTTTCTCCAGTCTCCGAAGGAAACATCAAACATAGAGGGGAAGTTCTGGAAGTTGAATGAATGTGTTTATGGGTTGAATAATGCTTCCCGGGTATGGTATTTTTCGGTGAGAGCAATTCTGTTACAGTTAGGGTGTTTACAACTGCAGGCGGATCATGCAATGTTTTATTGGCACTATAATGGAAAACTTTTGGGTATCTTTATGATGCATGTGGACGATTTTTTGTGGGGTGGTACTAATGAGTTTGAAAAGAATGTTATTCATCGAATTATGACAATTAAAAATTGGCAGTCAAGCTCCTGGGGCTTTTAAATATATGGGTTTGGAGATAAAACAGGGTGAGTCGGATGTAGTTTTACATCAACGTTCTTACTTGCAAAATGTCACTCCCATCACATTGGGCGCACCAGATCGGGACAGAAAGTCGCAGCTACGTCTAAGGATGAAATGGAACAGTTGAGGAGTCTTGTCGGAGAGCTCAATTGGTTAGCCTCACAGACGAGACCGGATGCAAGTTTTGATGTGTTAGAACATAGTCTTGTGATGAAACATCCTAAGGTTGAAGACATCCTGAGGGTGAACAAAACATTAAAAATAGACAAGCATATGCTGAAGTTCCCTGTTTTGGGTGATTTCAAAAATATGAAATTAATAATTTTTAGTGATGCCTCACATGTAAACCTTGGTGATGGATTTTCCAGTGCAGGAGGGTTTGTGATATTCCTTGTGGGAGAGAATGGTAAAAGTTGCCCACTGGCATGGGAGGCCAAGAAAATAAGAAGAATGGTGAAGAGCACACTAGCTGCTGAAACTCTTGTACTCGTGGATTCTGTTGATAAGGCGCTATATTTGTCCAAGATTTTGGAAGAAATGTTATATAAAAGTGAGACTGAAAAGACAATACAAATTGAATGTTACATAGATAATAGATCTCTGGGATAATATACATTCAATATACAGGGCGGCGCAGTGGTTAGCACCGCAGCCTCACAGCTCCAGGGACCCGGGTTCGATTCCGGGTACTGCCTGTGTGGAGTTTGCAAGTTCTCCCTGTGTCTGCGTGGGTTTCCTCCGGGTGCTCCGGAGGATAGACATAGCCAGTTTGAAGCAAATATTGGAAAGGAAGGAAATCTCTAAGCTGAGATGGGTGGATTCTAGTCATCAACTATCAGACTGTTTTACTAAGAGGAATGCCTGTTCTGAAAAGCTATTGACGGTTCTAGAAGGAGGATATCTCGCTATGTAATGTTTGGGAATCTAAAATTTTTATATATATACTTATCTGTACATATGGCTTTTTTCTTAAAAGAAAGGGAATCTGACTATTGAAAATGCTGGTGCCTTTAATTAACAGGGCTCATTTCAGTATTAATAGAGAGCAGGTGATGCTTATTATAGTTATGCATTTAAGGGCTGGGTTTTTGCCCAGTTGGGGAGTTACCTCTGGACAGAGTTAGTCCAGAAGGAAAGAGTGGAAACTGATGTTTGGACTGAGCTGTGAATTGCCAATAAAACAGTTGTGGATTAGAGACGGTCATTTGCTTCCTCATTTTGGTGACTGGACATCCGGTGTAGGTACCTCTACAGTGCTGTTAGGGAGAAAGTTCCAGGTTTTTGACTAGTGACAGTGAAGGAATAGCGATATAGTTCCAAGCCAGGATAGTGTGTGTCTCGGAACTTGCAGGTGGTGGTGTTCCCGTGCATCTGCTGCCCTTGTCCTTCCAGGTGATAGAGATTTGCATCTCAGATCAAAATTGAAGTAGAAGCAGTGAATTCTGTACAAACAAAAAAATATATAGGGACAGAGTAGATAGGGGAAAAAACTGTCCCCATTGGCGGAAGGGTCAAGAACCAGAGGACTCCGATTTAAGGTGATTGGCAAAAGAACCAACGACGACATGAGGAACAGCTTTTTTCTGCAGCAAGTGGTTAGAATCTGGAATGCACTGTATGAGATTGTGGTGGAGGCAGATTCAATCAGGGCTTTCCGTAGGGAATTGGATAAGCACCTGAAGACAAAAATAATTTCAGGCCTACAGGGAAAGTGGAGGAGTAGGACTAGCTGAGTTACTCTTGCAGAGAGCTGGCATAGACATGACTGGCTGGCCTTATGTGCTTTAACCATTCTCTGATTCATGCAGAACTCTTGGATAGAGGCACCATCAAAGTTGATATTTTGTGTAAAACCCTTTCCCCCTTTCCCACCATCCAGTGTGACGTAGAGTGATGCTCCGATGTCATCCCAGTGGTACTGTTCGTCATGCCATCTAAATAGGAGCTCCGTAGTCATTCATCTGCTTCTAGCTCTCTGGAGGGTTTGCTCGATAACTGCACTGCCCAATGTGATACTCGTACTGACGATGGAAGGTTCCGGTACAATTCCTGATTTGTGCTGGGTTGGCTGCAGTTGACCTCAATACCTCGGGGATAGCATTCTCATTCCTGATCATTATACAGGCCTTTGCTGTAAAGTGTGCCTGCCTGGGTACAGATACAGATCAGCCATGATCTCATTGAATGGCAGAACAAGCTGAATGGCCTCCTCCTATTCCTGTGGGTGACTGACAATCCAATGAACCTCGGTGTTTAAAGCTTATATAGCACGGTTTCAGGATGTCTCAAAGCACTTTACAGCCATTTAAGTAGTTTTAAGGTATTGTCACTGTTGTAATGTAGGAAACACAGTAGCCAATTTGTGCACAGCTAGATCCCACAATCAGCAACATAATAATTGCCAGTTTATCCATTTTTAGTAACGTTGGTTGGGGGATAAATATTGGCCAGGATGCCAGAGAGAACTTCTCCACTCTTCCAAGGTGGTCGTGGAATCTTTTTACGTCTAACTGAGAGGGCAAACAGGGCCTCGGTTTAATGTCTCATCTGAAAATGGAACCTCCAACGGAGCAGCACTCCCTCAGTACTGCACGGAGTGTCAGCCTTCGGAGTGGGACTTGAACCTATGGCCTTCTGACTCAGAGGCGGGAGAGTTCTGCCCACTGAGCCATGGTTGTTATGAATTATATCACTTAGGTGATGAGCTGGAGGGCTGCCACTAGCCACCAGCATGCATTAGGGCTTTATGAGAGGTGGTGAAAATCTGAGCTCAATGCAGTGGTGCTGGGTGTCTTGTGTACTAAATGTTTGGGTTTATTTTAATTATAAAAAATATTATTTCCCACCAGTGACATTGTGATTTCACGGTCTTGCACACCAAAGCACATCAGCCGCATGGCTAAGGAGGTTGGTTTGTTATCCGATGAAGTGGAGCTCTATGGGAAGTCGAAGGCAAAGGTGCTTCTGTCCACATTCGAACGCCTGAAGGACCAACCAGATGGGAAATATGTAGTCGTCACGGGGTATGGCTGGCCTTTCTTTCTTAGAGTCAAGCTTTTATTGTGGAGAGGGAAGGGGAGAAAAAGACTGGTGTATTTCTAAAATAACGATAATGGTTTGTATTGTAGTATCACCCCCACACCTCTCGGCGAAGGCAAGAGTACCACCACGATCGGCTTGGCACAGGCCATTGGCGCTCACCTGGACATTAATGTTTTTGCTTGTGTTCGGCAGCCATCTCAGGGCCCAACCTTTGGGATTAAAGGTAACCTCCATCGTAATCTCCAACCTCCATTTCATTTATGACTGGCTCTTAAATTTGAATCTACTGAGTATCCATCAGATTATTCCAAGCACAGTGCATGTTGGGCTTGTAAATTGCATTATTATTGATTTGTGTAATCAGAAACACCTCTGGATCCCTGCCCTAGACATTCCAAAGCAAGAGAACTGTAAACTCACTCAAGTCTTGCACTCATCCTTTGAGCTACTTCCGATTACGCCTCTGTGAAACGCTTTGGAATGTTTTTCTACAGGAAAGGCTCAATAGAAATGCAAGTTGTTACTGATTGGGGCAATCTGTGAACAGTCATTTTGTGTAGAATCCCTTTTGCATGACATGACTTTTCACTCCAGCATTGTTTCAACAGGGAGAGTTCTGTACAGCATGGGTTAGCAAACTGAGGTCCAGCTAAACCCTAGACAATTCATGAGGGGGGTCCCAAAGGGTCTGCGAGATCATAGGAACAGGAATAGCCATTCAGCCATTTGAGCCTGTTCCTCCGTTCAACTATATCATGGTTGTCTCTATATCTTACAAGGATAAGGGTCGGTCATTTAAAACTGAGATGAGGAGAAATTTCTTCACTCGGAGGGTGGAATTCTCTACCCCAGAGAGCTGTAGATACTCAGTCATTATATGAAAGCTAGATCGATGCTAAGGGAATCGGCAGATATGAGTGTAGGTTGGGAAAGTGGTGTTGAGATAGACCAGTTGTGATCGTATTGAATGGCCAAGCAGGCTCGAGGGGCTGTGTGGCCTACTCGTGCTCCTATTTCTTGTGTTCTTATATATACAAGTCCTTTCCTTTTTAATATAATATTCTCAGGGCTACAAAACCAATGGAAGTGCCTCTAGTTCCATGTGCAGTGACTCCAATCTGTCTGTTGCTATGTTCCAGGTGGAGCAGCAGGGGGTGGATATTCCCAGGTTATCCCGATGGAAGAGGTAATGTATCACTGTGGTAGGATGCTGATTCAGAGCTTGCCTTGTCTTGTACTCGCTCAGGCATCCTACCTAGAACTGACAATTTCACGATTCAAGTTTGTTTTGTAAATTACTATAATATTTACAGTAAATGAAAGGCTTTTGACTTTTCTAAAACGTTTTTCGTATTTTTGACATTTGTGTCTGTCTCTGTATAGATGTAACTCCTTTCTTTTTTCTTTTCACACACATTTCACACACCAACAGATAGTAATGAGTTAAACTGGTTGCAGGACTTGTCCCAATGATGCTCTGAGTAACCCCTGAGAGAGTTGCTCTTTCCCACCCGCCTTTCATCTTTTTGGTTGGGTGGGGGTGGGTGGGCGTGTGTCGAGCATCTCGTGTAGCCAGTGAGAGGTAGCAGCTTAATCACAAGCCTGTAACTGCTGCCAATCTTGACCCTCTGTAAACCCCTTCTCTATTTTCCCCCGTATGGAGTCACCCGGCATTCTCCATCCTCACCATTGAAATCTCTCCCCAAGTATTGTCTCCTTATGATCAGTCTCCGTTTTCCTCCTACTTCAAGTTGTGTCCTTTTTTTAACCTTCCCCCGCCCCCATTTGCCATTCAGCTTTTTAACCAGTGATGCGCTCTGAAACGCTTCTGATCGAGGGCCGCTGGATAAATCCAATTGCTGCCTCCCAGCAGCTGTGCAACTGAGAACAGGAACACTGTTGGAAGGTTGAGGGAAGGGAGGAGTGCATACCCTGTCTCAGGCATGCTTCCAATTTTTCTTCCTGGCAAAGCTCTCTGATGGTGCCCTTGTTCTTGCAGTTCAATCTTCATCTGACGGGCGACATCCACGCCATCACTGCCGCCAACAATCTGGTTGCCGCCGCCATTGACGCTCGTATGTTCCATGAAGCCACGCAATCTGACAAGGTATCATCTTCAAAGAATCTGTCTACCAGCAGTAGGGTAATAAATAAATACGGCCTGATGATCTCACTTTCTTTTGTTGCAGGCTCTATATGATCGTCTGGTGCCTTCCAATAAAGGAGTTAGGTCATTCAGCAAGATTCAACTAAAGAGATTGCAGGTGCGAGTCCAGTATAGGAACAGGAGTAAGCTATTTAGCCCCTCAGGCCTGTACTTCTATTCAATGAGATCGTGGCTGATCTGTGACCTAACTCCACATACCCACATTTGCCCCGTATCCCTTAATACCTGAGGTTAACAAAAATCTATCAATCTCAGATTTAAAATTAAACTTGCATTAATTTCCAAACTTCTGCCACCTTTTTATGTATAGAGTGTTTCCTAATTTTACTCCTGAAAGGTCTGGCTCTGTCTTTTAGGTTATGTCGCCCAGTCCTAGACTCCCAACCAGTGGATCTTCTATCTCAGCTACACCTTCTTACAGTATCCCCATATCCCTTGACTACCTTAGTGTCTAAAAATCTATCAATCTCTGACTTGAATATATTCAATGACTGTCCACAGCTCTCTGGGGTAGAGAATACCAGAGGTTTTGAAGAAATGTCTTCTCATCTCAGTCCATTCAGACAAGGTACTGCCATGCATGGCCTTCTGGTCATGGGCAGTAGCCCCTCAGTTAACAGTGCCTTCGCAATGATTCACCACCTGCCTGGCTTAGCTGGTTTTCTATGAATTATGCTTCCTAATCTGCAATTTCTCTTCTCTTCAGAAACTTGGAATTAACAAAACTGACCCCACTTCCTTAACTGATGAAGAAATAAATCGCTTTGTGAGGCTGGACATTGAACCTGATACTATCACGTGGCAAAGAGGTATCAATCCACTTTGAATCTGCTGTGCATTACAGTGCAACCCTATCGATACGGTTCACGGTAGTGTATATGATGGCTATGTAATAGTTTTCTCTCTCCCTGAGGCACTATCACCACTACACAACCCTTCTTTATCTGCATTCATGTTCACCCATGGTCCATGCTGACATCGCTATTGCACCACAGGACTTCTGACTTTAACTCTGGAGTTCTTCCTATTATCCCTATTTCCTACTTCCCATTTACTATTGGGTTTTTGTGGATCCTAATTTTTTTTTTTTACATAGCTAGCCCTTGGAAATAGAGCCTTTCCTGTATCCATTCAAACGCGTATTTTGGCTACCGCTCTTGACCCAATCCCATCACTTCTATTTTTTTTACAGGGGAAAGGGCAGTGGAGTAGGACTAGGTAAGTTGCCTTTGCAGAGATCCAGCATGGACTCAACAGGTCGAATGTCCTCCTTCCGTGCTGTAATTATTCTGTGATTCTATGCCTAGGCTCTAAGCTCTGGAATTCTCTCCCTAAACCTCTCCACCTCTTACCTCTCTCTCTTTTAAGATGCTCCTTAAAACCTATCTCTTTCACCAAGCTCTTAGCCATATGTCCTAATGTCTCCTTACGTGGCTCGGTATCAGATTTTTCTTTATAATGCTTCTGTGAAGCACCTTGGGTCTGAAACTAGTGTCTTAAACTTCAGTAAAGGCAATTACAAAGTTATGAAGACAGAGTTGGCTACAGTGGACTGGAAGAATGGGTTAAAAGGTAACATAAAAGCAAAATACTGCAGATGCTGTAAATCTGAAATAGAAACAAGAAATGCTGGAAATACTCAGCAGGTCTGGCACCATCTGTGGAGAGAGAAGCAGAGTTAGCGTTTCAGGACCTGAAACGTTAACTCTGCTTCTCTCTCAACAGATGTTGCCAGACCTGCTGAGTATTTCCAGCATTTCTTGTTTCTATATTAAAAGTAAATATGATAGAGAAGCAGTGACAGACATTTAAGGTGATGTTTCATAACTCCCAACAATGATATATATCATTGAGAAAGAAAGACTCTAAGAAGGATGCACTATCTGTGACTAACTAAGGAAATTAAGGATGGTATCAAATTGAAAGAAAAGGCATACAATGCTGTGGAGACTAGTGATAAGCTAGAAGCTTGGGAAAATTTTGAAAAACCAGCAAAGGATGACTTGGGGGAAAAAAAGGGAGAAATTAGAAAAGGAGATTGGACTGGGAAGCAATCTAAAATCGGACAGTAAAAGCTTCTTCAAATGTATAAAAAGGAAGAGAGTAGCTAAAGTAAATATTGGTCCCTTAGCGGATGAGACTGGGCAATTAATAATGGGAAACAAGGAAATGACAGTGAATTTGAACAAGTATTTTATATCTGTCTTCGCTTAGTGCCTGACCGAGGGATCGGGCATCGGGAATTGGTGGGGCGGTGGGGGGCCACTGAGGGCCACCCCCACGAGACCCGTTCTGCTCTCGCCTACTTTAAGCCTGGTTCCAGTGCCACTCCTCGGTGTCTGGTTGCCGATTGGCCAGCAGCTCTGCAAGGCAGGAACTTTCAGTGACGGGGTCCTTAATCCTATGGAAGGCCCGCCGTTGTCCAGTTAAGTGCTCGATTGGCACTAAATTCGGTGGGCTTCCTCTAGAAGAGGGGACACGGGGAACTCGCTGTCGATTTCCCCCGAAGACAAGACCTCTGCTGCGATCATACAATTCCCCCCACCCTCCCTTGGTGTCCTCCTCACAACTTGCTTTCCTACCTATCTTTGTATCACCTGCAAATTTGACTCCAATACACTCAGTCCCTTTGTTCAAGTCATTAATATAGATCGTAAATAGTTGAGGCCCCAGCACTGATCCATGTGGCACTCCACTAGTTACAGCTTGCCAACCTGAAAATGACCCATTTATCCTGACTCTCTGTTTCCTGTTAATTAGCAAGCAACCTAGTTGTTATCAAACCCCTACCGAAAAGCTTAAAAGGAATAAGACTACCCGGCATCAACCTAGACACTGGAACAGCTCTGTGGGTGTACCTACACCACATGGACTGCATCTGTTCAAGGCAATTAGGGATAAGCAACAAATGCTGGCCTAGCCAGTCACACCCACATCCCATGAAACAAATAATAAAAAAAAGGAAATACAGCAGGTCTGCCTGGCAGCATCTGTGGAGAGAGACAGAGCTAACGTCTTAGGTCAATAACCTTTTGTCAGAACTGTCATTCACCTTGTTAGTGTCTCTCATACATATTTTATGTTTTAAAGTGATGGATACGAACGACAGGTTCCTGAGGAAGATAACGATTGGCCAGTCCAGCACTGAGAAGGGATACACCAGAACAGTAAGCCTTTCATTTTCTTTCCTCTTTCTCCTCACCCTGCGCCCACAGTCTGAAAGGAGACTGAACTATTCCTTGGGTCGGGAGCCTTGCCCCGAACCAGAGGGCACCCAAATTATCTGGTTGAGTTATGGCTGGAGCATTTCGGGAAGGTGAAGTGTCCCAACATACATCAAATCAACAGCACAGGTCTATGCTGGTGTTTATGCTCCACCCGAGCTTTCTCCCACCCAACTTTATCTCATATCATCTATTCCTTTCTCTTCCACGAGTTTATCTAGCTTCCGCTTAAATGCATCTTTGCTTCACCTCAACTACTCCTTGTGGTATCAAGTTCCACATTCTCTCCACTGTTCAGTAAAGAAGTTCCTCCTGAATTCCCTATTGGATTTATTGGTGACTATCTTGTATTTTATGGTTCTGGACTCTCCCACAAGTGGGAACATTTTCTCTACATCTTACGCGATCAAAACCTTCATAATTTTAAACCCCTCAGTCCTCTCTTTTCTAGAGAAAAGAGCCCCAGCCTGTTCAACCTTTTCCTGCTGAGTATAATCTGTCAGTTTCATGGGTAAAAGTGACAGAGTGAGAGGGAGAACCTGTGCAAGTTGCCTCCACCATGAAGAACTGCATCTCCCAAATTTCCAAGTTGATGGGGGTTTGCAGAGTTGCCTGTGATATCGTTTAGGAGAGTAAGCGAGATCATTGGAACTTCCAGTAGGTGTAATTTGTCTCTAGTTTGAAAGAAGAATCATAAACAATTAGCAACAAACAAAATAGCAGTGCTTTTGCACATTGGTGGATTTTTGTTTGTGTTTGGGGAGAGTGACTTAATGCACAGCTTTCCCCCATTACACTGCATCTCAGGGGCTGGTCTCCAGTGTGCCGGGTTCTGCTATGCAAAGATATCCCAGGCATGAATATGTGATTACAGGGACAGGCAGTCTCAGTCTAGTTTGGTAGGTCCACAGTGGTGTAAGTACCCTGAGCATCAGGTCACTTGCACCTAAGTGGAAATGAAAGAAGAAGCCATACATGTCTGATAGCAGCTACAAATCTCAGCACCATTCATCACAGTCCGCAAAGCAATTCCTGCGTGGCTGAGAGTCTCAGCCTTACACCTTAGTTATTATTTATCATCAGATTTGGAATTAACTAGTAATTGCATCTGGTCACTCACTAGGAATACTTGCATGAATGTGTCCTTCCTTCCCTGCTGCCTGTTCCCTGTAATGTCGCAATATAGAGTGGCTGCAATCAGAATCTTGCATGTGGACAATAGTTCATCTCTACCTCGCACCTTTTAAAGATCTAGTTTGAATACAGAGAGTGATATTGTTAGCGCACACTTTCACAAAGTACATGGAACTGTCCTATGCTTTTCCAAGGATGGAGTTAAGACATGTTGGGATAGTGAATGGGAAACTTTACTCTGTATCTGGCCTGTACTGTACCTCCCCTGCAAGTGTTTGATGGAGACAGTGTAGAGATAGCTTCACTCTGTAACCTGTGCTGTGCCTTCCCTGGGAGTGTTTGGGGACAGTGTAGAGGGAGCTTTACTCTGTATCTAAGCCATGCTGTTCCTGCCCTGGGAGTATGATCTTGGCACGAATAAGAGAGAATTTGTTTGAAAATAAAAATCTGCTCCAAGAATCGAGATGTGCAGGTTTATTGTGATAATGTTCATTGTGGTTTTTTTTGTCTTGACTGTGGAGCTTGTGTGTAATGAAAAACCTGAGTTATTTGAATGCAATGGATTGGGTAAGTCAGGAGGATTGAAGAATGGCTGCTCATCATGTTGATCTTTTTAGGCGCAGTTTGACATCACAGTGGCAAGTGAGATAATGGCGGTGCTGGCTCTGACCGATAGTTTGAAGGACATGAGAGCCCGGCTGGGGAAGATGGTGGTTGCTTCCAGTAGGAAAGGAGAGCCGGTCACCACAGACGATTTGGTAAGTCAGGTCTTTATGCCAGTGATCGAATCAGAAACTGGTCACCTTCGTGCAAGAACCTCTCACCATTTCATGGAAACATAGAAAATAAGAGCAGGAGTAGGCCATTCGCCCCTTCGAGTCTGCTCCGCCATTCATCATGATCATGGCTGATCATCCAACTCCATAGCCTGTTCTGGCTTTTGCCCCATACCCTTTGATCCCTTTAAACCCAAGAGCTATATTTAACTCCTTTTTGAAAACATACAATGTTTTGGCCTTAACTGCTTTCTGTGGTAGCGAATTTCACAGGCTCACCACGATCTGGGTGATGAAACCTCTCCTTATCTCAGTCGTTAAAGGTTTACCCCGTATCCTTAGGCTGTGACCCCTGGTTCTGGACTCCCCACCATTGGGAACATCCTTCCTGCATCTACCCTGTCAAGTGCTGTTAGAATTTTATAGGTTTCTATGAGATCCCCCCTCACTCTTCTGAATTCCAGCGAATTTAATCCTAACCGACTCAATCTCTCCTCATACGTCAGTCCCGCCATCCCAGGAATCAGTCTGGTAAACCTTCGCTGCACTCCCTCTATAGCAAGAACTTCCTTCCTCCGATAAGGAGACCAAAACTGCACATAATATTCCAGGTGTGGCCTCACCAAGGCCCTGTATAATTGCAGCAAGACATCCCTGCTCCTGTACTCGAATCCTCTCGCTATGAAGGCCAACATACCATTTGCCTTTTTTTACTGCTTGTTGCACCTGCATGCTTATCTTCAGCGACTGGTGTACGAGAACACCCAGGTTTCGCTGCATATTCTCCTCTTTCAGTTTATAGCCATTCAGATAATCTGCCTTCCTGTTTTTGCTACCAAAGTGGATAACCTCACATTTATCCACATTATACTGCATCTGCCATGCATTAGCCCACTCATTCAACTTGTCCAAATCACCCTGAAGCCTCTCTGCATCCTCCTCACAACTCACCCTCCCACCCAGTTTTGTGTCATCTGCAAATTTGGAGATATTACATTTAGTCCCCTCATCTAAATCATTAATGTATATTGTGAATAACTGGGGTCCCAGCACCGATCCCTGCAGTACCCCACTAGTCACTGCCTGCCATTTGGAAAATGACCCATTTATCCCTTTTGTTTTTTTTGTATACTCTTTTGTTTCCTGTCTACCAATCAATTTTTTATCCATCGCAATAGACTACCCCCATTTAATTTTACATGCAAATCTCTTATGTGGGACTTTAGTTTAGTTTAGAGATACAGCACTGAAACAGGCCCTTCAGCCCACCAAGTCATTGCCGACCATCAACCACCCATTTATACTAATGCTACACTAATCCCATATACCTACCACATCCCCACCTGTCCCTATATTTCCCTACCACCTACCTATACTAGGGGAAATTGCTAATGGCCAATTTACCTATCAACCTGCAAGTCTTTGGCATGTGGGAGGAAACCGGAGCACCCGGCGAAAACCCACGCAGACACAGGGGGAACTTGCAAACTCCACACAGGCAGTACCCAGAATTGAACCCGGGTCACTGGAGCTGTGAGGCTGCGGTGCTAACCACAGTGCCGCCTTCTGAAATCCAAATAAATCACATCCATTGGCTCCCCCTCATCAATTCTATTAGTTACAACCTCGAAGAATTCTAGTAGATTTGTCAAGTCTGATTTCCCTTTTGTAAATCCATGCTGACTCTGCCCGATTCTACCACTGTTCTCTAAGTGCTCTGCTATAAAATCTTTGATAATGGACTCTAGAATTTTCCCCACTACTGACGTCAGGCTGACTGGTCTATAATTCCCTGCTTTCTCTCTACCTCCTTTTTTAAATAGTGGGGTTACATTAGCGACCCTCCAATCTGTAGGAACTGTTCCAGAATCTATAGATGACCACCAATGCATCCACTATTTCTAGGGCCACTTCCTTAAGTACTCTGGGATGCATGCCATCAGGCCCTGGGGATTTATCGGCCTTCAATCCCATCAATTTCCCCAACACCATTTCTGTACTAACACTGATTTCATTCAGTTCCTCTCTCTCAGTAAGCCCTGTGTTCCCTGACACTTCTGGTATGATATTTCTGTCCTCCTTTGTGAAGACAGAACCAAAGTATGCATTTAGTTGGTCAGCCATTTCTTTATTCCCCATAATAAATTCCCCTGCTTCTGACTATACGGGACCTACATTTGTCTTCACCAATCTTTTTCTCTTCACATACCTATAGAAACTTTTACAGTCAGTTTTTATGTTCTCTGCAAGCTTGCTCTCGTACTCTATTTTCCCCTTCTTAATCAATCCCTTGGTCCTCCTTTGCTGAATTCTAAACTGCTCCCAATCCTCAGGTCTGTTGATTTTCCTGGCAAATTTATACGCCTGTTCCTTGGATCAAATGCTATCTCTGATTTCCCTTGTAAGCCAAGGTTTGGCTACCTTTCCCGTTTTACATTTGCGCCAGACAGGGATAAACAATTGTTGCAGTTCATCCATGCGCTCTTTAAATGTTTGTCATTGCCTATCCACCATCATCCTTTTAATTAACGTTTCCCAATCCGTCATGGCCAACTCGCATCTCATACCTTCGTTGTTTCCTTTATTAAGATTCAGGACCCTTGTCTCAGAATCAACTACATCACTCTCCGTCTTGATGAAGAATTCTATCATATTATGGTCACTCGTCCCCAAGGAGTCTCGCACCACTAGACTATCAATTATTTCACATGCGACAAATTACGTTGAAGCAGAGTAACTGCCATTTTATACACAGCAGGCAGTACATGATCAATTAATCTGTTTTTTGTTAGTTGAGGAAGGAATGTTGACCAGGACACTGGAAGAAGTTCCTGCTCCTGAAGCATTGTCATAGGATCTTTAATGTCCACCAGACACGAGACCTTGGATTAACCTCCCATACAAAGGCCAGTACCTTGACTAAAGTATCAGTCTCGCAGCCGCTGTGGCAGGAGAGTCTTGCAGCCTTTGCCCACTCCAGACAGGAGACTCGTGGCCCCTACACTGAGGGAGGAGCACACCCTTGCAAAAGGTGGAAGAGAAATCGGGGGAGAGGCAGGGATCCAACAGTTGCTGCTGATTCATCCACCAAATGGGCTGCAAGAGCTCAAAGCAGGTCACTCATCTGATTTTTCCAGGAAAAGGCTTGTAGTTTTGGTAGGTGGAGAAATGAACGGTATTTGTGGAGGGAGCCCTCTGTGCTTTTGGAAGAGGTTGAAGAGGAGGCATTGCTGCTTAGTTTTGTGAATCATGTGGGGAAAGGGAAAGATAATAGATGGATTCTAGATGGAAGGTGCTTGATGGGCTGAATGTGCCATTAAAAGGCCAAACATTGTCTGTTCCCCAACTCTCCCTAAAATTATTAGTACACTCGTTCTCCTATAACGCCCTCCTGAAGAAACTCGAATTCTGCGCCTGTTAATTGTCACTCCAGAGTCATTCATTGTGTGGAGCACTTTGAGAGAGATGATACCACATTATATCAATTCTGGTCTGTGTGCCTGGCAGCCTATTTGAAGGATGCGGAGGGATTGCGGTGTCCTAGTTTGATCTTGGGTTTGCTCATCAACTGCAGTCGATAGGGTGGGTATTTAAGCTAACATACGAATTAGGATTTGGAGTGGGCCACTCGGCCCCTCGAGCCTGCTCTGCCATTCAATAAGATCATGGCTGAACTGATTGTAACCTCAACACCACATTCCCGCCTACTCCCCATCACCTTTCACCCCCTTGCTTATCAAGAATCTATCTATCTCTGCCTTAAAAATGTTCGAAGACTCTGCTTCCACTGCCTTTTGAGGAAGAGAATTCCAAAGACTCACAACCCTCAGAAAAAATTTCTCTTCATCTCTTGTCGTAAATGGGCGACCCTTTATTTTTAAATAGTGTCCCCTAGTTCTAGATTCTCCCACAAGAGGAAACATCCTTTCCACATCCACCCTATCAAGAGCCCTCAGAATCTTATATGTTTCAATCAAATCGCCTCTTACTCTTCTAAATTGCAGCGGTTACAAGTGTAGGCTGACCAACCTTTCCTTATAAAACAACCTGCCCATTCCAGGTATTAGTCTAGTAAACCTTCTCTGAACTGCTTCCAACGCATTTACATCCTTCCTTAAATAGGGGCGGCACAGTGGCGCAGTGGTTAGCACCGCAGCCTCACAGCTCCAGCGACCCGGGTTCAATTCTGGGTACTGCCTGTGTGGAGTTTGCAAGTTCTCCCTGTGTCTGCGTGAGTTTCCTCTGGGTGCTCCGGTTTCCTCCCACATGCCAAAGACTTGCAGGCTGATGGGTAAATTGGCCATTATAAATTGCCCCGAGTATAGGTAGGTGGTAGGGAAATATAGGGAAGGTGGGGATGTGGTAGGAATATGGAATTAGTGTAGGATTAGTATAAATGGGTGGTTGATGGTCCGCACAGACTCGGTGGGCCGAGGGGCCTGTTTCAGTGCTGTATCTCTAAACTAAACATAAACTAAACTAAGGAGAACAATATTGTACGCAGTACTCCAGATGTGGTCTCACCAATGCCCTGTATAGCTGAAGCAAAACCTCCCTACTTTTGTTATTCCTCTCGCAATAAATGATAGCATTCTATTAGCTTTCCTAATTACTTACTTATAGCTGCATACTAACCTCTTGCGGTTCATGCACTAGGACATCCAATCCCTCTGCATCTCAGAGCTCTGCAATCTGTCTCACCATTTAGATAATATGCTTGCAATTAAACTTGTTCTGTAATAGCAGAACTGATGTCTTATTGCCACTGCATCTCAATAGTCTGATTTGATTTTTGCATCTGCAGCTTTTTAGCCTGAGAGAGAGGAAAAGAGACTGTCAAAATCAATTACCTTTGACAAAATGTAATTTTGGGGGCGATGTTCTTATTTATGACGTTTCTGCAGGCTCGGGAACACTGTGTTCAGAAAGTGAAACATAATTGAAAGCAAATGCATTCTGTGTATAATTTTTTTTAACACAATTCTCTGATACAATTGGTAAATTGTTCTATTTTTTTGAAGAGTTGAAACTTAATTACAAAGCAGCAGCTAACCCCTGTACAATGACGTTGCTAAATAACTGCTTATGGACAGGTGTCTAGTGTATCTGTCTGAATATGTGAGCCTGTATATGTACAGATTGTGAAATGGGATCACTGCCCCATTCTCACCACTGTGGCCTACAATGTGTTTTTTCATGGAAACTCACAGCACAAAAGGAGGCCATTCGGCCCATCTTGTCTGTGCTGGTTCTTTGAAAGAGTCCCACAACTCTGCTTTTCTTTTATCGAAACCTTGTAAAAATGTCCTTAGTGCTCCGAGTTCATCATTTTGCACAGGCATCAGGGGACCGATGGATAAGAGCTGGGCTGTGATGTCACTGGCAAAGGAATAGCCACTTTGTGTTACTATTCATGGTTCACACATGAAGAACAGACCATGAGGTGAGGTGCATCACAGCATGAGTGTACCAATAGGAGATAAGAGGAGGAAATAGGTTTCTCCACACTGAAGCTGGATTTAAGAGACAAATAGGTGTGTTTAGTAACAGGAGGAGGCCATTCATCTCCTTGAGCCTGTTCCACCTCTGTTAATCAAAGCTGGTCGCCACGGGTGACGGTTCCATAGGAATGACAGGAGGTATCATGCTTGTCCTCGTTCCTGTAACCCAAGATCCCATTCCTGACAAGACATTGATCCAGTGAATGGACTGGGATAAAAACAAAGACTGCTGGAAATACTCAGCAGGTCTGGCAGCATCTGTGGAGAGAGAAGCAGAGTTAACGTTTCAGATCTGTGACCTTTCATCAGAACTGGCAAAGGTTAGAAAAGAATTAGGTTTTAAGTGAATGAAGGGGAAGGGGGGTGGGGTGGAGTGGAGAACAATGGGGAAGGTGTTTGATATGGCAGAGGGCATGAGAGATTAAATAACAAAGTTGTCCTGGGGCAAAGGCAAAGAGTGTGTTAATGTTTATGAAAGACAAGGCATTAGTCCAGAGAGAGTGTTAATAGCAGAATAATGAGCAGCTCTGACTACATGAAAAGCAGGCACATGGTTAAAATAAAATATTTCGCCCACCAGGACGATTTGAGGGCTCTCCGCTTCTTCCTTGAACAGAGACCCAACCAGTCCCCATCCACCACCACCCTCCTGACTGAACTTGTTCTCACATTGAACTTCTCCTTCAACTCCTCTCATTTCCTTCAAGTAAAAGGTGTTGATATGGGTACCCGCATCGGTCCTAGTTATGCCAGTCTTTTTGTGGGATATGTCGAACATTCCTTGTTCCAGTCCTACTTAGGCCCCCTCCCCCAACTCTTTTTCCAGTACATTGATGACTGTGTCGATGCCATTTTGCTCCCACCCCGAACTGGAAAACTTTATCAACTTTGCTTCCAATTTCCAACCTTCTCTCATCTTTTGGTCCACCTCTGACATTTCCCTTCCCTTCCTCGACTTCCCTGTCTCCATCTCTGGAGATAGGCCGTCCACTAATATTCATTATAAGCCCACTGACTCCCACAGCTACCTCGACTATACTACTTCACACCCTGCCTCCTGTAAGGACTCCATTCCATTTTCCAGTTTTCCGTCTCCGACACATCTGCTCTGATGATGCAACCTTCCACAACAGCATTTCTGATATGTCTTCCTTTTTCCTCAATTGGGGATTGCCAACCCACTGCTGTGGTTGACAGGGCCTTCAACCGTGTCTGGCCCATTTCCCGCACTTCTACCCTCACCCTTTCCCCTCCCTCCGAGAACCACGACAGGGTTCCCCTTGTCCTCACTTTCCATCCCACCAGCCTCCACATCCAGAGGATCATCCTCCACCATTTCCGCCACCTCCAGTGTGATGCCAGCACCAAACTTCCTCTCCCCTTTCCTGTCAGCATTCTGAAGAGATCGTTCCCTCAGTGACACCCTGGACCACTCCTCATTACCCCCGACACCTCGTCCCCTTCCCACAGCACCTTCCCATGCAATCGCAGTAGGTGTAATACCTGCCCTTTTACCTCCTCTCCTCACTATCCCAGGCCCCAAACACTCCTTTCAGGTGAAGCAGTGATTTACTTGTACTTCTTTCAATGCCGTATACTGTATTTGCTGCTCACGATGCAGCCTCCTCTACACTGGGGAGACCAAACGCAGATTGAGTGACTGCTTTGCGGAACACCTCCACTCAGTCCAAAAGCATGATCCCAAGCTTCTGGTTGCTTGCCATTTCAACACTCCCCCCTGTTCTCATGTCAATATTTCTGTCTTTTGGCCTGCTCCAGTGTTCCAGTGAACATCAACGCAAGCTCGAGGAGCAGTACCTGATCTTTTGATTAGGCACTCTACAGCCTTGCAGACTGAACATTAAGTTCAATAACTTCAGAGCATCACTGGCCTTTTTTTAATATTTTATTTTTTAACTACGTGCCTGCTTTTCATGTAGTCAGAGCTGTTCATTATTCCACTATTAACAGTCTCATTGGACTAATGCTTTGTCTTTCACCACAAGAATTAACACTCTTTGCCTTTGTCCCAGGACTACTTAGTTATTTAATCTCTCCTACCCTCTGCCATATCAAACACCTTCCCCTTTGTTCTCCCCCCAACCCCCCCAACCCCTCCCCTTCACTTGCTTAAAAACTAATTCTTTTCTAACCTTTGCAGTTCTGATGAAAGGTCACAGACCTGAAACGTTAACTTTGCTTCTCTCTCCACAGATGCTGCCTGACCTGCTGGGTATTCCCAGCATTTTTGTTTTTATTTCAAATTTCCAGCATCTGCAGTATTTTGCTTTTACATTTGTTGGGAGCTCATTCCATGTAACCACTACTCTAATCTCTGCACTCGCAATCCAAGTTAAATAGCCAGCTTGTGTTTACATCATCTGTGACTCCAGTTGTTGTCAACTGTCAGTAGTTCCATACAGCTGCAGGAGTTGGAGGCTGTATCACAATAAAATGTTTAAAAAAAAGTTCTGATATAGGGTCACAGACCTGAAACGTTAACTGTTTTTCCCTGCACAGATGCTGCCTGACCTGAGTATTTCTAGCATTTTCTGTTTTTATTATAATACAAAGTAAATCTGTTTCTAAGTAATAGTGAAAGTTAGTGTTACGGACAGGTGGGAAATGGTGTGCGGGGCTTCCATTTTTCAGCTATCAACTGATTACAGCTAGTATTTTAAATATAGTGTTTTAGTCCGAGTGTTTAAGAGCCAAATAAACACAAAAATAAAAAGAAAAATAACTATTTATTAAAACTATACCTGAAAATGTTCACAACCTCACCCACTTGCGCATTCATGCACTCAAGAAAAGATAGAGTAGACGGTAGCATGCCGTTAGAGTTCAATTGTTGTAAAGGGAGTTCATTTTGAAACCTTCTGGATTTTCCAGGAGGAATTTTTTTTAACAGCATTGCAGAGCTGAATGTTCCTTGTCTTAGAATTATGACCTGTCACAGATTGCTTTAGTTAAACACAGTCCAAGTTGGTGGTTCAATTCCTCAGATGAGAAGTTTTCAAAGTCACCTTGTAATCTCTCTGCCTCGGTAGTTTAAAGATGGTGCTGGCAGGGCTTGTGCTTTGGTGGATCAATCTCTCAGTTTCTCTGGCTAGATTGGTCTTCTGTCTCTTTCTCTCTCTCTCTCTCTCTCTCTCTCTCTCCTAGAGCTACTTCTTTTACGGTAAAACCTATCAGGTTTAGGTTTTAGTCACGTGACTGAAGATACTCTCCCCTGGGGTGTTCATGCAATGTCCCAGGATGTGGAGTAAAGCCTGGCTACCTGATCCAAACCCAACTACGTGTGTCCGGTTCGGTTCGCGTCAGGTCTGTATTCTGCATCCAGCATTCGGGGTCGAGTCGGGCATTAAAAAAAATTAAAGGACTCTGGCCTGGTTTGGGTTGGCTGTTGTCGAGTCAGGCCCAGGTCGGGTTTTAATTTTGTACGCGAACCAGCATTAATGTGGGGATCATCGCTACATAATGCGGCCTGAATGTGGTCCATTTTGATAAATAGGTGTTATTTCACACATATTATGTTGGCTTTGGAGTCAGTCTGTTTTCAAAAGCCTCTGGTAGCCCAGTTTTTGATAATAGGAGTCGTTAGCATGAAATGGACTGTTTTACATTTCAACGTGCCTCCTCCTCCAGACATTTATAATGGTCCCATCGTCAACAGACAAATGTGTTGATTGGCAAGATTGAAAAGTATAAATAATTTCATACGGGCAGCCGTTTTACCATCACAGTTATAGTTCACCAGTACTTTCTGTTTTGTTATTTGATAAATTGTTTTAGTCTACCTCCAATTGTGTGCAAGTGATCTGGTGGTGAGTTGTGGGATTCAGCAGTTCTGTATTTGGTGTCAGTCGATCCACGATCAATTGGTACAGAAGACTCGTTTAAAATGTGCATATCATTTAATCATGTTTTTACGTGTGTTTGTGAATCAGTGTATTTCTCAAATGATTGATATTTTATGAATTATGATGTGTTGCTGTACTCAGTAGCAGGTTTTTTTGTATAATAGTGGCCCCTCCCTCCATGTTGCCAGGTAGCAAAGTGTCTATTTTCTTGTAGCTTAGTTCAACAGTGTACTTATATTTCATAATTCTTCCAGTTCATTTCATATTTCATCACTGTTCCCTCCGTGAGCGAGACATTAGTTCCCACTTTCCGAGTTGTAGATCTGGCCCATGCTGATGACGATCCTAATCAATTGTTTTTCTCTCTAGGGTATCAGTGGAGCTCTAGCTGTGCTGATGAAGGATGCCATTAAACCCAACCTCATGCAGACATTGGAGGTTTGTGCTGTTTCATTAACATCCACGAGCATATTTGTTTTGTTAAATCTGCTAATTTTGCATTTGTGGGGAGGGGATGAGGGCAACATTATTAAAATTCCAAGTAATGTGTGACTTCTTCTGTTTTGAGTGTAGCTGCTTCTAATATGAACTGGATAGAAAAGGCAAATTTTACCATCAATCAATATGGAATAATCCTTTTAATGATTGTTTGTTGAGGATGTGGGCTAGCGACACCATATTTACTAATAAAAAAGAGAAAGCATTTTTCATGATATCAGGACGTTCCAAACTGCTTTACAGCTAATGATGTACTTCTGAAAAATAGTTACTGTTGTAGGAAACACGGCAGCCAATTTACACACAGCAAGCTCCCACAGTTATGTGAATGACCAGATGAGGGATAAATATTCGCCAGGGCACCAGAGAGAACTCTCTGCCCTTTTTCAAAATAGTGGCCGTAGGATCTTTTGCTTCCACCTGAGAGGGCAGACAGGGCTTTGGTTTAACATCTCCACTGAAAGATGGCACCTCTGTCATTGCAGTACTCCCTCAGGACCGCACTGGGAGAGTCAGCCTAGATTAGTGCTCAAGTGGGACTTGAAATTACGACATTCTGACTCTGGTGTGAGTGCTACCCACTGATCCACAGCTGGCACCATGAGCACAAAGTAACACAGGGCTACTAATACATGATGTCGGGGTAGTGGGATAGGTAGATTAGAACAGAAGGAATAGGAGCAGGAGTAGGCTATTCAACCCCTCAAGTCTGCTCTGCCGTTTGATAAGATCATGGCTGATCTGATTGTGGCCTCTTTTATACTCCATCCCCCTTGCAATAAACGCCAACATTCCATTTGCTTTCCTGATTACTTACTATACCTGCATGCTAACCTTTTGTGGTTCATGTACAAGGACACCCAGATCCCTCTGCACTGCAGCATTCTGCAGTCTCTCTCCATTTAAATAATATTCTGCTTTTCTATACTTCCTGCCAAAATGGACAACCTCACATTTTCCCACATTATAATCCATCTGCCAAATTTTTGCCCAGTCACTTCACCTATTTATATCCCTTTGCAGACTTTTTGTATCCTCCTCACAATTTGCTTTCCTACCTATCTTCGTATCATCAGCAAATTGGATTGTGAATAGTTGAGGCCCCAGCATGGATTCATGTGGCACTCTACTAGTTACAGTTTGCCATATTGAAAATGGCCCATTTATCCCAACTGTCTCTCTTCCTGTCCCTCCTTTCCATATGTTGAAATTTCAGTTCATTGCTCTGTATCACTATTTGAAAGATGAGAGTAGTTTGCTAACTAGTTTTACAAATGCACAAGTCCAGTAAAGTCTTTCAGGATTTCACAACAGTGTTTGTTGTTGATGTTGTTGGTGATCTGGATTTCTGGGTTAGTTACAGAAGGAACCCTTCACCTCCTGGGCGACGTGTTGTCAAACTTCAGAAACAGGCCATTCAGCCCACTGCTCATTTCTTTAGGAGAAATAGTTAGTTGATCAAGGCTCTCCCAGACATGGAAATCTGTGTTTTCAGTCCAGGTGCTGACCTGATTTATTTGTGTTGTTCACAGGGGACCCCAGTGTTTGTCCATGCTGGACCTTTCGCCAATATCGCGCATGGAAATTCCTCCATCCTAGCCGACAAAATAGCATTGAAACTAGTTGGGCCCGGTGGTTTTGTAGGTGAGTAATGGGATAATTCTTGCTTGAGCATTTTTATTCTTTATAAATCAATTTGAAACTTGTCTTGTTGAGTGATCCTAGACTTTGCAAAACCAATCACATTTTCCACAAGAGTTCTCCTGGTATTAAAACAAGAAATGCTGGAAATACTCAGCAGGTCTGGCAGCATCTGGCGAGAGAAGCAGAGTTAACGTTTCAGGTCAGTGACCCTTCATCAGAACATGACCTGAAACGTTAACTCTGCTTCTCTCTCCATAGATGCTGCCAGACCTGCTGAGTATTTCCAGCATTTCTTGTTTTTATTTCAGATTTCCAGCATCTGCGGTATTTTGTGTTTATTATCCTGAGTTTCTGCCGCTAGAGGCCCTCCATGAGCTTTGGAAACACAGGAACATGAAGGAACCAGTCAGCCCCTTGAACCTGTTCGCCATTCAATTAGATCATGACTGATCTGTATTTTAACTACCATCAACCTGCCTTGGCTCCATAAACCCCTTAACTATCAAAAATCTCATCAATCTCAGTTTTGAAATTTTCAATTGATTCCCAGTCTCAACAGCTTTTTGGGGGAGACGGGAGCATAAAATTACAAAGGAACATTGATAGTTTTGTCCGTGCACTCAATCTGTCAGAAGGATTTCAACGCGGTTCTGAGTATTTTGTAAATGGTGAAAAGTTAGGAGCAGTGGAGGCCCAATGAGATTTAGGAGCCCAATTACACTGATCACCAAAATGCAGTAATCAGTATGCAAAATAATTAAAGCTCATGGAATGTTAGCCTTTCTGACTCGAGGGATAGAATATAAAGCAGATGAAGTCATGCTACACAAAGCCCTAGTTAGACCATTTCTGTGCACCACACCTTAGGATATATTGACCTTGGAAGAGGTGCAGCGCAAATTTAAAAAAAAAAAATTTTTTTTTAAACTTTCAATCACAAGATGTGGGTGATGCTGACAAGGCCAACATTTACTACGCATCCCTATACAACTGAGTGTCTTGCTAGGCCATTGCAGAGGGCAGTTAAGAGTCAACCACATCGCTGTGGGTTGGAGTCACATGTAGGCCAGACCCGGTAAGGACGGCAGATTTCCTTCCCTAAAGGGCATTCGTGAACCAAGTTTTTATAACAATCTGGTAGTTTCGTGATCACCATAATTCCAGATTTATTTAATTAACTGAATTTAGATTCTTCAGCTGCCGTGGTGAGATTTGAACTCGTGTCTCTGTGTCATTAGTCCAAGACTTTGGATTATTAGTCCAGTAACATAACCGCAAAGCTACTGTACCAGTATACTCCAGAATATTACCAGCGCTCTAAGAGTTAGATTATGGGGAGAGATTTCATAAATTAGACTTGTATTCCCTGGAATATAGAATGTTAAGGGTAGATTGATTGAGGTTTTAGGATTTTGAAGGTTATTGATAGCGTAGATAGAGAGATATTAGTCCCGTCCATGTAGCGGAGCCTGGTCTCCAATCATCTTGGCCATCCCTGTCATGGGACAATGATCTTGCTTCGCTCAGAACATGTGGTAGTCGTCGGTGTGTAACGGACACCCCATGTTAAAAGATCCCATGCACAGGCATCTTCCACCCCCTCAAAATGAAGCTTGGGACCTGGAATATCAGGATTGGATATTTCAGTCACCTAAGGATCACTCTGGAGTGGAAGAAAGTCATCCTCGTTCCTGAGGGACTGCCTAAGCAGAAGAGGAGAAGATGATAGAGAGAAACTTGTCCTGCTGGTAAGGGAGTTTAAGACAAGGAGACATAACCTTGCAACCAGAGCCAAGCCATTCAGTAGAAAAATTAGGAAACATGACTTCAGACAAAGGGCAGTGGCAGTGAGGCTCTCTCTCCCACAAAAAGCAATGGATACCAACTCAATTAATAATTTTAAATCTGAGATCGATGGTTTCTTGCCAGACAAAGGTATAACCGGGAGCAGGACAGTGTGAGGCTCGGGGTCTTCACTTACCTTCATGGAGCGGAGAGGGGCTGGACCTGCATGGGAGCACCTAGAACTGTGAGCGGATAAATACAGGGTGAGGCTCAGGGCCTTCATTTACCTACAGGGAGCAGTGAGGGGCCGGACCTGCATGGGAACAGCTAAATAGCGGGAGCGGATAAATACAGGGTGAGGCTCAGGGCCTTCATTTACCTACAGGGAGCAGTGAGGGGCCGGACCTAAACAGCTTTGGGAGTCGGCACGCACTGACTGACTTTGCAAAAAATTCAAACAGTGACATCACAGGAAAGCTGTAAGTTGATTGGTTGGTGAGTAACTGCTGTTAGGAAGTATCATTAAATAGCTAGGTTAGAGCACTGCTGTTAGGGTGCATGTGTTAATTGTGTTAATAGCTGGAAACTAGAAAAACGTAAAATTAAAATTTACATAGCTACCTTATAATTAATTAAGACAGACAAGCAGAAGGGAAGTAAGAAGCTGGTAAGTCTACTTTTCTGTTCTATTTTAAACAGTAAGGGTTATTGTATTGCCAAGGTTTAAATTAGTGTAGTAGGTACTGGTAAGGAGAAGCATTAATTAAAAAGTGAATTAAGTAAATAATTAATTAGTTATTTAAAACACAATCAGGCTGACAGGGCAGGTGATGTGCAGCTGCAGTATGTGGGAGCTCGTGGACATCAGTGTGATTCACAGCAGCCACATCTGCAGTTAATGTCTACAGCTCGAGGAGCTGCCTTTGCCTTTGCTCCATGACCTTTTGGTCAGCTGTGTGGCCTTGTCCAATCTACACATTCTCCTTTGTTATCTCTTGCCCCACCCCCGCCTCACTTGCTATAACCTTTTACATTTCTGATATTTGTCAGTTCCGAAGAAGGGTCACTGACCCGAAACGTTAACTCTGCTTCTCTTTCCACAGATGCTGCCAGACCTGCTGAGTGGTTCCAGCATTTCTTGTTTTTATTACAGCTCGAGGAGCTTCGGCTCAGAGTTGATGAGCTGGAAGCTGAGCTACAGACACTGTGATGCATCAGGGAGAGGGAAAGTTACCTGGACACTTTGTTCCAGAAGGCAGTCACGCCCCTTAGGATAGGGTCTTCTGATTTGATGAGTGGTCAGGGACAGGAGGATGTGACTGTGAGTAAGGCAGGTAAGGGGATCGAGAAGGCAGAAGTGGAGGAGGATCAGTCTTTGTAATTGTCTAACAGATCTGAGGTTCTTTCAGCTTGGTTGAGAGAGCTACAGGCTGAGCAAACTGACCCCAGCACCATGGTACAAGAAACTGTTCAAGGGTGTGGAGTAAATAGGAATGTAGTGGTAGTAGGGGACAGTACAGTCAGGGGGATAGGCACTGTTTTCTGCAGCCAAGAGCGAGAGTCCAGAAGGCTATGTTGCTTGCCCAGTGCTAGGGTTTGGAACATTGTCTGAGAGCTGGAGAGGAACTTGTAGTGAGAGGGGCAGGATCCAGTTGTCATGGTCCACATGGGTACCAATAACATAGCTAGGACTAGGAAAGAGGTTCTGCATGCAGAGTATGAGCAGCTAGGGAGTTAAGTTAAAAAGCAGAGCCTCAAAAGTAATGATCTCTGAATTATTACCTGAGGTGTGAGAAAATTGGAGTAGGCTAAATAAGATTAGAGAGTTAATGTGTTGCTCAAAGATTCATGCGGGAGAAGTGGGTTTCGATTCATGGGGCACTAGCACCGGTACTGGGGAAAGTGGGAGCTGTATCGTTGGGACACCCTTCACCCGAACTGTGCTGGGACCTGTGTTCTGGCAAGTCGTATAATTAAGGTAGTAGAGAGGGCTTTAAACTAAATAGTGGGGGCGAGGGATCAATGGAGAGAAGATGTGATAAATTGAAGAGAGAGGACAAGGCAAGAGAGCAAGGCAGCAATAAGGGAAATAATAATCAGCATGGCAGGAAGGGACAGAATGAAGAGTGTGCAAGCAGCTAAGGCTAGAAGTTGCGTAAATAGTAAAAGGACAGAACTAAAGGCTCTGTATTTGAATGCACATAGCATTCATAACAAAATAAATGAATTGATAGCTCAAATAGAAATAAATATGTATGATGTGATAGCCATTGCAGATATATGGCTGCAAGATGACAAAGGCTAGGATACATGGCATTTCGGAAGACAGGAAGTTAGGAAAAGTTGGGGGTTAGCTCTGTTAATTAAGGATGACCGTACAATGGAGAGAAGTGACCTTCGTTCTAAAAATCAAGATGCAGAATTAGATAAGAAATAGTAAAGGTAGGAAGTCACTTGTGGGAGTAGTTTATAGGCCCCCTAACAGTAACCACACTGTAGGACAGGATATACAGGAAAAAATAATGGGGGCTTGTGAGAAAGATATGGCGATAATCAAGGGTCACTTTATTCTACAGATAGATTGGACAAATCAGATTGGCGAAGGTAGCCTGGAAGATGAGTTCATGGAGTGTTTTTGGGACAGTTTCTTAGAGCAGCACGTTCCAGAGCCAACCAGAGAGCAGGCCACTCTAGATTTGGTAATGTGTGAGACAGGATTAATTAATAACCTCATAGTAAAGGCGCCTCTAGGTAGCAGTGATCACAACATGATTAAATTTTGCATTCAGTTTGAGGGTGAAAAGAGTGGATCTAAGACTAGTGTTTTAAATTTAAATAAGGGTTTGAAGACCGAGCTGGCTAAAGTAAACTGGGAAATTAGATTAGGGGATAGGTCAGTAGAGATGCTTTGGCAGACATTTAAGGGGATATTTCATAACACTCAGCAAAGATACATTCCAGTGAGAAAGAAAGACTCTAGGGAAAGAACGCACCATCCATGGCTAACTAGGGAAGTTAAAAGTAATATCAGATTGAAAGAAAAAGTATACAATTCAGCTAAGAGTAGTGGCAGGTCAGAAGATTGGACAGAATATAAAAAAACAGCAAAGAATGACTAAAAGATTAATGAGAGAGAAATTAGAGTATGAGAGAAAGTAAGCTAGAAATATAAAACAGATGGTAAGCGTTTCTACAGGTATTTAAAAATGAGAAGAGAAAGAGTCTGGGGAGTTAATAATAGAAAAGAAGGAACTGGCGAAGGAATTGAACAAATTTTTTGCATCTGTCTGCACTGTAGAGGATACAAAATAAGATCCCAGAAATAATTGTGATTCAAGAGTTGAAAGAGAGGGAGGAACTTACAACAATTACCATCACTAGGGAAAGGATACTGAGAAAATTATTAGAACTAAAAGCTGACAAGTCCCCCCGGACTTCATCCTAGGGTCTTAAAAGAAGCGGCTACTGAGATAGTAGGTTTTAAATTTCCAACATTCCCTAGATTCTGGAAAGGTCCCATCAGATTGGAAAATAGCAAATGTAACTCCACTGTTGGTAATGTGAGGTAATGCATTTTGGAAGATCTAACGCAGGTGGGAAGTATACAGTAAATGGCAGAACCCTTGGGAGTATTGATGGGCAGAGAGATCTGGGCGTACGGGTCCACAGGTCACTGAAAGTGGCAACGCAGGTGGATAAGGTAGTCAAGAAGGCATACGGCATGCTTGCCTTCATCGGTCAGGGCAGAGAGCATAAAAATTGGCAAGTCATGCTGCAGCTGTACAGAACTTTAGTTAGGCCACACTTAGAATATTGCGTGCAATTTAGGTCGCCACACTACCAGAAGGACGTGGAGGCTTTGGAGAGGGTATAGAAGAGGTTTACCAGGATGTTGCCTGGTCTGGAGAGCATTAGCTATGAGGAGAGGTTGGATAAACTCGGATTGTTTTCACTGGAACGACAGAGGTCGTGATAGAGGTTTACAAAGTTATAAGCGGCATGGACAGAGTGGATAGTCAGAAGCTTTTTCCCAGGGTGGAAGAGTCAGTTACTAGGGGACATAGGTTTAAGGTGAGAGGGGCAAAGTTTAGAGGGGATGTGCGAGGCAAGTTCTTTACACAGAGGGCGGTGAGTGCCTGGAACTTGCTGCCGGGGGAGGTGGTGGAAGCAGGTACGATAATGACGTTTAAGAGGCATCTTGACAAATACATGAATAAGATGGGAACAGAGGGATACGGACCGCGGAAGTGCAGAAAGTTTTAGTTTAGGCAGTCTTCAAGATCGGCGCAGGCTTGGAGGGCCAAATGGCCTGTTCCTGTGCTGTACTGTTCTTTGTTCAAGAAAGGAGGAAGACAGAAAGCAGGAAACAACCAGTTAGCTTAACATTTGTCATAGGAAAAATACTAGAACCTATTATTAAGGAGGTCATAGCAGGTCATTTAGAAAATCTCAACACAATCAGGCAGCGTCAACATGGTTTTGTGAAGGGGAAATCGTATTTGACTAATTTATTAGAACTCTTTGAGGAAGTAACAAGCAATGTGGATGAAGGGGAACCTGTAGACGTGGTGTACTTGGCTTTCCAGAAGGCATTTGACAAAGTGCCACATCAAAGGTTACAAAACAAAATAAGAGCCCATGGTATAGGGAGAGTAACATATTAGCATGGATAGAGGATTGGTTAGCTAACAGGAAAGAGAGTAGGCATAAATGGGTCGTTTTCAGGTTGGCAAGCTTTAACTATTTGAGTGCCACAGGGATCAGTGCTGGGGCCTCAACTATTTACAATCTATATCAGTGACTTGGATGAAGGATCAAAATGTATGGTTGCTAAATTTGTAGATGACACAAAGATAGGTGGGAGGGTAAGTTGTGAAGCGAATATAAGGAGTCTGCAAAAGGATATAGATAGGTTAAGTGAGCAAAGATTTGGCAGATGGAGTATAAAGTGGGAAAGTGTGAACTTGTCCACCTTGGCCGAAGAAATAGAAACGCAACATATTATTTAAATGGGGAGAGATTGCAGAACTCTGGGGTGTAGAGGGATCTCTGGGGTGTAGAGGGATCTGGGTTTCGTAGTACACAAAACACAAAAACTTCGTATGCAAGTACAGCAAGTGATTAAGAAGGCAAATACAATGTTGTTTATTGCAAGGGGAATGGAATATAAAGGTAGAGATGTTTTGTTAGAATCGTACAGGGCATTGGTGAGACCACATCTGGAGTATGGTGTACAGATTTGGGCTCCTTATTTCAGAAAGGATATAATTGCATTGGAAGCAATTCAGAGAAGCTTCACTCAACTGATTCCTGGGATGCGAGGGTTATCTTGAGGAAAGGTTAGATAGGTTGAGTCTGTATTCATTGGAGTTTAGAAGGATGAGAGGTGATCTTATTGAAACATATAAGATCCTGAGGGGACTTGACAGGGTGGATGTTGAAAGGACGTTTCCCCTTGTGGGAGAGACTAAAACTAGGGAGCACAGTGTAAAAATAAATAATGAGAAAAAAACATTTCTCTTGAGGGTTGAGAGTCTGTGGGACTCACTTCCCTGGAGAGCGGCGGAGGCAGGGTCATTGAATGTTTTTAAGACGAGGTAGACAGATTCTTGACAAACAAGGAAATCAAAGGTTATGGGGGTAGATAGGAGAGTGGAGTTGAGTCCACAAACAGATCAGGCATGATCTTATTGAATGGCGGAGCAGGCTCGAGGGGCCGAACGGCCTACTCCTGCTCCTAGTTCCTACGTTTGTATGATGGGATATGGAACCAAGGCAGGTGTGGAGTATAAACACTGGCACGGACCAGTTGGGCCAAATGGCTTGTTTCTGTGCTGTAAAATTCTATCTAAGTAGCTAATCTCATGAGGGGGGCAGGAGTTGGTCCTGTACTTTGCCCCTCTGTAGCCCTGGGTTAGAGAAGGGTAAACCAGCCATGTCTGTTTTTTTAGTATTAGAATTAGAACATTACAGCGCAGTACAGGCCCTTCAGCCCTCGATGTTGCGCCGACCTGTGAAACCATCTGACCTACACTATTCCATTTTCATACATATGTCTATCCAATGACCACTTAAATGCCCTTAAAGTTGGCGAGTCTACTACTGTTGCAGGCAGGGCGTTCCACGCCCCTACTACTCTCTGAGTAAAGAAACTACCTCTAACATCTGTCCTATATCTATCACCCCTCAACTTAAAGCTATGTGCCCTCGTGTTTGCCATCACCATCCGAGGAAAAAGACTCTCACTATCCATCCTATCTAACCCTCTGATTATCTTATATGTCTCTATTAAGTCACCTCTCCTCCTCCTCCTCTCCAACGAAAACAACCTCAAGTCCCTCAGCCGTTCCTCGTAAGACCTTCCCTCCATACCAGGCAACATCCTAGTAAATCTCCTCTGCACCCTTTCCAAAGCTTCCACATCCTTCCGATAATGCGGTGACCAGAACTGCACGCAATACTCCAGGTGCGGCCTCACCAGAGTTTTGTACAGCTGCAGCATGACCTCGTGGCTCCGAAACTCGATCCCCCTACTAATAAAAGCTAACACACCATATGCCTTCTTAACAGCCCTATTAACCTGGGTAGCAACTTTCAGGGATTTATGTACCTGGACACCAAGATCTCTCTGTTCATCTACACTACCAAGAATCTTCCCATTAGCCCAGTACTCTGCATTCCTGTTACTCCTTCCAAAGTGAATCACCTCACACTTTTCCGCATTAAACTCCATTTGCCATCTCTTAGCCCTGCTCTGCAGCATATCTATGTCCCTCTGTACCCTACAACATCCTTCGGCACTATCCACAACTCCACCGACCTTCGTGTCATCCGCAAATTTACTAACCCACCCTTCTACACCCTCATCCAGGTCATTTATAAAAATGAAAAACAGCAGTGGCCCCAGAACAGATCCTTGCGGTACACCACTAGTAACTAAACTCCAGGATGAACTTTTGCCATCAACCACCACCCTCTGTCTTCTTTCAGCTAGCCAATTTCTGATCCAAAGCTCTAAATCACCTTCAACCCCTTACTTCCGTATTTTCTGCAATAGCCTACCGTGGGGAACTTTATCAAACGCCTTACTGAAATCCATATACACCACATCCACTGCTTTACCCTCATCCACCTGTTTGGTCACCTTCTCGAAAAACTCAATGAGGTTTGTGAGGCACGACCTACCCTTCACAAAACCGTGCTGACTATCGCTAATGAACTTATTCTTTTCAAGATGATTATAAATCCTATCTCTTATAACCTTTTCCAACATTTTACCCACAACCGAAGTAAGGCTCACAGGTCTATAATTACCAGGGCTGTCTCTACTCCCCTTCTTGAACTAGGGGACAACATTTGCTATCCTCCAGTCTTCCGGCACTATTCCTGTCGACAATGACGACATAAACAGGCTGTATTTTACAGCCTGTTTCATGCTACAGAACACAATCATTGCTATTAGAGACCCTCCGAGGGCCATTCAAACAGCCCTACCCAGTGGCATTGTTGTTTGCTGCACAGGTCTGAGATATTAGCACAAAGAACCTTTAACACATACTATTATTGATTTATAAATTCAACTATATCCATGAATGTACCTTCCCATTTATGGTGCAGTTGGTGTATTTCTCACTGTACATAGCCATATTTAATTTTCTGTCCTGTTTAAATGTAGTGACAGAGGCGGGATTTGGAGCTGACATTGGAATGGAAAAGTTCTTCAACATCAAGTGCAGGTACTCGGGTCTGCGCCCCCACGTGGTCGTCCTGGTTGCCACTGTAAGGGCTCTGAAAATGCACGGTGGTGGCCCCACGGTAAGAATGACAAGACACTATTTATACTACGTCTTTAACAAAGGTTTATGTACCCGAGCGTGTCACAGAGGCGTAAGGGAAATGGTCAGCAAGCCAACGCAGGAGATACTGACCATTACACTCAGCCTCTTACAGGGCAGGGTCATTTCAGACAGCCACGTGAGATCTCTGCAACATCAGGTACATAGCAATGTGAGCCTGCATACTCCAAGTCACTGATGCCTTTTACAGTCGATCAGCCCGATTCAGAAGCTTTGGCGTGGCAGCAGGAGTAGGGCTCTACAGTTTTATGGGGTTGTTGGCTTTCCCCTAGATCCAGGGTGCAATCTTGAGCGTCCACAGATAACTTGGTCACAGAGGTGGGTTATACCTGCCTTAAAGTGGGAGAGGGGGCTGAAGGGGCTTGAGGAGGGAATACCAGAGTGTGGAGCCCAGGCATGACTGCCATTGGTGGGTGAAGGGAGCATGGCAGGTTGCTCAATGCGAAGTCAGAGGAGTGGAGCATTTGGGAGGGGTATTGTAGAGCTGGAGGAGGCCGCAGAGGAAGGTGAGGGGGTGAGCCAATGGAGGGAATTGAACAGGATTGAATATTTTAAAATCGAGGCATTGCCAGACTAGGAGCCAATGTAGGTCAGCAAGGGTGATGAAAGAGTGGGATATGGTGCAGGAAAGCAGAGTTTTGGATGAGCTTTATGGAGGGATGAAGATGAGAGACTAGCCAGGAAAGCATTAGAATAGTCAAGTCTGGTGGTGACAAAGGCATGAATGAGGGTTTCTGCAGCAGATAAGCTGAAGCAGGGGCGGAAGCAGGCAATTATCATGCAGGTGGAAGCTAGCGATCCTTATGATTGAGGCTGTGGGGTCGGAAAGCCAGCTTGCGATTCAGCCTGCTTCAGACTGAGGCAGTTAACTGAGCAAGGTGACAGAATCGATGGTGAGGTGGTGATCGATAGTTTATGGCAGGTTCTGAAGTGCCTCTTTTTCGGAAAGGCAATTTCAATGAGGCTTATAGATGTGTCAGTCTTAGCTAAGTTAATAGCACTCTTGTCTCTGAGTCAGGAGGTCATGGGTTCAAGTCCCATTCCAGAGACATGAGCACAAAGTCTAGGTTGACACTTCAGTGCAGATACAAAGGTGCTGTTTTTGCAGATGAAATAAAGTAAGTGAATATAAAAGATTCCATTGTTCTATTTTGAAGAAGTAACGGGGTGTTCTCCCTAGTCTTCTGGCCACTGTTCATCCCTGAGCATTAGTAAAAACCAGGTGATATGGTTATTGTCTCATTGCTGTTTTGGAATCTTGCTGTGTGCAAATTGGCTGCTGTTTTTCTGACATTACAATAGTGATTACATTTTTTTTTAAAGTCCTTCATTGACAGCAAAGCTGTTTGGGTTGTTCTGAGGTCATGAAAGGCACGATAGAAATGCAAGTCTTTCTTTCATGGCCCTATTTAAATACAAGTTTTAACACTTCTTTTCTGTGATTTTATTGTAGGTGACGGCAGGTGTTCCACTGCCAAAGGAATATGTCGAAGAGGTAAATTCTGATGGGTTGTATTTCTCTCTCTAGGTTTGCTGTCTCTCTGTGAATGGGGTGAACAGATTGAAGTTCTTAGGATAGACAAAGAGATTTGGGACAGTTTGAAGTAGGAATGGGTTTAGATGTTTAAACATTCTTGAGGCTTTACTATCTGTGAATTATGATAAACAAAAGGGCTTGAACCTTAAACAGAGACAGAGGAATAATCGAAAATTGCAGACAGCCACAGAACTGCTGATAAATTCACTTTCGATCATGTTCTGAGAAACAAAATTACTTGATGAATGTCTTGCGCAGGCTTTGGTTTACTGAACTGCACATTAGGGTTGGTTGCTCCCTGTGTTTGTATGCATTTGACCCTTACTGTGATCACTCTTCTGTTTTGTGTAGAACCTTGACTTGTTGGAGAAGGGCTGCAGTAATCTCCGTAAACAGATCGAGAATGCAAACATGTTTGGAGTTGCAGTGGTTGTAGCGGTCAATGCCTTCAAGTAAGCAGTCATCCTTTTATCAGCGCGTCTCAGGCCAGAGATTGTGTGAGTTTGAAATTTGCTGTAGAATTTGAGCACTGATCTGGATGGACTTCCAACTGCAGTGCTAAATGAGTTGCTGCATTGTTAGAGACGCTGTCCTCAAATGATGTCCTGTCTGCCTGTTCGAGTGTAGTGGTTGTCAACCCTTTTCATCTGCAGACCATTCAGACAGGGCAAAAGACTCCTCGGTCCCCCAGCTGGTCCTACCCAACCCCATTTTCTTACCACCGCAAAAATACTCACCAGAATTAATGGGAAGAATGGGGCTGCTTTTGATGAGACAGCAATGGGGTGATGAGTGATTCCAAGCTGGAGAATTTCATTCTCATGTCAGGCTCTATGGTCAATCAGTTCCTGCTCTTTGTTTTCAGCCCCACAAGTGTTGAAAATGTGATCTGTCAGTTGTACGTTGTTGGGAATGACGGCAGGTGCTTCAGAGCTGTGTTGGCACGTCCAGGATACTTCAACCATATATTGAACCAAAAGTCCATCAAACCGTTCTCACGTGTACTCGTGTATGACACTGCTCTGGGGGTGTACTCGTGTCTCGCACTGCTCTGGAGGGTGTATTCGTGTATGGTGCTGTTCTGGGGGAATGTGTACTCGTGTATGACGGTGCTCTGGGATGTGTACTCATGTATGACGCAGCTCTGGGATGTGTATTCGTGTATGACTCTGCTCTGGGGGGTTGGGGGTGTACTGTTGTCCTGTGTATATCATGTTTATTTGTTATCTTGCTACTCCAGGAGTCAGACTTGTAATATCCAATTGCTTGACCTTTTATATTTTGAGCTGGGTTGGTCTGTGTTACCAGCAGTTTCTTCTGTCCTACAGAACAGACACCGAGGCTGAGCTCAACCTGGTGTGCAGCACGGCCAAGGAAATGGGTGCATTTGACGCTGTGAAGTGCACTCACTGGGCTGAGGGAGGACAGGGAGCTGTCGAACTGGCCAAAGCTGTACAGAGAGCTTCTCAACTGGAGAGTGACTTCAAATTCCTCTACCCTTTGGAGGTAAGAATTCATTTTGCTACTTCCTGTTGAGCTCGACAGGAAAACATCACTCACTGCAAAGTGTATCCAGGTGGAATTTTAATAGGAAAATACAAATTAGGAACAGGAGGAAGTCATTCTGCCCCGTGAGCCTGTTCCACCATTCAGTTAGATGATGGCTGACCTGCATCTTAATTCCATCTACCCGCCTTGGTTCCATAATCCTCAATACACTGACCCAACAAAAACCTGTCCATCTCAGTTTGGAAATTTTCACTTGACCTCACCTTTGTTCCCCCAGTCTCAATAGCTTTTTGGGTGATATAGTACCAGATTTCCATTACCCTTTATGTGAAGAAGTGCTTCCTGACATCACCCCTGAACAGCCTAGGTCTAATTTTAAGGTTATTCCCTCTTGTTCTGGACTTCATGGCCACCACCCGCCAGAAGAAATAGTTTCTCTCTGTCAATTCCTTTAATCATCTTAAAAATCTCAATTAGATCACCCCTTAACCTCTATACTCGAGACATACAAGCAACCTATCCTTGTAATTTTATCCTTTTAGCCCAGTTCTGTGGCTTGAGCTAATTCTTAGTCTTGACTGTTATGCTCCAGAAGGATAGAACTGGAGCCAATCTTTACACACTTTTATAAGTATTTATTTACAGAAATACACATTACAAGCATGTACTTCCTAGCCCAACAACCACAGTTTCAGTTTGTTGCCTATTTATAGGGGAACAAGTGAATCCCTAGTTAATGCCCACCACCTGCATACAATTAAACACAATATGCAATTAACATTGACTTAATCATGGAAAGGATATTGTCTTTATGTTTATTTGTCCTCTGGAAATTTGTGATAGGGAGTCCAGGGGCAGCTGTTGTGCTAAGTGCTCAGTCCTGGATGATGTCAAGCTTCTTCAGTGTTGCAGCTGTACCTATCCAGGCTCAAAGAGCAAATAAAACTTTTTGAGAAAACAAATAAACGAGGAAAAGGAAGATGCTGATAATCAGAGAATATTCTATCCGTAACGTGATAAAGCCAGGCGGCAGTGTTCAAAAGGAACAGTTCAGCCCTAATAGCAAGAAGGGCTTCTGAATAATCTGCGCCTTATTTCATATTTAATGCTGTCTCCCAAGCAATAATGTAAGTGTTCCATTGCACTCCTGACTTGAGTCTTGCCGATGGTGGAGAGGTTTGGGGGGGGTGGGGGGTGCGGTCAGGAGATGGACCACTCATCACAGAGTACCCAGCCTCTGTCCTACTCTTGTTGGCATGGCTAGTGATGTTAATGAGGTAGGATTCAGTGATGCTATTGATATTGCTGAAGATCAAGGAAAGATGCCTGGGTTCTCTCTTTCCTTCGAATTTCCTTCAGCTAATATTGGCATGAGGGATGGCATTGTCTTTGATCTCTGCCATAGATTTTGTTAAAATGAGGAAGTTAGGAGTAAGATGTGAAGTCATCGGGAACTTTTTCAGTTGTAGGGTAAAGGAATAGTTAAGTTACCAGGGAAGATCGGTGGATTCACTGCACAAAGGATCGGAGCGGTGTGGGGAGATTGACCCAACTGATGATTTGTTAAAGTATTTATGTGTTGGGACTAATGTTGCTTTTGCATTTAGTGCGTCCTGGCAAAGGAGTTGTCAGAGGTGTTCAATAATCGCTGTCTCTCTAAGTATTTTAAAATCTCTGTCTTTTTATTGCAAGGGATTTTGACTCTTCTGTTTCTCTTATAAAGCTCCCTATTGTGGACAAAATCCGTACCATTGCCCAGAAAATATATGGTGCGGCTGATGTGGAGCTCAGCCCTGACGCGCAGCAGAAAGTGGAGATTTACACGAAACAGGTAACGACAGCTGGTCACACACAGTCTGCATACACCTGCCACACTCAGAATATAGTAGGTTGATCAAACATATTACCAAGTACAGTTCCCAACCATTCATGAAGCCTCCTCACAACCCAGGGAAAAGTCCCTGGTAGAATTAGCAGCATTTCTTGTCTTGGTGATTCAGTGATTGATTCTGGTCTGTTCTTCCCAGGGCTGATCCAAACTCTATTTGCTATCCAAGCCAGTGTAGTGTCTTTTAGAGGGAACAGGAATGGAGAAGGAAACAGCTGGACCAAATAGTTTCCACTTCAACCACCCCTGGTTACAGCTCGATCAGTTAACCAGTTGACTGCCGGCACACCACTTTTAACACAGCCTTGACACTGCCTGAAATAGACCATGTGCTTAACATGTTAAAAGTGGTGCCATTGTAATTGACCCCTATGGTCCTGCCGAATGGTTAGAGCTGTTTCCCTGATATGGGTAGCTGCCTGTATTGAGCATGGACGATGTAAATGCTGGGGTGTGTATTTAGATCAGCAGTGAAGGTGTGGATGGTGTAAGTGGTGGGGTCTGTATTTAGATCGGCAGTGCGTGAGTGAAGGTGTGGTTGGTGTAAGTGGCGGGGTCTATATTTAGATTGATGGTGAGTGAGTGAAGGTGTGAATGGTGTAAGTGGCGGGGTCTGTATTTAGATTGATGGTGAGTGAGTGAAGGTGTGAATGGTGTAAGTGGCGGGGTCTGTATTTAGATTGATAGTGAGTGAAAGTGTGAATGGTGTCAATGGCAGGGTCTGTATTTAGATCGATAGTGAGTGAGAAGGTTGTAAGTGGTGAGGTCTGTATTTAGATTGGCAGTGAATGAGTGAAGGTTGTAAGTGGTGGGGTCTGTATTTAGATCGGCAGTGAGTGAGTGAGGGTGTAAATGGCGGAGTCTATATTCAGATTGATGGTGTAAGTGGCGGGGGTCTGTATTTAGATTGGCAGCGAGTGAGGGTATAAATGGTGTAAATCGCAGGATCCATATTTAGATTGATAGTGAGTGAGTGAAGGTGTGAATGGTGTAAGTGGCGGGGTCTGTATTTAGATTGATGGTGAGTGAGTGAAGGTGTGAATGGTGTAAGTGGCGGGGTCTGTATTTAGATTGATAGTGAGTGAAAGTGTGAATGGTGTCAATGGCAGGGTCTGTATTTAGATCGATAGTGAGTGAGAAGGTTGTAAGTGGTGAGGTCTGTATTTAGATTGGCAGTGAATGAGTGAAGGTTGTAAGTGGTGGGGTCTGTATTTAGATCAGCAGTGAGTGAGTGAGGGTGTAAATGGCAGTGTCTATATTTAGATTGATGATGTGAATGGTGTAAGTGGTGGGGTCTGTATTTAGATCAGCAGTGAGTGAGTAAAAGGGATTCCTCCTCCCTCCCTCTCTCTATAACTGGCCTTCTGTCCTTTTTCACTCAGGGGTTTGCTGATCTGCCCATCTGCATGGCCAAGACTCATCTGTCTTTATCCCACATGCCAGAGAAGAAGGGAGCTCCAACTGGATTCGTTCTGCCAATCCGGGACATCCGGGCAAGTGTTGGTTCAGGATTCCTGTACCCACTAGTGGGCACGGTGAGTGTTGGACAGGCTTAAAGGGTTAAATCACAGGGACAGGTTGCATAGACATGGCTTTTATTCCCTCAAGTTTAAAAAGTTAAGGGGTGATCTATTTCAAGCTGTTGAAAATGTTAAAGGGTTTTGTTAGAGTATACACAGAGAGAAATTATTTCCTCAGGTGGGGAATCTGGAATATGGGGGCATAACCTTAAAATTAGAGCCAGGCCATTCAGAAGCAAAATCAGGAAGCACTCCATCATACAAAGGGGCAGTGATAACCTGGAAGTCTCTCCCTAAAAGGCTGAGGAGGCTGGGGCACAGTTGAAACTCTCAAGCTGAGACTGATCGACTTTGTTGGGTAAGGGTGTGAAATGGACTTGAGATACAGAACAGTGTTACAACCCGGTGAGATAGTGGTCTCGGGGTCCCTCTCAGCCTTCACCTGGTCTTACCGTAACAGAGTTTTATTTTAAACACACCATGTTTTTAGCTGCCCCTTAGTGAATCCGTGTTCACCGCCTTCCAATTCTCAGGCATAGAAACCAGCACAAACAGGCTTTCTTAGGTTTAAAGAAGAAAAGTTGAAATTTATTAAACTTGAACTCTAATTCGGTTGACGCCTACAGATACACGACACGCCCACGCTAGCATGCATACGTGATACACACGTGCAAATAGAGACAGAAAAGAGCAGAAGGAAAAAAATAAAGTGGAAATGTTTGAGGCAATATCTGAAGAGTTTTTGTTACGATTCTTCAAGCTAACTTTAGAGTGCTTGATTGTGGGTCGATCTTGCTTTTCGTTGGGGCCCAATATTCTTCTTAAACCTTGTTCACTGTAGGCGACTTTTCTCTCTTGGGGTTCATGTGTCTTCAGAGGCTTATGAGAAAGAGATGGGAGCAGACAGGAGAGATTGTCTCAATCCCGGAGCAAACAGTCTTTCTCAGTTCAAACTGTCCTGTGGCTAGTTCAAAAACCTGGTATAGCCAGTTAGTCATGTGACCAGCTGGTTTAACCAGTCCTGGATTGTATCACCTTAGCAGTCTCTGGAATGCTCCTCTTACACACAATACCTGGTGATCAAGGTCCATTGTGGGTTGAATGTGTCAGGGAATGGTCCTTTGCCCTTCCAAGCACTGTCTTATTATGCAAATGTCTTTTCCAGCCATGGCTGATCTGTTTAACAAGTCCTTTCTTCACTCCAGTAACAGTTTCAAATCAATGTTCATGACAAAATTAATGTGCCTCATTCTTGGCAGGTGGGGCCTAGCATGACAACAGCCATAACTTAATAGAATGGCTGAACAGGATGAAGTGGCTGAATTACCTACTCCTGTTGCTATGTATGCAGCGTGATTTGATTTGAGGGGATGTTTGTGCAGTCAGGTTTTACCACTTACAACAGAGAGGGAGGAGCAGTGCTCATCCAGAAGTGTGTTGCTCCACTTCCATTTTATCTGCAACTCAATCTGACTGAGGTCTGAAACCCACAGTAGTGGAGGATCACCATGAACCACTGCGTGGGAGGGTTGGGGTAGGACTGAGGAGAAAACATTGATTGCACGAGGCAGATGTTTGGGGTTGAGAGAAGGGTTTAGTTTCTGAAGTTGATGCTGTAGTAATAGCAACAGCTTAACAAAATCAAACGGTCGTCATCCTTTCAGACACGACAGGAGATCTTTCTCGTGAGCTGGAGCTGCCAGGTTGTGGGGAATCTGTAGATTTCTCCTGTGGGTTACATCTAGGTGTGATAGCCTCCTGTGTATTACAAATTTATGTAAAATTATCCACTTTGGTAGGCAGAATAGAAAAGCAGAATACTCTTTAAAAGATGAAGTACTAGTAAATGTTGGTATGCAGAAGAATTTTGGGGGTCTTTGTACATGAATCACCAGAATGTTAACATGCCAGTACAGCAAGAAATTTGAAAATCAAATGGTATGCTAGCCTTTATTACAAGAAAGGGCTTTGGTGAAACCATACATGGAATACTATGTACAGTTTCGGACTCCTTATCAAAGGAAGGATTGGAAGTGGTACAATGAAGATTCTCTAGGTTCCTGGGATGAGAACCCTGTCCTATGAGGAGAGATGAAGTAGAATGGGCCTATATTCTCTGGAGCTTAGCAGAATTAGAGGCGATCTCATCGAAACTTAAACTCTTAACATCTACCCTGTCAAGCCCTCTGAGAGGCTGTTTCCCCTGGCTGGAGAGTGTTGAACGTGGGGCATAGTCTCAGGATAAGGGGTTGGCCAGTCAAGATTGGGATGAGATATTTCTTCTCTCAAAGGAATATGAATCTTTGGAATTCCCTATCCCAGAGGGTTGTGGATGCTCAGCAATTGACTGTAATCAACGCTGAGATCGATAGACTTTTGCATGCTAAAGAAAACAGAGGAATATAGAGATAGTGCGGGAAAGGTGGTGTTGAGATAGAAGATCAGCCATGATCTTATTGAATAGAACTTGCAGGCTCGAGGGGCCTAATGGCCTACTCCTGCTCCTATTTCTTGTGTTATTATGTGTGCACTATAGCAGGAAGTGGAGCGTAGTCCTGTCAGTGCACCATCTCCCTTCAGTCTGCCGTTTTTTATTCTACCACCTCTCCGCCCTTATGCCCACTCCCACCCACCCCATTGCAGTCTGTGTGTTATTGTGTAACTAGTAAGGAAAGTAGCTGGTGAATCGCAGATGCTGTTGACGTTAAAATAATATTAGCTGTGTTAGGGTGGGCCTTTTGTCTTTAGATGCAGAGAAACGTGCAACTCAGACCGAATATCTGGCATCCGAGGGTGTTCACTGGTAACCTAATCCTCAGCAGCTAGATAGCAGGGCAGAAAGGAAATACAAGCAGCCGGTTGCAAGTTCCTGAAATTTATGTATAAAATGGATGTAGTGGCACAAAGTCAGAAGCAGCAGCTGGCATGATGCAGAGGAGGCTGTTACACCTGGCTCACTGCCACCTACTCGAGGGCAGTTCGGGTTGGGCAATAAATGTTGGCCTTGACACCGATGCTCACGTCCCAAGAACGAATAAAAAAAGCCTGATCAAGAAAGTGTCCTAATTCTAATGTGTCCCTGGCAGTATGCAGCTTATCGTGTGGGCATGTGTGAGTGCTGTCCTCGAGTAGGATTTGTGCAAATATATACATTTGTTTCTTCATTATTTATTCTTGGGATGTGGGCATCGCTGGCAAGGCCAGCATTTGTTGACTATCCCTAATCGCTCTTCAAACTGGCTTGCTAAGTCATTTCGGAGGGCAGTTAAGAGTCAAGCACATTGCTGTGGGTCTCGAGTCGCATGTAGGCCAGACCAGATAAGGACGGCAGATTTCCTTCCCTAAAGGACGTTAGTGAACCAGATGGGTTTTTATGACAATCCGGTAGCTTCATGATCATTATTAATGAGACTAGCATTTCTTCCAGATTTATTAATTAATTGAATTTAAATTCCCCCAGCTGCCATTGTTGGTCTCCAGAGCAGTAGTCCAGGCCTCTGGATTACTAGTCCAGTAACATTGCCACTATGCTACCATTCCCTGTTTATTCCCTGCATAGAAGTTTGTGGTATTCCCCCTGTATCTGCAACCTGTAACCAGAAACCACTCGCTTTATTTTCCTACTCCTTCCCTCTCCCATAATGTCACAATGGCTCTGGTACTGCCAGTACACGCTGAAGCAAACAGCAGGAACATCCCAGGCTTGTTCCATGGTCAGTGGAATCTCTGCAGGATCTGCAGTGAAGGGGAGCTGGAATAAGCCTCTGTCCTGTGGGGAGGGAATCCACCAGAATCCCCATTCCAACTCTGGGTGGGAACAGGATATCTCCCACAGTTGAAATACCATGCCGACCATCGCTGTCTCAGTTTACATGGGAATAATCTGTGGAGGGTACACTAGCGTAGTGGTTCCAACACTGGACTAATAATCCAGAGAATGTGAGCTCAAATCCCAGCATGGGAAGTTTGAGAATTTGAATTTGCCTTCACAAAAAACATGTGGAGATGAAAAGCTGGTCCCCGTAGAAGTGATCGTGAAGCTGTTGGATTGTTGTAAAAACCCAACTGGTTCACTAATGTCCTTTCAGGAGGGAAACCTGTCCTGCTTACCTGATCTGAACCTATATGTGACTCCAGTCCCTAAACCAACGTGGTGGATTTGTTAATTGCTCTCTAAAGTGGCTGAGCAAGACAATTAGGGTTGGGCAATCGGCCACAAAGAATTGTTTTTTTTTAATTGGGTGAATTAGTGAAGGATGGCTGGAGCTGGTGGACTTGTATCTCAATTTGGTTGAGCTTCTTGTGGAGAGGGGGCAAGGAGGAATGTTTTTTTTAAAAAAAATAGATTTCATGTTTGAAATGTAGACGGCATATTTTAGTTAGTTTTCCCAATGTCTTTTTTTAAAGTCTGTTTAAAGACTAATTTTCTCTGATTCCCCGCTCTTAATGGCAAGCCACCATTTCATGGAATCTTCACATTTGTGGCACATCAGAGGCCATTTGGCCCACTGTGCTTGTGCCAGCTTTCAGAAAGGACCATGCACTGAGTCCCTGCCTGACTGCTTTTCAAGGTTTTCCATCCCTCCACGGGTGGCTGCACTGGACTTCCCTGACTGCAGAGGAGGTTTTCTGGGGTCCTGGGATGGCTCTGAACATTTGAGTGGGTGGTTGTAAATGTGGACTGGTCCGGAGCATCCCAAATCTGGGAGGTTGTGTGGGTGGAGTATGTGACACGGGTTACCTTTATAAGCATTTCTCTCGTAGGTGGGAAGCTGTGTATTTTCCTCCCTGTGCTTGGGGTGTGTCACATCTGCTCTGCCCCCTTCACACATGCTGCTGATGGATCCCAGGTAGAAAACTTAAGTTGATTAGCCTTGATTTATCCCAGCTGTCTCCATCATCCCTCCCCACCTCCCCTTCCTCTTTCTCTGTTCTCCTAAAGGCAGTGACTTGCTCTTCAGATATGGTTCCTTGCCTTTATTAGCCGAGGCATAGAATATAAGAGCAGGGAAGTTATGATGGAGCTGAATAAAACGCTAGTTAAGCCACAACTGGAGTACTGTGTACAGTTCTGGTCACCACACTATAGGAAGGATGTGATTGCAATGGAGAGGGTGCAGAGGAGATTCACCAGGATGTTGCCTGGGCTGGAGCGTTTCAGCTATGAAGAGAGACTGGATAGGCTTGGGTTGTTTTCCTTAGAGCAGAAACGGCTGAGGGGGCACCTGATTGAGGTATACAAAATTATGAGGGGCGTAGATAGGAAGAAACTTTTTCCCTCGCAGAAGTGTCAATAACTAGGGGGCATAGATTTAAGGTAAGGGGCAGGAGGAAAAATATTTTTACCCAGAGGGTGGTTGGAATCTGGCACACATTGCCTGAAGGGGTGGTAGAGGCAGGAACCCTCACGACATTTAAGAAGTATTTAGATGAGCACTTGAAATGCCATAGCATACAAGGCTACGGGCCAATTGATGGAATATGGGATTAGAATAAATAGGTGCTTGATAGCCAGGACGGACACGATGGGCCGAAGGGCCTGTTTCTGTGCTGTATAACACTATGACTCGATGACTTGCTCAATCAGCTATTCGACTCATAGAAACATAGAAAATAGGAGCAGGAGTAGGCCATTCGGCCCTTTGAGCCTGCTCCGCCATTCATTCTGATTATGGCTGATCATCCAACGCAGTAACCTGTTCCCACTTTCCACCCATATCCTTTGATCCCTTTCACCCCAAGAGCTATATCTAACTCCTTCTTGAAAACATACAATGTTTTGGCCTCAAATGCTTTCTGTGGTAGCGAATTCCACAGGTTCACCATTCTCTGGGTGAAGTAGTTTCTCCTCATCTCAGTCCTGAAAGGTTTACCCCGTATCCATGGACTATGACCCCTGGTTCTGGACTCCCCCACTGGGAACATCCTTCCTGCATCTACCCTGTCAACTCCTGTTAGAATTTTATAGCTTTTTGAGATCCCCCCTCACTCTTCTGAACTCAAGCGAATATAATCCTAACCGACTCAATCTCTTCTCATATGTCAGTCCCGCCATCCCAGGAATCAGTCTGGTAAACCTTCGCTGCACTCTCTCTATAACAAGACCATCCTTCCTCAGATAAGGAGACCAAAACTACACACAATATTCCAGGTGTGGCCTCACCAAGGCCCTGTATAATTGCAGCAAGACATCCCTGCTCCTGTACTCGAAACCTCTCTCTATGAAGGCCTGTTGCACCTGCATGCTTACCTACAGTGACTTGTGTACAAGACCACCCAGGTCTCGTTGCATATTCCCCTCTCTCAGTTTATAGCCATTCAGATAATCTGCCTTCCTGTTTTTGCTACCAAAGTGGATAACCTCACATTTATCCACATTATACTGCATCTGCCATGCATTAGCCCACTCACTCAACTTGTGCAAATCACCCTGAAGCCTCTCTGCATCCTCCTCACAACTCACCCTCCCACCCAGTTTTGTGTCATCTGCAAATTTGGAGATATTACATTTAGTTCCCTCATTTAAATCATTAATATATATTGTGAATAGCTGGGGTCCTAGCACCGATCCCTGCGGTACCCCACTAGTCACTACCTGCCATTCGGAAAAAGACCCATTTATTCCTGCTCTTTGATCCTGTCTGCCAACCAATTTTCTATCCATCGCAATACACTACCCCAAATCGCACGCGCTTTAATTTTACACACTAATCTCTTATGTGGGACTTTGTCGAAAGCCTTCTGAAAGTCCAAATAAACCACATCCACTGGCTGTCCATCATCAGCTCTAGTCACAGGTGATGCAGGCAGCATTACTCAACCCGTCCTGTTGGGATAGCAGCCAGCAGCTGTAAATGATGCTGCTCTCCTCTCTCACCCACTATTCCAAGCCCAGTGCATTGTGTGCAATCCCAGGGATGATATCTGGGACTCCTGGTTTGTAAGGCTCAGAACCACATTACAAGATGCACCGTTCTCTCATATCACTCGTCTCCATCCCGCCTCAGTTCACCTGCTGCTGAAACCCTCCTCCATATTTTTGTTACCTCCGGACATGACTATTCTAACACTCTCCTGGCCACCTCCATACCCTTCAGCTGATCCTAAACTCTGTTGCCCATATCTTAACCTGCACCAAGTTCAGTTCACGAATAACCCCTGTGCTCACTGACACTGGTTTCCAGCCTGGCAACGTCTCAATTTTAAAATTTTCATCCTTCTTTTCAAATCCCTTCATGACTCTGCTCCTCCCTATCTGTATAACCTCCTTCGCCATTCTTCAGCTGCCTAGCCTCTCCACCGAAACTATTCTCTATCCTCTTTAAGATGTTCCTTAAAATTTTAATTAATCTTTTGTTCATCTGTCCCAATATCATCTTATGTTACTCAGTCATTTCTCTGATAACACTCCTGTGACGAGCTTTGGGTTGTTTTTACTACATTACAGGTGGTATATAAATACAAATTGTTGTATTGAATTTGAAATTATTTTGAATTTGTACTGAGCTTGTATTGAAAGCAGCGACTGTGAGGGATGAGCTGATTTAATAGTCTGACTGTAGTGGGCGGTTTGGGAGCTGATGATGAGAGTTCTGTACTGCTATCGGTATTAATTAACACACAAAGAAGAGAGAAAGCAAACTTGTTAATTGGCCTAGCACAGCACTGTTGTGCTTGTCCCCCTGGGGAAGAGAGCTGCAAATTAAATGGCATGAAACATCAGGTTAAGTTACAGTATAAATGTCACTGCACAAATGGATCTGAACCAGGGCTCCTGTTACTCTGTGACAGCCAGGCAGTGGCTCGAGCAGAGATGCTGAAAGGCTTGGCACACTCACCTTGCTGGAGGCGATTGTTGAAGCCCGAGAAAGCGAGGGAGCCAGCTGCCTGGACAGTGGCGCGTTCCACACAGATCTTTTAAAGGCTGGGTGTCCTCTTACTCATGGTTGATCAAGGAAGTCATGCTCTCTGTTTAAGAGACGTAGTTTAAACTTGATGCCACTTATTCCATAAGATTCGCTATTCATCCCAGCCTTCAGCCAGGGAAACCAGATCCACTGTTCAAAACTGTCATTACACCTTTTAATTTTTCATCAGGCATGGGCAGAGCTAATTGCATAATGGACTCCTGCTTGTTGTGAGTGTTGTGTATTAAATAGAGTGGTGCTTTTCAATATCCAGTTCGGTTCCTGTGTTTGACCCTCACCTATGTGACCAAAGGTGTGAGACATTTAGTGAAGTGATGATTCGACAGGTGAGGCCAAGATTACATTTGATTTATTATATGTATTTGATCTTTATTGTCCTATTTATGGTTAATTGTTAAGCTAGCGGAAGACTAGGTATACCTGTTCCTCTGCCTCTTTCCCTCCCCTCCCTCCCTCCCCGCAATCCTGCCCTAAGAAGTGGGTGGGGGGGGGGGGGAAGTCATCCCAAGACACTGTTGAACGATTTGCTGACAGCTGCCATTGACTTACCAGGTAGCTTACCTGCCTTTAGCCTGTGGCTAAAGCCTCTGGCTTCCCAGCGTCGAAGCATAGGGTCAAATTACCACCTCTCCCTCCGTCAAGAACAATGTATGTTTGGAGGCAGGAGGAATGAGGGGAGAGAAGCAGGACGCGATAAGAAAATGTTCCGAAGAAGGGTCACTGACCCGAAACGTTAACTCTGTTTCTCTTTCCACAGATGCTGCCAGAGCTGCTGAGTGGTTCCAGCATTTCTTGTTTTTATTTAAGAAAATGTTTTGTTTTGTTACCTCTGTGAGATTACATGGCTATGGGAGAGGAATCAGAAAGCGTCTAGTCATGATGCTGCAGCCATGATAGTATGTGGGGCAGGTTTGATGAACCACTGGACGTTTCCTGCCCATTAGTTTTTTATGTTTGTACCACATTATTTACTAAGCCAGTCTGTGTTTGTGATACAGATGAGCACCATGCCAGGATTGCCAACTAGACCCTGCTTTTATGACATTGATTTGGATCCAGAGACGGAAGAGGTGAATGGACTCTTCTAACCACTGAAACCATGATGACAGGTAAGGGTTAACATCACGAACCACCCCCCACTCATTCCCTCTTTCTGGGCATCGGATTCCAGACGGGCAGAGCTGCTGATTCTTCCAAATGTTTTTGGTGTTTAGATTCAGTGCAACTTTCAGAGAGATTAGATTCCTGTGGTTTGTGCTGATGGAGAGCTACATTGGAGCTCTCAAGCAATGGATTTGCATTTCTATAGCATCTTTCACAATCTCAGTACGTCCCAAAGAGCTTCATAGCCAATCAATTACTTTTAAAGTATAATTTATGTTGTAATATAGTAACCGCAGCATTCAGTTTATCACAGCATGCTCCCACAAACAGTACTAAATAAAATCCTAAAACCCACCTGGTTCACTCATGTCCTTTAGGGAAGGAAATCTGCTGTCTTTACCTGGTCTGGCCTATATGTGACTCCAGACCCACAGCAATGTGGTTGACTCTTAACTGCCTTCTAAAATGACCTAGCAAGCCACTCAGTTGTACTAACCGCTATGAAGTCAATAAAAAAAGAATTAAACTGGATGGACTACCCAGCATCAACCTAGGAACTGGAAATGACAACGGCAAACCCAGCCCTGTCGACCCTGCAAAGTCCTCCTTACTAATATCTGGGGGTTTGTGCCAAAGTTGGGAGAGCTGTCCCACAGACTAGTCAAGCAACCTAGCCTGACATAGTCATAATCACGGAATCGTACCTTGCAGACGATGTCCCAGACACCACCATCACCATCCCTGGTTATGTCCTGTCCCACCGGCAGGACAGACCCACCAGAGGTGATCGCACAGTGGTATATAGACGGAAGTCCTCAACATTGATTCCGGACCCCGTGAAGTCTTATGGCATGCGGTCAAACATGGGCAAGGAAACCTCCTGCTGATTGCCACCTACCGCCCCACCAACCCACCCCCTCCCCCAACTAGTCCCCCCCCCCCCCCGCCTCTAGCACTTCAGCTGATGAATCAGTGCTTCTCCATGTTGAACAGCAATTGGAAGAAGCATTGAGGGCGGCAGGTGGTGAGGGAACCAACAAGAGGGGAAAAGCTACTTGACCTCGTCTCCACCAATCCACGTGTCACAGCTGCATCTGTCCATGATAGTATTGGGAGGAGTGACCACCGCACAGTCCTTATGAAGACGAAGTCCCATCTTCACGCTGAGGGTACCCACCATCGTGTTGTGTGGCACTACCACTGTGCTAAATGGGATAGATTTCAAATAGCTCTATCAATTCAAAACTGAGCATCCATGAGGTGATGTGGGCCATCAGCAGCAGCAGAACTGTATTCAACCACAATCTGTAACTTTGTGGCCCGACGTATCCCCCACTCTACCATTACCATCAAGCGGGGGGACCAACCCTGGTTCAATGAACAGTGCAGGAGGGCATGCCAGGATCAGCACTAGGCATACCTAAAATGAGGTGTCAGCATGGTGAAGCTACAACGCGGAACTACCTGCATGCCAATCGTTGAAAGCAGCATGCAATCGACAGGGCTAAGCGATCCCACAACCAACAGATCAGATCTAAGCTCTGCAGTCCAGCCACATCCAGTCATGAATGATGGTGGACAATTAAACAATTGACAGGAGGAGGAGGCTCCACAAATATCCCCATCCTCAACGATGGGGAAGGCCCAGCACATCAGTGCAAAAGACAAGGCTGAAGCATTTACATCCATCTTCAGTCAGAAGAGCCAAGTGGATGCTATCAAGCGGCATTTGCTCAGCAATAATCTGCTCACTGACATTCAGTTTGGGTTCCGCCAGGGTCACGCAGCTCCTGACCTCATTACAGCCTTGGTCCACTCCACAGGTGAGGTGAGAGTGACTGCCCTTGACATCAAGGTAGCATTTGACTGAGTATGGCATCAAGGAGCCCGAGCAAAACTGGAGTCAATGAGAATCGGGCAAAACTCTCCGCTGGCTCCAGAACGAGACATGCACTTAGCTGTGCTGTTCCAGTACAGCTATAATACTGGCATCTACCTGACAATGCAAAAACATTTCCAAGTATGTCCTGTCCACAAAGACAGGACAAATCCGATCTGGCCAATTACCACCCCATCAGTCTACTCTCGATCATCAGCAAAGTGATGGAAGGCGTTGATGACAGTGCTATCAAGTGGCACATACTCAGCAACAACCTGCTCACTGACGCTCAGTTTGTAATCTACCAAAGCCACTCAGCTCCTGACCTCATGACAGCCTTGGTCCAAACATGGACAAAAGAGCTGAACTCCAGAGGTGAGGTAAGAGTGACCGCTCTTGATACCAAGGCAGCATTTGATCAGCTGTGACATCAAGGAGCCCTAGCAAAACTGGAGTCAATGGGAATCGGGCAAAACTCTCCGCTGGATGGAGTCATACCTAGCACAAAGGAAGATGGTTGTGATTGTTGGAGGTCAATCATCTCAGTCCCAGGGCTTCACTGCAGGAGTTCTTCGGGGTAGTGTCCGAGGCCCAACAATCTTCAGCTCCTTCATCAATGACCTTCCCTCCATTATAAAGTCAGAAGTGGGGATGTTTGCTGATGATTGCACAATGTTCAGCACCATTCGTGACTCCTCAGATTCTGAAGCAGCCCGTGTCCATATGCAGCGAGACCTTGACAATATCCAGGATTGGTCTGATTAGTGGCAAGTAACATTTGTGCCACACAAGTGCCAGGCAATGACCATCTCCAACAAAGGAGAATCTAGCCGTCTCCTCTTAATGCTCAGTGGCATTGCCATCGCTGAATCCCCCCACTATCAACACCATTGACCAGAAACTGGACCAGCCACATAAATGCTGTGGCTACAAGAGCAGGTCAGAGATTGAGAATTCTGCGGCGAGTAACTCACCTCCTGACTCCCCAGTGCCTGTCCACCATCTACAAGGCACAAGTCAGGAGTGTGATGGAATACTCTCCACTTGCATGGACAGGTACAGCTCCAATAACACTCAAGAAGCTCGACACCATCCAGGACAAAGCAGCCCGCTTGATTGGCACCCCATCCACCTCCTTCAATATTCACTCCCTTCACCGCCAATGCACAGTGACAGCAGTGTACCATCTACAAGATGCAATGCAGCAATGCACCAAGGCTCCTTCGACAGCACCTTCCAAACCCAAGACCTCTACCAACTAGAAGGACAAGGGCAGCAAATGCATGGGAACACCACCACCTACAAGTTCCCCTCCAAGCCACACACCATCCTGACTTGGAACTATATCACCGTTCCTTCACTGTCACTAGATCAAAATTCTGGAACTCCCTTCCTAACAGCACTGTTGGTGTACCTACACCCCAAGGAATGCAGTGGTTCAAGAAGGCAGCTCACCACCACCTTCGCAAGAGCAATTGGGGATGGGCAATAAATGCTGGCCTGGCCAGTGATGCCCACATCCCCCAAACAGCTTTAAAAAAAAAAAATGACAAGATCCACTGTTTTTAGTGGTTGGTTGATGGATCATTATTGGCCAGGACACTGGGGAAAATTTCCCTGCTCTTTCAATAGTCTATGGGCACTTCTACATCCACTTTAGAGGGCAGACGCAGCCTCAGTTTAACCTCTCATCTGAAAGATGACACCTCCAACAGTCCAGCACTCCCTCAGAATCGCACTGAATTGTAGATCTAAATTGTGCACTTAAGTCATGCAGTGGGGCTCGAACCCACATCTTGTAACTTCAGAAACAAAAGTTCTATGAAGCAGACAAAATGAAGGTTTGCATTTGTTTCTCTTGATCCAAATGAATCTTTAGTTGTCCTGTTGTGTGGCCTCCTCAGCAATTCTTCACTGTGAACAGAGAGAGCATCAGAGGCAACCTCCAGATATTTGATTCAAGCAATGCTTGGAAAAGTATTAGGGCTAGAGGATGAAAAGGGTAATGGGCTGAATTAATGTTTTGCTGTCAATAGCTTTAGTTACCATCTTTGGCCTCCTTCTAATTTTATTTTGCTGGGGTGTCAAGCCCATAGTGTTCGGTGTTTTTTTTTTCTTCTTGAGATGAGGTGGCAAGGCCAGCTGTTATTGCCCACCCCTAGTTGCCCTAAGAAGGTGGTGGGCTGCCTTCTTGAACTGCTGGTAATGGTTTTATGCAAACTGAGTGGTTTGCTAGGGCATTTCAGAGGCAGTTAAGAGCCAACCACATTGGTGTGAGACTGGAGACCCAGGTCGGGTAAGAACAGCAGGCTTCCTTCCAGAAAGGACATTAGTGAACCATAGAATCATATTTATACAGCATAGAAACAGGCCCTTGGGCCCGCTGTGTCCGCACCAGCCATCAAGCCTATCTATTCTAATCCCATTTTCCAGCACTTGGCCCGTAGCCTTGTATGCTATGGCGTTTCAAGTGTTCATCTAAATACTTCTTAAATGTTGTGAGGGTTCCTGCCTCTACCACCCCTCCAGGCAGTGTGTTCCAGATTCCAACCACCCTCTGGGTAAAAACATTTTTCCTCCAATCCCCACTAAACCTCCTGCCCCTTACCTTAAATCTATGCCCCTGGTTATTAACCCCTCCGCTAAGGGAAAAGATGTCTTCCTATCTGTCCCCCTCATAATTTTATATACCTCAATCAGGTCCCTCCTCAGCCTTCTCTGCTCTAAGGAAAGCAACCTTAGCCTATCCAGTCTCTCTTCATAGCTGAAATGCTCCAGCCCAGGCAACATCCTGGTGAATCTCCTCTGCACCCTCTCCAGTGCAATCACATCCTTCCTATAGTGTGGTGACCAGAATGGTACACAGTACTCCAGCTGTGGCCTAACTAGCGTTTTATACAGCTCCATCATAACCTCCCTGCTCTTATATTCTATGCCTCGGCTAATAAAGGCGAGTATCCCATATGCCTTCCTAACCACCTTATCTACCTGTGCTGCTGCCTTCAGTGATCTATGGACAAGTACACCAAGGTCCCTTTGACCCTCTGTACTTTCTAGGGTCCTACCATTCATTGTATATTCCCTTGCCTTGTTAGTCGTCCCAAAATGCATCACCTCACACTTCTCAGGACTAAATTCCATTTGCCACAGCTCTGCCCATCTTACCAGCCCATCTATATCGTCCTGTAATCTAAGGCTTTCCTCCTCACTGTTTACGACACCACGAATTTTCGTGTCATCTGCAAACTTACTGATCATACCTCCTATATTCACGTCTAAATCATTAATGTACACTACAAACAGCAAGGGTCCCAGCACCGATCCCTGCGGCACACCACTGGTCACAGGCTTCCACTAGCAGTTGGGTTTTTGCAACAATCCAATAGCTTCACAGTCACTTTTACAGAGACCAGCTTTTTATTTCCAGTTTTGTAAAAATTGAATCAGATTCTCAAACTTCGATGGTGGGATCTGGCCTCGTGTTCTCTGGATTGCTAGTTCATGAGACAGGGCAATGGGTCTGTATCTCTGCCAATAGAGACTCAGCAGACCTCCGAGCTCTGTTCCACCCTGCAATGTGTTAATAAACAATCTTTTGAGCCATCTTACCACTATTTGGCATTCTCCTCTGGTTCCCCACTATGTGCAGCTTCCTCAGCCAGTAGCACAGCCTGCTCCCAGGCCAGTTTGTAGCTGGCGCACAAGTATGGACTACCAATGAGACGCCATCTGGTTGGTTGATTGATTTTTCCTGTCACGGTCCTCACTGGAACAGTGCAGGTGAGAGGGTAATTAAATCTTCAGACCTCACCCTACCCTACCCTAATACTGTGCATCTAATGCAGCACCCCTCCTGTCGTCAAAAAATGAATCTATGGGGTAGAGAACGCAAGGCAATACTTTCAGATTCACCAGGGCTACTAAACATAAAGGCACAGTGGCAAGTGTTGTGAAGGCTATGGAACTGTTTGTCCAAGTAACTGAGCTCACTTCAGAAGTAATGAGGTACCGGAATTGGGAGATTGGTCGAGTTGATATTCTAGAACCATGTGATCGAATTATATGGCACAGAAGGGAGGTAAGTTGGCCCATTGCGCCTATGCTGGCTCTTTGATCAGGGGCCTTTTGCATCCAAACCAACCTTCAGAGTTAAGCATCGAATGCTGTAATCAGGGCCAGCTTGGCTCAGTCAAAAAGTTCTGGGTTCAAGCCCCACTCAGGGACATGCACACACAATCTAAGCAAAGACTTCAGCACAGTACTGAGGGAGTGCTGCACCGTCTGAGGTCCTGTATTTCAGATGAGATATTAAACCGAGGCCCCACCTTGTTTGTTCCAGTAATTCAAGCGTGTGTTAAAGACTCCATGCCACTATTTGACGTTCTTCCCTGAACCAACATCACCAGAAACCTTGATGGCTCTTCAAAAAGTAAGTCATTGATTGACAAAGTGCTCTGGGATTCTCTGAGATGTGTGAATCAGAGAATAATACAGCACAGAAAGAGGACATTCGGCCCATTGTGTCTGTGCTGGCTCTTAGAAAGAGCCAGCACAATCAGGCAGCGCATTCCAGATCACAACAATTTATATTTTTTGGCAAAGTCCCTTCATGTCACCTCAGGTTCTTCTGTACCTTAAATCTGTGCCCTCTGTTTACTGATCCTTCTGTCACTGGAAACAATTCCTCCATATTTACTGTAACATAAACCCTTCATGATTCTAAACATCTCTATCCAGTCTTAACCTTCTTTGCACAAAGGAGAGCAAATATAAATTCAAGTCGTTTAACTACTATTATATAATAACATTATTTTAAGTGTAACCGATTCTATAATATGAAAGAAAATTCAAGTATTTAAACTCCAGAGCTAGGATACTTTCTTGGTAAGTTAGCTGTTGCTGCAGGTGGTAACTTTCACACTTCTTGTCTGCCTTACAGTGTCCAAAGGTTGAAAATCTTCCCAACGGTGTGATGGGCTGCAGCTAGACCCAGAGGGCGGTTGATTTATTTGACTGATGTCTATACCGAGATCATAGTTGCAGTACGAGCCATGTGTGATATCAAACTCTGCCTTACCATGTTACCTCTGATCGATCATGCGCAAGGAAAATCAGTAACAGAAATTCTAAATCACATGCTGACAATCGATGTGTTGTGGGTAAAATTCATGTTGCTGTTCTAATTTTTCAAACTCTGAATAAACTACTGGTTTCCTAGCTTGCCCCTACCTGTTGGTTTCATTACCTACAGCCCACCCATACCCATGTGTTTTTGTTAGTTTCAAAGCCAGTAGAGTTTAGAGAACTGTGTTCAGTTCTGGGTACTGCACCTTAGGAAGGATGTATTGTCCTTGGAGGGGGTGTAATGCAGATTCAACAGAATAATACTGGCTAAAAGGGTTGAATCACGAGGACAGGTTGCATAGACTAGGCTTGTATTCCCTAGAGTATAGAAGATTAAGGGGTGATCTAATTGATGTGTTTAAGAAGTTGATAAAGTAGACAGAGAAAATCTTCCTCTGATGGAGGAGTCCAGAACAAGGGGGCATAATCATAAAATTAGAGCCAGGCCATTTTAGGGGTAATATCAGAAAACATGTCTTCACACAAAGGGTAGTGCGAAATCCAGAACACACTCCATCAAAAACCTGTTGAGACTAGGGGTGAATATAAAATTTCAAAACTGAGATTGATAGATTTTTGTTAGGCAACAATATTAAGGGTAACAGAATCAACATGGGTACCTGGAATTGAGATACAGAACAGCCATGATCTACTTGAATGGCAGAACAGGTTTAAGGGCAGAGAGACCTCCTATGTTTCAATAGCAATTTGTCTCTGCAAACAGTGTCTCTTCACTCCTGCCCTTGGAAGGGCACCTCAGCAATAGTGCCCTATCTGACAAAATCTCCCTGCTTTACAGAGGCATGATTCTGTACTGTGGACTGACCCCACCTACTGAGGAAACACTGTCCGAAACTCACCTTTGGGTATGAGGGAACGGAAGGGAGCAAATAATGGAAGGAGTATAGAAGTTTTTTTTGTTTGTTCATGGGATATGGACGTCGCTGGCAAAGTTATTACCCTTTTCTAATTGCTAGCATGGGTTAAGTTATTAGAGGTGCAAAGGGGCCCAAGACAATGGAATGCAGGAGAGTACTGGATCGCAAGAGACCACTAGTCCATCTGATTGATTCCAGAGTTTAACAAAAACTGCTCTACCTTTCAGAACCCTCGCTCTCTTTATCTGCCAAATATCTACATAACCATCGATTCCCTTCTCCCTTGTGTTTGTCTAGCTTCCCCTTGAATACAAAAACAACTTATTACATTAAATTGGTTATATAAATATATAAGACTTATAAAACAAAGTAGGACGAGGAGCCACAAAAGGAGATATTAGGTCACATGACCAAAAACTTGGTCAAAGAGGTAGGTTTTAACAAGTGTCTTAAAGGTGGAAAGAGAAGTGGAGAGGGAGGGAGGTTTAGGGAGGGAATTCCAGAGCTCAGGGCCTAGGCAGCAGAAGGCACAGTCACCTTTGGTGGAGTAATCAAAATCAGAGATACACAAGAGGCCAGAATTAGAGGAGTGCTGATTTCTCAGAGGGTTGTGGGGTTGGAGGAGATTACAGAGATATGGAGGGGTGAGGACATGGAGGGATTTGAAAATAAGGTTGAGAATTTTAAAATGTTTAACCAGGAGCCAATGTAGGTCTGTGTGCACAGGAGTGATAGGGGAACGGGACTTGGTGCAAGTTAAGACATGGGCAGCAGAGGTGTGGATAACCTCAAGTTTACGGAGGGTAGAATGTGGGCAACCAGCCAGCAGTGCATTGGAATCGTCAAGTCTAGAGGTAACAAAAGGACGAATGAGGGTTTCAGCAGTAGATATATCTATAGTACTTGCCTCAAACACTCCTTGTGCTAGTCTTCAGCACAGTGGAAAGATTTGGGAATAACAGCCTGTGACTTCCCTGAGCATGCATGTTGTAGATACCTGAGGTCCAATGACACATACTAGACATTCTCACCATTGACTGCTTTATCCAGATCTTCATGTCAGAGTCTGCTGGCAAAGGGGTGTACCCACTGAGAGCTGTCTCTGAATATTTAGACTAAAACCCTCCACTTTTGCCACACTACTGGGTCCTGGATCTTCCACATGAGCTAGACAAAGACCTCCATTGCATGCATCAGAGTTCTAAACCATGAAAGAGGACTGTTGGGACATGTCTTCAATGTCACAAGCCAAACCTGAATTGGAACTTTACTCTTTCTTATCTTTTGTCAATGACAACAAAATCCCCTCTGCTTCTCCTCAAGATATTCTTGGGTGACTGGTGTCTGGATAGATTTGGATCAACAATTCACATCCCCCAAATAACCATACCAAGCAACAACTGGGATAGATATACTTTCCAATCAATACCTGTTGATATCTGCTTCAGAGCCATGCGGCAGCACTTATGAGTATCCGCCACCATAACCCACTGGCTCGCCCAATGTTGAAGATGGTGTGTCGAACACAGTAGTTCTGCCACTAATACGATGGGCTCTAAAATGGAATGTTTTCAGAAATGCCTGGAGCAGACACTCCACTTCTGTCTCTTACAGTGCCATTCAACACATCATTTTGTCAACATTAAATGGGAGAGATAGGTGAACTTTGCTTCCTTTGTTAAGATAGGTTCTGCAAGTCTCTTAGGGAAGGCAACCTGCCATCCTTACCCAGTGTGGGCCGATCTCTGGCTCCAGTCCCCACACCAGCATGCTTGAATTCTAACAGCCCTCTGAAGTAGCCTAGAAAGCCACTCCATTATATCAAACCATTACAAACATGGATGGCTGTAGTTCTAAAAGAAGAACTACCACCACCACCTCAAGACAACTAGGAATGGACAGTCAGTGCGAACCCTGCCAGTCACGCCCGAGTCCCAAGAATGATTTTTTTTAAAAAGAAGTCTTGTCTCTCTGAGCTAAAGTACACGTCCCAGAGAAAATCACATTTGACCATGTACTCCCATAGCCACTCCATGAGAACTGCCAAGAGTCATTAGGTTGAAAGCCTTAAAAAAAAAAATCAGATGAGATTCCCCAAGCTTTACAACCCGAACGTCCCCATGCAGGTGGCGTACAAGTCGGCCCCCTTAAATTACGAGGTGTGCTTCGCAAAAATATTCAGAAAGGGCAGGCTCATAAGTCACTGGCACACTCTGTTACGACCAAGGCAGGAGGAGGGCACTGTCTTTCTCTAGTCCACTTCTCCACAGGTCACAACATATATTTGAATATTTATCCAGTTACCGATGTGGCCAATTATATACTCTATTTTAGTTTTAGAATTAAATCCACCAGCCAGGTTTCTATAATAAAGAATAAAAGTATTAATTTATTATAAAACCCAGACTTAGTCAACAAAGATGCAAAGCTTTAACACAGTTTGCAATATGACAGTAACTATATATATTCCCTTCTAAGTACCCAACACATATACACCCGTTAAAGGAAATATAAAGATGCTTTGGCCAAAGTACTTGTTAATTCTTGAAGAAAAAGGATAAGATATGTTATCTTCCAGATGGCAGATAGTCTGGTGTCCGAGATGGGTCACTGGGATCTTTTCAGAAGCAGTTCGTTCAGGAGATGTTGAGAGAAGTCTTCCAAAAGCTTCTCAGGAGAAATGTGGCATCAGTCGTTACAGCTATCACACACTGGATTTTTTTGCAGGGTTTCTCAGAGAGGTGGAGAATCGATGAGCTGGGTGTTTCTTTCAGCAGGTTACAAACCCAATTGACTCAAAACAGTATTCAAAAATGCAACCCAGTCTTGAGCATCATAAATTTTGATATGTCACTTCTCTTGTAAACAACTCCCATAGTCAGAAGGCACCTGTTGTTTACTTAGCTGAAGACATGTGACATCCAGTAAATGTTTTTAAACAGTCCTTCCAGTGACCCTTTTAAAAAACAAAGTTCAGCATCTATGGCATCACTTCAGTCCTCCAATGAATCCATCTCCACAATTCTAAAACACGAGTCCTCAAAAAATGTTTAAAAAAGCACTTTCATAGCACCTCTACCCTTGGAGGAATGAAATGCCATTTTTAAATGCGTTTCATTACAAAATGTATAAAAAAACAGAAGATGAAAAGATATTAAAACACCTTTATGCACTCATTCTCATTCACTCCTTACATGTAACTAATACAGTTCTGCTTTGGGTAGCATCTTTGTACTCATAATTCAAGGTAAAGTTAAATTCTAGACAAAGCATCAGCAATTACATTGTTTCCCCACCCCCCCCCCCCCCCCCCCCCCCCGCAATGTGGATAATCTTTAAGTTATAGGGCTGCAATAGTAAACTCCATCGGAATTGTCTGGCATTCTGGTTTTTGAATTTTTCCATAAAGGTTAGGGGTTATGATCAGTATATACTAGTGTCTCTCTGTAGTTCTGGCGGACATAGACTTCAAAATGCTTAAGAGCTAGTAATAAGCCCAAGGTTTCTTTTTCCACTGTTAAATATCTTTTTTGGTATTGATTTAGCTTTTTGGAAAAGTATCCCACTGGCCTTTCTATGCCTGATTCATTGTCTTGTAACACGACTGCACCGACCCCCAGGTCACTAGCATTAATTGCTACCTTGAAGGGCTTAGTGAAATTTGGAGCAGCCAACACTGGTTCATTGATCAAAATGGCTTTCAGCCTCTCAATAGATGCTTGGCACTCTCCTGACCACATTATCTTGGCTTTCTTTTTTGTAGCAAGTGGAGCAGCTATAGTACTAAAATTTGGTACAAACTTGCAGTAGAAACCGCACCTCCCAAAAATCCTCATGATTTCTCATTTAGTCTTAGGGGCAGGGAGTTCCACCAATGCTTGTACTTTTTCTGTTCTTGGCAACACTTGTCCTTGCCCTACTATATGCCCGAGGTAGGTTACCTGCACTTTTGCAAGTTCACTTTTGGCAAGGTTTATCACCAAATCAGCCGACTGTAATTTTCCAAACAGAGTTTCCAGTTGTTTCAAGTGGTCCTTCCATAGAACCATAACCATAGAAAAATTACGGCACAGAAGGATGCCATTCAGCCCATCGTGTCTGCGCCGGCATGTGTCACTGTATACCAGCACATCATCAAGGTAAACCACACAGTTAGGATCACTGGCTACCACTTGGTTCATGAGTCTCTGAAAAGTTGCTGAGGCATTTTTAGCCTGAATGGAATCCCTCGGCACTGGGAAAGACCGTCTGGTGTGACAAAGGCCGATTCTTCTTTAGCTTGGGGTGTTAAAGGAACTTGCCAGTATCCCTTTAACAAATCTAATTTTGTAAGAAACATGGCACTGCCAACTCTGTCAATGCAGTCTTCCAAGCGAGGAATTGGGTCGGAGTCTGCCTCTGTTACTGCATTAACCTTTCTGTAGTCTGGACAAAATCTAATTGAACCATCAGGCTTAGGCATTAATATGACTGGGGAGCTCCAGTTGCTTTGATTGGGTTCAATTTAGGTGGTTTTCCAATATGTATTGGATTTCTGCTTTCACCTGGGCCTGTTTCTCTGGACTTAAGAAATAAGGATGCTGTTTTATAGGAGAGGATTCTCCTTCATCCACATCATGTGTGGCTAAGGTTGTACATCCTGGCTTATCCCTACAGACTCCTTTAAATGCTGTGAGTAGCCTTGTTAGGTCTTCTCGTTCTGCAGCTATATATGAAAGCATAGCGTCTAATCTCTCTAACAATTCAGTGTTAGCTAACCGGATAGTAGGTGGTTCAATTTAAGAATTGTCTAGGCCTCCTTCTGCCTCCTCCTCACTATCCCTTTCATCCTTCACTGTCCCTACTACCAGACATACTTGTACTTGCTTATCCTCCTCCTGGCGATAATGTTGTTTTCACATTTTGATATGACATAGCCGATTCTTTTTCCGGTGATCTGGGGTGTCAATCAAATAGTTTACTAATCCTTTTGACTACTTTATATGGTCCACTGAACCGTGCTTTCAGCAGTACACACTGTAATGGCAGTAATACTAACACTTCATCCCCTGGTTTAAATGTTCGGGACTTAGCATGCTTGTCTGCCTATTTCTTCGTGGTTGTTTGGGAAGCTTTTAGGTGTTCCTGAGCCACTTTGCAGGCTCGTGAGCCATTGTCAGAACACAGATAAATAAACTAACACAGAACATTTGTCTCTCTGTTCTATAAACTTTTCTTTGATTAGTTTTAGAGGACCTCTTACCTCATGTCCATAAACTAATTCAAAAGGACTAAAACCGGTAAACTCATTAGGTGAATCCCTAATGGCAAACAGAAGAGGTTCTTGTACTTCTTTCAATGTAGTATACTGTATTCGCTGCTCACAATGTGGTCTCCTCTACATTGGGGAGATGAAACGCAGACTGGGTGACCGCTTTGCGAAACACCTCTGCTCAGTCTGCAAGCATAACCCCGAGCTTCCGGTTGCTTGCCATTTTAACACTCCCCCGCCCCCTGCACTCATGCTCACATCTCTGTCCTGGGATTGCTGCAATGTTCCAGTGAACATCAACACAAGCTCGAGGAACAGCATCTCATTTACCGATTAGGCACACTGAACATTGAGTTCAATAATTTCAGAGCATGACGGGCCCCCCATTTTACTTTCATTTTGAGTAATTTTATATATTTTTTGCGTGTTTATTTTATTTTATTTCATCTTAGTTTGTTCAGTTTGCTTACCCACTGTTTTTTTCATGTTTGTACTTGCTGCTGTTCAATTTTAAGTCCGTTAACACCCTCTCTGTACTAATGCTTTGTCTTTCAACACACCATTAACATATTGTTTGCCTTTGCTCCATGACCTCCTGGTCAGCTATTCTGTGACCTTGTCCTATCTACACCTTCTCCTTTGTTATCTCTTGCCCCACCCCGGCTTTACTTGCTCATAACCTTTTACATTTCTAATATTTGCCAGTTCTGATGAAGGGTCACTGACCTGAAATGTTAACTCTGCTTCTCTCTCCACAGATGCTGCCAGACCTGCTGAGTATTTCCAGTGTTTCTTGTTTTTATTTCAAGTTCCAAACCTTTATCCCCATCATGGGGATACTCATGACAGTATGCCCTGATCATCGTTTTGAGGGTCTGATGGTACCATTCTAAAGCTCCTCATGTCTGTGGGTGGTTTGCTGAGAACTTTAATTGTATTCTTCTTTCTTCTTTGGCCTCCTTATCTCGAGAGACAATGGGTAAGCGCCTGGAGGTGGTCAGTGGTGTGTGGAGCAGCGCCTGGAGTGGCTATAAAGGCCAATTCTAGAGTGACAGGCTCTTCCACAGGTGCTGCAGAAAAATTTGTTTGTCTGGGCTGTTACACAGTTGGCTCTCCCCTTGCGCTTTTGTCTTTTTTCCTGCCAACTGCTAAGTCTCTTCGACTCGCCACACTTTAGCCCCGCCTTTATGGCTGCCCGCCAGCTCTGGCGAACGCTGGCAACTGACTCCCACGACTTGTGATCAATGTCACAGGACTTCATGTCACGTTTGCAGACGTCTTTAAAGCGGAGACATGGACGGCCAGTGGGTCTGATACCAGTGGCGAGCTCGCTGTACAATGTGTCTTTGGGGATCCTGCCATCTTCCATGAGGCTCACATGGCCAAGCCATCTCAAGCGCCGCTGACACAGTAGCGTGTATAAGCTGGGGATGTTGGCCGCCTCGAGGACTTCTGTGTTGGAGATACGGTCCTGCCACCTGATGCCAAGTATTCTCCGGAGGCAGCGAAGATGGAATGAATTGAGACGTCGCTCTTGGCTGACATACGTTGTCCAGGCCTCACTGCCATAGAGCAAGGTACTGAGGACACAGGCTTGATACACTTGGACTTTTGTGTTAATTGTATTATACCCAAATTATTCATAACTTCCTGAAAAACCTTAGACATAACATTGGAACCTTGACCTGACTGAATCTCAATCGGTAATCCATATCTAGTGAAGAACTGGGTTAACTTCTCTACCACTATCTTAACAGAAATTGTTCTCAAGGGAATGGCCTCTGGGAAACGAGTAGCCATATAATATTGATGTCCTGCATTTGTTTTTGCTTAAGGTCCTGCACAGTCTACCAACACCCTACTAAATGGTTCCCCAAGAACTGGTATGGGAATTAGAGATGCTGGTTTTATGGCAGGTTTTCCCACAATGTGGCATATATGGCACATTTTACAAAACTGCACCCTGTCCTTGGAAAGACCTAGCCAGTAAAAATGTTGACTTATACGTGATTGGTTCTTCCGGATCTCCACATGTCCTGCTATAGGAATTTCATGGGCTATCCTTAATATTTCCCGGCAATACTTGGGCGGTACCACTATCTGATGAACAACCATCCAATCTTCATCCGCAGGTCTGTGAGGAGGTCTCCACTTCCTCATCAGAATCCCACTTTTAATATAGTAGCCTTCTGGAACTCCCTTTGCTTCAGCTTCAGTTAGAGCTGATTGTGCCACTTTACCTAACTCTGGATTGGCTTGCTGAGCCTTGATCAGAGAAGACTTGCTGAACATTTCCTTCAGATTATCCAAGTCCCCAAAGAAAGTTTCAGATATTTGGCTATCAATCTGTGGTGCCAATTTGACCTCTGACAATGGAACTTTGTTTAGTCATTGCTCGGGTCACTTCATGAAGGAAAAATTCCTGGAACCTTTTCCTGCAACTGTTCTGTCTCCTTAACTTCACTTGTTCTTCCGTAACTGCTGGAGAAGCTACTACCTTCCCTCTAGCCAAATCATTCCCCCAGGAGTAGGTCAACTCTGTCTACAAGCAAACTATGGACAACTCCTACTGTTACCATTCCAGACATTCGGTCACACTCTAGGTGCACCTGATACAAAGGTACGGGTATATACTCCCCACCAATACCATTCACTAAAACCTTGGCATTCAGTGCGCTCTCTGGTGGGAAAGTCGTGCATCACCTCAGCAAAAGAGTTTGGGTGGCTCTTGTATCTCTAAGTATAACTATAGGTTTACCTGCCTCACTTGAGGGATAAGGGGTTACTTTTCCTTTTGACAAGAATTCCCGATAACTCTCAGGTGTCTTGTTCACGTCCCCTGTCCTCACAGTGGTTTTTGTATTTAGCCTTACAGCTGCAGTCAGAGCTACAGCCTGATCTGTTGTACTCTCGGTCAAGGCCCCTTTCTCTGCATTGGCCTTATGTACCGCAATAAGTCCCATGGGTTTACCCTGCAACTTCCAGCATTCTGCACGAAGGTGTCCCACCTTGTGACAATGGAGACCTCACTTCCACCCTCAGCATCTTCCTTTCTGGCCTGGGGGGAGGGGATCCTAGGGCATTCCCAGCTATCTCTTCTTGTCCCCAGCTACTTGCCTTCCTTTCACCCTCCCACTTTCTATCCTTCTTGGGTTTGTGGGGTTGATGGACAAAGGGTTTGAGCTTGTAAAACAAGCTCATAATCATCAGTGATCTCAGCTGCCTGTCTGGCTGTTGAAACCGTCTGGTTCTCTACATGGATTGTTACGAACAGAGGGAGTGAATTTTTAAATTCTTCCAGGAGAATTATTTCCCTAAGAGTCTCGTACTTGGCCTCTACCTTTAGCACCCGTATCCAACAATCAAAGTTAATTTGCTTTATCCTCTCAAATTCTAGATAAGTCTGCCCAGGCTGTTTCCAGAGGCTCTGAAATTTCTGCATGTAAGCTTCAGGGATGAACTCATCAGCAGCAAAAATAGCTTTTTTTGTCACCTCATAATCTGCAGAAGTCTGCTCAGAAAGCATGGTATAAACTTTGAGCTCTGCCCATCTGCATAAACAGTGTCCAGCTTTCCTACAACCACTTCATCTTTCTAGCTATCTTTTCAAAAGAAATTTAAAATGCCTCTACGTTACTTCCCTCAAACTTTGAGAGAGCTTGCACAAATTTAAACAGCTCTCCACTGGGTCCTGGGCTGGAGTCAGTTCTTTCCTCACCAGAATTTTCACTGGAGTCAAGGCTACCCTTTTTTTTAGTTCTCGCTTTTATAATTTGAATACCCTTTCTTGCTCCCTTTCTTTTTTTCTTTCTTTCTCTCTCCTGCCTCTCATCTTTCATTTTGAAATTGTAGTTCATTTTTTCATTTCTTTTTCCTGTTCAAGCCGAAGTTCTTTTGTTTCCAATTCTTTTTCCTGTTCAAGCTACTTCATCTGTAATTGAATCCTAGCTAATTCAACTGAATTATCATCTGAATCGCCTTTTCATTCTTTAAATTTCAAATGCTGTGCCATTACTTCAATTATGTTTGCTTTCTTAGCTCCTGCTTTTAACTCTAACTCCAACTTTTCTGCCATTTCCTTTAGCCTAGCCTTGGTTAAGATTTGCAAATCACTTAGGGATAAGTCCTCCCTCCCCAGAAAGCAGCAATTGACAAAGTCATTCTGGTAGTGTAAACTTTACTCGAATGCACAAGAAAGCTGGTGTTTTCCTTTTCCCCTTTTCAATTATTCTTACCCCACGTACAATTGCACGTTGTTGGCTTTGGGTTATCCCCCACAGAGCCTCCTATTATATGTTATGACCAAGGTGGGAGGATTGCACTGTCTTTCTCTAGTTCCACTTCTCCACAGGTCACAGCATATAAATGTTTACCCAGTTACCGATCCGGCCAATTATATACTCTATTTTAGTTTCAGAATAAAATCCACCAACCAGGTTTCTTTAATAAACAACAAAAGTATTAATTTATTATAAAACAAGACTTAGTCAACAAAGATGCAAAGCTTTAACACAAAATTTGAAATAAGACAGTGTTACAACAAAGTGAGAAAGGTGTCTAGGGGTTTGTTACTGTCTTCACCGTTACACCAAAGTAACATTCACGCCACACAAGTGCCAGGCAATGACCATCTCCAACAAGAGAGAATCTAACCATCTCCCCTTGACATTCAACAGCATTACCATTGCTGAATCCCCCACTATCAACATCCTAGGGGTCACCATTGACCAGAAACTGAACTGGAGTAGCCATATAAATACCGTGGCTACAAGAGCAGGTCAGAGGCTAGGAATCCTGCGGTGAGTAACTCACCTCCTGACTCCCCAAAGCCTGCCCACAAGGCACAAGTCAGGAGTGTGATGGAATACTTTCCACTTGCCTGGATGGGTGCAGCTCCAACAACACTCAAGAAGCTCGACACCATCCAGGACAAAGCAGCCTGCTTGATTGGCACCCCATCTACAAACATTCACTCCATCTACCACCGACGCACAGTGGCAGCAGTGTGTACCATCTACAAGATGCACTGCAGCAATGCACCAAGGTTCCTTAGACAGCACCTTCCAAACCCGCGAACAAGGGCAGCAAATACATGGGAACACCACCACCTGCAAGTTCCCCTCCAAGTCACACACCATCCTGACTTGGAACTATATCACCGTTCCTTCACTGTCGCTGGGTCAAAATCCTGGAACTCCCTTCCTAACAGCACTGTGGGTGTACCTACCCCAAATGGACTGCAGCGGTTCAAGAAGGCAGCTCACCACCACCTTCTCAAGGGCAATTAGGAATGGGCAATAAATGCTGGCCTGGCCAGTGACGCCCACATCCCATGAATGAATTTTTAAAAACCTGGTCTTATTGTAACAGGGTATTATTTTTTAACACACTCTATTTTGAGTTCCTCCTTTGTGAATCCTTGTTCACAGTTTTCCAATTATAAGGCAAAGAAATGAGCATAAACAGGCTTTCTTAGATTAGATTAGATTAGATTAGATTAGAGATACAGCACTGAAACAGGCCCTTCGGCCCACCGAGTCTGTGCCGAACATCAACCACCCATTTATACTAATCCTACACTAATCCCATATTACTACCAAACATCCCCACCTGTCCCTATATTTCCCTACCACCTACCTAGACTAGTGACAATTTTATAATGGCCAATTTACCTATCAACCTGCAAGTCTTTTGGCTTGTGGGAGGAAACCGGAGCACCCGGAGAAAACCCACGCAGACACAGGGAGAACTTGCAAACTCCACACAGGCAGTACCCGGAATCGAACCCAGGTCCCTGGAGCTGTGAGGCTGCGGTGCTAACCACTGCGCCGCCCTGTATATTGAATGTATATTATCCCAGAGATCTATTATCTATGTAACATTCAATTTGTATTGTCTTTTCAGTCTCACTTTTATATCTTAGGTTTAAAGAAGAAATTTACTGAAACTTAAACTCTAATAAGGTTAATGCCGATGGATATATGACGCGCCCACGGTAGCATGCATACGCGACACACACATGCAAATAGGGACAGAAATGGGGAGAGGAAAATATAGTAGAGAGGAGTTTGAGGCAATGTTAGAAGAGTTTCTTGTTTACTGTGCTTCGAGCTCACTTGATTGTAGGTAGTCTTGCTGTTTGTCGGGGCCCAGTATTCTTCCTAAACCTTGTTCATGTTGGAGACCCTTCTCTCTTTGAGGTTCATGCATTTTCACAAGATTCAGTTCTGTGGGAAAGAGATGGAGGCAGGCAGTACTGGAAAGGAGGTTCTGTTTCAACCGGAAACGCACAGCTTTCTGAGTTCAAATCCTCTGTTGGAAGTTCAAATTCAAAAACTCCATCAGTCAGTCATGTGACCCGAAACTGGTCTGACCTCTTCTGTGTATTCGGCTTCTTAGTAGTTAACCTGGAATGCTTCAACATCTGGTAATCAAAAGTCCATTGTTGGTTGACTGTGTCAGGGCTTGGTCCTTTGTCTTTTATTCCAACACTACCTGTTACTATGCAAATGTCTTTCCACTCAGGGGCTTGCAATTTTAAGTTTTAATGTTCATGTGGTGAAATAGTGTCTGCCTCAGTCTTGGCAGGTGGGGGGCTTGCCTGGCAACAGTAACTATATATATTCCCTTCTAAATACCCAATACACAGGAAAAAGGAAAAATAAAGATGCTTTGGCCAAAGTACTTGTTAATTCTTGAAGAAAAAGGATAAGATATGTTATCTTCCAGATGGCAGATAGTCTGGTGTCTGAGTCCACGTAGACAGGTCACTGGGATCTTTTCAGAAGCAGTTCGTTCAGGAGATGTTGAGAGAAAGTCTTCCAAAAGCTCCTCAGGAGAAATGCGGCATCAGGCGGTACAGCTATCACACACTGGATTTTTTTGCAGGGTTTCTCAGAGAGGTAGAGAATCGATGAGCTGGGTGTTTCTTTCAGCAGGTTACAAACCCAACTGACTCAAAACAGTATTCAAAAATGCAACCCAGTCTTCAGCATCATAAATTTTGATATGTCACATCTCTTGTAAACAACTCCCATAGTCAGAAGGCACCTGTTGTTTACTTAGCTGAAGACTAAGCATTTCGACTATGTGGAGAGACTGGGTAGGCTGGGATTGTTTTCCTTGGAGCAGAGAAGGCTGAGGAGGGAACCTGATTGAGGTATACAAAATTATGAGGGGCATTGATAGGATAGATAGGAAGAAACGTTTTCCCTTAGCGGAGGGGTTAATAACTAGGGGGCATAGATTTAGAGTAAGGGACGGGAGGTTTAGAGGGGATTGGAAGAGAAATTTTTTCACCCAGAGGGTGGTTGGAATCTGGAACACGCTGCCTGAAGGGGTGGTAGAGACAGGAACCCTCACAACATTTAAGAAGTATTTAGATGAGCATTTGAAAAGCTATGGGCCAAGTGCGAAAAAATGGGATTCTTCAGTTCCGAAGAAGGGTCACTGACCCGAAACGTTAACTCTGCTTCTCTTTCCACAGATGCTGCCAGACCTGCTGAGTGAATCCAGCATTTCTTGTTTTTGTATTAGATTAGATAGGTGCTTGATGGTCAGCGTGGTCACAATGGACTGAAGGGCTTGTTTCTGTGCTGTGTAACTCCAAGACTCTAAGATTCTAAGACATGTGACATTCAGTAAATGTTTTTAAACAGAGTCCTTCCAGTGACCCTTTTAAAAAAATAAAGTCCTGCATCTATGGTATCACTTCAGTCCTCCAATGAAGCCATCTCCACAATTCTAAAACATACGTCCTCAAAAAGTGTTTAAAAATTAGAAGCACTTTCATAACACCTCCAAAAACAAATTAGAGGGAACTTTGCTTGCGATGCTCTGCAATTTTGTATAAAGAACAAACGTACATTTCTCTGGTGCCATTCATGACCTCAGAAAGTTCCAAAGTGCGTAATAGCCAAAGAAGTGTAGTCACCGTTGTAATGTAGGAAAAGTGGCAGTCAATTTGCGCACAGCAAGAGCCCACAAACAGCCATGAGGTAATGGCCAGATAATGTTTTTTTAAGTGATGTTGCTCAGGGATAAATTATTGGCCAGGACACCAGAAATAACTTCCCTGTTCCTCTTGAAATAGTGGCTGTGGGATCTTTTACGACCACCTGTGAGTAGACAGGGCTCCCGTTTTACACCGCTCTTGAAAGGCGATGCCACTGACAGTGCAGCACTCCCTCAGTACTGCACTATCTCATTTCTATTTGTGGGAGCTTGCTGTTTGCAAATTGGTTGCTGTGTTTCCTACACTTCATAAAGTACTTCAAAGAGTTTGGAATGTCCTGAGGTCCTGAAAGGTCTATAGAAATATAAGTTTTTCTTTTAGTTCTAACAAACCAGCTGCTTTTCAGCCACTTGTTTTTAGACGCGGTCATGTTTTCTAGAAAATCTGACTCACTAACTTGCATTTCACACTAAATGCTGCCTCCAGTCACAGTGTGTATTAATCTGAAATGTTGTCACTTCGCAACCAGAGAGCACAGCTGCCTCAGGTTATAATTTATGCCATGTAACTAAAGCCTTTGATTTAACTCCCATTAAATTATGTAAATAGATGACACTACAGCCATTTTCTACGCTGAACTTCAATTTGACTGCTTGAAAGTGATGTTGACAGCAGGTCACTCATAACATAAGAAATAGGAGCAGGAGTAGACCATTCCGCCCCTCAAGCCTGCTCCGCCGTTCAATACGATCATGGCTGATCTTCTGCCTCAATTCCACTTTCCCGTCCACTCCCCATATCCCTTGATTCCCGAGAGGCCACAAATCTGTCTACCTCAGCCTTAAATATGCTAAACGATGATGTATCCACAACCTTCTGGGGTAGTGAATTCCAAAGATTCTCAAACCTCTGAGTAAAGAAATTTCTCATCTCAGTCTTAAATAATTGACCCCTTATCCTGAGACTGTGCCCCCACATTCTAGATTCCCCTGCCAGGGGAAACAACCTCTCGGTGTCGACCCTGTCAAGCTCCTTCAGAATCTTGTACATTTCAATGAGATCACCTCTCATTCTTCTAAACTCCCGAGTGTAGACCGAATTAACTCAGCCTCTCATCACAGGACAACCTTCTCATCCCAGGGACCAATCTAATGAATGTTTGCTGTACTACCTCCAATGCAAGTATATCCTTTCTTAGATATGGGGACCAAAATTGCACACAGTATTCCGGATGTGGTCTCACCAAAGCCCTCTTGAATTTTTTTTATATTCTTTCATGGGATGTGGGTGTCACAGGCAAGGCCAGCATTTGTTGTCCATCCTTAACTGCCCTTGACAACTGAGTGGCTTGCTAGGCCATTTCAGAGGGCAGTTAAGAGTCAACCACATTGCTGTGGGTCTGGAGTCACATGTAGACCAGACCAGGTAAGGACAGCAGATTTCCTTCCCGAAAGGACATTAGTGAACCAGATGGGTTCTTATAACAATTGATGATAGCTTTATGGCACCCTTACTAAGACTAGCTTTCAATTCCAGATTTTTATTAATTAAATGTATTAATTAGTGGAGTTTAAATTCCACAAGCTGCCAGGGCTAGATTTGAACCCATGACCCCGTGGCATTAGCCTGGGTCTCTGAATTACTAGTTCAATGATATTACCACTACACCACCACCTCCTTTGTTGGAAAGCATCATTGCCTGGCACTTGTGTGGTGCGATTGTAGCAAAACTTCCTTATTCTTGTACTCCAATCCCCTTGCAATGAAGGCCAAAATGCCATTTACCTTCTTAATCTCTTGCTGTACCTGCATGCGAACCTTCTCTGTTCCTTGTGCAACTACACCCAAGTCTCTCTGAACTGCAACATTTAAAAGTTTCCAGCCTTTTAAAAAATATTCTGCTTTTCTATTCTTACTACCTTACACTTACCCACTCCTAGCACTGGGACTGTCTGCTGAGATGACCTATTTCATCCCTTCTCTCATAGACCGAGCATCGTGACTGAGGTCAGAATTGGATTGGGAATGTCCCAAAAGCATTTTGCAACATGAGATGTCTGGTCATCCTCTGTGAAACTGTTTACACTCAACTACACCTTGCATTGTAACCTGAAATAATGTCATGAACATTAGCAATCAGTTGCAGGCTTATGGCCGAATCCTGTTGCAACGATACTAAAAAAGGGTATCAATACAGGTTTGCTGTGGGTTTTACTTTAAATCAAAATCTTGAGTTAAAGAGAGTGATGGGTTTTTTTCCACCATACGCGGCTTTTTTGTTTTTCTGATTCAATTCTCATCACGTCTTTAGGACTCAATAGCATAGAAACAAGAGGAGGCCATTTGGCCCATCCTATTTGTGCCAGCTCTCCAAAATAGCAGTTTATCTACTGTCACTCCCCGGTCTTCTCCCCGTAACCCTGCACATTCTTCCTTTACAGATAACAATCCAATTCCCTCTTGAAAGCCTCGATTGAATCTGCCTCCACCACACTCTCAGACAGTGCATTCCAGATCCTAAACACTCACTGAACCTGCCTCCACCACACTCTCAGACAGTGCATTCCAGATCCTAAACACTGACTGAACCTGCCTCCACCACACTCTCAGGCAGTGCATTCCAGATCCTAAACACTGACTGAACCTGCCTCCACCACACTCTCAGACAGTGCATTCCAGATCCTAAACACTCACTGAACCTGCCTCCACCACACTCTCAGACAGTGCATTCCAGATCCTAAACACTCGCTGAACCTGCCTCCACCACACTCTCAGACAGTGCATTCCAGATCCTAAACACTCACTGAACCTGCCTCCACCACACTCTCAGACAGTGCATTCCAGATCCTAAACACTCGCTGAACCTGCCTCCACCACACTCTCAGACAGTGCATTCCAGATCCTAAACACTCACTGAACCTGCCTCCACCACACTCTCAGACAGTGCATTCCAGATCCTAAACACTCGCTGAACCTGCCTCCACCACACTCTCAGACAGTGCATTCCAGATCCTAAACACTTACTGAACCTGCCTCCACCGCACTCTCAGACAGTGCATTCCAGATCCTAACCACTCACTGAGTGAAAAAGTTTTTCCTCATGTCACTGTTGCTTCTTTTGCCAATTACCTTAAATCTGTGTCCTCTTGTTCTTGATTCTTCCACCAATAGGAACAGTTTCTCCCTATCTAACTTGTCCAGACCCCTCATGATTTTAAATATTAAATCTCCTCTCGACCTTCTGTTCTCCAAAGAAAACAGTCCTAACTTCTCCAATCTATCTTCATAACTGACGTTCCTCATCCCGAGAACCATGTTTGTGAATCTTTTCTGTATTCTCTCCAATGCCTTCGCATCTTTCCTCAAGTGCGGTGCCCAGAACTGGACACAATACTACAGCTGAGGCCGAATGAGTGTCTTATACAAGTTCAACATAACTTTCTTGCTGCATGCTCCTATTAATAAAGCCCAGGATACTGTATGCTTTATTAACCACTCTCTCAACCTGTCATGCCACCTTCAATGACTTATGTACATATACACCCAGGTCCCTCTGCTCCTGCACCCCCTTTAGAATTGTACCCTTTATTTTATGTTGTCTCTCCATGTTCTTCTACCAAAATGAATCACTTCACATTTCTCTGCATTGAACTTCATCTGCCACCTGTCTGCCCATTCCACCAACTTGTCTATATCCTTTGAAGTTCTACACTATCCTCCTCACAGTTCACAATGCTTCCAAGTTTCGCATCATCTGTAAACTTTGAAATTGTGCCCTGTACACCAAGGTCTAGGTCATTAATATATATCAGGAAAAGCAAGGGTCCCAACACTGATCCTTGGGGAACTCCACTACAAACCTTCCTCCAGCCCAAAAAACATCCATTAACCACTACTCTTTGTTTCCTGTTGCTCAGCCAATTTCGTAGCCATGTTGCTACCGTCACTTTTATTCCATGAGCTATAAGTTTGCTGTGCAGCACTTTATCAAAATCCTTTTGGAAGTCCATGGAAACCACATCAACAGCATCTCCCTCATCAACCCTCTCTGTTATCTCATCAAAAAACTCCAGCAAGTTAGTAAAACACGATTTGACCTTCACAAATCCGGACTGGCTTTCTTTAATTAACCCACATTTTTCCAAGTGACTATTAATTTTGTCCTGAATTATTGTTTCTAGAAGTTTCCCCACCACTGAGTTTAAACTGACTGGCCTTTTGTTACTGGGTTTATCTTTACACCCTTTTTTGAACAAAGGTATAACATTTGCAATTTTCCAGTCCTCTGGCCCGACCTCTGAACCTAAGGAAGACTGAAAAATTATGGCCAGTGTCTGCAATTTCCATTCAGAATCCTTGGATGCATCTCATCAGGCCCTGGTGCTTTATTAACTTTAAGTACAGATAGCCTATCCGGTACTACCTCCTCATCAATTTTAAACTCTTCAAGTGTCTGAACTACCTCCTCTTTCACCATGACTCGTGCAGTCACTTCTTCCTTGGTAAAGACAGATACAAAATATTCATTTAGTACCTCAGTCATGCCTCCTGCTTCCACATGTAAATTCCCTGTTTGGTCTCTAATCGGCTCCACTCCTCCTTTCATCACCCTTTTCCTATTAATATGCCCATAGAAGACTTTTGGATTCCCTTTATATTAGCTGCCAGTCTCTTTTCATACTCCTTCTTTGCTTCTCTTATTCGCTTTTTCACTTCCCCTTTGAACCTTCTATATTCACCCTGGTACTCGGTTGTAATATCTACCTAACATCTGTCCTTAGCACACTTTTTCTTCCTCATCTTAATCTCTATCTCTTTCATCATCCAGAGGGCTCTGGATTTGTTTGCCCTACATTTCCCCTTTGTGAGAGTAAAGCTTGACTCTGCCTGAACTATCTCTTTAAAGGCAGCCCATTGTTCAGTTACCATTTTTCCTGCCAACCTTTGACTCCAATTTATCTGGGTCAGATCCATTCTTACCCCATTGAAGTTTGCTTTCCCCCAGTTCATTATTCTTACTCTGAATTGTTCCTTGCCCTTTTCCATAGCTAACTTAAACCTATGATACAATGATCACTGTCCCCTAGTTGTTCCCCTACTGACTGATACTTGATCCACTTGGTCCACCTCATTCCCAAGAGCCAGGTCTGGCAGTGCCTCCTTTCTCGTTGAAACATAGTCTAGAAAAATTTCCTGAACACATTCTAGGAACTCTTGACCCTCTCTGCCCTTTACACTACTACAATCCAGTCTATATTTGAATAATTGAAGTGCCCATGATAACCATTCTATAATTCTTGCACCTTTCTGTAATTTCCTTGCAAATTTGATCCTCTGCATCTTTCCCACCAGTTGGTGACTATAGACTATACACCGAGCAATGTAATTGCACCTTTTGTTCCTCAGCTCTAGCCAAATAGATTCTGTCCTTGATCTCTCTGGGATATCCTCTCTCTCCAGCACTGCCACGCTCTCCTTAATCAATACTGCCACTCCTCCCCCTTTCATTCCTTTCCTATCTTTCCTGAACACCTTGTATCCAGGAATATTTAATACCCAGTCCTGCCCTTCTTTGAGCCAGGTCTCTGTTATGGTCACAACATCATATTTTCAGGTGATTATCTGCACCTGCAGCTCACCAACCTTATTTACCCACTCCCCGAATTCACACACATGCACAGCAAACCTAATTTATGCTTTATTACTTTCCCTCTTACTCCAACCCCATCAAATACTTTACTATTTCCTACTCTAGCACAATCTGTCTCTCCTAGTTCTCTGTGCACCTTGGTGTTCCTCTCAAGTATTATCTCCTGGTTTCCACACCCCTGCCAAGTTAGTTTAAACCCTCCCCAATAGCACTAGCAAATCAGCCCACATTGAAATTTGTCCCAGCTCTGTTCAGGTGCAGCCCATCCACCTGTACAGGTCCCACCTTCTCCAGAACTGGTCCTGGTGTCCCAGGAATCTAGAGCCCTCCCTCCTGTATCAACTTTCCATGCATTCATCTGCACTATCCTCCTGTTTCTATACTCACTTCCATGAGGTACTGGGAGTAATCCGGAGATTACTACTTTTGAGGTCCTGCTGGCTAATTTCTTACCGAGCTCCCTAACTGACTGCAAGACCACATCCCTCTTCCTACCTGTGTCATTGGCACCAATCCTGGCTGTGTTCCCTCCCCCCTCAGGGTGCTCTGCAGCAGTTTAGTGACATCCTTGAGTCTGGCAGCAGGGAGGCAGTGCACCACCCTGGATTCACATCTGGGCCACAGAAATACCTGTCTATTCCCCTGACTATCAAATCTCCTATCACTATCGCTCTTCCAGTCTTCTTTGTGCCCCCCTGTGCAGCTGAGTCAGTCATGGTGCCATGGCCCTGGCTCTGGCTGCACTCCCCAGATGAACCAGCACTTTCTTCAGTATTCAGAACTGAATACCGGTTGGACAGTGAGTCGCACTCTAGGGTCTCCTGCACTACCTGCCTGTTTCTTCTTGACTGTCTGGCAGTTATCCATTCCCTTTCTCTCTGCATACACTTGAGCTGTGGGTTGACCACATCTATAAATGTGCTATCCACAAAGCTGTGAACCTCACAGATGTGCTGCAGTGTCACCAGCTGCTGCTCAAGTTCCAAAACCCGGAGCTCAAGCTGCTGCAACTGACGACACTTCCTGCACATATGGTTATCCAGGGTACGGGCAGCTTCTTGGAGTTCCCACATAGCACAGGATGTGCATGCTCAAGGTTGGAGCAGCACTGCCATTCCCCTATCTATTCCTTCATTCTATTAGATCATGGCTAGACTGTGCCTCAACTCCATGAATTGGTCGATGCTCCATATCCCTTGATTCCCTTATCCAACAAAAAGTTATCGATCTCAGTCTTGAAAATTCCAGTTGTGCCCCCAACATCCACAGGCTTTTGCAGGAGAGAGTTCCAGATTTCCAGATTTCACCGCCCTTTGTCTGGAAAACATGCTTCCAGATTTCATTCCTGAATGGTGCAGCTCTAATTTTGCATCCTTGTTCTGGAGACCCCCCACCAGTGAAAATAGCTTCTCTGGATCTAGAAAAGCTTCCGTTTATATAGCGCCTTGCATGACTGCAGAACAATCCAAAGCATTTTGCAGTCAATGAAGTACCTTCGACATGTAGTCACAGTTGTAATGTAGGGAATTTACATTATAGATTGAAACAGATCTGTCCACGGAGATACATATCTCACCTGAAGTGCGAGTGCAACTTTCTCAAACTCAGCACTCTCAGAATTATAAAATGTATCGGCACAGGAGGCCATTCGGCCCATCGTGCCTGTGCAAATTGCTGGTAAATTGCACTGCAGACCAGAATGTGCCAATCGCTGAGTCTGAGCACTGCATTATCGACAGAATCTTTGGCTACTTGGCGGGAATTCACCCAGGATTTCCAATCCTCGGTGACTTTCATCAGAAAGACCACGACTGAAGGTAGAGTGTGGACTTGGCCCTTCACAGTCAAATAGGCTGCTGACACTCACCATCCAGGTAGAATAAGAATGGCTATTCTGGTGGGGTAGCAGACAGCCACCATCAGGGGACCCGTGGCCCAGTGAGAGTCAGCACCTTCAGGAGAGGAGGGGACCTGTACTCCAGTGAGAGTCGGCACCTTCAGGAGAGGAGGGGACCCGTACCCCAGTGAGAGTCAGCGCCTTCAGGAGAGGAGGGGACCCGTACCCCAGTGAGAGTCAGCACCTTCAGGAGAGGAGGGGACCTGTACCCCAGTGAGAGTCAGCACCTTCAGGAGAGGAGGGGACCCGTACCCCAGTGAGAGTCAGCACCTTCAGGAGAGGAGGGGACCCGTACCCCAGTGAGAGTCAGCACCTTCAGGAGAGGAGGGGACCTGTACCCCAGTGAGAGTCAGCACCTTCAGGAGAGGAGGGGACCCGTACCCCAGTGAGAGTCAGCACCTTCAGGAGAGGAGGGGACCCGTACCCCAGTGAGAGTCAGCACCTTCAGGAGAGAAGGGCACCCGCTCCCCAGTGAGAGTCAGCACCTTCAGGAGAGAAGGGCACCCGCTCCCCAGTGAGAGTCAGCACCTTCAGGAGAGAAGGGCACCCGCTCCCCAGTGAGAGTCAGCACCTTCAGGAGAGGAGGAGACCTGTGCCCCAGTGAGAGTCAGCACCTTCAGGAGAGGAGGAGACCTGTGCCCCAGTGAGAGTCAGCACCTTCAGGAGAGAAGGGGACCCGTACCCCAGTGAGAGTCAGCACCTTCAGGAGAGGAGGAGACCTGTGCCCCAGTGAGAGTCAGCACCTTCAGGAGAGAAGGGGACCCGTACCCCAGTGAGAGTCAGCACCTTCAGGAGAGGAGGAGACCTGTGCCCCAGTGAGAGTCAGCACCTTCAGGAGAGGAGGAGACCTGTGCCCCAGTGAGAGTCAGCACCTTCAGGAGAGAAGGGGACCCGTACCCCAGTGAGAGTCAGCACCTTCAGGAGAGGAGGGGACCCGTACCCCAGTGAGAGTCAGCACCTTCAGGAGAGGAGGGGACCCGTACCCCAGTGAGAGTCAGCACCTTCAGGAGAGGAGGGGACCCGTACCCCAGTGAGAGTCAGCACCTTCAGGAGAGGAGGGGACCCGTACCCCAGTGAGAGTCAGCACCTTCAGGAGAGGAGGGGACCCGTACCCCAGTGAGAGTCAGCACCTTCAGGAGAGGAGGGGACCCGTACCCCGGTGAGAGTCAGCACCTTCAGGAGAGAAGGGCACCCGCTCCCCAGTGAGAGTCAGCACCTTCAGGAGAGAAGGGCACCCGCTCCCCAGTGAGAGTCAGCACCTTCAGGAGAGAAGGGCACCCGCTCCCCAGTGAGAGTCAGCAATTTCAAGAAAGGAGGGGACCCGTACCCCAGTGAGAGTCAGCACCTTTAGGAGAGGAGGAGACCTGTGCCCCAGTGAGAGTCAGCACCTTCAGGAGAGGAGGAGACCTGTGCCCCAGTGAGAGTCAGCACCTTCAGGAGAGAAGGGGACCCGTACCCCAGTGAGAGTCAGCACCTTCAGGAGAGGAGGAGACCTGTGCCCCAGTGAGAGTCAGCACCTTCAGGAGAGAGGGGGACCCGTACCCCAGTGAGAGTCAGCACCTTCAGGAGAGGAGGAGACCTGTGCCCCAGTGAGAGTCTGCACCTTCAGGAGAGGAGGAGACCTGTGCCCCAGTGAGAGTCAGCACCTTCAGGAGAGAAGGGGACCCGTACCCCAGTGAGAGTCAGCACCTTCAGGAGAGAAGGGGACCCGTACCCCAGTGAGAGTCAGCACCTTCAGGAGAGAAGGGGACCCGTACCCCAGTGAGAGTCAGCACCTTCAGGAGAGGAGGGGACCCGTACCCCAGTGAGAGTCAGCACCTTCAGGAGAGAAGGGGACCCGTACCCCAGTGAGAGTCAGCATCTTCAGGAGAGGAGGGGACCCGTACCCCAGTGAGAGTCAGCACCTTCAGGAGAGGAGGGGACCCGTACCCCGGTGAGAGTCAGCACCTTCAGGAGAGAAGGGCACCCGCTCCCCAGTGAGAGTCAGCACCTTCAGGAGAGAAGGGCACCCGCTCCCCAGTGAGAGTCAGCACCTTCAGGAGAGAAGGGCACCCGCTCCCCAGTGAGAGTCAGCAATTTCAAGAAAGGAGGGGACCCGTACCCCAGTGAGAGTCAGCACCTTTAGGAGAGGAGGAGACCTGTGCCCCAGTGAGAGTCAGCACCTTCAGGAGAGGAGGAGACCTGTGCCCCAGTGAGAGTCAGCACCTTCAGGAGAGAAGGGGACCCGTACCCCAGTGAGAGTCAGCACCTTCAGGAGAGGAGGAGACCTGTGCCCCAGTGAGAGTCAGCACCTTCAGGAGAGAGGGGGACCCGTACCCCAGTGAGAGTCAGCACCTTCAGGAGAGGAGGAGACCTGTGCCCCAGTGAGAGTCAGCACCTTCAGGAGAGGAGGAGACCTGTGCCCCAGTGAGAGTCAGCACCTTCAGGAGAGAAGGGGACCCGTACCCCAGTGAGAGTCAGCACCTTCAGGAGAGAAGGGGACCCGTACCCCAGTGAGAGTCAGCACCTTCAGGAGAGGAGGGGACCCGTACCCCAGTGAGAGTCAGCACCTTCAGGAGAGGAGGGGACCCGTACCCCAGTGAGAGTCAGCACCTTCAGGAGAGGAGGGGACCCGTACCCCAGTGAGAGTCAGCACTTTCAGGAGAGGAGGGGACCCGTACCCCAGTGAGAGTCAGCACCTTCAGGAGAGGAGGGGACCCGTACCCCCGTGAGAGTCAGCACCTTCAGGAGAGAAGGGGACCCGTACCCCAGTGAGAGTCAGCACCTTCAGGAGAGAAGGGGACCCGTACCCCAGTGAGAGTCAGCACCTTCAGGAGAGAAGGGGACCCGTACCCCAGTGAGAGTCAGCACCTTCAGGAGAGGAGGGGACCCGTACCCCAGTGAGAGTCAGCACCTTCAGGAGAGAAGGGGACCCGTACCCCAGTGAGAGTCAGCACCTTCAGGAGAGGAGGGGACCCGTACCCCAGTTAGAGTCAGCACCTTCAGGAGAGAAGGGCACCCGCTCCCCAGTGAGAGTCAGCACCTTCAGGAGAGAAGGGCACCCGCTCCCCAGTGAGAGTCAGCACCTTCAGGAGAGAAGGGCACCCGCTCCCCAGTAAGAGTCAGCACCTTCAGGAGAGGAGGGGACCCGCTCCCCAGTAAGAGTCAGCACCTTCAGGAGAGGAGGGGACCCGTACCCCAGTGAGAGTCAGCACATTCAGGAGAGAAGTGGACCCGTACCCCAGTGACAGTCAGCACCTTCAGGAGAGAAGTGGACCCGTACCCCAGTGAGAGTCAGCAACTTCAAGAGAGGAGGGGACCCGTACCCCAGTAAGAGTCAGCAACTTCAAGAAAGGAGGGGACCCGTACCCCAGTGAGAGTCAGCACCTTCAGGAGAGGAGGGGACCCGTACCCCAGTGAGAGTCAGCAACTTCAAGAGAGGAGGGGACCCGTACCCCAGAGAGTCAGCACCTTCAGGAGAGAAGGGGACCCGTACCCCAGTGAGAGTCAGCACCATCAGGAGAGGAGGGGACACGTACCCCAGTGAGAGTCAGCACCTTCAGGAGAGGAGGGGACCCGTACCCCAGTGAGAGTCAGCACCTTCAGGAGAGGAGGGGACCCGTACCCCAGTGAGAGTCAGCACCTTCAGGAGAGGAGGGGACCCGTACCCCGGTGAGAGTCAGCACCTTCAGGAGAGAAGGGCACCCGCTCCCCAGTGAGAGTCAGCACCTTCAGGAGAGAAGGGCACCCGCTCCCCAGTGAGAGTCAGCACCTTCAGGAGAGAAGGGCACCCGCTCCCCAGTGAGAGTCAGCAATTTCAAGAAAGGAGGGGACCCGTACCCCAGTGAGAGTCAGCACCTTTAGGAGAGGAGGAGACCTGTGCCCCAGTGAGAGTCAGCACCTTCAGGAGAGAAGAGGACCCGTACCCCAGTGAGAGTCAGCACCTTCAGGAGAGGAGGAGACCTGTGCCCCAGTGAGAGTCAGCACCTTCAGGAGAGAGGGGGACCCGTACCCCAGTGAGAGTCAGCACCTTCAGGAGAGGAGGAGACCTGTGCCCCAGTGAGAGTCTGCACCTTCAGGAGAGAAGGGGACCCGTACCCCAGTGAGAGTCAGCACCATCAGGAGAGGAGGGGACACGTACCCCAGTGAGAGTCAGCACCTTCAGGAGAGGAGGGGACCCGTACCCCAGTGAGAGTCAGCACCTTCAGGAGAGGAGGGGACCCGTACCCCAGTGAGAGTCAGCACCTTCAGGAGAGGAGGGGACCCGTACCCCGGTGAGAGTCAGCACCTTCAGGAGAGAAGGGCACCCGCTCCCCAGTGAGAGTCAGCACCTTCAGGAGAGAAGGGCACCCGCTCCCCAGTGAGAGTCAGCACCTTCAGGAGAGAAGGGCACCCGCTCCCCAGTGAGAGTCAGCAATTTCAAGAAAGGAGGGGACCCGTACCCCAGTGAGAGTCAGCACCTTTAGGAGAGGAGGAGACCTGTGCCCCAGTGAGAGTCAGCACCTTCAGGAGAGAAGGGGACCCGTACCCCAGTGAGAGTCAGCACCTTCAGGAGAGGAGGAGACCTGTGCCCCAGTGAGAGTCAGCACCTTCAGGAGAGAGGGGGACCCGTACCCCAGTGAGAGTCAGCACCTTCAGGAGAGGAGGAGACCTGTGCCCCAGTGAGAGTCAGCACCTTCAGGAGAGGAGGAGACCTGTGCCCCAGTGAGAGTCAGCACCTTCAGGAGAGAAGGGGACCCGTACCCCAGTGAGAGTCAGCACCTTCAGGAGAGAAGGGGACCCGTACCCCAGTGAGAGTCAGCACCTTCAGGAGAGAAGGGGACCCGTACCCCAGTGAGAGTCAGCATCTTCAGGAGAGGAGGGGACCCGTACCCCAGTGAGAGTCAGCACCTTCAGGAGAGGAGGGGACCCGTACCCCGGTGAGAGTCAGCACCTTCAGGAGAGAAGGGCACCCGCTCCCCAGTGAGAGTCAGCACCTTCAGGAGAGAAGGGCACCCGCTCCCCAGTGAGAGTCAGCACCTTCAGGAGAGAAGGGCACCCGCTCCCCAGTGAGAGTCAGCAATTTCAAGAAAGGAGGGGACCCGTACCCCAGTGAGAGTCAGCACCTTTAGGAGAGGAGGAGACCTGTGCCCCAGTGAGAGTCAGCACCTTCAGGAGAGGAGGAGACCTGTGCCCCAGTGAGAGTCAGCACCTTCAGGAGAGAAGGGGACCCGTACCCCAGTGAGAGTCAGCACCTTCAGGAGAGGAGGAGACCTGTGCCCCAGTGAGAGTCAGCACCTTCAGGAGAGAGGGGGACCCGTACCCCAGTGAGAGTCAGCACCTTCAGGAGAGGAGGAGACCTGTGCCCCAGTGAGAGTCAGCACCTTCAGGAGAGGAGGAGACCTGTGCCCCAGTGAGAGTCAGCACCTTCAGGAGAGAAGGGGACCCGTACCCCAGTGAGAGTCAGCACCTTCAGGAGAGAAGGGGACCCGTACCCCAGTGAGAGTCAGCACCTTCAGGAGAGAAGGGGACCCGTACCCCAGTGAGAGTCAGCACCTTCAGGAGAGGAGGGGACCCGTACCCCAGTGAGAGTCAGCACCTTCAGGAGAGAAGGGGACCCGTACCCCAGTGAGAGTCAGCACCTTCAGGAGAGGAGGGGACCCGTACCCCAGTTAGAGTCAGCACCTTCAGGAGAGAAGGGCACCCGCTCCCCAGTGAGAGTCAGCACCTTCAGGAGAGAAGGGCACCCGCTCCCCAGTAAGAGTCAGCACCTTCAGGAGAGGAGGGGACCCGCTCCCCAGTAAGAGTCAGCACCTTCAGGAGAGGAGGGGACCCGTACCCCAGTGAGAGTCAGCACCTTCAGGAGAGAAGGGGACCCGTACCCCAGTGAGAGTCAGCACCTTCAGGAGAGAAGTGGACCCGTACCCCAGTGAGAGTCAGCAACTTCAAGAGAGGAGGGGACCCGTACCCCAGTAAGAGTCAGCAACTTCAAGAAAGGAGGGGACCCGTACCCCAGTGAGAGTCAGCACCTTCAGGAGAGGAGGGGACCCGTACCCCAGTGAGAGTCAGCAACTTCAAGAGAGGAGGGGACCCGTACCCCAGTGAGAGTCAGCACCTTCAGGAGAGAAGGGCACCCGCTCCCCAGTAAGAGTCAGCAACTTCAAGAGAGGAGGGGACCCGTACCCCAGAGAGTCAGCACCTTCAGGAGAGAAGGGGACCCGTACCCCAGTGAGAGTCAGCACCATCAGGAGAGGAGGGGACACGTACCCCAGTGAGAGTCAGCACCTTCAGGAGAGGAGGGGACCCGTACCCCAGTGAGAGTCAGCACCTTCAGGAGAGGAGGGGACCCGTACCCCAGTGAGAGTCAGCACCTTCAGGAGAGGAGGGGACCCGTACCCCGGTGAGAGTCAGCACCTTCAGGAGAGAAGGGCACCCGCTCCCCAGTGAGAGTCAGCACCTTCAGGAGAGAAGGGCACCCGCTCCCCAGTGAGAGTCAGCACCTTCAGGAGAGAAGGGCACCCGCTCCCCAGTGAGAGTCAGCAATTTCAAGAAAGGAGGGGACCCGTACCCCAGTGAGAGTCAGCACCTTTAGGAGAGGAGGAGACCTGTGCCCCAGTGAGAGTCAGCACCTTCAGGAGAGAAGGGGACCCGTACCCCAGTGAGAGTCAGCACCTTCAGGAGAGGAGGAGACCTGTGCCCCAGTGAGAGTCAGCACCTTCAGGAGAGAGGGGGACCCGTACCCCAGTGAGAGTCAGCACCTTCAGGAGAGGAGGAGACCTGTGCCCCAGTGAGAGTCTGCACCTTCAGGAGAGAAGGGGACCCGTACCCCAGTGAGAGTCAGCACCATCAGGAGAGGAGGGGACACGTACCCCAGTGAGAGTCAGCACCTTCAGGAGAGGAGGGGACCCGTACCCCAGTGAGAGTCAGCACCTTCAGGAGAGGAGGGGACCCGTACCCCGGTGAGAGTCAGCACCTTCAGGAGAGAAGGGCACCCGCTCCCCAGTGAGAGTCAGCACCTTCAGGAGAGAAGGGCACCCGCTCCCCAGTGAGAGTCAGCACCTTCAGGAGAGAAGGGCACCCGCTCCCCAGTGAGAGTCAGCAATTTCAAGAAAGGAGGGGACCCGTACCCCAGTGAGAGTCAGCACCTTTAGGAGAGGAGGAGACCTGTGCCCCAGTGAGAGTCAGCACCTTCAGGAGAGAAGGGGACCCGTACCCCAGTGAGAGTCAGCACCTTCAGGAGAGAAGGGGACCCGTACCCCAGTGAGAGTCAGCACCTTCAGGAGAGAAGGGGACCCGTACCCCAGTGAGAGTCAGCACCTTCAGGAGAGGAGGGGACCCGTACCCCAGTGAGAGTCAGCACCTTCAGGAGAGAAGGGGACCCGTACCCCAGTGAGAGTCAGCACCTTCAGGAGAGGAGGGGACCCGTACCCCAGTGAGAGTCAGCACCTTCAGGAGAGAAGGGCACCCGCTCCCCAGTGAGAGTCAGCACCTTCAGGAGAGAAGGGCACCCGCTCCCCAGTGAGAGTCAGCACCTTCAGGAGAGAAGGGCACCCGCTCCCCAGTAAGAGTCAGCACCTTCAGGAGAGGAGGGGACCCGTACCCCAGTGAGAGTCAGCACCTTCAGGAGAGAAGGGCACCCGCTCCCCAGTAAGAGTCAGCAACTGCAAGAGAGAAGTGGACCCGTACCCCAGTGAGAGTCAGCAAATTCAGGAGAGAAGTGGACCCGTACCCCAGTGACAGTCAGCACCTTCAGGAGAGAAGTGGACCCGTACCCCAGTGAGAGTCAGCAACTTCAAGAGAGGAGGGGACCCGTACCCCAGTAAGAGTCAGCAACTTCAAGAAAGGAGGGGACCCGTACCCCAGTGAGAGTCAGCACCTTCAGGAGAGGAGGGGACCCGTACCCCAGTGAGAGTCAGCACCTTCAGGAGAGGAGGGGACCCGTACCCCAGAGAGAGTCAGCACCTTCAGGAGAGGAGGGGACCCGTACCCCATAGAGAGTCAGCACCTTCAGGAGAGAAGGGGACCCGTACCCCAGTGAGAGTCAGCACCTTCAGGAGAGGAGGGGACCCGTACCCCAGTGAGAGTCAGCAACTTCAAGAGAGGAGGGGACCCGTACCCCAGTGAGAGTCAGCACCTTCAGGAGAGAAGGGCACCCGCTCCCCAGTAAGAGTCAGCAACTTCAAGAGAGGAGGGGACCCGTACCCCAGAGAGTCAGCACCTTCAGGAGAGAAGGGGACCCGTACCCCAGTGAGAGTCAGCACCTTCAGGAGAGAAGGGCACCCGCTCCCCAGTAAGAGTCAGCAACTTCAAGAAAGGAGGGGACCCGTACCCCAGTGAGAGTCAGCACCTTCAGGAGAGGAGGGGACCCGTACCCCAGTGAGAGTCAGCACCTTCAGGAGAGAAGGGCACCCGCTCCCAAGTAAGAGTCAGCAACTTCAAGAGAGGAGGGGACCCGAACCCCAGTGAGAGTCAGCACCTTCAGGAGAGGAGGGGACCCGTACCCCAGAGAGAGTCAGCACCTTCAGGAGAGGAGGGAACCTGTACCCCAGTGAGAGTCAGCACCTTCAGGAGAGGAGGGGACCCGTACCCCAGTGAGAGTCAGCACCTTCACGAGAGGAGGGGACCGGTACCCCAGTGAGAGTCAGCACCTTCAAGAGAGAAGGGGACCCGTACCCCAGTGAGAGTCAGCACCTTCAGAAGAGGAGGGACCCGTACCCCAGCGAAAGTCAGCACCTTCATGAGAGGAGGGGACCCCGAACCCCAGTGAGAGCCAGCACCTACAGGATAGGAGGGGACCAGTACCCCAGTGAGAGTCAGCACCTTCAGGAGAGGAGGGGGACCTGCACCCCAGTGAGAGTCAGCACCTTCAGGAGAGGAGGGGGACCTGCACCCCAGTGAGAGTCAGCACCTTCAGGAGAGGAGGGGGACCTGCACCCCAGTGAGAGTCAGCACATTCCGGAGATGAGGGGACCTGTACCCCAGTGAGAGACAGCACCTTCAGGAGAGGAGGGGGACCTGCACCCCAGTGAGAGTCAGCACATTCCGGAGATGAGGGGACCCATACCCCAGTGAGAGTCAGCACCTTCAGGATGGAGGGGACCCGTACCCCAGTGAGAGTCAGCACATTCAGGAGAGGAGGGGACCTGTACCCCAGTGAGTCAGCACCTTCACGAGAGGAGGGGACCAGTACCCCAGTGAGAGTCAGCACCTTCAAGAGAGAAGGGGACCTGTACCCCAGTGAGAGTCAGCACCTTCAGGAGAGGAGGGGACCCATACCCCAGAGAGAGTCAGCACCTTCAGGAGAGGAGGGGACACTGTACCCCAGTGAGAGTCAGCACCTTCGGAAGAAGACGGGCCCCGTACCCCAGTGCGTGTCAGCACCTACAGGAGAGATGGGGTCCCGTACCCCAGTGAGAGTCAGCACCTTCAGGAGAGGAGAGGACCCGTAGCCCAGTGAGAGTCAGCACCTTCAGGACAGGAGGGGACCCGTACCCCAGTGAGAGTCAGCACCTTCGGGAGAGGACGGGCTCCGTACCTCAGTGAGAGTCATCACCATCAGGAGAGGAGAGGACCTGTACCCCAGTGTGTCAGAACCTTCAGGAGAGGAGGGGACCTCTACCCCCGCGAGGGTCAGCACCTCCAGGAGAGGAGGGGACCCGTACCCCAGTGAGAGTCAGCACCTTCAGGTGAGGAAGGGACTTGTACCCTAGTGAGAGACAGCACCTTCAGGAGACGAGGGGACCTGTACCCCAGTGAGAGTCAGCACCTTCAGGAGGGGACCCGTTCCCCAGTGAGAGCCAGCACCTTCAGGAGAGGAAGGGACCCGTACCCCAGTGAGAGTCAGCACCGTCGGGAGAGGACAGGTCCTGTACCCCAGAGAGATTCAGCACCTTCAGGAGAGGAGGGGACCCGTACCCCAGTGAGAGGCAGCACCTACAGGAGAGATGGCGACCCGTAGCCCAGTGAGAGTCAGCACCATCAGGAGAGGAGAGGACCCGTACCCCAGTGAGAGTCAGAACCTTCAGGAGAGGTGGGGACCTGTACCCCAGTGAGAGACAGCACCTTCAGGAGAGGAGGGGGCCCGAACCCCAGTGAGAGTCAGCACCTTCAGGAGAGGAGGGGACCCGTACCCCAGTGAGAGTCAGCACCTTCAGGAGAGGAGTGGACCTGTACCCCAGTGAGAGTCAGAACCTTCAGGAGAGGAGGGGACCCGTACCCCAGTGAGAGTCAGCACCTTCATGAGAGGAGGGGACCCATACCCCAGTGAGAGGCAGCACCTACAGGAGAGATGGCGACCCGTACCCCAGTGAGAGTCAGAACCTTCAGGAGTGGAGGGGACCCATACCCCAGTGAGAGTCAGCACCTTCGGGAGAGGACGGGCCCCGTACCTCAGTGAGAGTCAGCACCTTCAGGAGAGGAGGGGACCCGTACCCCAGTGAGAGTCAGCACCTTCAGGAGAGGAGGACCCGTACCCCAGTGAGTGTCAGAACCTTCAGGAGAGGAGGGGACCTCTACCCCCGCGAGGGTCAGCACCTTCAGGAGAGGAGGGGACCCGTACCCCAGTGAGAGTCAGCACCTTCAGGTGAGGAAGGGACTTGTACCCTAGTGAGAGACAGCACCTTCAGGAGACGAGGGGACCTGTACCCCAGTGAGAGTCAGCACCTTCAGGAGAGGAGGGGACCCGTTCCCCAGTGAGAGCCAGCACCTTCAGGAGAGGAAGGGACCCGTACCCCAGTGAGAGTCAGCACCTTCAGGAGAGGAGGGGACCCGTACCCCAGTGAGAGTCAGCACCTTCATGAGAGGAGGGCACCCGTACCCCAGTGAGAGTCAGCACCTTCATGAGAGGAGGGCACCCGTACCCCAGTGAGAGACAGCACCTTCAGGAGAGGAGGGATCCCGAACCCTAGTGAGAGTCAGCACCTTCAGGAGAGGAGACCTGTACCCCAGTGAGAGTCAGCACCTTCAGGAGAGGAGGGGACCCATACTCCAGTGAGAGTCAGCACCTTCATGAGAGGAGGGGACCCGTACCCCAGTGAGAGGCAGCACCTACAGGAGAGATGGCGACCCGTAGCCCAGTGAGAGTCAGCACCTTCCGGAGAGGAGGGGACCCATACCCCAGAGAGAGTCAGCACCTTCAGGAGAGGAGGGGACCCGTTCCCCAGTGAGAGCCAGCACCTTCAGGAGAGGAAGGGACCCGTACCCCAGTGAGAGTCAGCACCTTCAGGAGAGGAGAGGACCCGTAGCCCAGTGAGAGTGAGCACCTTCGAGTGAGGAGGGGACCCGTACCCCAGTGAGAGTCAGCACCTTCAGGAGAGGAGGGGACCCGTACCCCAGTGAGAGTCAGCACCTTCGGGAGAGGACGGGCCCCGTACCTCAGTGAGAGTCAGCAACTTCAGGAGAGGAGGGGACCCGTATCCCAGTGAGAGTCAGCACCTTCGGGAGAGGACGGGCCCCATACCTCAGTGAGAGTCAGCACCTTCAGGAGAGGAGAGGACACGTACCCCAGTGAGTCAGAACCTTCAGGAGAGGAGAGGACACGTACCCCAGTGAGTGTCAGAACCTTCAGGAGAGGAGGGGACCTCTACCCCCGCGAGGGTCAGCACCTTCAGGAGAGGAGGGGACCCGTACCCCAGTGAGTGTCAGCACCTACAGGAGAGATGGGTTCCCGTACCCCAGTGAGAGTCAGCACCTTCAGGAGAGGAGAGGACCCGTAGCCCAGTGAGAGTGAGCACCTTCGAGTGAGGAGGGGACCCGTACCCCAGTGAGAGTCAGCACCTTCAGGTGAGGAAGGGACTTGTACCCTAGTGAGAGACAGCACCTTCAGGAGATGAGGGGACCTGTACCCCAGTGAGAGTCAGCACCTTCAGGAGAGGAGGGGACCCGTTCCCCAGTGAGAGCCAGCGCCTTCAGGAGAGGAAGGGACCCGTACCCCAGTGAGAGTCAGCACCGTCGGGAGAGGACAGGTCCTGTACCCCAGTGAGAGTCAGCACCTTCAGGAGAGGAGGGGACCCGTTCCCCAGTGAGAGCCAGCACCTTCAGGAGAGGAAGGGACCCGTACCCCAGTGAGAGTCAGCACCGTCGGGAGAGGACAGGTCCTGTACCCCAGTGAGAGTCAGCACCTTCATGAGAGGAGGGGACCCGTACCCCAGTGAGAGGCAGCACCTACAGGAGAGATGGCGACCCGTACCCCAGTGAGAGTCAGCACCATCAGGGGAGGAGGACCCGTACCCCAGTGAGTGTCAGAACCTTCAGGACTGGAGGGGACCTCTACCCCCGCGAGGGTCAGCACCTTCAGGTGAGGAAGGGACTTGTACCCTAGTGAGAGACAGCACCTTCAGGAGACGAGGGGACCTGTACCCCAGTGAGAGTCAGCACCTTCAGGAGAGGAGGGGACCCGTTCCCCAGTGAGAGTCAGCACCTTCAGGAGAGGAGGGGACCCGTACCCCAGTGAGAGTCAGCACCTTTAAGAGAGGAGGGGACCCATACCCCAGTGAGAGTCAGCACCTTTAAGAGAGGAGGGGACCCATACCCCAGTGAGAGTCAGAACCTTCAGGAGAGGAGGGGACCTGTACCCCAGTGAGAGACAGCACATTCAGGAGAGGAGGGATCCCGAAACCCAGTGAGAGTCAGCACCTTCAGGAGAGGAGGGGACCCGTACCCCAGTGAGAGTCAGCACCTTCAGGAGAGGAGTGGACCTGTACCCCAGTGAGAGTCAGCACCTTCAGGAGAGGAGGGGACCCATACTCCAGTGAGAGTCAGCACCTTCATGAGAGGAGGGGACCCGTACCCCAGTGAGAGGCAGCACCTACAGGAGAGATGGCGACCTGTAGCCCAGTGAGAGTCAGCACCTTCAGGAGAGGAGGGGACCCGTACCCCAGTGAGAGTCAGCACCTTCGGGAGAGGACGGGCCCCGTACCTCAGTGAGAGTCAGCAACTTCAGGAGAGCAGGGGACCCGTACCCCAGTGAGAGTCAGCACCTTCGGGAGAAGACGGGCCCCATACCTCAGTGAGAGTCAGCACCTTCAGGAGAGGAGAGGACCCGTACCCCAGTGAGTGTCAGAACCTTCAGGAGAGGAGGGGACCTCTACCCCCGCGAGGGTCAGCACCTTCAGGAGAGGAGGTGACCGGTACCCCAGTGAGAGTCAGCACCTTCAGGTGAGGAAGGGACTTTTACCCTAGTGAGAGACAGCACCTTCAGGAGACGAGGGGACCTGTACCCCAGTGAGAGTCAGCACCTTCAGGAGAGGAGGGGACCCGTTCCCCAGTTAGAGCCAGCACCTTCAGGAGAGGAAGGGACCCGTACCCCAGTGAGAGTCAGCACCGTCGGGAGAGGACAGGTCCTGTACCCCAGTGAGAGTCAGCACCTTCAGCAGAGGAGGGGACCCGTACCCCAGTGAGAGTCAGCACCTTCATGAGAGGAGGGGACCCGTACCCCAGTGAGAGGCAGCACCTACAGGAGAGATGGCGACCCGTAGCCCAGTGAGAGTCAGCACCATCAGGGGAGGAGAGGACCCGTACCCCAGTGAGAGCCAGAACCTTCAGGAGAGGTGGGGATCTGTACCCCCGTGAGAGACAGCACCTTCAGGAGAGGAGGGGGCCCGAACCGCAGTGAGAGTCAGCACCTTCAGGAGAGGAGTGGACCTGTACCCCAGTGAGAGTCAGCACCTTCAGGAGAGAAGGGGTCTCGAACCGCAGTGAGAGTCAGCACCTTCAGGAGAGGAGAGGACCTCTACCCCCGTGAGAGTCAGCACCTTCAGGAAAGGAGGGGACCTGTACCCCAGTGAGAGTCAGCACCTTCCGGAGAGGAGGGGACCCTTACCCCAGTGAGAGTCAGCACCTTCAGGAGAGGAGGGGACCCTTACCCCAGTGAGAGTCAGCACCTTCAGGTGAAGAAGGGACTTGTACCCTAGTGAGAGACAGCACCTTCAGGAGACGAGGGGACCCGTACCCCAGTGAGAGTCAGCACCTTCAGGAGAGGAGACCTGTACCCCAGTGAGAGTCAGCACCTTCAGGAGAGGAGACCTGTACCCCAGTGAGAGTCAGCACCTTCAGGAGAGGAGACCTGTACCCCAGTGAGAGTCAGCACCTTCAGGAGAGGAGGGGACCCATACTCCAAAGAGTCAGCACCTTCATGAGAGGAGGGGACCCGTAGCCCAGTGAGAGTCAGCACCTTCCGGAGAGGAGGGGACCCATACCCCAGTGAGAGTCAGCACCTTCAGGAGAGGAGAGGACCCGTAGCCCAGTGAGAGTGAGCACCTTCGAGTGAGGAGAGGACACGTACCCCAGTGAGTGTCAGAACCTTCAGGAGAGGAGGGGACCCGTACCCCAGTGAGAGTCAGCACCTTCAGGTGAGGAAGGGACTTGTACCCCAGTGAGAGTCAGCACCTTCAGGAGAGGAGGGGACCCGTTCCCCAGTTAGAGCCAGCACCTTCTGGAGAGGAGGGGACCCGTACCCCAGTGACAGTCAGCACCTTCATGAGAGGAGGGGACCCGTACCCCAGTGAGAGTCAGCACCTACAGGAGAGATGGGGTCCCGTACCCCAGTGAGAGTCAGCACCTTCAGGAGAGGAGAGGACCCGTACCCCAGTGAGAGTCAGCACCTTCAGGAGAGGAGGGGACCCGTACCCCAGTGAGAGTCAGCACCTTCGGGAGAGGACGGGCCCCGTACCTCAGTGAGAAACAGCACCTTCAGGAGAGGAGAGGACACGTACCCCAGAGAGAGTCAGAACCTTCGAGAGAGGAGGGGACCCGTACCCCAGTGAGAGTCAGCACCTTCAGGAGAGGAGGGGACCCGTACCCCAGTGAGAGTCAGCACCTTCGAGAGAGGAGGGGACCCGTACCCCAGTGAGAGTCAGCACCTTCAGGAGAGGAGGGGACCCGTACCCCAGTGAGAGTCAGCACCTTCGGGAGAGGACGGGCCCCGTACCCCCGTGAGAGTCAGCACCTTCAGGAGAGGAGGCGACCCGTACCTCAGTGAGAGTCAGCACCTTCGCGAGAGGACGGGCCCCGTACCCCAGTGAGAGGCAGCACATTCAGTAGAGGAGGGGACACGCACCCCAGTGAGAGGCAGCACCTTCGAGAGAGGAGGGGACCCGTACCCCAGTGAGAGTCAGCACCTTCAGGAGAGGAGGGGACCCGTACCCCAGTGAGAGTCAGCACCTTCGGGAGAGGACGGGCCCCGTACCCCCGTGAGAGTCAGCACCTTCAGGAGAGGAGGCGACCCGTACCTCAGTGAGAGTCAGCACCTTCGCGAGAGGACGGGCCCCGTACCCCAGTGAGAGGCAGCACATTCAGTAGAGGAGGGGACACGCACCCCAGTGAGAGGCAGCACCTTCAGGAGACGAGGGAACCTGTACCCCAGTGACAGTCAGCACCTTCAGGAGAGGAGGGGACCCGTACCCCAGTGAGAGTCAGCACCTTCAGGGGAGGAGGGGACCCGTACCCCAGTGAGAGTCAGCACCTTCAGGAGAGGAGGGGACCCTTACCCCAGTGAGAGTCAGCACCTTCAGGAGAGGAAGGGACCCGTACCCCAGTGAGAGTCAGCACCTTCAGGAGAGGAGGGGACCCGTACCCCAGTGAGAGTCAGCACCTTCAGGAGAGGAGACCTGTACCCCAGTGAGAGTCAGCACCTTCAGGAGAGGAGGGGACCCATACTCCAGTGAGAGTCAGCACCTTCTTGAGAGGAGGGGACCCGTACCCCAGTGAGAGGCAGCACCTACAGGAGAGATGGCGACCCGTAGCCCAGTGAGAGTCAGCACCTTCCGGAGAGGAGGGGACCCGTACCCCAGAGAGAGTCAGCACCTTCAGGAGAGGAGGGGACCCGTACCCCAGTGAGTGTCAGCACCTACAGGAGAGATGGCGACCCGTAGCCCAGTGAGAGTCAGCACCTTCCGGAGAGGAGGGGACCCGTACCCCAGTGAGAGTCAGCACCTTCGGGAGAGGACGGGCCCCGTACCCCAGTGAGAGTGAGCACCTTCGAGTGAGGAGGGGACCCGTACCCCAGTGAGAGTCAGCACCTTCGGGAGAGGACGGGCCCCGTACCTCAGTGAGAAACAGCACCTTCAGGAGAGGAGAGGACACGTACCCCAGTGAGTGTCAGAACCTTCAGGAGAGGAGGGGACCTCTACCCCCGCGAGGGTCAGCACCTTCAGGAGAGGAGGTGACCGGTACCCCAGTGAGAGTCAGCACCTTCAGGTGAGGAAGGGACTTGTACCCTAGTGAGAGTCAGCATCTTCAGGAGACGAGGGGACCTGTACCCCAGTGAGAGTCAGCACCTTCAGGAGAGGAGGGGACCCGTTCCCCAGTTAGAGCCAGCACCTTCAGGAGAGGAAGGGACCCGTACCCCAGTGAGAGTCAGCACCTTCATGAGAGGAGGGGACCCGTACCCCAGTGAGAGAGAGCACCTTCAGGAGAGGAGGGGACCCATACCCCAGAGAGTCAGCACCTTCAGGAGAGGAGGGGACCCGTACCCCAGTGAGAGTCAGCACCTTCGGGAGAGGAGGGGACCCGTACCCCAGTGAGAGTCAGCACCTTCGGGAGAGGACGGGCCCCGTACCCCAGTGAGAGTCAGCACCTTCAGGAGAGGAGGGGACCCGTACCCCAGTGAGAGTCAGCACCTTCAGGAGAGGAGGGGACCTGTACCCCAGTGAGAGTCAGCACCTTCGGGAGAGGACGGGCCCCGTACCCCCGTGAGAGTCGGCACCTTCGAGAGAGGAGGGGACCCGTACCCCAGTGAGAGTCAGCACCTTCAGGAGAGGAGGCGACCCGTACCTCAGTGAGAGTCAGCACCTTCAGGAGAGGAGGGGATCCGTACCCCAGTGAGAGTCAGCACCTTCAGGAGAGGAGGGGACCCGTACCCCAGTGAGAGTCAGCACCTTCAGGAGAGGAGGGGACCCGTACCCCAGTGAGAGTCAGCACCTTCAGGAGAGGAGGGGACCCGTACCCCAGTGAGAGTCAGCACCTTCAGGAGAGGAGGGGACCCGTACCCCAGTGAGAGTCAGCACCTTCAGGAGAGGAGGGGACCTGTACCCCAGTGAGAGTCAGCACCTTCAGGAGAGGAGGGGACCTGTACCCCAGTGAGAGTCAGCACCTTCAGGAGAGGAGGGGACCCGTACCCCAGTGAGAGTCAGCACCTTCAGGAGAGGAGGGAACCTGTACCCCAGTGAGAGTCAGCACCTTCAGGAGAGGAAGGGACCCGTACCCCAGTGACAGTCAGCACCTTCAGGAGAGGAGGGGACCCGTACCCCAGTGAGAGTCAGCACCTTCAGGAGAGGAGGGAACCTGTACCCCAGTGAGAGTCAGCACCTTCAGGAGAGGAAGGGACCCGTACCCCAGTGAGAGTCAGCACCTTCAGGAGAGGAGGGAACCTGTACCCCAGTGAGAGTCAGCACCTTCAGGAGAGGAGGGGACCCGTCCCCCAGTGAGAGTCAGCACCTTCAGGAGAGGAAGGGAGCCATACCCCAGTGAGAGTCAGCACCTTCAGGAGAGGAAGGGACCGGTACCCCAGTGAGAGTCAGCACCTTCAGGAGAGGAGGGGACCCGTTCCCCAGTTAGAGCCAGCACCTTCAGGAGAGGAAGGGACCCGTACCCCAGTGAGAGTCAGCACCGTCGGGAGAGGACAGGTCCTGTACCCCAGTGAGAGTCAGCACCTTCAGCAGAGGAGGGGACCCGTACCCCAGTGAGAGTCAGCACCTTCATGAGAGGAGGGGACCCGTACCCCAGTGAGAGGCAGCACCTACAGGAGAGATGGCGACCCGTAGCCCAGTGAGAGTCAGCACCATCAGGGGAGGAGAGGACCCGTACCCCAGTGAGAGCCAGAACCTTCAGGAGAGGTGGGGATCTGTACCCCCGTGAGAGACAGCACCTTCAGGAGAGGAGGGGGCCCGAACCGCAGTGAGAGTCAGCACCTTCAGGAGAGGAGTGGACCTGTACCCCAGTGAGAGTCAGCACCTTCAGGAGAGAAGGGGTCTCGAACCGCAGTGAGAGTCAGCACCTTCAGGAGAGGAGAGGACCTCTACCCCCGTGAGAGTCAGCACCTTCAGGAAAGGAGGGGACCTGTACCCCAGTGAGAGTCAGCACCTTCAGGAGAGGAGGGCACCCGTATCCCAGTGAGAGTCAGCACCTTCAAGAGAGAAGGGGACCCATACCCCAGTGAGAGTCAGCACCTTCCGGAGAGGAGGGGACCCTTACCCCAGTGAGAGTCAGCACCTTCAGGAGAGGAGGGGACCCTTACCCCAGTGAGAGTCAGCACCTTCAGGTGAAGAAGGGACTTGTACCCTAGTGAGAGACAGCACCTTCAGGAGACGAGGGGACCCGTACCCCAGTGAGAGTCAGCACCTTCAGGAGAGGAGACTTGTACCCCAGTGAGAGTCAGCACCTTCAGGAGAGGAGACCTGTACCCCAGTGAGAGTCAGCACCTTCAGGAGAGGAGACCTGTACCCCAGTGAGAGTCAGCACCTTCAGGAGAGGAGGGGACCCATACTCCAAAGAGTCAGCACCTTCATGAGAGGAGGGGACCCGTACCCCAGTGAGAGTCAGCACCTTCAGGAGAGGAGAGGACCCGTAGCCCAGTGAGAGTCAGCACCTTCAGGAGAGGAGGGGACCCATACTCCAAAGAGTCAGCACCTTCATGAGAGGAGGGGACCCGTACCCCAGTGAGAGTCAGCACCTTCAGGAGAGGAGAGGACCCGTAGCCCAGTGAGAGTCAGCACCTTCATGAGAGGAGGGGACCCGTACCCCAGTGAGAGTCAGCACCTTCAGGAGAGGAGAGGACCCGTACCCCAGTGAGAGTCAGCACCTTCGGGAGAGGACGGGCCCCGTACCTCAGTGAGAGTCAGCACCTTCAGGAGAGCAGGGGACCCGTACCCCAGTGAGAGTCAGCACCTTCAGGAGAGGAGGGGACCCGTACCTCAGTGAGAAACAGCACCTTCAGGAGAGGAGAGGACACGTACCCCAGTGAGTGTCAGAACCTTCAGGAGAGGAGGGGACCCGTACCCCAGTGAGAGTCAGCACCTTCAGGTGAGGAAGGGACTTGTACCCTAGTGAGAGACAGCACCTTCAGGAGACGAGGGGACCTGTACCCCAGTGAGAGTCAGCACCTTCAGGAGAGGAGGGGACTTGTACCCCAGTGAGAGTCAGCACCTTCAGGAGAGGAGGGGACTTGTACCCCAGTGAGAGTCGGCACCTTCAGGAGAGGAGGGGACTTGTACCCCAGTGACAGTCAGCACCTTCATGAGAGGAGGGGACCCGTACCCCAGTTAGAGCCAGCACCTTCTGGAGAGGAGGGGACCCGTACCCCAGTGACAGTCAGCACCTTCATGAGAGGAGGGGACCCGTACCCCAGTGAGAGTCAGCACCTACAGGAGAGATGGGGTCCCGTACCCCAGTGAGAGTCAGCACCTTCAGGAGAGGAGGGGACCCGTACCCCAGTGAGAGTCAGCACCTTCAGGAGAGGAGGGGACCCGTACCCCAGTGAGAGTCAGCACCTTCGAGAGAGGAGGGGACCCGTACCCCAGTGAGAGTCAGCACCTTCAGGAGAGGAGGGGACCCGTACCCCAGTGAGAGTCAGCACCTTCGGGAGAGGACGGGCCCCGTACCCCCGTGAGAGTCAGCACCTTCAGGAGAGGAGGCGACCCGTACCTCAGTGAGAGTCAGCACCTTCGCGAGAGGACGGGCCCCGTACCCCAGTGAGAGGCAGCACATTCAGTAGAGGAGGGGACACGCACCCCAGTGAGAGGCAGCACCTTCAGGAGACGAGGGAACCTGTACCCCAGTGACAGTCAGCACCTTCAGGAGAGGAGGGGACCCGTACCCCAGTGAGAGTCAGCACCTTCAGGGGAGGAGGGGACCCGTACCCCAGTGAGAGTCAGCACCTTCAGGAGAGGAGGGGACCCTTACCCCAGTGAGAGTCAGCACCTTCAGGAGAGGAAGGGACCCGTACCCCAGTGAGAGTCAGCACCTTCAGGAGAGGAGGGGACCCGTACCCCAGTGAGAGTCAGCACCTTCAGGAGAGGAGACCTGTACCCCAGTGAGAGTCAGCACCTTCAGGAGAGGAGGGGACCCATACTCCAGTGAGAGTCAGCACCTTCTTGAGAGGAGGGGACCCGTACCCCAGTGAGAGGCAGCACCTACAGGAGAGATGGCGACCCGTAGCCCAGTGAGAGTCAGCACCTTCCGGAGAGGAGGGGACCCGTACCCCAGAGAGAGTCAGCACCTTCAGGAGAGGAGGGGACCCGTACCCCAGTGAGTGTCAGCACCTACAGGAGAGATGGCGACCCGTAGCCCAGTGAGAGTCAGCACCTTCCGGAGAGGAGGGGACCCGTACCCCAGTGAGAGTCAGCACCTTCGGGAGAGGACGGGCCCCGTACCCCAGTGAGAGTGAGCACCTTCGAGTGAGGAGGGGACCCGTACCCCAGTGAGAGTCAGCACCTTCGGGAGAGGACGGGCCCCGTACCTCAGTGAGAAACAGCACCTTCAGGAGAGGAGAGGACACGTACCCCAGTGAGTGTCAGAACCTTCAGGAGAGGAGGGGACCTCTACCCCCGCGAGGGTCAGCACCTTCAGGAGAGGAGGTGACCGGTACCCCAGTGAGAGTCAGCACCTTCAGGTGAGGAAGGGACTTGTACCCTAGTGAGAGTCAGCATCTTCAGGAGACGAGGGGACCTGTACCCCAGTGAGAGTCAGCACCTTCAGGAGAGGAGGGGACCCGTTCCCCAGTTAGAGCCAGCACCTTCAGGAGAGGAAGGGACCCGTACCCCAGTGAGAGTCAGCACCTTCATGAGAGGAGGGGACCCGTACCCCAGTGAGAGAGAGCACCTTCAGGAGAGGAGGGGACCCGTACCCCAGTGAGAGTCAGCACCTTCGGGAGAGGACGGGCCCCGTACCCCAGTGAGAGTCAGCACCTTCAGGAGAGGAGGGGACCTGTACCCCAGTGAGAGTCAGCACCTTCGGGAGAGGACGGGCCCCGTACCCCCGTGAGAGTCGGCACCTTCGAGAGAGGAGGGGACCCGTACCCCAGTGAGAGTCAGCACCTTCAGGAGAGGAGGCGACCCGTACCTCAGTGAGAGTCAGCACCTTCAGGAGAGGAGGGGATCCGTACCCCAGTGAGAGTCAGCACCTTCAGGAGAGGAGGGGACCCGTACCCCAGTGAGAGTCAGCACCTTCAGGAGAGGAGGGGACCCGTACCCCAGTGAGAGTCAGCACCTTCAGGAGAGGAGGGGACCCGTACCCCAGTGAGAGTCAGCACCTTCAGGAGAGGAGGGGACCCGTACCCCAGTGAGAGTCAGCACCTTCAGGAGAGGAGGGGACCTGTACCCCAGTGAGAGTCAGCACCTTCAGGAGAGGAGGGGACCTGTACCCCAGTGAGAGTCAGCACCTTCAGGAGAGGAGGGGACCCGTACCCCAGTGAGAGTCAGCACCTTCAGGAGAGGAGGGAACCTGTACCCCAGTGAGAGTCAGCACCTTCAGGAGAGGAAGGGACCCGTACCCCAGTGACAGTCAGCACCTTCAGGAGAGGAGGGGACCCGTACCCCAGTGAGAGTCAGCACCTTCAGGAGAGGAGGGAACCTGTACCCCAGTGAGAGTCAGCACCTTCAGGAGAGGAAGGGACCCGTACCCCAGTGAGAGTCAGCACCTTCAGGAGAGGAGGGAACCTGTACCCCAGTGAGAGTCAGCACCTTCAGGAGAGGAGGGGACCCGTACCCCAGTGAGAGTCAGCACCTTCAGGAGAGGAAGGGAGCCATACCCCAGTGAGAGTCAGCACCTTCAGGAGAGGAAGGGACCGGTACCCCAGTGAGAGTCAGCACCTTCAGGAGAGGAAGGGACCCGTACCCCAGTGAGAGTCAGCACCTTCAGGAGAGGAAGGGACCCGTACCCCAGTGAGAGTCAGCACCTTCAGGAGAGGAAGGGACCCGTACCCCAGTGAGAGTCAGCACCTTCAGGAGAGGAAGGGACCCATACCCCAGTGAGAGTCAGCACCTTCAGGAGAGGAGGGGACCCGTACCCCAGTGAGAGTCAGCACCTTCAGGAGAGGAGGGGACCCGTACCCCATTGAGAGTCAGCACCTTCAGGAGAGGAGGGGAACCGTACCCCAGTGAGAGTCAGCACCTTCATGAGAGGAGAGGACCCGTACCCCAGTGACAGTCAGCACCTTCAGGAGAGGAGGGGACCCGTACCCCAGTGACAGTCAGCACCTTCGAGAGAGGAGGGGACCCGTACCCCAGTGAGAGTCAGCACCTTCAGGAGAGGAGGGGACCCGTACCCCAGTGAGAGTCAGCACCTTCAGGAGAGGAGGGGACCCGTACCCCAGTGAGAGGCAGCACCTTCAGGAGACGAGGGAACCCGTACCCCAGTGAGAGTCAGCACCTTCAGGAGAGGAGGGGACCCGTACCCCAGTGAGAGTCAGCACCTTCAGGAGAGGAGGGGACCCGTACCCCAGTGAGAGTCAGCACCTTCAGGAGAGGAAGGGACCCGTACCCCAGTGAGAGTCAGCACCTTCAGGAGACGAGGGAACCCGTACCCCAGTGAGAGTCAGCACCTTCAGGAGAGGAAGGGACCCGTACCCCAGTGAGAGGCAGCACCTTCAGGAGACGAGGGAACCCGTACCCCAGTGAGAGTCAGCACCTTCAGGAGAGGAGGGGACCCGTACCTCAGTGAGAGTCAGCATCTTCAGGAGAGGAGGGGACCTGTACCCCAGTGAGAGTCAGCATCTTCAGGAGAGGAGGGGACCCGTACCCCAGTGAGAGTCAGCACCTTCAGGAGAGGAAGGGACCCGTACCCCAGTGAGAGTCAGCACCTTCAGGAGAGGAGGGGACCTGTACCCCAGTGAGAGTCAGCACCTTCAGGAGAGGAAGGGACCCGTACCCCAGTGAGAGTCAGCACCTTCAGGAGAGGAGGGGACCCGTACCCCAGTGAGAGGCAGCACCTTCAGGAGACGAGGGGACCCGTACCTCAGTGAGAGTCTGCATCTTCAGGAGAGGAGGGGACCTGTACCCCAGTGAGAGTCAGCATCTTCAGGAGAGGAGGGGACCCATACCCCAGTGTGAGTCAGCACCTTCAGGAGAGGAGTGGACCCGTACCCCAGTGAGAGTCAGCATCTTCAGGAGAGGAGGGGACCCGTACCCCAGTGAGAGGCAGCACCTTCAGGAGACGAGGGAACCCGTACCCCAGTGAGAGTCAGCACCTTCAGAAGAGGAAGGGACCCATACCCCAGTGAGAGTCAGCACCTGCAGGAAGTGTCACTATTTCACTGTCGTTGGACAAGATTCAGTTCCATATTCATGAAATTGCCCATAAACATCCACAGAACAGATACACTGGAATTCAAACACTCATTGCAACCAATTCCTTAACAACCACCTCCCCACCCCACCTCCATAAAATTACCAATTAACAGTGGTTAATTAAGTGTAGAATTCTTTATGTGATCTTCAGCTTGGCTGCTAATGACATTGAAAGCTAGTGTGATCTCGTGAGGGTGCAAATGAAGAACTTACTGTTCCAAAAAATGGACTTGTTCAATGCTGTGGCTTCAGTTCCTGGATTGGAACAGAACAAACTTATATTTCTGGACTGCCTTTTATGACGTCAGGGTGTCCCAGAGTGTTGCACACCCAGTTGATTACTATTGAAGTGTAGTCACTGTTGTCATGTTGGAAATGCAGCAGCTAATTTGTGCACAGCAAGACTCCACAAACAGCCCTGTGATAATGACCAGATCATCTGTTTCAGTAATGTTGGTTGCAGGATAAATATTGACCAGGACACTGGGGAGAACTCCCCTGCTCTTTGAAATATTACCATGGGCTCTTTTACATCCACCTGAGAGGGCAGACAGGACATTGGTTTAAGATTGGAGCCAAATGACTCACTTCTGGCGGTGCAGCACTCCCTCAGTACTGCACTGGGAGCGTCAGCCCGGATTTTGTGCTCAAGTCTCCGGAGTGGGACTTGAACTGGTGATATTCTGACTCCGAGGCAAGAGGAGAAATGGGCCACGGTGGGTACCAGGCCTGAATCCAATAATTGGAACTATGCTCCTTGGTGAGGTGGGTCATGTAGTATGACTGGGCTGTGCGCTGTGACATTTATTGGACAATGCTTCTAGTTGGTTGAGGCTATTGTTTAGGTGCTTGTGATTGTGCTTGTAAATTATTGGGCCGGATATATTGTGAAGTTTTCTTGGGTTCTACGTCTCTGCTGCCACCTGTAACATAGGAGCAGAATTAAGACTACAAATGATTGGCTCAATAACTGACCTCAACTTTAACCTGTGGAGTTGGGAACATAGCGACTGGAGTGGACCATTCGACCCCTCAAGCCTGTTCCGTCATTCAATTATTACAGTTAATCTGTATCTTAACTCAATTTACCCACCTTAGTTCTGCAGTCCTTAGTATTCTTACTAACAAGAATTCATCAATCTCAGCTTTGAAATTTTCAATTGACACCCAGCATCAACAGTTTTTTAAGGGAGAGAGCTCTAAATTTCCAATAGCCTTTGTGTGAATCCTAGAATTATAGATTGATAAAAGTAAAGAGGCAGAGAGGGTTAGGGAAAGAATTCCAGAGCTTGGGGCCTAGACAGCTGAAGGCGCGGCCATCAATGGGCAAAGGCAGTGAAGGATGGGGTAGTCAACCATGTCAAAGGTGGCCAACAGGTTGGGAAGGATAAGTGGGGATAGTTTATCGTGGTCACACTCGCATGGCAGGTTATTTGTTACTTCGATAAGAGCTGTTACTGTACTGTGGCATGGACAGAATGCTGATTGGAGGGAGTTCCAGGAAGGGATTTGGGAGATAACAACAACTTCCAGGACTTTGGAGAGGAAAGGGAAGTTGGAGTTGGAGACGGTAGTTTGCAAGGTCGAAGAGTGAGTTTTCTGAGGATGGGGGTGATAATGGCAGCTCTGAAATGAAGGGAGAGCAATACCTGAGGAGAGACATGGCATTCTCTCCAACTTTGAGTTTGCCTAAACTGGTTGCAATTTTCTTTCATTAGCTCTTCCGAGAATCGGAGTGGTTGGTGTTGAGTGAACTGTGTAAGATGTTTTCCCGTTGACTGAGTGGGGCTGAGTCTCTGGGTTTTATCCTGTTCCTTTTTTGCATACTGTTACACTAGGTAAAGTGCAGCAGTTGAAAATACAAGAACCCAACCTGAAGGGTTATAAAAATTGGCTTTTCTTTTTAAAAAAGTGGACAATGTGCTTCAAAATGGCCACCGAAGGTCAAACGACCTGGACTCGTCTATTCAAACTGTCTTGCTATCTGGTAAGGACAGAAGAATACAAAACATTACGAAAACCAGTCCAGCTGAAAGCTGGGAGAAAATCCAGCAAGCCAAAAGGAAGGTGCCCTGCTGTGAATTTTACATTTCAACTTGTGCAGCAGAGAACTGGAAATAATTCCCTGTCTTCGAATTGAAATTTCAACAAACAGAGAAATCTATAAACAACCCAGGGCTGCAACTAAAGAGAAATTGGCCTCTGACAGAATTCAACAGGCTTACCATGAATCCTGAAAACTTACCTCACTTCAAACCACTTACCCCTTTTCCTCTCTGTCTCTTCTTGTATGTGTTTGTGCGTCACTGTGTGAGTGGATGCAGTTATAAAACAGGACCTCTAGGGTTGTAATCTCGGGATTACTCCCTGTGCCATGTGCCAGTGAGGAGAGAAATAGGAAGATAGTGCAGCTAAACACGTGGCTGAGCAGCTGGTGTAGAAGGGAGGGTTTCAGATATCTGGACCATTGGGCTCTCTTCAGGGACAGATGGGACCTGTACAAGAAGGACGGGTTGCATCTAAACTGGAAGGGCACTAATATCCTGGCTGCAAGGTTTGCTAGCGTCACTCGGGAGGGTTTAAACTAGTGTGGCAGGGGGGTTGGAACCAGAGCAATAGGACAGCTAGTGAAGTAAATGAGGAGGACATAGTAAGTAAGGCCAGTAGGACTAAGAGGAAGAGCAGGCAGGGAGATGTTGCTGAGCACAGCGGGACTGGTGGTCTGAAGTGCATTTGTTTCAATGCGAGAAGTATAACAGGTAAGGCAGATGAACTTGGAGCTTGGATTAGTACTTGGAAATATGATGTTGTTGCTATTACAGAGACTTGGTTGAGGGAAGGGCAGGATTGGCAGCTAAATGTTCCAGGCTTTAGAAGCTTCAGGCGGGATAGAGGGGGATGTAAAAGGGGTGGGGGAGTTGCATTACTGGTTAAGGAGAATATCACAGCTGTACTGCGGGAGGACACCTCGGAGGGGTCATGCAGCGAGGCAATATGGGTGGAGCTCAGGAATAGGAAGGGTGCAGTCACAATGTTGGGGGTTTACTACAGGCCTCCCAACAGCCAGCAGGAGGTAGAGGAGCAGATATGTAGACAGATTTTGGAAAGATGTAAAGGTAACAGGGTTGTAGTGGTGGGTGATTTTAACTTCCCCAATATTGACTGGGACTCACAGTGCTAGGGGCTTGGATGGGGCAGAATGTGTGAGGAGCATCCAGGAGGGCTTCTTGAAACAATATGTAGATAGTCCAACTAGGGATGGGGCCATTCTGGACCTGGTATTGGGGAATGAGCCCGGCCAGGTGGTCGAAGTTTCAGTGGGGGAGCATTTCGGGAGCAGTGACCATAATTCCATAAGTTTTAAGGTACTTGTGGATAAGGATAAGAGCAGTCCTCGGGTGAAGGTGCTAAATTGGGGGAAAGCTAATTATAACAATATTAGGCAGGAACTGAAGAATTTAGATTGGGGGCGGCTGTTTGAGGGTAAATCAACATCTGACATGTGGGAGTCTTTCAAAAGTCAGCTGATTAGAATCCAGGACCAGCATGTTCCTGTGAGGAAGAAGGATAAGTTTGGCAAGTTTCAGGAAGCTTGGATAACATGGGATATTGTGAGCCTAGTCAAAAAGAAAAAGGAAGCATTTGTAAGGGCTGGAAGGCTAGGAACAGATGAAGCACTTGAGGAATATAAAGACAGTAGGAAGGAACTTAAGCAAGGAGTTAGGAGGGCTAAAAGGGGTCATGAAAAGTCATTGGCAAACAGGATTAAGGAAAATCCCAAGGCTTTTTATACATATATAAAGAGCAAGAGGGTAACCAGGGAAAGGGTTGGCCCACTCAAGGACAGAGAAGGGAATCTATGCGTGGAGCCAGAGGAAATGGGCGAAGTGCTAAATGAGTACTTTGCATCAGTATTCACCAAGGAGAAGGACTTGGTGGATGATGAGCCTAGGGAAGGGAGTGCAGATAGTCTCAGTCATCTCATTATCAAAAAGGAGGAGGTGTTGGGTGTCTTGCAAAGCATTAAGGTAGATAAGTCCCCAGGGTCTGATGGGATCTACCCTAGAATACTGAGGGAGGCAAGGGAAGAAATTGCTGGGGCCTTGACAGAAATCTTTGCATCCTCATTGGCTACAGGTGAGGTCCCAGAGGACTGGAGAATAGCCAATGTTGTTCCTTTGTTTAAGAAGGGTGGCAAGGATAATCCAGGAAATTATAGGCCGGTGAGCCTTACGTCAGTGGTAGGGAAATTATTAGAGAGGATTCTTCGGGACAGGATTTACTCCCATTTGGAAACAAACGAACTTATTAGCGAGAGACAGCATGGTTTTGTAGAGGGGAGGTCGTGTCTTACTAATTTGATTGAGTTTTTTGAGGAAGTGACGAAGCTGATTGATGAGGGAAGGGCGGTGGATGTTGTCTATATGGACTTTAGTAAAGCCTTTGACAAGGTCCCTCATGGCAGACTGGTGCAAAAGGTGAAGTCACATGGGATCAGAGGTGAGCTGGCAAGATGGATACAGAACTGGCTCGGTCACAGAAGACAGAGGGTAGCAGTGGATGGGTGTTTTTCTGAATGGAGGGATGTGACTAGTGGTGTTCCGCAGGGATCAGTGCTGGGACCTTTGCTCTTTGTAGTATATATAAATGATTTGGAGGAAAATGTAGCTGGTCTGATTAGTAAGTTTGCGGACAACACAAAGGTTGGTGGAGTTGCAGATAATTGCAGATAGTTGCAGATTGTCAGAGGATACAACAGGATATAGATCGGTTGGAGACTTGGGCGGAGAAATGGCAGATGGAGTTTAATCCGGACAAATGTGAGGTAATGCATTTTGGAAGGTATAATGCAGGTGGGAGGTATACAGTAAATGGCAGAACCCTTAGGAGTATTGACAGGCAGAGAGATCTGGGCGTACAGGTCCACAGGTCACTGAAGGTGGCAACTCAGGTGGATAAGGTAGTCAAGAAGGCATACGGCATGCTTGCCTTCATCGGTCGGGGCATAGAGTATAAAAATTGGCAAGTCATGTTGCAGCTGTACAGAACTTTAGTTAGGCCACACTTAGAATATTGCGTGCAATTCTGATCGCCACACTACCAGAAGGACGTGGAGGCTTTGGAGAGGGTACAGAAGAGGTTTACCAGGATGTTGCCTGGTCTGGAGGGCATTAGCTATGAGGAGAGGTTGGAAAAACTCGGATTGTTTTCACTGGAACGACGGAGGTGGAGGGGCGACATGATAGAGGTTTACAAAGTTATGAGCGGCATGGACAGAGTGGATAGTCAGAAGCTTTTTCCCAGGGTGGAAGAGTCAGTTACTAGGGGACATAGGTTTAAGGTGCGAGGGGCAAAGTTTAGAGGGGATGTGCGAGGCAAGTTTTTTACACAGTGGGTGGTGAGTGCCTGGAACTTGCTGCCGGGGGAGGTGGTGGAAGCAGATACGATAGCGACGTTTAAGAGACATCTTGACAAATATATGAATAGGATGGGAATAGAGGGATATGGGCCCCGGAAGTGCAGAAGGGTTTAGTTTCGACAGGCATCAAGATCGGCGCAGGCTTGGAGGGCCGAATGGCCTGTTCCTGTGCTGTACTGTTCTTTGTTCTTTATGACAATTTTGGGAAAAGACATATTGCTCAATCAATAATTAATCTCCTGTTTTAAACCTATAAGAAAACCTGTCACTGTCTGTTTATTTACAAACATACCAATTAGGAGCAGGAGTAGGCCACTCGGCCCTTCGAGCCTGCTCTACCATTCAACAAGTTCATGGCTGAACTGATTTCTCCACATTTCCACCTACCCCCCGATAACCTTCCACCCCCTTCCTTATCAGGAATCTATCTACCTCTACCTTAAAAATATTCAAAGACTCTGCTTCCACCACCTTTTGAGGAAGAGAATTCCAAAGACTCACAACCCTCTGAGAGAAAAGATTTCTCCTCATCTCTGTCTTAAATGGGCGACCCCTTATTTTTAAACAGTGACCCCTAGTTCTAGATTCTCCCACAAGGGGAAACATCCTTTCCACATCCACCCTGTCAAGACCCCTCAGAATCTTATATGTTTCAATCAAGTCACCTCTTACTCTTCTAAATTCCAGCGGATACAAGCCTAAACTGTCCAATCTTTCCTCGTAAGACAGCCCGTCCATTCCAGGTATTAGTCTAGTAAACCTTCTCTGAACTGCCTCCAATGCATTTACATCCTTCCTTGACAAATAAAACACAAAGGGGTTAAAACCCAAATAACAAAACACACTTGCTGCAGTCACGTAGGAGTCGAACAGTGAGAACTATCGAAACCTCTTACCACGTGGGCGTAACAGTACATCTGTAAGGAGCATCACCAGAAGCAGAGTAACTGGTTATTCATCTTAGTGCTGGGATCCTGCTGTGCACAAAAATGGCAGCCACATTTACCTCCATATCAGCGATCATCGCATTTAAAATACATTCATTGTGTATATGAGGTGCTTTGAGCTGTTTCTGGGATGTAACAAACTTCTATATAAAAGCATGAACTTCTTGAATGCATTGGAAATGACATTTTGCAGCAAAGTATCTGCACGTGATTGTTTTTTTTTTAATAATCACGATACAGAACACTAAGTTACATAACACAACCAACATATCCAAGACTTGCACAGCGCATAATTAACAGGTTTTAATTTGTGCATGATTTTGCAGATTTTCTTCAGTTAAAGTGATGAAAGTTAGCAGAATGTTGAGAAGTCAGCTTGTCTGCTCAGACAGTGACTGTCCACTAGTACACATCTAGCCAGACACCATCTGCCTCACTCGTCCAAATGCCGGAGGTGCAGGACAATTAACTGCTGGTGGCACAGTTACAAATGCAGCAAAACTATCGTAACCAAGTGTTAATGCTTCCTCCTCCTGCAACTTGGTAACTCATTGATTGTTTCTTGAGTTTGCAAGTTTTGCAAATTTGTTTTTTCCCCTTATAAGTTGGATCTCGGTGCGAGAACGACATCAGAGCATTGCTCGAGCTTTTGGTATTTCACAAGCTGCCAGAGCACAGTCTGTGGCTCAGTGGGTAGCATTCCATGGGAGTCAGAAGGTTTTGGGTTCAAACCCACCAACCCCCCCCCCCACCCCACCCCCGCTTCCAGAGACTTGAGCACCTCATCCAGGCTGACACTCCAGTGCAGTACTGAAGGATTGCTGCATTGTCAGAGGTGCTATCTTTCAGAAGAGATATTAAACAGGGAGCCTATCTGCTCTTTCAGGTGGACATAAAATATCCCACAGCACTATTTTGAAGAAGTCCAGGAGAGTTGTCCCTGGTGTCCTGGCCAATATTTATGTGGCAAGCAACATCACTAAAAACAGATTATCTGGACATTTATCACATTACTGTTTGTGGGACCTTGCTGTGCACAAATTGGCTGCTGCGTTTCCTATAACAGTGACTACAGTTCACAAGTACTTCATTGATTGTGAAGCATTTTGAGAGGTCCAGAGCTGTTTAGTAGGAGAAACAAATGAATTCTCAAAAAAAGCTGATTGGGTAAATATACTGAGCCACAGCGCGAAGCAGAGTCCCAGCATTCATCTCGGGCCTGTGCTGAGATAGGCTGGAAAAGGTGGTACAGCATTTGCAGGGTTAGATTGAGCCAGTGCAGCCACTGTCTCTGGGCAATTGCCCATTCCCAATCACCGCCTGCACTCACCAGAATAAAGGGTCATCTGGGCGAGTTGGGCAGCACCAATTGAACTCCGTCCCAGCAGGAGTCAGCACCTTCAGGGGAGGGGGAGAGAGAGTCAGCAGCTTCAGGGGAGGGGGAGAGAGAGTCAGCAGCTTCAGGGGAGGGGGAGAGAGAGTCAGCAGCTTCAGGGGAGGGGGAGAGAGAGTCAGCAGCTTCAGGGGAGGGGGAGAGAGAGTCAGCACCTTCAGGAGAGGGGGAGAGAGAGTCAGCAGCTTCAGGGGAGGGGGAGAGAGAGTCAGCACCTTCAGGGGAGGGGGAGAGAGAGTCAGCACCTTCAGGGGAGGGGAGAGAGAGTCAGTACCTTCAGGGGAGGGGGAAAGAGTCAGTACCTTCAGGGGAGGGGGAGAGCGAGTAAGCACCTTCAGGGGAGGGGGAGAGAGAGTCAGCACCTTCAGGGGAGGGGGAGAGAGAGTCAGCAGCTTCAGGAGAGGGGGAGAGAGAGTCAGCAGCTTCAGGGGAGGGGGAGAGAGAGTCAGCACCTTCAGGGCAGGGGGAGAGAGAGTCAGCAGCTTCAGGGGAGGGGGAGAGAGAGTCAGCACCTTCAGGAGAGGGGGAGAGAGAGTCAGCAGCTTCAGGGCAGGGGGAGAGAGAGTCAGCACCTTCAGGAGAGGGGGAGAGAGAGTCAGCACCTTCAGGAGATGGGGAGAGAGAGTCAGCACCTTCAGGGGAGGGGGAGAGAGAGTCAGCACCTTCAGGGGAGGGGGAGAGAGAGTCAGCACCTTCAGGGGAGGGGGAGAGAGAGTCAGCACCTTCAGGGGAGGGGGAGAGAGAGTCAGCACCTTCAGGAGAGGGGGAGAGAGAGTCAGCACCTTCAGGGGAGGGGGAGAGAGAGTCAGCAGCTTCAGGGGAGGGGGAGAGAGAGTCAGCGCCTTCAGGGGAGGGGGAGAGAGAGTCAGCGCCTTCAGGGGAGGGGGAGAGAGAGTCAGCAGCTTCAGGAGAGGGGGAGAGAGAGTCAGCACCTTCAGGGGAGGGGGAGAGAGAGTCAGCACCTTCAGGGGAGGGGGAGAGAGTCAGTACCTTCAGGGGAGGGGGAGAGAGAGTCAGCAGCTTCAGGAGAGGGGGAGAGAGAGTCAGCACCTTCAGGAGAGGGGGAGAGAGAGTCAGCACCTTCAGGGGAGGGGGAGAGAGAGTCAGCACCAGGGGAGGGGGAGAGAGAGTCAGCAGCTTCAGGAGAGGGGGAGAGAGAGTCAGCACCTTCAGGAGAGGGGGAGAGAGAGTCAGCAGCTTCAGGGGAGGGGGAGAGAGAGTCAGCATCTTCAGGGCAGGGGGAGAGAGAGTCAGCAGCTTCAGGGGAGGGGGAGAGAGAGTCAGCACCTTCAGGAGAGGGGGAGAGAGAGTCAGCACCTTCAGGGGAGGGGGAGAGAGAGTCAGCAACTTCAGGGGAGGGGGAGAGAGAGTCAGCGCCTTCAGGGGAGGGGGAGAGAGAGTCAGCGCCTTCAGGGGAGGGGGAGAGAGAGTCAGTACGGTCAGGGGAGGAGGAGAGAGAGTCAGCACCTTCAGGGGAGGGGGAGAGAGAGTCAGCACCTTCAGGGGAGGGGAGAGTGTCAGCACCTTCAGGGTAGGGGGAGAGAGTCAGTACCTTCAGGGGAGGGGGAGAGAGAGTCAGCACCTTCAGGGGAGGGGGAGAGAGAGTCAGCACCTTCAGGGGAGGGGAGAGTGTCAGCACCTTCAGGGTAGGGGGAGAGAGATTCAGCACCTTCAGGGGAGGGGAGAGAGAGTCAGAACCTTCAGGGGAGGGGGAGAGAGAGTCAGCAACTTCAGGGGAGGGGGAGAGAGAGTCAGAACCTTCAGGGGAGGGGGAGAGAGTCAGCAGCTTCAGAGGAGGGAGAGAGAGAGTCAGCACCTTCAGGGGAGGGCGAGAGAGTCAGCACCTTCAGGGGAGGGGGAGAGAGAGTCAGCACCTTCAGGGGAGGGGGAGAGAGAGTCAGCACCTTCAGGGGAGGGGGAGAGAGAGTCAGCACCTTCAGGAGAGGGGGAGAGAGAGTCAGCACCTTCAGGGGAGGGGGAGAGAGAGTCAGCAGCTTCAGGGGAGGGGGAGAGAGAGTCAGCACCTTCAGGGGAGGGGGAGAGAGAGTCAGCGCCTTCAGGGGAGGGGGAGAGAGAGTCAGTACGGTCAGGGGAGGAGGAGAGAGAGTCAGCACCTTCAGGGGAGGGGGAGAGAGTCAGTACCTTCAGGGGAGGGGGAGAGAGAGTCAGCAGCTTCAGGAGAGGGGGAGAGAGAGTCAGCACCTTCAGGGGAGGGGGAGAGAGAGTCAGCACCTTCAGGGGAGGGGGAGAGAGTCAGTACCTTCAGGGGAGGGGGAGAGAGAGTCAGCAGCTTCAGGAGAGGGGGAGAGAGAGTCAGCACCTTCAGGAGAGGGGGAGAGAGAGTCAGCACCTTCAGGGGAGGGGGAGAGAGAGTCAGCACCTTCAGGGGAGGGGGAGAGAGAGTCAGCAGCTTCAGGAGAGGGGGAGAGAGAGTCAGCACCTTCAGGGGAGGGGGAGAGAGAGTCAGCACCTTCAGGAGAGGGGGAGAGAGAGTCAGCAGCTTCAGGGGAGGGGGAGAGAGAGTCAGCATCTTCAGGGCAGGGGGAGAGAGAGTCAGCAGCTTCAGGGGAGGGGGAGAGAGATTCAGCACCTTCAGGAGAGGGGGAGAGAGAGTCAGCACCTTCAGGGGAGGGGGAGAGAGAGTCAGCAACTTCAGGGGAGGGGGAGAGAGAGTCAGCGCCTTCAGGGGAGGGGGAGAGAGAGTCAGCGCCTTCAGGGGAGGGGGAGAGAGAGTCAGTACGGTCAGGGGAGGAGGAGAGAGAGTCAGCACCTTCAGGGGAGGGGGAGAGAGTCAGTACCTTCAGGGGAGGGGGAGAGAGAGTCAGCACCTTCAGGGGAGGGGGAGAGAGAGTCAGCACCTTCAGGGGAGGGGAGAGTGTCAGCACCTTCAGGGTAGGGGGAGAGAGATTCAGCACCTTCAGGGGAGGGGAGAGAGAGTCAGAACCTTCAGGGGAGGGGGAGAGAGAGTCAGCAACTTCAGGGGAGGGGGAGAGAGAGTCAGAACCTTCAGGGGAGGGGGAGAGAGTCAGCAGCTTCAGAGGAGGGAGAGAGAGAGTCAGCACCTTCAGGGGAGGGCGAGAGAGTCAGCACCTTCAGGGGAGGGGGAGAGAGAGTCAGCACCTTCAGGGGAGGGGGAGAGAGAGTCAGCACCTTCAGGGGAGGGGGAGAGAGAGTCAGTACCTTCAGGGGAGGGGGAGAGAGTCAGTACCTTCAGGGGAGGGGGAGAGCGAGTAAGCACCTTCAGGGGAGGGGGAGAGAGAGTCAGCACCTTCAGGGGAGGGCGAGAGAGTCAGTACCTTCAGGGGAGGGGGAGAGCGAGTAAGCACCTTCAGGGGAGGGGGCGAGAGAGTCAGCACCAGGGGAGGCGGAGAGAGAGTCAGCACCTTCAGGGGAGTGGGAGAGCGAGTAAGCACCTTCAGGGGAGGGGGCGAGAGAGTCAGTACCTTCAGGGGAGGGGGCGAGAGAGAGTCAGCACCTTCAGGGGAGGGGCCGAGAGAGTCAGCACCTTCAGGGGAGGGGGTGAGAGAGTCAGCATCTTCAGTGGGAGGGGGCGAGAGAGAGTCAGCACCTACAGGGGAGGGGGCGAGAGAGTCAGCACCTTCAGGGGAGGGGGCGAGAGAGTCAGTGCCTTCAGTGGAGGGGGCGAGAGAGAGTCAGCACCGTCAGGGGAGGGGGAGAGAGTCAGTACCTTCAGGGGAGGGGGCGAGAGTGTCAGCACCTTCAGGGGAGAGGGAGAGAGAGTCAGCACCTTCAGGGGAGGGGGCGAGAGAGAGTCAGCACCTTCAGGGGAGGGGGCGAGAGAGAGTCAGCACCTACAGGGGGGGCGAGAGAGTCAGCACCTTCAGGGGAGGGGGAGAGAGTCAACACCTTCAGGGGAGGGGGCGAGAGAGAGTCAGCACCTTCAGGGGAGGGGGCGAGAGAGAGTCAGCACCTTCAGGGGAGGGGGAGAGAGAGTCAGCACCTTCAGGGGAGGGGGAGAGAGTCAGCACCTTCAGGGGAGGGGGCGAGAGAGAGTCAGCACCTTCAGGGGAGGGGGAGAGAGAGTCAGCACCTTCAGGGGAGGGGGAGAGAGTGTCAGCACCTTCAGGGGAGGGGGAGAGAGAGTCAGCACCTTCAGGAGAGGGGGAGAGAGTCAGCATCTTCAGGGGAGGGGGAGAGAGAGTCAGCACCTTCAGGGGAGGGGGAGAGAGTGTCAGCACCTTCAGGGGAGGGGGAGAGAGAGTCAGCAACTTCAGGGGAGGGGGAGAGAGAGTCAGAACCTTCAGGGGAGGGGGAGAGAGTCAGCAGCTTCAGAGGAGGGAGAGAGAGAGTCAGCACCTTCAGGGGAGGGCGAGAGAGTCAGCACCTTCAGGGGAGGGGGAGAGAGAGTCAGCACCTTCAGGGGAGGGGGAGAGAGAGTCAGCACCTTCAGGGGAGGGGGAGAGAGAGTCAGCACCTTCAGGAGAGGGGGAGAGAGAGTCAGCACCTTCAGGGGAGGGGGAGAGAGAGTCAGCAGCTTCAGGGGAGGGGGAGAGAGAGTCAGCGCCTTCAGGGGAGGGGGAGAGAGAGTCAGCGCCTTCAGGGGAGGGGGAGAGAGAGTCAGTACGGTCAGGGGAGGAGGAGAGAGAGTCAGCACCTTCAGGGGAGGGGGAGAGAGTCAGTACCTTCAGGGGAGGGGGAGAGAGAGTCAGCAGCTTCAGGAGAGGGGGAGAGAGAGTCAGCACCTTCAGGGGAGGGGGAGAGAGAGTCAGCACCTTCAGGGGAGGGGGAGAGAGTCAGTACCTTCAGGGGAGGGGGAGAGAGAGTCAGCAGCTTCAGGAGAGGGGGAGAGAGAGTCAGCACCTTCAGGAGAGGGGGAGAGAGAGTCAGCACCTTCAGGGGAGGGGGAGAGAGAGTCAGCACCTTCAGGGGAGGGGGAGAGAGAGTCAGCAGCTTCAGGAGAGGGGGAGAGAGAGTCAGCACCTTCAGGGGAGGGGGAGAGAGAGTCAGCACCTTCAGGAGAGGGGGAGAGAGAGTCAGCAGCTTCAGGGGAGGGGGAGAGAGAGTCAGCATCTTCAGGGCAGGGGGAGAGAGAGTCAGCAGCTTCAGGGGAGGGGGAGAGAGATTCAGCACCTTCAGGAGAGGGGGAGAGAGAGTCAGCACCTTCAGGGGAGGGGGAGAGAGAGTCAGCAACTTCAGGGGAGGGGGAGAGAGAGTCAGCGCCTTCAGGGGAGGGGGAGAGAGAGTCAGCGCCTTCAGGGGAGGGGGAGAGAGAGTCAGTACGGTCAGGGGAGGAGGAGAGAGAGTCAGCACCTTCAGGGGAGGGGGAGAGAGTCAGTACCTTCAGGGGAGGGGGAGAGAGAGTCAGCACCTTCAGGGGAGGGGGAGAGAGAGTCAGCACCTTCAGGGGAGGGGAGAGTGTCAGCACCTTCAGGGTAGGGGGAGAGAGATTCAGCACCTTCAGGGGAGGGGAGAGAGAGTCAGAACCTTCAGGGGAGGGGGAGAGAGAGTCAGCAACTTCAGGGGAGGGGGAGAGAGAGTCAGAACCTTCAGGGGAGGGGGAGAGAGTCAGCAGCTTCAGAGGAGGGAGAGAGAGAGTCAGCACCTTCAGGGGAGGGCGAGAGAGTCAGCACCTTCAGGGGAGGGGGAGAGAGAGTCAGCACCTTCAGGGGAGGGGGAGAGAGAGTCAGCACCTTCAGGGGAGGGGGAGAGAGAGTCAGTACCTTCAGGGGAGGGGGAGAGAGTCAGTACCTTCAGGGGAGGGGGAGAGCGAGTAAGCACCTTCAGGGGAGGGGGAGAGAGAGTCAGCACCTTCAGGGGAGGGCGAGAGAGTCAGTACCTTCAGGGGAGGGGGAGAGCGAGTAAGCACCTTCAGGGGAGGGGGCGAGAGAGTCAGCACCAGGGGAGGCGGAGAGAGAGTCAGCACCTTCAGGGGAGTGGGAGAGCGAGTAAGCACCTTCAGGGGTGGGGGCGAGAGAGTCAGTACCTTCAGGGGAGGGGGCGAGAGAGAGTCAGCACCTTCAGGGGAGGGGCCGAGAGAGTCAGCACCTTCAGGGGAGGGGGTGAGAGAGTCAGCATCTTCAGTGGGAGGGGGCGAGAGAGAGTCAGCACCTACAGGGGAGGGGGCGAGAGAGTCAGCACCTTCAGGGGAGGGGGCGAGAGAGTCAGTGCCTTCAGTGGAGGGGGCGAGAGAGAGTCAGCACCGTCAGGGGAGGGGGAGAGAGTCAGTACCTTCAGGGGAGGGGGCGAGAGTGTCAGCACCTTCAGGGGAGAGGGAGAGAGAGTCAGCACCTTCAGGGGAGGGGGCGAGAGAGAGTCAGCACCTTCAGGGGAGGGGGCGAGAGAGAGTCAGCACCTACAGGGGGGGCGAGAGAGTCAGCACCTTCAGGGGAGGGGGAGAGAGTCAACACCTTCAGGGGAGGGGGCGAGAGAGAGTCAGCACCTTCAGGGGAGGGGGCGAGAGAGAGTCAGCACCTTCAGGGGAGGGGGAGAGAGAGTCAGCACCTTCAGGGGAGGGGGAGAGAGTCAGCACCTTCAGGGGAGGGGGCGAGAGAGAGTCAGCACCTTCAGGGGAGGGGGAGAGAGAGTCAGCACCTTCAGGGGAGGGGGAGAGAGTGTCAGCACCTTCAGGGGAGGGGGAGAGAGAGTCAGCACCTTCAGGAGAGGGGGAGAGAGTCAGCATCTTCAGGGGAGGGGGAGAGAGAGTCAGCACCTTCAGGGGAGGGGGAGAGAGTGTCAGCACCTTCAGGGGAGGGGGAGAGAGAGTCAGCACCTTCAGGGGAGGGAGAGAGAGTCAGCACCTTCAGGGGAGGTGGAGAGTCAGCTCGTTCAGGGGAGGGGGAGAGAGTCAGCACCTTCAGGGGAGGGGGAGTCAGCACCTTCAGGGGAGGGGGAGAGAGAGTCAGTACCTTCAGGGGAGGGCGCGAGAGAGTCAGCACCTTCAGGGGAGGGGGAGAGAGTGTCAGCACCTTCAGGGGAGGGGGAGAGAGAGTCAGCACCTTCAGGGGAGGGGGAGAGAGTGTCAGCACCTTCAGGGGAGGGGGAGAGAGAGTCAGCACCTTCAGGGGAGGGGGAGAGAGTGTCAGCTCGTTCAGGGGAGGGGGGGAGAGAGTCAGCACCTTCAGGGGAGGGGGAGAGTGTCAGCACCTTCAGGGGAGGGGGAGAGAGTGTCAGTACCTTCAAGGGAGGGGGAGAGAGTGTCAGTACCTTCAGGGGAGGGGGAGAGAGAGTCAGCACCTTCAGGGGAGGGGGGGAGAGTGTCAGCACCTTCAGGGGAGGGGGCGAGAGAGTCAGCACCTTCAGGGGAGGGGGAGAGAGAGTCAGCACCTTCAGGGGAGGGGGAGAGAGTGTCAGCACCTTCAGGGGAGGGGGGGAGAGTGTCAGCACCGTCAGGGGAGGGGGGGAGAGAGTCAGCACCTTCAGGGGAGGGAGAGAGAGTGTCAGCACCTTCAGGGGAGGGGGAGAGAGAGTCAGCACCTTCAGGGGAGGGGGAGAGAGAGTCAGCACCTTCAGGGGAGGGGGAGAGAGAGTCAGCACCTTCAGGGGAGGGAGAGAGAGTCAGCACCTTCAGGGGAGGGGGAGAGAGAGTCAGCACCTTCAGGGGAGGGGGAGAGTGAGTCCACCTTCAGGGGAGGGAGAGAGAGTCAGCACCTTCAGGGGAGGGGGAGAGAGTGTCAGCACCTTCAGGGGAGGGGGAGAGAGAGTCAGCACCTTCAGGGGAGGGGGAGAGAGAGTCAGCACCTTCAGGGGAGGGAGAGAGAGTCAGCACCTTCAGGGGAGGGGGAGAGAGAGTCAGCACCTTCAGGGGAGGGGGAGAGTGAGTCCACCTTCAGGGGAGGGAGAGAGAGTCAGCACCTTCAGGGGAGGGGGAGAGTGAGTCAGCACCTTCAGGGGAGGGAGAGAGAGTCAGCACCTTCAGGGGAGGGAGAGAGAGTCAGCACCTTCAGGGGAGGGGGAGAGTGAGTCAGCACCTTCAGGGGAGGGGGAGAGAGAGTCAGTACCTTCAGGGGAGGGGGAGAGAGAGTCAGCACCTTCAGGGGAGGGAGAGAGAGTCAGCACCTTCAGGGGAGGGGGAGAGAGAGTCAGCACCTTCAGGGGAGGGGGAGAGTGAGTCCACCTTCAGGGGAGGGAGAGAGAGTCAGCACCTTCAGGGGAGGGGGAGAGAGTGTCAGCACCTTCAGGGGAGGGGGAGAGAGAGTCAGCACCTTCAGGGGAGGGGGAGAGAGAGTCAGCACCTTCAGGGGAGGGAGAGAGAGTCAGCACCTTCAGGGGAGGGGGAGAGAGAGTCAGCACCTTCAGGGGAGGGGGAGAGTGAGTCCACCTTCAGGGGAGGGAGAGAGAGTCAGCACCTTCAGGGGAGGGGGAGAGTGAGTCAGCACCTTCAGGGGAGGGAGAGAGAGTCAGCACCTTCAGGGGAGGGAGAGAGAGTCAGCACCTTCAGGGGAGGGGGAGAGTGAGTCAGCACCTTCAGGGGAGGGGGAGAGAGAGTCAGCACCTTCAGGGAGGGAGAGAGTGTCAGCACCTTCAGGGGAGCGGGAGAGAGTCAGCGCCTTCAGGGGAGGGGGTGAGAGTGTCAGCACCTTCAGGAGAGGGAGAGAGAGTCAGCACCTTCAGGGGAGGGAGAGAGAGTCAGCACCTTCAGGGGAGGGAGAGAGAGTCAGCACCTTCAGGGGAGGAGGAGAGATTCAGCACCTTCTGGGGAGGGGGGGAGAGAGTCAGCACCTTCAGGGGAGGAGGAGAGTGTCAGCACCTTCAGGGGAGGGGGAGAGTGTCAGCACCTTCAGGAGAGGGAGAGAGAGTCAGCACCTTCAGGAGAGGGGGAAACAAAATGGTAAATAATGTGTTGACAAAGTGTGAAAGATAATCTAGTAATTAATTTAATACAAAGTGACAGGCCTGAAATCATAAACTTTACAGATAACAACTAATGGAACTGATATTGATTATCACGGTCCTTCTTAATTCTAAATATACGAGCCATACATCAAGAGAATTTGCACTGAATTGGTCAGGGTTATGTTCTGAAGGCAGCGATCTTCCTTAACCAGAGAATAGTAAATCAGGCTGTTCATGTAATATTAATATTTTTAATGGAGTAAGTCTGGAGCAACAGCGTGCTGCTTAATGCTGTCCATTACACATGGTTGCTAGGGGACCCAGCTGTCTGTCTGCTGTCGGAGGTGTGGAGGGGGAGAGGGTTTAGTTTCGATTGAAAGGAGCAGCTCGGCATCAAAAGTGCACGTCACAGAAGTGCTGAGATGAGTGTGAGAATAGCTTGTCACTGGGAGAACCAGAGTGGACGGTGAGTTACAACTGTGTTTGAAAATATCTAATATCTAAATTAAATCATTAACGTGCTTATATACTCTCTCATTTCTCTCTGTATTATATCCAGTTTCTATATAATCTATAGTCTATATATATTTATTGTCTACATTCTCTCTGCATTCTTTTTCTATGCATTCTCTATATACATTCACTGCATATAAATTCACAACATATGCTTTCTCTGAATAGTTCGATATATATATTCTTTTTCTATATTCATATATACATTCTCTTGTTACATTTATATATGCAGTATTTTTAAGTCTGTCTCAGTGAAACCTGTTAAACGCAATTTATTTTATAAAATTTGGATTATCTATGGAATGATTCACTTTGAGTCTGTATTTGCCTCTCTCTTTATGTCTATCGTTAATCTCTCATTCTCTGTGAGTCAGTGTGTTTTTGTGTCTCTTGCACTGCTATTTCTAATAATAACTAATTTCTATTTCCATTTCTCTCTACACCTGTCTCCTCTTTCAATGAATTTATCTCCATTTCTCTACCTCACATTCTGTCTCTTGCTGTGACTTTTCTGCATCTCTCAGTGACTGTTTTCTCTCTGTCTTGCTATCTCACTTTATCTTTGTCTCACTCTCTACAATTCTGCTAGTTTCTGAGTGTTTGAAAATGTTCTGTGGATTGCAGGCGGGTGAGAATTTAACTGATTGTATGGTCTGAGATCGTTGTATAGTCCTGGAAAATAACAGGGGCTCCGACATCCATAGCAACCATTAGTGGCATAAAAGACAATCCATTTATTGCATCACTTTTACATTCTGCAGATCGTGCTCTGCATTGTTTCGATAGCAAATACCCATTTGTACGTGACTAGGTTATTAACCTAACCAAGGGTGGGGGCAGTTAGGGGCTACATTGTTCACATCAGGGGTGAGAATCCCACTGGATGACCACCCAGTATTCAGGGACCATGGTGGGGGTGTTGCAATAGATGTCCAAAGCAGGGCCAGGATCAGATTGTGCTGTGATGCCTCCTATGATTGAATGTCCTGCCTACTCTGATTGCATACGCACACACATGGCCACTCAGGTGAGATGCTGGAGTGTAACCTGCACCTGTGCCCCAGTGAGAGGCTGCACCTGCTGGTGAAGAGAGGGGAAAACGAGAAGGGAACTAAACACTCAGCTTGTTCTCCTTAGGGCAGAGAAGGTTAAGAGGAGATTTAATCGAGGCGTTCGAAATCACGAGGAGTTTTGATAAAGTAAGGAGAAACTGTTTCCAGTGACAGAAGGGTCAGATTTAAGATAATTATCCAGAGAGAGCCATGAGGAGAATTTGTTTTACGCAGTGAATTGTTGTGATCTGGAATGCACTGTCTGAAAGGGCAGTGGAAGCAGATTCAATAGTAACTTTCAAAAGAGAACTGGAGAAATACTTGAAAAGGAGAAATTTGCAGGGCTATGGGGAAAGGGCAGGGGAGTGGGATTATTTGGATAGCTCTTTCAAAGGGCTAGCACAGGCACAATGGACCAAATGGCCTCCTGTCATGTACGATTCTACAACAAAATATTGTGACTTGCTTTTCAGCTGTTCCATTAGCACTGCTTTTATAGTCAAGGTTGTTCTATTCACCTGCCGTCTTTCATACAGGAACAAAACTCCTTCAGAAGCACTTTCACTGTGAAATCCTCCCCTCTTAAAGATCATAGTAATATTTCCATATTCCAATTGCAAAGTTGTACTGAGTTAACTTTCCCCATTCGGTGCCCAGTGGGAGGACTAGTCACATTTCAGCATCTTCTGTGACGGTGTTAATAGATTCAAAGCAATTGAAACACTGAGGCATTTAATGAATTTCATTGAGAATCTGGGGGCGTGCTGCAAGCTCCTGCAGAGGGAGTGAATTCAAACCTTACCAGCAGAGGGAGGCTAGACTCGCAATATATTCCAAACCCATCCCTCTGGCTGGTACTTGGCTCTTGTAAAAGTTATTTATTCAGGATGAAAATACAAACATCCATATTTATGCAACTCTCCCTCTGCCGCACGATCTTGGACTGTTTTACAAGGGGCAGTTGGGGATTGTAGGTGGGTCCTTCTGGTGGGGGACCTGAGGACAAAGCAGTAAGTGTGGATGAAGATTTCAAAGGAGCGTCTGAAAGAAGGGAGCGAGGTCACAATTATTACATGGGTCACAAGGGACCGAGACTGAGAGAACCACTGCCCAGTCAGGTAGTCGGGGTCTGTCGTAAAGGGTTTAGAGTGTAGGTAAATCAATCAGACATCAGTGTTCTCAGCTGAAAGATGTTGGTGCCCATGTCTCTACCAGCCCAATGCCAGTCAGTGTCCTTGCCTGGAAAATCGCGATGTTTCTGGTCAGTTGTAAATGTTTGCATTGTTTCCAACCTGCTGGAGTTTTCTGAACTTGCCGTTTTCAGGTACAGACGATGAGTGGTGGCTATAGCTGAATCAGACAACAGGCACTCCCTCTATCTCCACAGTCCCTTTAATCAGATTTGCACATTACACAGCACCAACAGCTGTTTCACCCAAATCTGTTACCTGCCATTTACTGTTAATGCACCCAGCAATAACCATTGACACCTCTAGATTACTGATATCATTAAATCCAAAATATTATTACGAGCAAACTCCTTCTTCCAAACCTTTGCCCCCTCCCCTCAGTTCCAAGGGCACCAGCCCCTCACCCATTTAGTCTTTATTCACAGATGGGCCATGAATGATACTAGACTATTTGACTGTAGGGGTCGTCACAGCCAAATCAGGTCCCATCCTCATGCAGAGATTGTTGAAACCAGGAGTTGAAAACCCCTGGCCAGTTTTACCCTCTTCCACACCCAGAACATCGATCTAGTACTGCTACATTTAGAATGTAGATCTAGTACTGCTAATTTTAGTTACCTCAGCACAGACCGTGATAATTTTTACCTAGCTTCCGGTTGCTTGCCATTTCAACATTCCCCCTGCTCTCATGTTCACAAGTCTGTCCTGGGATTGCTGCAGTGTTCCAGTGAACATCAACGCAAGCTCGAGGAACAGCATCTCATCTACCGAGTAGGCACACGACAGCCTGCCGGACTGAACATTGAGTTCAATAATTTCAGAGCATGACGGGGCCCCCCATTTTACTTTTATTTTTAGTTATTTTTTCTTTTTTACATTTTTTTTTGTTTATTTCATTTCATCTTAGTTTGTTCAGTTTGCTTACCCAGTTTTTTTTTTCATGTTTGTACTTGCTGCTGTTCAATCTTCAGTCCGTTAACACCCTATCTGTACTAATGCTTTGTCTTTCAACACACCATTAACATATTGTTTGCCTTTGTTCCATGACCTTTTGGTCAGCTAGGTGGCCTTGTCCAATCTACACCTTGTCCTTTGTTATCTCTTGCCCCACCCCCGCCTCACTTGCTTATAACCTTTGACATTTCTAATATTTGCCAGTTCCGAAGAAGGGTCACTGACCTGAAATGTTAACTCTGCTTCTCTTTCCACAGATGCTGCCAGACCTGCTGAGTGGTTCCAGCATTTCTTGTTTTTATTTCAGATTTCCAGCATCCGCATTATTTTGCTTTTATTTATAATTTTTACCTTATTCGTTCTCAGGATATGGGCATCACTGACATTTATTGCCAATCCCTAGTTTCCCTGAGATTGCGGTTTGATGCAGCTGAGAGGTTTGCGAGGACCGGGTAAGGACAACAGGTTCCCTCTCCTGGAAGGACATTAGTGAACTAGTTGGGTTTTCTACGACAGTTCAGGCTTTATCGTGCTCAATTTTATTGACACCAGCTTTTTATTTCCATATTTCCCTTTAAATAAAATTCAAATTGGGATTTGAACCCATATTTCATGGATTATTAATCCCCTTCCCCTGCACCCCACCCCCACTCCCCTACAGCCCCCTTCCCAGCTCCCCCTCGCACCCCATTCCCTCCACCCCTCCCCCTCGCATCCCCTCCTCCCACCGGCATCCACCTATCCCTGAGCAGGGGCCCAAACAATCCCACTGCCTTGTGGGCGTCTCGGGAGAGTCCAAGGCTAAGGGAGTAAACCCTAACAGAAAATCCGGAGCGGAACCCCGTAGGCACATTTCGCATGTTTCCGGCAGTTCCTGCAGCCATGCCGGTACCAAACATCGTGCTCTGCACTCCTTTGGACCCCACCAGGAAGGCCGAGAGGGGGGTTTTGACGCTTGGGCAACTCACAACCTCCATACATCCGCCCAGGCATGCGCCATGGAGAGGTCACTCCATAGTCGCCTCACAGCAACCGAAACAACACGGAAGGCAGCAGTTACAGGTTATAAGTCCAGCTCAATTGGCGTAGAGATTGGGCGCCACGGGTTGCCTTTGTCGGTGGGAGAGGTCATCGCATCTCACTGGACAGCTACCGCCTGCCTCAAACCCAGTCAATAAGGTTCTGTCGCGCCACAGTCCACCTGCTTCAATGAGTGCTTGGAGCTCAGGGTCATTGCCTGAAAAGCGGACTGCAACACCGCACCAAACAGCACGAAAAAAGGAAAGAAGGTACCAGCCCTTCGTTTTGCAAGCTGGAACGTCAGAACTATGTGTCCTGGCCTGTCAGAAGACCTTACACAAATCAACGATTCTCGGAAGACCACCATCATTAACAACGAGCTCAGTAGACTCAATGTAGACATTGCAGCACTTCAGGAGACACGCCTCCCTGCGAGCGGATCTCTAACAGAGCAAGACTACACCTTCTTCTGGAAGGGTAGGGATCCTGAAGAACCAAGACAGCATGGAGTGGGCTTCACCATCAGAAACTCTTTGCTCAGCATGATAGAGCCACCTTCAAATGGCTCAGAACGCATACTGTCCATCCGACTGCTCACTGCCTCTGGCCCAGTACATCTACTCAGCATCTATGCGCCAACACTCTGCTCCCCATCTGAAGATAAAGACCAGTTCTATGAGGAACTCCATAATATCATTAGTAGCATCCCCAATACCGAACATCTGTTCCTGCTGGGGGACTTTAATGCCAGGGTTGGGGCCGACCATGACTCATGGCCCTCCTGCCTTGGGCGCTATGGCATTGGAAGGATGAATGAGAATGGACAGAGACTGCTTGAGTTGTGTATCTATCATAACCTCTGCATCACCAACTCGTTTTTTCATACTAAACCATATCACCAGGTTTCTTGGAGGCACCCAAGATCACATCGTTGGCACCAGCTGGACCTCATCGTCACAAGGCGAGCCTCTTTAAACAGCATTCAAATCACACGCAGCTTCCACAGTGCGGACTGTGACACCGATCACTCCCTGGTGTGCAGCAAGGTTAGACTCAGACCAAAGAAGTTGCATCACTCCAAGCAGAAGGGCCACCCGCGCATCAACATGAGCAGAATTTCGTATCCACAGCTGTTACAAACATTTCTAAATTCACTTGAAAAAGCCCTTCAAAACACTCCCACAGGGGATGCTGAGACCAAGTGGGCCCACATCAGAGACACCATCTATGAGTCAGCTATGACCACCTATGGCAAACGCGTAAAGCGGAATGCAGACTGGTTTCAATCTCACTTTGAAGAGCTGGAACCTGTCATAGCCGCTAAGCGCATTGCACTGCTGAACTACAAAAAAGCCCCCAGCAAGTTAACATCCGTCGCACTTTAAACAGGCAGAAGTGCTGCACAAAGAACAGCCAGGCGCTGCGCAAATGACTACTGGCAACACCTATGCAGTCATATTCAGCTGGCCTCAGACACCGGAAACATCAGAGGAATGTATGATGGCATTAAGAGAGCTTTTGGGCCAACCATCAAGAAGATCGCGCCCCCCCCCCCAAATCTAAATCAGGAGACACAATCACTGACCAACGCAGGCAAATGGACCGCTGGGTGGAGCACTACCTAGAACTGTACTCCAGGGAGAATGCTGTCACTGAGACTGCCCTCAATGCAGCCCAGTCTCTGCCAGTCATGGATGAGCTGGACGTACAGCCAACAAAATCGGAACTCAGTGATGCCATTGATTCTCTAGCCAGCGGAAAAGCCCCTGGGAAGGACGGCATTACTCCTGAAATAATCAAGAGTGCTAAGCCTGCTATACTCTCAGCACTGTACAAACTACTTTGCCTGTGCTGGGATGAGGGGGCAGTACCACAGGACATGCGCGATGCCAATATCATCACCCTCTATAAAAACAAAGGTGACCGCGGTGACTGCAACAACTGCCGTGGAATCTCCCTGCTCAGCATAGTGGGGAAAGTCTTTGCTCGAGTCGCTCTGAACAGGCTCCAGAAGCTGGCCGAGCGCGTCTACCCTGAGGCACAGTGTGGCTTTCGAGCAAAGAGATCAACCATTGACATGCTGTTCTCCCTTCGCCAGCTACAGGAGAAATGCCACGAACAACAGATGCCCCTCTACGTTGCTTTCATTGATCTCACCAAAGCCTTTGACCTTGTCAGCAGACATGGTCTCTTCAGACTACTAGAAAAGATTGGAACAAAAACAAGAAATGCTGGATTCACTCAGCAGGTCTGGCAGCATCTGTGGAAAGAGAAGCAGAGTTAACGTTTCGGGTCAGTGACCCTTCTTCGGAAAAGATTGGATGTCCACCAAAGCTACTAAGTATCATCACCTCATTCCATGACAATATGAAAGGCACAATTCAGCATAGCGGCACCTCATCAGACCCCTTTCCTATCCTGAGTGGTGTGAAACAGGGCTGTGTTCTCGCACCTACACTGTTTGGGATCTTCTTCTCACACGCATTCAAGTCTTCAGACGAAGGAATTTTCCTCCACACAAGATCAGGGGGCAGGTTGTTCAACCTTGCCCGCCTAAGAGCGAAGACCAAAGTACGGAAAGTCCTCATCAGGGAACTCCTCTTTGCTGACGATGCTGCATTAACATCTCACACTGAAGAGTGTCTGCAGAGTCTCATCGACAGGTTTGCAGCTGCCTGCAACGAATTTGGCCTAACCATCAGCCTCAAGAAAATGCACATCATGGGGCAGGATGTCAGAAATGCTCCATCCATCAATATCGGTGACCACGCTCTGGAAGTGGTTCAAGAGTTCACCTACCTAGGCTCAACTATCACCAGTAACCTGTCTCTAGATGCAGAAATCAACAAGTGCATGGGAAAGGCTTCCACTGCTATGTCCAGACTGGCCAAGAGAGTGTGGGAAAATGGCGCACTGACACAGAACACAAAAGTCCGAGTGTATCAAGCCTGTGTCCTCAGTACCTTGCTCTACGGCAGCGAGGCCTGGACAACGTATGTCAGCCAAGAGCGACGACTCAAGACCAAGAGCGGGGAGCCATAAAGGCGAAGCTCAAGTGTGGCGAGTTGAAGAGACTTAGCAGTTGGCAGGAAAAAAGACAGAGGCGCAAGGGGAGAGCCAACTGTGTAACAGCCCCGACAATCAATTTTTTCTGCAGCGCCTGTGGAAGAGTCTGTCACTCCAGAATTGGCCTTTATAGCCACTCCAGGCACTGCTTCACAAACCACTGACCACCTCCAGGCGCTTACCCATTGTCTCTCGAGACAAGGAGGCCAAAGAGGAAGAAAGAAGATTAATCCAGTTAGATAACAACTGTGCTACTGATATTTCTGGTCTATATATATGAGACAGCTATTCACCTGATAAACTCAGTGTGCCACATACAAACGCTTTACAAGGATCAGGGACATGATGCTGATGAAAGCAACAACTGATCATTGAGAATGAGCCTGGAGGGTTGGCAAATTCAATTCAATTCAATCTCAGTTTACTGCCCAGACGGAAATTGATTTCCGGTACATTGCTCATTCATTAAAATTACATATGAATAATAATAAAAAGGAAGCAAATTACCCTATTACAAAAAGTCTAACTTGATTAAAATATATGTTAAGAACTAATTCCAGTACATTAAAATAATCAGTCAATGAGTCCCACCAGGAGTACAGATCCTCATCTATTCCTCAGGCTCCTGTTAAAAGTTCTTTCAACAAAGGCACAATTAAGTTCAAGAGCCGATTTGTCCTACATCTAAGGGATTGTAGCTTTTTCCCTGAACGCATCCAACAGTAATACTAAGACGAGGGGTGATTCTCACTGTTTAGTTCCGTCAAAATTCTTCAAGAGCAGATTTCCTCCAGAAAGATCTGCTACCAAATACCCTTCCTGCCTGGTTATACAATCTCTGTAACCTTAAAGAATCTCCATTCCTAAGACAACAGTACCCAGAGAGACATTCAAAAAGGACAGCACTCTCTACTGTAGCTGTACAGAAGAGTTTCATGATTGTGGAATCTACGCTAAAGGATTTTTAACTTTGAGGTAGTATAATCGTGTATGTCCCTTGGCCACCACAACTCTGCACAGTTTCCCCCAATTCAACTTAGCTACTTTGATACCTAGATACTTGTAGCTGGTGACTATTTCACTGTCCCCATCATGAATCTTCAACAGAACGATCTCATTAACTGGCTTTTTCCTAAAGTTTATAACTAGCTTTTTTGTCTTGTTTTCGCTCAATTTAAGAGAATTGCCATCACAACATTTTATAAACCTCCGCCAAGTTCCTCTAGTTTACTTCATTATTCCTGATGAGGCCCACAAGTGCCGTATCATCAGCATAGTCCAGAATCGTTATGTTGTTGTGTTCTGATCGACAGTCATTCGTGTAGAGAATAAAAAGCAAGGGTAAGAGTACACAGCCCTGAGGAGATCCAGTATCCATTAAGATGGGCTCCATGTAAATCCTGGAGATGAACACCCATTGGGTCCTGTTGTGAAGAAAAACACTGATGCAAAGTAGGAGAGTAGGATTAACATCAAGGTTTTTTAATTTCTCAATAAGCTTGAATGAATGGTCGCATAGTCTTAAAAACTGAAGAGCAATCGACAAAGATGGTGTCAGCATAATTGCCTAATCTATCCGTGTGCTGTTCAATCAAATAAACCAAGGTCAGAACAGCAAATGAGGGGGAAATGGGAGAATGGAATGAGTCAAGGAAAGAATATTGCAGAATTGAGTTTAATTCCTGCAGACATTTAATAGAAAGCTGTCAAAATTCATGAAGGGTTTTGATTGAGTAAGGAAGGAGAAACTGTTTCCAGGGGCAGGAGGGTTGCTAATCAGAGGACACAGAGTTTAAGATGGTTGGCAAAAGAACCAGAGTTGAAATGAGAATTTTTTTTTTATACGCAGCAAGTTCTTAGAATTTGGAATGTGCTTCCTGAAAGGGCACTGGAAGCAGATTCAATAATAACTTTCAAAAGGGAATAGGATTAATACTGAAAGGGAAAAAAAATTGTTGGGCTATGAGGGTGGAGTGGGGGAGGTTAGTGAGACCAATTGGGTAGCTCTTTCAATGAGCCAGCACAGGCACAATGGGCCGAATGACCTCTTTCTATGCTGCAAAATTCTGATATTATATGTTGATGCATCCAGACTGTTAACTGTCTTAGTAATGTTCTGATGAAGGGTCACTGACCTGAAACGTTAACTCTGCTTCTCTCTCCACAGACGCTGCCAGACCTGCTGAGTATTTCCAGCATTTTCAGCTTTTATTTCAGATTTCCAGCATCTGCAGTATTTTACTTCTGGCTTGCTATTTTTTTTTTACAGATCTTAGATTCAATGGCAAGCAATGGAAGATAAGAGAACCCATGGTGTGGCCAAATGTTCAACAAAATAATTGACTCCAGAATTGCGGAAAAGTGGTCAAGGTATATACCAGATTTTAAATTGCAACATGGAGGTGACAATTGCAACGCCCCAGGCTGAAGACGGAGACTTGTGTCCTCATCCAAAGAGCAAGGGAAAAATTGGCTTGGTGAGAAAACTAACCAAAGGAGGTCCTCCCAAGTTATTCCTGATGAAAAATAAGAAGACAAGTGATGCAAAGGGAAGTAAAGCCAGGCAGTCAGAAAGTTGCACCGTTCTGAGGTATCAGGCAGGAGTTGCTGCCTCAGATGTTCTTCAAGAAGATGATGAAACTGCCACTGGCGGAGACGGCAAGAAGAGAAGCTACTCTGAAAATACTAAGGTCTCACCATGGGCTGTGGCCTCCGGGATTGATGAGACAGTCTTTGAAGACAACACAGCAAGCGGAGACAATAGATCCACAGGAGAGGAAAATGAGGAAACTTGGCCTCCATCTTCACTGAACCCGAATGGGCCACTGCCTGAGATCAAAGGGCAAAACAGGCTATCGAAAATGGTGCCTGTCGAACACAAAACAAAATCAAGGAAAGAACCGCGACAAAAAGGCGAGAGAAGGCGAAAGGGGCCGAGGGGGTCAAGTGCAGCTTGGGGAGCTCTGATCTGTGTCAAAAAAACTCGAAAAAGCAGAGTAAACGAGGCAGAGAGAAGATCTCTGAATGGTCCCCCAGCATGTCCAGAGACAAAAGGTGAGACCCAGAAACAGAGTTGCATTGCTGCTCGGGTATGTATGGCTCAGAGTGAAGACACCTGCAACTCTACTGGGTCAAGGAACAGGACTGAGGCCCTCGAGCAGAATCTCCCATTGTCAGGTGGTTCTGGTCTCAGTGTTCAAGAAGAGGGAGCCAATGAGTCCAAAACGACCACGACGGAAGGAGGAGCTGAGATTTCCAGATCCGACAGTCAAGTCAAACTGAGAAGAAAATCATCAGGGTGGTCATCCTTTAGATATCTAATGAAATCAAAAAAGGAATGGAGAAGTTTTGCAGAGAAGAACCTGGATTGCTCAGGTAGTCAGTGCCAGCAAGTTGAAAGTGCAGAGACCGGAATGCTCCAAGATTCCCAGGACTATGAAGTAACTGCCTCGTCCAACACAAAAGCACCCCTCACAAAGCTGATCAGAGGCCAGAAGAAGAAAGCAGAGAGGCCCAGTGAAGACCCCGATGCCACTGCAGATCTAATGAGGCCCGCTCGTAGAGATTCTGACATCCTACATCTAGAAACCATTGGTGCATCACTGAACGGAGACCAGGATCTTCATCCACCAGGTGTTTCGAAAAGTTTCCAGCCCAAGATCGACTGTGAGAAGGCAGAAGGAAGAGTGGGCATCAAAGGAACTGTCCCAGCAATGCTCCAGGATGAAATGGGGCTTTCCGAGGACAATGGTCAAGCTACGTCAGTCAATGGTATCAAAGAGAGTGACCAGTGCTCACATGACTTTGGGCTTGCGCCATTGGAGTCAATGCTTTCTCTTCAAACAATACCACAGGGAGTGCAGCATAACATTGGCACAGCGAGGATGAACCCATCTCACCTCTTGGACACTGATGGGTTTCCTGTGGAAACATCAACCAGAGCTGCAGATCTTTTGCAGGAAAAGTCCATTCAAGCTACTTTGGGAGTGGTCATTGAAACCAAGAGACAAGGGCTGGCAAAGGAAAGTCCTGATGAGGCTGGACCCAATCTGATAGGAAGTGGTTATTTGCATAAGCCAAGCGCGCTTGTGTTGCAATCAAACCCATTGCCAGAGCAAGATAGTACAGAAGAACTTGAATTTCCAGAGCCATTGTCCATTGAGGAATCTCTACAGACACCAATCCAGGGGTCATACGAACAGAAAAGTTCCAATCTCGATGAATTAAGCAGAAAGAATGCAAATTCTGTCTCCTACTACCCAAAGCACAACACCCAGCAAATACTAGGTTCACAAGAAAGCCCAAATGGGACAATGTTGCGTGTTATTGAACAAGAAGCTTTATCAGGAGCGATGAACATTGAGCTCCACAGCACAGCTACCCCAGCTCCCAGCTGTGACTCCATCCATCCTTTGAGTTGTTGTGAGGAAGATGCTTCTTATGACGGTCAGGTCCATGAATGTGCAAATTGGAATCACTTGTCAGAAGACAGGAGATGTGCTGCTAAGTGTGATGGTCAGCGGGGAGTTGACCCTCCGAGCGATGTGGCTCCTGGTCTCGAGTTTCTTGGTGAAGCAGAGACAGGGTTGATTCAGACCGCTTCCTGTATCGTACAGTCAGCTGTACGGGCAGCATTGGAGCAGGTGGCCGGAGAAACGACCATGAACCAAGTTCCTGAAAATCCTCCTGCCTCAGAGGTTTTGGACTCATAACAGACGCACAAGGAATGCAAGCCAGGAGGCAATGGAAGTTCAGTGGTGTGAGATTGGAGAGGGAACTGAAAGCTCGACTTCTGGTTTTTGAGTTTGAAACTGCTGCTCCCATATTGCAGTTCTTTCTTTTCTTTGTCTTTGCGCTGTCACTATCATACTCTCTAGAAACATATGTTCAGCCTGGAGCTCTGCTTCCTCTATCCCTGCTCAAATCAGCTACAAGGTTGGTCAAAATAACCTCAGAGACACCTCTCCCTCTGATTTTTTCCATGTTCCCGAGACATTAGTGATGGTTCCTGGGCACACAGAAAGCAGTTGAAGCCAAAACGTTTTCAAAAAGGAATTAGATATAGCTCTTGGGTCTAAAGGGATCAAAGGGTATGGGGGAGAAAGCAGGAACAGGTTGCTGAGTTGGATGATCAGCCATGATCATAATGAATGGCTGAGCAGGCTCGAAGGGCCAAATGGCCTACTCCTGCTCCTATTTTCTATGTTTCACTCTCCCTCCATCCCCAGTAACATGACTGAGACCTGGAAGTAAGTGAAATCTTGGTGCTAGTTTTAATTTTGTGGTGAAGGAAACATATATTGTGTGTGGTGTATAATGAGCAACCATTTAGAGTTCACCTGTCACCATCATCCAAAGTTGAAATAACCCCCACTGATCTGACACCCGATACCACCCTCTGATTGTTGTCACTGTACAGAAACTGTTGACCGGGGGAACAGAGGAATTGCATGAGAAAACTAGACCAAGATCCAGCTGCTTCACCTCCCACCATCCTCGTATCACATGCTAATGGAGTTATTGACTATTCACAGTGATCAATATCTATCAATGAGTCTATAACAGACCCAGACATACAGTGAGGAAAACCCCCAGTGGTGGAGAGCTTTGGGAACCATAGGTTCAAACTCACCTGCTCCTCCCGAGTCTGTTGCACTCACCACACATCATGTCTCAAATTACTCACAAACTGAATCCCAAAATGTTACTTTCTGAAAGAAATCTATCCAATGTACATTTCAACGAATTGACACTAGCCGCTTCCATTGTGTCGCTAGATTTATAAGCATGTAAGGATTATACCATCAGTCTTGCAGTGTCAATGTTAAGCATCAAAGATATACAAATGATTGACCGTCAGTGTCTATCGTGGCAATTGCTGCTTTCTAAACATTTATTCTCGGGATTTAAATGTTGCTGGCTAGGCCAGCATTTTTAGCCCATCCCTAATTGCCCTTGAGAAGGTGGTGGTGAGCTGCCTTCTTGAACCGCTGCAGTCCATGTGGGGTAGGTACGCCCACAGTGCCGTTAGGAAGGGAGTTCCAGGACTTTGGCCCAGCGACAGTGAAGGAACGGCGATATAGTTCCAATCAGGATGGTGTGTGAAGGAGAACATAGAGGTAGTGTTGTTCTCATGATAGGGGTGCCAAATAAAAGAAAGCAGAACAGGATTTAAATGATCTGGGGGTAATTTCAAGACACAAATCTTACCCCAAATTCTACTGGTAGTTGTATGCAGTGAGATCTCCTCCTCATCAGGACGGCCAACAACAACTTGTATTTATATAGCACTTTTAATATAATAAAATGTCCCAAAGCGCTTCACAAGAGCATTACAAAGTAAAATTTGACCCTGAGCCACATAAGGTAATATTGGCTCTCCAGGTATCCCCAATTCATTCCCCACCATCCACCACTGTCTCCCTTCGGTAGCAGTATCTGGGGTGGGGAGAACTGGCAATGCCCCTGAACTAAGCAGCAGACGTCACGAGACCGCCCTGACTTCAGACAATTTAATTCACTCACCCACAGCTGCACAGCTGACCTTGGAAACTTGGCCCACAACCAACATCATTCAGTCAAAGGCCCATTGCTTCCCAGAGCAGCCTGACGCTTTTAAACAGGTTTCACAGTGTGCCATCCTTAACCCCTGGATTGGACAATGCCATCGAGCTCATCTGGAATGTTCTACGTTCAATGTTTCGTAACATTTCTTGAAATTACATTATACATAGACAACAGTCTGTAAATTTGTTTTGTCTTTTAATATGTTTAATTATAATTCTTAACAAATGATTGACAAATCCTATTTAATCATGCATTAATTAAGCCAATTATCTTAAGAAATGTTGAGTGAGTGCAGCACAAAGTAACAATAAACCATTGTGTTTTTCAAAAAAAATTTCGGATGTGGGCATTGTTGGCAAGGCCAGTATTTATTGCCCATCCTGAATTACCCTGAGAAGCTGCTGGTGCAGGCCTTCTTCCTGAATCGCTGGCAGTGGGTTCGATATAACTGAGTGTCTTGCTTCAGAGTTAACATATAGGTCCAGGTACGGACAGCAGGCTTCCTTCCCTAAAGGACATTAGTAAACCAGTTGTGTTTTCACAACAATCCAACAGCTTCAAGTTTTAAAAACTGAATTCAAATTCTCAAACTGTCCTACAGGGACTGTGAATTCCCAATTACGGGATTACTATCCCAGAAACATTACATTCCCTAAGATATTATCTGCTGGAATGTCTATATGCTGCTTCTTGGTGACTTCATCTGCAGCTCTTCAGTCAATAACTAACATATACCAGTGACACCCAGCCCCACCTCCCTTAACCCCCTCCACTGCTCACCTGGAATCCAGTCTTCAATAGATCACATCTTACTTTACACTGTCCCATGAAACCCTCCCAGGTACCTCCCTCCCCCACTTCTGGAATCCCATCTAGATATTAGGAGATTTACTTCTCAAACATCCAGCTGATTGTTCTCTCAGTCTGCACCCTCCAGAAAATCCAGAACCTTATAACGCAGACTCTCTCCTGCACAAATCCATCACTCATCAAATGCAACTGACTCAAAAAATTAATTTGAAAAGACTTGACTTGTATTCCTTCGAGTTTAGAAGATTAAAGGATGATCTAATTAAAGTGCTTAAGATGATGAAAAGATTTGATCGGATAAAGAGAAATTGTCCTTTGGTGGGGCAGTCCAGAACAAGGGGGCATAACCTTAAATTTAGAGCTAGGCTGTTCAGGGGTGATGTCAGGAAGGACTTCCTCACACAAAGGGGAGTGGAAATCTGGAACTCTCTTCCCCGAAAAGCTGTTGAAACTGGATGTCAACTGAAAGTTTCAAAACTGAGATCGACAGACCTCTGTGACAGAGAGTTTTGGTAGATTTTTGATATTACCTTAGGCAATCAAATGGAGTTGATGTGCAGATCAAGCATGATCTAATTTCCAAACTGAGATTGATAATTTTTTTTGGTGGTAAGAATAGTAAGGGTTATGGAACCAAGCTGGGTGTATGGAGTTAAGATACAGATCAGCCATGAATATGCTGAAGGACCTCAATGGCCTATTTCTGTTCCTACATTTCAAAATGTCTATAGAGTATTGTCACCCATTCCCCTCCAGAGAGCTTCATGTCACTTGATTGCCAGTGAAAATCTACATAACAGGCTGTTGTTAGACCCCATTGAGAGAAGGGAGGTAAATCAGTGTCAAATCACCTCTTGATATGTGACCTTTCCGTGATGATTTGACTGCTCTCAGCTGTTACACTATAAGGCAGAACCCTCAGGAGTATTGACAGGCAGAGAGATCTGGGCGTACAGGTCCACAGGTCACTGAAAGTGGCAACGCAGGTGGATAAGGTAGTCAAGAAGGCATACGGCATGCTTGCCTTCATCGGTCGGGGCATAGAGTATAAAAATTGGCAAGTCATGTTGCAGCTGTACAGAACCTTAGTTAGGCCACGCTTAGAATATTGCGTGCAATTCTGGTCGCCACACTATCAGAAGGACGTGGAGGCTTTGGAGAGGGTACAGAAGAGGTTTACCAGGATGTTGCCTGGTCTGGAGGGCATTAGCTATGAGGAGAGGTTGGATAACCTTGTATTGTTTTCACTGGAACGACAGAGGTGGAGGGGTGACATGATAGAGGTTTACAAAGTTATGATTGGCATGGGCAGAGTGGATAGTCAGAAGCTTTTTCCCCAGGGTGGAAGAGTCAGTTACTAGGTGACATAGGTTTAAGGTGCGAGGGGCAAAGTTTAGAGGGGATGTGCGAGGCAAGTTCTTTACACAGAGGGTGGTGAGTGCCTGGAACTTGCTGCCGGGGGAGGTGGTGGAAACAGGTACGATAGCGACGTTTAAGAGGCATCTTGACAAATACATGTATAGGATGGGAATAGAGGGATATGTTCCCCAGAAGTGCAGGCATCAAGATCGGCGCAGGCTTGGAGGGCCGAATGGCCTGTTCCTGTGTTGTATTGTTCTTTGTTCTAAGTGGCATTTCAATGCGACAGCATCTTGTGTGTTTGATTCTTTTATGTCCCATATTCCTGTGTCCATCTCCATCCGGAACATGCTCTAACCGACTGTCATCTGCACTGATCCTTCTTCAGCCCAACCAATCCATGCTCGAACAATGGACAAACATAATTCTGGAGAATTATGAAACCATCCACTTTGGTGGGAAGAACAGAAAGGCAGAATATTTTTTAAATGGTGGAGACTAGTAAACGTTGATATTCAGAGGGATTTAGGTGATCTTGTACATGACTCAGAAAATTAACATGCAGGTACAGCAACCAAATTGTATGTAGACCTTTAATACAAGAGGGTTGGAGTATAAGAGTAAGGAAGTCTCGCTGCAATTGTACAGGGCTTTGGTGAGACCATACCTGGAGGACTATGTACAGTTTTGGTCTTTCTTTTGGGCCTCCTTATCTCGAGAGACAATGGATACGCGCCTGGAGGTGGTCAGTGATTTTGGAGTGACCTCTCCATGGCGCATGCCTGGGCAAATTTATGGAGGTTGAGAGTTGCCCAGTCGTCAAAACCCCCCTCTCGGCCTTTCTGGTGGGGTCCAAAGGAGTGCAGGACACGACGTTTGGCACCAGTATGGCTGCAGGAACTGCCGGAAACATATGGCCTCAGCTATTTACAATCTATATTAATGACTGACGAAGAGACAGAGAGTAATGTTTGTTGACGATACAAAGCTAGGTGGGAATGCAAGATGTCAGGACACCAAGAAGCTGCAAAGAGATATATACAGGTTAAGTGAGTGAGCAACAAGGTGACAGATGGGAGTATAATGTGGGGAAGTGTGGGGTTATTCACTTTGGACATAAAAGAAAGGCAGAATTTTTTTTTTTATAAAGTATTTTGTAAATGTTGATGTTCAGAGAAACTTGGGTGTACCCGTACAATGAACACAAAAAGTTAGCATGCAAGTACAGCAAGCAATTTGGAAAGCAAATAGCATGTTGGCCTTTATTGCAAGGGGATTAGAGTATAAGAAGAAAGAAATATTGCTACATTTGTATGGGGCTTGGTGAGACTTCACCTGGAATATTATGTACAATTTTGGTCTCCATATTTAAGGAAGGATATACTTGCATTGGAGGAAGTACAGCGAAGGTAGACTAGATTGGAACAAAAACAAGAAATGCTGGATTCACTCAGCAGGTCCGGCAGCATCCGTGGAAAGAGAAGCAGAGCCAACGCCCCGGGTCAGTGACCCCCCGCCGGAAGGTTCCGAAGAAGGGTCACTGACCCGAAACGTCAACTCCGCTTCTCCCTCCACAGACGCCGCCAGACCTGCTGAGCGAATCCAGCACTTCCTGTTCCCGTTTCAGATTTCCAGCATCCGCAGTATTTTGCTTTTATTTTAGTAGACTAGATTGGTCCCTGTGATGAGAGGGCCATCCTATGATGAAAGTAAACTGGGTCTATATTCTCTGGATTTTAGAAGTATGAGAGGTGATCTCATTGAAATATTCAAAATTCTGAAGGGGCTTGACAGGGTAGATACTGAGACATTGCTTCCCCTAGCTGGGGAATCTAGAACAAGGTAGCACAGTTTCAGGATAAGGGCCAATCATTTAGGACTGAGATGAGGAGAAATTTCTTCATTCAAAGGGTTGTGAATCTTTGGAATTCTCTACCCCAGAGGGTTGTGGATGCGCCCGCCATCATTGAATATACTTAAGGCTGAGATAGTCAGATTTTTGGTCTCTCAGGGAATCAAGAGATATGGGGAGTAGGCGGGAAAGTGGAGTTGAAACCCAAGATTAGCCATGATCATTGTGAATGGCGGACCAGGCACGAGGGGCCATATGGTCTAATCCTGCTCCTATCTCTTATTTTCTAAACTAAATGGTACAATTTAAAAGGGGGTTAGCATAACTTTAACAGAGACCTGGGGGGAGTTATATACACAAATCTTTGAAGGTGGCAGGACAAGTTGATTAGACTGTGAAAAAGAGTGTATGGAGCCCAAGGTTTTATAAATAGATTATACATAATAAAAACAAGACAATTAGAAGAACTTATTTTACACAACAAGCTGTTAATAATCTGGAATGCATTAACTGAAAGGGTGGTGGAAACAGGTTCATTTGCAACTTTCAAAAGGAAATTTGACAAATACTTGAAAAGGAAAAATCTGCAGGACCATGAGGAAATTGTAACGGAGTGGGACTATTGAATAGCTCTTTCAAAAGCACGATGGGCAAAATGGCCTCCTTCCGTGCTGTATGATTGTATGATTTAGGTTAAGCAGACACAACATATTCTTCAACGATTGCCTGCTAACGGAATATTGCTGATGAAATTACAGTCGAGCTTGAGTTAGCGCTTTCCACGATTTCGGGCATCTGAAAAGCATGTACAGTATACATGTCAATTCAGTTGCAAATTTTTGACAACATTCATTTCCATCTCAATTTTTTTTTTCAACATGTCTCGCCCCTTTCATAACCACTCAATTCCACATTATCCTCCCACTTGTCAAAATCAAATAAGTAGGTCACACACAGCTCTTCTTAGCTTCTGCCACAAACTATGCTCACACTTCTTTCAGGCAAGCTGAACTTGTGCTTTCCACAGTATATGATGCAAGTGCTGAATACAAGTTGTATCTCATTACAAACTGGAAAACACTATTGTAACTGATTGATTGAAGTCACACATTTTGCAGTAGCTGACTGCTCAACAGAAAAACAGTATTTTCTGACACTTTCCATTTATTGCAATGAATTGAATTTGCTATCTTAAAGTAGGTTCTGCGTTGCATATACAGTTCTTACAGAAGTAGATTTCTGAGTTAGACCACTAACTCCTACTTGCATTGTCATATTATGGTTAGGAAAGGGACAACAGTTTACGACATGTCCAGTCTTACAAACAAACTTACTGCATTTATATCAGTAAGCTGCAACAAAAATTGCACTTCAGTGTCGAGCATACACTCCTTACGCAATACAGGTCCAAGATCCAAAATCCAACTGTCTGAAAGCCGGAACTGTCCGAAAACCAGACATTTTTGAAAATGATGACCCTTGGCATGCTTGGACACATGGGACTTCTCAGAGGAGAATCTGATGAAATAAGTATATTCTCATTTCAAACAGAATCTTGCTGAACTCCTGATCAGAGCCACAGCACGGAGTCGAGAGAGACAACACACACTACTTGATTTATTCGGCTGCCTCTCTCCCCTGGTAATTGCTGCAGGAACATGCAGTGACATGACTGTAGGACATACCTAAGAAAGGACATACTTGCCTTAGAGGGAGTGCACCACAGGTTTATGGAATTGATTCCTGGGATTAGAGGGCTGTACTATAAGGAGAGATGGAGTAAATTGGGCCTATATTCTCTGGAGTTTAGAAGAATTACAGATGATCTCATTGAAATGTATAAAAATTTATACAGGGCTTGACAAGGTAGATGCTGAGAGGATGTTTCCCCGAGCTGAAGTGGGGCACAGAGACTCAGGATAAGGTGTTCGTCATTTAGGACTGAACTGAGGAGAAATTTCAGAGGTTTGTAAATCTTTGGAATTCTCTACCCCAAAGGCTGTGGATGCTCAGTCGATGAGTGTATTCAAGATAGCGGTCGATAGATATTCGGGAATCAAGGGGTATGGGACAGTGTGGGAAGGTGGAGTTGAGGTAGATTAGCCATGATCTTTTTGGGTAGCGGACCACGTCCGAGGGACATCTCACCCACTCCTGCTTCTGTTTCTTATATTGTTAAGTTACCCACCCCCAACAGGCCTCCCTGCCACTGAGAACCAAAGGAAGACTGAGAGAGCAAGCAGCCAAAGTACTTGAAACTCTGCATTGCTTCATCAACATTGTTATACTTCAGCACTGTAGCTCATACAATGTCCTTGTCTCACCAATGGAATTGATGATATAATGAGCTGTAATCAATTCTTTCTCCTACACTTTCAACACTTAATAAACTCTGATTCGTCAAACTAACTGGAATGAATGGATTTATTTCAACACAAGCAGAAAAATAAAAACTCGCAGCATCCATCAGAACACAGTGCGTCAAGGCTCGGAGTTCAAGGCTGTGCCCATTATGTTTTTAGATTTTATATTACATTTTCTACCCACACTCAACATGTCAGACAACTTTAATAAGCTCCATTCTCTCTGGCTTTAATGTTCTCCTGCCCACAATATTTGATCTGTGGCCCGATCAATGGTTTGCATAACATCATCATTACTTTATTCATCTTCGAACAGTCTCACTGTCCTTCAAATCATCACCCATCTCCTGAAAAAAGCAATCCTTGACCCCACTGTCCTTGCAAACTACTGTGCCATCTCCAATAAGAACAAAATACTGCAGCCGCGAGAACTCTGAAATAAGAACAGAAAGTGCCGAAAATACTCAGCAGGTTAGGCAGCATCTGCGTAGAGAGAAACAGAGTTAACGTTTCAGGTCTGTGACCCTTCATCAGAACTGGAAAAAGTTAGAAATGCATGTCTTTCAGCAAGTGAAAGGGGGGAGGGGGAAGGAGAACACAGAGAAAGGACTGTGATAGGACAGAGGGGGGAGAGATTAAATGACAGATGTCATGGAATAGAATGCAAATGGAGTGCTAAATAGTTGTAGCAAAAGACAAAGCACGAGTCCAAAGAGAGTGCTCATGGCAGAATAATGAACAGCTCTGTATGAAAGCAAACCCATGAAAAATAAGTTTAAGACTAGCACATGGTTAAGAAAATAAAATTTTAAAATACATATATAAATAAAATTAATTAAAATAACAAAAATAATGGGGCTCATAGTCTGAAATTATTGAACTCAATATTGAGTCCAGTAGGCTGTAGAGTGTCTCATTGTAAAATGAGCTGCTGTTCCGCGAACTTGCATTGATGCTCACTGGAACACTGCAGCAGGCCGAGGACAGAAATGTGGGCATGGGAACAAGGTGGAGAATTAAAATAAACAACCAGAAGCTCGGGATCATGCTTGCGGACAAAGAAGTCGAGGAAGGGAAGGGAAAGGAAGTGTTGGAGATGAACCATGTGAAGGTGAGAAAAGGGTGGAAATGGGAAGCAAAGTTAATGAAGTTTGCCAGTTCGGGGCGAGAGCAGCAAGTGGCACCGATACAATCACCAATGTACCGGAAAAACAGTTGGGGAAGAGGGCCTGAGTAGGATTGGAACAAGGAATGTTTCTCTACAGTGGGGAGACCAAATGCAGATTGGGTGACTGCTTTGTAGAACACCTCCACTAGGTCCGCAAGCATGATCCCGAGCGTCTGGTTGCTTGCCATTTTAATTCACCACACTGCTCCCATGCCCACATTTCTGTCCTTGGCCTGCTATATCCTTCTCGACTCAATATTTAATTCAATAATTTCAGACCAGGAGCCCCATTATTTGTTGTTTTATTATTTTATTTATATTCTTTTAAAATTTTATTTATTTTTTAACCATGTGTTAGCCTTAAACTTATTTTTCATGTTCTTGCTTTCATACAGAGCTGTTCATTATTCTGCCATGAGCACTCTCTCTGGACTCATGCTTTATCTTTTGCTGCAACTATTTAGCACTCAATTTGCATTCTGTTCCATGACAGCTGTCACTTAACCTCTCCCCCCACCTCGCCATCTCCAACCTCTCTTTCCTCTCCAAAGTCCTTAAACATGTTGTCGCCTCCCAAATCCGTGCCCATCTTTCCCGGAACTCCAGGTTTGAATCTCTCCAATCAGATTTCTACCCCTGCCACAGTACCAAAACAGCTCTTATCAAAGTCACAAATGACATCCTGTGCGACTGTGACAAAGGTAAACTTTCCCTCCTTGTCCTTCTCAACCTGTCTGCAGCCTTTGACACAGTTAACCACAGCATCCTCCTCCAACACCTCTCCACTGCTGTCCAGCCGGGTGAGACTGCTCTCACCCGGTTCCATTCTTATCTAATCGTAGCCAGTGAATCATTTGCAATGGCTTCTCTTCCTGCTCCCAGACCATTACCTCTGAGGTCGCCCAAGGATCTATCCTTGGCCTCCTCCTATTTGTCATCTACATGATGCCCTTTTGTGACAACATCCAAAAGCACAGCGTTATCTCATGTACGCTGACAACACCCAGCTCTACCTCACCACCGCCTCTCTCAACTCCTCCATTGTTGCTAAATTACCAGACTGCTTAGCCGACACCCAGTACTGGACGAGCAGAAATTTCCTCCAATGTTGGGAAGACAGAAGCCATTGTCTTCGGTCCCTGCTCCAAACTCCGTTCCCTAGCTACTAACTCCACCCCTCTCCCTGGCTGCTATTTTACGCTGGCCAAACTGTTCACAACCTTGGTGTTATATTAAACCCTGAGATGAGCTTCCAGCCACACAGCCACGCATCACTAAGGCCTGCCTATTTCCACTTCTGTAGCATCGCCCAACTCCACCTCACTTCAGCTCAACTGCTGCCAACACCCTCATTCATACCTTTATTTCCTCTGGGCTTAACTACTCCAACACACTCCTGGCTGGTCTCCCACATTCTACCCTCAGTAAACTCGAGCGCATCCGAAACCAATGTCCTTACTGCACCAAATCCCGTTCCCCATCACTCCTGTGCTCATTCACCTATATTGGCTCCAGGTTCAGCAACGCCTCAATTTAAAAATTCTCACCCTTTTTCTTAAATCCCTCCATGGCCTCGCCCCCTCCCTATCTCTGTAATCGCCTCTAGCCCACAACCCTCCGAGATATCTGCACTAGTTCTGGTCTCTTGAGCATTCCCGATTTTAATCACTCCAGCATTGGTGGCTATGCCTTCAGTTGTCTGGGCTCGAGCTCTGGAATTTCATCCCTAAACCTCTCTGCTTCTCCCCACTCTCTCCTCCTTTAAGATTTTAGAATTAGAATTAGAACATTACAGCGCAGTACAGGCCCTTCGGCCCTCGATGTTGCGCCGACCTGTGAAACCATCTGACCTACACTATTCCATTTTCATCCATATGTCTATCCAATGACCACTTAAATGCCCTTAAAGTTGGCGAGTCTACTACTGTTGCAGGCAGGGCGTTCCAGGCCCCTACTACTCTCTGAGTAAAGAAACTACCTCTAACATTTGTCCTATATCTATCACCCCTCAAGTTAAAGCTATGTCCCCTCGTGTTTGCCATCACCATCCGAGGAAAAAGACACTCACTATCCACCCTATCTAACCCACTGATTATCTTATATGTCTCTATTAAGTCACCTCTCCTCCTCCTTCTCTCCAACGAAAACAACCTCAAGTCCCTCAGCCTTTCCTCGTAAGACCTTCCCTCCATACCAGGCAACATCCTAGTAAATCTCCTCTGCACCCTTTCCAAAGCTTCCACATCCTTCCTATAATGCGGTGACCAGAACTGCACGCAATACTCCAGGTGCGGTCTCACCAGAGTTTTGTACAGCTGCAGCATGACCTTGTGGCTCTGAAACTCGATCCCCCTACTAATAAAAGCTAACACACCATATGCCTTCTTAACAGCCCTATTAACCGGGGTAGCAACTTTCAGGGATTTATGTACCTGGACACCAAGATCTCTCTGTTCATCTACACTACCAAGAATCTTCCCATTAGCCCAGTACTCTGCATTCCTGTTACTCCTTCCAAAGTGAATCACCTCACACTTTTCCGCATTAAACTCCATTTGCCATCTCTCAGCCCAGCTCTGCAGCCTGTCTATGTCCCTCCGTACCCTACAACATCCTTCGGCACTATCCACAACTCCACCGACCTTCGTGTCATCCGCAAATTTACTAACCCACCCTTCTATACCCTCTTCCAGGTCATTTATAAAAATGACAAACAGCAGTGGCCCCAAAACAGATCCTTGCGGTACACCACTAGTAACTAAACTCCAGGATGAACATTTGCCATCAACCACCACCCTCTGTCTTCTTTCAGCTAGCCAATTTCTGATCCAAAGCTCTAAATCACCTTCAACCCCATACTTCTGTATTTTCTGCAATAGCCTACCGTGGGGAACCTTATCAAACGCCTTACTGAAATCCATATACACCACATCCACTGCTTTACCCTCATCCACCTGTTTGGTCACCTTCTCGAAAAACTCAATAAGGTTTGTGAGGCACGACCTACCCTTCACAAAACCGTGCTATCGCTAATGAACTTATTCTTTTCAAGATGATTATAAATCCTGTCTCTTATAACCTTTTTCCAACATTTTACCCTCAACATTTGCTCCTTAAAACCTACCTCTTTGATCAGCTTTTGGCCACCTGCCTGAAGATTTCCTCATGTGGCTCAGTGTCAAATTTCACCTTATAATGCTGTAGTAAAGCAGCTTGGGACATTTTATTAAATCTTAAATGCACAATACAAATACAAGTTGTGCTCTATTTATAAATCCAATTTTCTACTTTTTATATCTTCTCTTCCTATCCTGGAATCCCACGTCTCGTCTTTCCCCCATCTAACTGTTGCCTCACTGACATCCATTGCCTTACCCCTTATAAATCTCCTTTGTCAGACCCTCGAAGAGAACCAGGAAATTCGATCAGCAAGACCTCCCCTTCAAGAACCAATTTTGTGTAACTTTTCTGATTTTATTTCCACTCAAATTCTCTCTTTGATTATAGTTTATCAACAAGTGATGTCAAACTCTAAGTTTCCTGGGTCCACTTTTGCTACATTTCTTAGGAGTAATGTCTGCCTTTCTCCAGTCCTCAGTCTCATCTCCAATGCTCTGATTTCTGGCAGCAAGATTCATTCACCCTCACTGACTTGCAAAGGCTGCCAGCTCCCCAGTAACTCAGACTTAAAATTCGCATGTTTGTGGTCGAATCCTCTGTGACCTCATCCGTCCCTATCTCTGTAATCTCCTCCAACCTTGTAATTCCCACTCACAAACTCTCCATTCCTCTTCTTTTATCCCCATCATTAGTGTCTATCTTCAGTTGCCTTGACTCCATGCTCTGAAATTCCCCCCTTAAAACCATCCACCTTCCCGCCTCCCTAGACCGGTGTCCTGTCCGTCAACTAAATTTTTACCCACGCAAATGCATTTGCTCCTTTAACGTAACCCTGAACTTTTGAAACAAACCTCCTTTGAGACATCTTGTCAAATAGCTTCTGAAAAATCTATGTATCGCATCTAATGCCTCGTCATCTGTCAATCGGTCAATACTTTAAAAAAAAAAGTATTCAATGTGGTACGCACAATATGTCTTTAAAACCCTGCTGACAATCCTAATCAGAGGGACTGCGAAGCATAGGGAGAGGGAACGGGTTTCACTTGCTGCTTTAGTAAAACTGCTTTTTATCCCCACCCCCAACACTTTTACAATTTCTCTAGGAATAGAAATGTAGAAATCTCTGTCACTAATTTTATATTATAGTTAACACACAGCAACCAGGCAAGGTCTTTCATAGCAATGGAAAGGGTGGGTGACTTGGACAGAAATCAAAGAATGGGTTCTCATGTTGGGCTACACAACTTCTATCTCCTCCAAGAATGACCTTCCTCGTTAAACTCGAACAATTCCGATAACAGCAGGCCGATAGACGATTTCATCGAGCTTCCATCAAGTGCAAATTTGTGAGATGTCTTCTTGTAACAGTTGTTACAAAACGCAGTATTGACCAAATAAAATCATATAATTGTAGATGAAGGAGTAAGTAGAGCAATGGGTTACGTGTAAACGTACAGAAACGTCAGACAGGACAAAGCATCCCGCTCGATCGGCACCCAACCACCACCTTCACCATTCACTCCCTTCACACCGACGCACAGTGGCAGCAGTGTGTACCATCTACAAGATGCACTGCAGCAGCAACTCACCAAGGCTCCTTAGACAGCACCTTCCAAACCCATGACCTCTACCAACTAGAAGGACAAGGGCAGCAAATGCAAGTTCCACCTGCAAGCTCCCCTCCAAGTCACATACCATCCTGACTTGGAATTACATCAACTGTCACTGGGCCAAAATGCTGGAACACCCTCCCTATCAGCACTCCAGGTGTACCTACACCAAATGCAAATCAAGCGGCTGCTTTGTTCTGGATGGTGTCGAGCTTCTTGAGTGTTGTTGGAGCTGCACCCATCCAGGCAAGTGGAGAGTATTCCATCACACTCTTGACTTGTGCCTTGTAGATGGTCGACAAGCTCTGGGGAGTCAGGAGGCGAGTTACTCGCCACAGAATTCCCAACCTCTGACCTGCTCTTACAGCCACGGTATTTATATGGCTACTCCAGTTCAGCTTCTGGTCAATGGCAACCCACAGGATGTTGACAGTGGGAGATTTGGCAATGGTAATGCCATTGAACATCAAGGGGAGATGGTTAGACTCTCTCTTGGTGGAGATGGTCATTGCCTGGCACTTGTGTGGTGCGAATGTTATTTGCCAATTAGCAGGCCAAGCCTGAACACTGCCCCAAATGGACTGCAGCGGTTCAAGAAGGCAGCTCACCACCACCTTCTCAAGGGCAATTAGGGATGGGCAATAAATGCTGGCCTGGCCAGCGACGCCCACATCCCATGAATGAATAAAAAAAAAAATCCAGGTCTTGCTGCATACTCTTGTAAGCATGTGCAGTAGATTGGTGAGGATGGAACTAGATTTGGATCTATGGTTAAATATTCATCCAATACACAGTGGCCCAGTTTCCATGGTGGCAATGACAACAAAACTGTCTGCGTTTGCTGTCACTGACTGACAGCACTTTAGGAGTCTGCACAGAAATGGAGAAGCTGCTGTCAGTGAGTCCACACGTCTCCATAGAGAGTGTTGTAAAAGCTCCCTCAGACTGCAACCTCCATTGTAATCATTAACACTGTTAGTCTCACTGTAAAAACCCTTGAAAAAGTTACACACCATTAAATTTGGTGTAACTGGCTTAACAACCCCTGTGAGTGTCAGCACCTTCAGGAGAGGAGGGGACCCGTACCCCAGTGAGAGTCAGTACCTTCAGGAGAGGAGGGGACCCATACCCCAGTGAGAGTCAGTACCTTCAGGAGAGGAAGGGACCCCTACCCCTGTGAGAGTCAGTACCTTCAGGAGAGGAGGGGACCCATACCCCAGTGAGAGTCAGCACCTTCAGGAGAGGAGGGGACCCATACCCCAGTGAGAGTCAGCACCTTCAGGAGAGGAGGGGACCCGTACCCCAGTGAGAGTCAGCACCTTCAGGAGAGGAGGGAACCCGTACCCCAGTGAGAGTCAGCACCTTCAGGAGAGGAGGGGACCCGCACCCCAGTGAGTCAGCAACTTCAGGAGAGGAGGGGACCCGCACCCCAGTGAGAGTCAGCAACTTCAGGAGAGGAGGGGACCCGTACCCCAGTGAGAGTCAGCACCTTCAGGAGAGGAGGGGACCCGTACCCCAGTGAGAGTCAGCACCTTCAGGAGAGGAGCGGACCTGTACCCCAGTGAGAGTCAGCACCTTCAGGAGAGGAGGGGACCCGTACCCCAGTGAGAGTCAGCACCTTCAGGAGAGCACGGGACCCGTACCCCAGTGAGAGTCAGCACCTTCAGGAGAGATGGGGACCCGTACCCCAGTGAGAGTCAGCAACTTCAGGAGGTGGCTGGAGAGAAATAAAGCCTCCATCCCTAAAAACACATCAATGAATGAAAGCCAGGAAGGTGCAAACAGAAATATCTATAATTAGTCATTTACACAGAACATTCCCCAAATTAGCACGCTGTAACAAAATTCATTAAAAAAATTGGAGCAACACTGAAAATTTTGTTTAATTTATTTTACTTAAAATGCACCTACAGTAAAAAAAAACTTGTATTAAACAAAGTTAAAAATTGATGAACAAATCTATTTAGTTCTAAAGATATTTTCAAAACATGTGCTTAATGCAGCTGCACGTGTGTTAACCCCACTATACCACAGCTCATTGCTGCATGAGCTTATCTGTCGGGAAAATATCTCTCCCGCTACAGGCTGTCAGATAACACTATCCTGGCCTCTCTCACGCACATTAAATCCCGCAATAACAGACCATCCATGGAGAACGGGGGGAGTGGGGGGGGGGGGTCGGTGTTATAAATAGCACCATGAACAAGTAGATCCCATGATATGGATTAATAATTATGTAGTAGGAACAAGGGTTTGTCAGAAGACCGCAGCACAAGTGAAAAAGGTACAACCCTCCCTCCTGGACACAAACATTCAGGAATAACCCACAGCTGGTGTGTCCTAAGAACGCTCCCCCAAACTGCAGTCAGCCTTGTAACACACACTGAGCCCTCTGACTATTCCACAATGTAACACAGCCATACAGGGGGAGGTGCGTTACACCAGTTGTTTATTTACAAGGCAGAATTCTGTCGCGGACTCTCGTGTATCTCACGTCTTTCGTAGCGGTCCAGTTAGTTTCAATCACAGAGGCTGTCGTCCGAGTCGCTGTCGTTGTCAACGGGAAGCTGCAGGATGCCAACCGCCTCATCCAGCTCCTGCTGGAGCTGCTCCAGGTCCTGCTCAGTCTGCATGCAGACGTCTGAGGCCTCGGAGTAGCAGGCCTCGGCTGCATCCTCCAGCTTGGCAGAGACGAGGAGTGGCTTCTCCTGCGCCGATGATCCCGCGCCTGTTGTCCCTCCGCCAAACCTGCGGCGTCTCTGCTGCTGGAACAAGAGCTCTGCCTCCTGGACAATCTGGGTACAGTCAGACGTGCCAAAATCAGGCCCATTGACGCTGATGTGCATGAGGCTGTTGAGCAGGTCAGCACTGGGGTTGGAGGCGAAGGATCGGCCTCTGCGGAGCCGTGCCTCAATCCTCCTGAGTGCCCCGAAGCCCCGCTCGGACCAGGTGTTGGTGATGGGCATAGAAAGCGAGACTTCGGCCAGCGGCAGCAACGTGGTGCAAGAGCGGTGCAGCTCGCTCTTGAGTGTGAAAAGGCGCCTGACACACCACTCGGTCACCGTCACACGGGTGTCAGTCAGCACCGCGTCTGGCACGTTGTTCTTCCAGGTGTGAAGGTCGAATTTCAGCTTGCCCCACTCCCCCAAAAGCTGGTTCACCTTGGCCTCTCCTCCCTCGGCCTCCCGGTAGAAGTGTGCGGCCAGGGTCTTGATCTCCGGCTGGCCATAGTCAGCAAAGTCTGGAGAGTCTGGCGAGGGCACTAGCAGCGGGTTGAAGATGGAGAAGGCGGAGACCAGTGACAGGGAGCCGCCAAACCTCCGCTGGAGGTCGGTCTTGACTGCCGTCACGTAGGCATCGAGCAAGGAGCCGAGCTCAGCCTCCTGCTCCAGGCTGGGCAGTGGGAGGTCAGCAGATGCCAGGCGCCCAGTGGGCAGGAGATCGGCTTTGAGTCGGGCCAGGGCCTCCCTGGAGCCTGCAGCCTCATTCAGTTTGTAGACTGTGTACTTGATGGATGGTTCCAGGGTGAAGAAGTTCACTGTTCCCTTGCGGAAGATCTTGCTCAGGCCGGCCAGGATGGGTGAGACCTCCCGCAGGATGTACAGGGCCCCAGCAAAGCGCATGCTCCGCAGCTGGTCCAGGAGGCCGGAGGCTGCAGCATCCATGTCCTGCAGGCGCGACAGGGCCCGGAGCAGGGCCGCGTAGTCATTGTAGGCCCCCTCCACCGAGGCTTCAAAAAACAGACGGCGCCAGCGACAGGCCTGCCGCAGTCTGCGCATCAGCGCTTGCCTCAGCCGGCCACTCGGCATGGCCTTGTCCAGCCGCGCGCTGAGGTAGGCCTCGGCCAAGCCTGGGGATCTCTCCAGCAGCTCCCACAGCTGCTCCAGGTAGGACTCGACCCGGAGCAGGTAGTGACAGTCAGGACAGGCTGAGACGCCAGCCAGCATCAGCCGATGACACAGGCAGTGGAAGGCAATGAGGGAGGGGTTGAGCTCTCGGAGCCTTGCCGCAACTCCGACCCGCTCGGCGGTCATCACCTCACCGCCATCGGTCACCAGCGAGGCCATTCGCTGGATAGGTAGGTCGAGCTGAGCCACCGTCCGGCTGATCAGTCCAGCCAGCTCCTCAGACAAGTCCGAGTCTGGCCTGCGCCTCATCGCCTGCACAAAGAGGAAGTTGGTCAACACCTCGGCCGTTCTAGGGTCGACGTACTGGACGAAGGCCATGAGCGCGGCCGAATCTTCGGGGTCACCCCCTGCCGAGGCCGCCACCTGGTCAGACAGCAGCCCGTAGCAGCTGGCCTGCCTTATCCGGCCCACCACCCGACTCCGGATGACGTGGCCCAGCGACAGGAAGACCTCCTGCAGCGTGTCGGGCCGCCGGAAATGCGTGGCCCCCTTCAGCCCCGCCTCTCCCAGCAGCCTCAGCACCGACAGCAGCTTGGCGGTGGGCAGGTCCTCACGGGCCAGCCAATAGGCAGCCAGGAAAAGGGCGTGCAGGGCCGCCCCTTCCTCCTTCTCCTTCTCTGCTATCTCCCGTTCTGACATGCGCCCTGCCAGCTCAGCGTGTACCGCTGCCGCGTGTTGCTGAGACTCTGCGTGGACCTGCAGCGCAGACTTCTTGTAGCGAACAGCCGGTGTGCCGTTGAACACCTTGGTCTTGTTCTGCTTGTTCTGGGTGTCGTGCCGCCGACACAGGTAGCAGAACATGCCCTGGCTCTCCTCGTACAGCAGCCAGTAGACGCCCGTCCGCTCGCAGTATGTCAGGTCCCTGTCCGACAGCCACTTGTGAACAAACTTGTCGCCCCGTCTGTAATCAGGCTGCACCCGCTCACAGCCTACCCGGTGGCACTTGTAGTGGGCATGTACCTGCACGGAGTCGTACTGTGCAAAGACCTCACGGAACGCACCCTCCAGCTCCGTCATTTGCCCATCCCGGCTCTCGTTCGCCCCCTGCTGGTGCTTGCCAGCTGACACCTCCTCGCCCCCTGCTGGGAGAAATGATGATGACGGCGAGATGCTGCTGGGTTCAGTGTCAGGAGAATCTACAGAATGAGACAACAACAGCATGGTGATTACTGACGGAGAAATACTGGGCCCAGGACAAGGGGGACAACTCGCGTGCTCTTCTTCCAATAACACCATGGGAACTTTTACACGTCATCGACCTAATACGTCAACAGTTTCGCTCTGCAAAGCTTCTGAGTGTTTCTAGCATTTTCTGTTCTTACAAAATGATTCTTTTTCTTGTTTTAAAAATAAGTTCCTGCCTTTCTAACAATTTACATCAAAATGATTAAACACATCCCCACCGGCCTGCCCTGCCCCGCCAGTTCACTAGGCAAAACTGTCAGCCCTGGCTCAGTTGTTAGCAATCTGAGTCAGAAGGTTGTGAGTTCAAAGCCTGCTCCAGAGTTTTAAGCCCTTAATCCAGGCTAACGCTGCTACTGCAGTACTGAGGGAGTGCCGCACTGCCGGAGGGCCGGTACTGAGGGAGTGCCGCACTGTCGGAGGGCCGGTACTGAGGGAGTGCCGCACTGTCGGAGGGCCGGTACTGAGGGAGTGCCGCACTGTCGGAGGGCCGGTACTGAGGGAGTGCCGCACTGTCGGAGGGCCGGTACTGAGGGAGTGCCGCACTGTCGGAGGGCCGGTACTGAGGGAGTGCCGCACTGTCGGAGGGCCGGTACTGTCGGAGGGCCGCACTGTCGGAGGGCCGGTACTGAGGGAGTGCCGCACTGTGGGAGGGCCGGTACTGAGGGAGTGCCGCACTGTGGGAGGGCCGGTACTGAGGGAGTGCCGCACTGTGGGAGGGCCGGTACTGAGGGAGTGCCGCACTGTGGGAGGGCCGGTACTGAGGGAGTGCCGCACTGTCGGAGGGCCGGTACTGAGGGAGTGCCGCACTGTCGGAGGGCCGGTACTCAGGGAGTGCCGCACTGTCGGAGGGCCGGTACTGAGGGAGTGCCGCACTGTCGGAGGGCCGGTACTCAGGGAGTGCCGCACTGTCGGAGGGCCGGTACTGAGGGAGTGCCGCACTGTCGGAGGGCCGGTACTGAGGGAGTGCCGCACTGTCGGAGGGCCGGTACTCAGGGAGTGCCGCACTGTCGGAGGGCCGGTACTGAGGGAGTGCCGCACTGTCGGAGGGCCGGTACTGAGGGAGTGCCGCACTGTCGGAGGGCCGGTACTGAGGGAGTGCCGCACTGTCGGAGGGCCGGTACTGAGGGAGTGCCGCACTGTCGGAGGGCCGGTACTGAGGGAGTGCCGCACTGTCGGAGGATCGGTACTGAGGGAGTGCCGCACTGTCGGAGGATCGGTACTGAGGGAGTGCCGCACTGTCGGAAGGTCGGTACTGAGGGAGTGCTGCACTATACGAGGTTCTGTGCTGAGGAGAGTGCTGCACTGTTGGAGGGTCAGTACTAAGGAAGTACTGTACTGTCGGAGGGTCAGTACTGAGAGAGGGCCGCAGTGTCAGTACAGAGGGAGCGTCAAGGTGTCAGAGGGTCAGTACTGAGCGAGTGCTGCACTGTTGGAGGGTCAGTACTGAGCGAGTGCTGCACTGTTGGAGGGTCAGTACTGAGCGAGTGCTGCACTGTTGGAGGGTCAGTACTGAGGGAGGGCCGCAGTTTTGGAGGTGTCACCTTTCAGATGAGACATTAAACTGAGGCCCTGTCTGCGCTCTCAGGTGGAAATAAATCTACCACGACCACCATTTCGAAGAAGTGCAGGCGAGTTCTCCCTGGTATCTTGGCCAATATTTATCCCTCAATCAAATTCACATAAAATTATCTGGTCATCATATTGTTTCTGGGACCTTGCTGTGTTTCCTACATTTTAACAGTGACGACACTTGCAAAGTGATTCATTGGCTGTGAACGCTTTGGCACATCTCGAGGTTGTGAAAGGCGCTACAGAAATGCAAGTTCTCTCTGTTTGCTGAGCTTAATAGCTGAAATGAAGAGTTTTTTTTGTGTGTTTTCTGCATTGTTTGTGCGTAGACGGTGACAGCTGTGTGTCAACGAGGAATGAAGCTCTACTCAATTGTAAATCGCAATACTGCAAACAGGGAGGGGTCACTGTGTGCTATAGGGTGCAAATCATATTAACCTGCAGTAATGCAGCACTTTTAAATAGATGAATGAGAGGAGAAGTAAGGGTGGGTGGGGACAGGGACATTCCTCGGGAAGGAAAGTAAGAGTCTAAATGGGGTAGACGTGCAAAGGGATCTGGGGGTGAACATTTATAAATGATTAAAATTGGCAACACAGGTTAAAACCATCAAAAAAGCAGAGGCTCTGTTAAATTTGGATAGAATCTTGCTTAGGTGCAACTCATTTTCACATGGAGTAGTTGTGAATTTTTTTTTAATTCATTCATGGGATGTGGGTGTCACTGGCCAGGACAGCATTTATTCCCATCCCTAATTGCCCTTGAGAAGGTGGCGGTGAGCTGCCTTCTTGAACCCCTGCAGTCCATGTGGGGTAGGTATACCCACAGTGCTGTTAGGAAGGGAGTTCCAGGATTTTGACCCAGCGACAGTGAATTAACGGCGATATAGTTCCAAGTCAGGATGGTGTGTGACTTGGAGGGGAACTTGCAGGTGGTGGTGTTCCCATGCATTTGCTGCCCTTGTCTTCTAGGTGGTAGAGGTCGTGCGTTTAGAAGGTGCTGTCTAAGGAGTCTTGGTGTTTTGCTGTAGAGCATCTTGTAGATGGTACACACTGCTGCCACTGTGCGCGGTGGTGAAGGGAGTGAATGTTTGTAGATGGGGTGCCAATCAAGCGGGCTGCTTTGTCCTGGATGGTGTCGAGCATCTTGAGTGTTGTTGGAACTACACCCATCCAGGCAAGTGGAGAGTATTCCATCACACTCCTGACTTGTGCCTTGTAGATGGTGGACAGGCTTTGGGGAGTCAGGTGGTGAGTTACTCGCCGCAGGATTCCTAGCCTCTGATGTGCTCTTGTACCCACGGTATAGCATAGGGGAAGCTGGATAAACACACGAGGGAGGTAGGCGCAGAGGATATGCTGATATTGTGAGATGAAGTAGGGTGAGAGGAGCGTGTGCAGCATAAACACTAGCATGGATCAGTTGGGCCGAATGGCCTGTTTCTATGCTCTAAATACTACATAATTTAACATAATAAAACATCCCAAGGGCTTTCACAGGAGTGATTATCAGACACAACATGACAGCTGAGCCACAGAGAGATGTTAGGGAAAGAAAGAGGGCCGGCTTTAAGGAGCACCTTAAAGAAGGAGAAAGAGGTGGAGAGGTTTAGGGAGGAAATTCGGAGCTTGGGGCCCCCGACAGCTAAAGGCACGGCCGCCAATGGAGGATCAATTAAAATCAAGGATGCTCAGGAGGCCGGAATTAAGAGGAATGCAGACATCTCGGAGGGTTGTAGGGCTGGAGGAGATGACAGAGATAGGGAAGGGCAAGGCCGTGGAGGGATTTGAAAACAGGGAGGAGAATTTTCAAAATCGAAGCATTGCCGATCTGTGAGCCAATGTAGGTCAGTGAGCACAGGGGCGATGGGGGAAACGGGTCGTGGTGAGAGTTAGGACATGGCGGTAAGAGTCTTGGACAAGTTGAAATTCATAGAGGACACACGGGATGACAGACCAGCCAAGAGAGGAACAAAAAAGCAGAGTCTCAAGGTAACAAGGGATGGATGAGGGTTTCAGCAGCAGATGGGCGGAGGCAGGGGCGGAGTTGGCCGATGTTACAGAGGTGAAAATTGGCAGTCTTAGCGATGGTGCGAATATGTTGTCATGCAGGCTCCCACCTGCCAAGAATGAGGCACATTAATTTCACCACATGGACATTAAACTTCAAATTGTTGCTGGGAAGAAAAGAGGGCCTATTACAAGGAATTGCCAGGCCCTTAGCCGGAAAGACATTTTTGCATACTAGCAGACAGTGTTGGAACAAAGGAACCAGTCCCTGCTCCCAATACACAGAATGGACATGGTCAGACCAGTTTAGTCACATGACTAACTGGCTGTTGCAGAGTTTTGAACTGAGCTTTTTAAATTGGAGAAACAGTGTTTGAAGACCGAAAGCTCCTAGATTGAGAACATCTCTCTCCTGTCTGCTCCCATCTCTTTCTCACCAGCTTTGGAATCCATTGAAGACCCATGAACCCCAAGACAGAAAAGTCTCCTACAGTGAACAAGGTTTAAGAAGAATACTGGGCCCCAACAAAAAGCAAGAAATACCTAACAGAAAGAACTACCTACAAAAGGACTTTACAGTGACTCGAAGCACAGTAACAAGAAGTTCTTCAGATATTGCCTCAAACCTCTCCACTTTATTTTTCTTCTGCTCTTTTCTGTCCCTATCTGCATGTGTGTATCGCATATGCATGCTAGCGTGGGCGCGTCATGTTTCTGTAGGCATTAACCGAATTAGAGTTTAAGTTTAAGTTTTAATAAAACCTGAAAGCCTGTTTGTGCTCATTTCTTTGCCTTATAATTGGAAAGCGGTGAACAAGGATTCACCAAAGGGGGAGCTCAAAACATGGTGTGTTTAAAAATTAAACTCCGTTACAGTAAAACCAGGTGAAGGCTGAAAGGGAACCCTAGATCTCTTTCTCACCAGGTCAGAAGGTCATCTTGAGGCCAAACATGACACCAACGTTGTGAACAGTCTGGTTCAGTCCCAGACAGTGGTCAGGGAGAGGGGATGAAGTCGGTGGCTAGGGGACTGAGTTTGTGGCAGGGAATGAAGACAATGGCTTCAGTCTTCCCAATGTTGAGCTGGAGGAAGCTGTAAGACTCGATATCGGATAAGCAGCCTAGGAGGTGACAGAAGTAGTACAGAGTTGGGAAAGATCAGCGTACATGTGGAAGCTGACCCCAAGTCTGGTGCCAAGAATGGATCCTTGGAAACTCCCATAGTGAGAGTGCAGGGGGGAGGAGGAGGAGGAGAAATCAGTAGAAATCAATCTCAGTCCCACCAAGCCAAGTCCCATCAAAGAAGAGGCATTGGAGCAGAATGGCAGTCAGCTATGTCAAACGCAAGGTGAGAGTGATGAACGTATCTCAGTCAGTCGTAGCAGTTGGTCCACATGTTCAGCTTGAAGCTCCAAGAGCCCCTTCACGCAGAGAGGTTAAGGGAAGATTTACTAGAATGGTACCAGAGATGATGGACTTAGTGGAGAGCTGGAGAAGCTGGGATTGTTCTCCTTAGAGCAGAGAAGGTTAACAGGAGATTAGATGGATGGGGTTTTAATAAAGAAGGGGAAACTGCTTCCAGTAGCAGAAGGGTCGGTAATCAGATGTCACAGATTGAAGATATCTGGCAAAAGAACCAAAAGGAGAGTTGAGGAGAAATTGATTGATGCAGTGAATTATGATCTGGAATTCACTGCCTGAAAGGGGGGGCGGAAGCAGATTTAATAGGGAAGTGGAAGATTAAAGGAGGGAGGTGGGAGTTTGAAGGAGGGAGCTCCGACAGAGCAGGGGTGAGGTGTCAGAAGCCTCAGCCTGTGATGGTGGGACAGGGGGCCCAGGGCGCAAACAGAGCCCGAGGCTGCCTGGGCAGCGGGGGCAGGGTGGGCATGAGTGCTGGGTAGGTGGGCAAGGGGACAGGCAATTGCCGGGTCAAGGCAGGCCTGAAACCAGAGGGGGCTTTCGGGAATGATGAGGAGATTGCTGAATCAGAGCCACAGGAAAGTACAATGACAGAGATGCATTTACATACCGCCTTTTAATGGAGTAAAGTATCCCAAGGCATTTCACATGAGGACTATCAGACAATATTTGACACTGAAGGAGGGGTGACCAAAATCTTGGCCAAAGGAGCACCTTAAAGGAGGAGAGAGAGAGAGAGAGAGAGAGGTGAACAGGTTTAAGGGGGGAATTCCAGAGCTTGGGGCCCAGGCAGCTGAACACACGGCTGCCAATGGTGGAGCAATGGAAATCGGGGCATGTGTTGGATGCCAGAATTGGAGACGCGCAGAGATCTTAGAGTTCCAGGGTTGGAGGAGGTCACAGAGATAGGGAGCGTCAAGGTCAAGGAGGAATGGAGAAAATGGAGAGGCCAGAGGTAGAGGAGCAGAGAGATTAGGGGCTGTCGGGCTTCCCGATATGCTGCATTGTGGGGTCTGTGAACTGTGGATCTTCTGGATTGGCTGAGGGCCAGGTGGGGAGCAACAGAGGTGTTTTATACTTATTCCCCCACCCCCATAGCCCACCCGCCTCCTGTATCGAGGTTTCAGAAACTCACGGCCACAAACGCTGCAGGCAAACTTCCTTCGCTTGGCACTGCCAAAGTTGCCGCTGGTCTCGATCGTGTCGCCGCTGGCATCAATGGTCAGCGTCAGGCCAACGGGGGGCTGCTCATCCAGGCTGTTGCCGTCCTGCTGGTCAAGGGCTGGAAGGAGGGGATCGCTGCCTGGTGCATGGAGCCCCTCAGGTTTCTCTGCCTCCTCGCCGGCCTCTTGGGAATCTCCGAGTCCCCTGTTCTCCGAGGGAGCTCCGTGAGGTAGTGAGCCGCTGGCGTGTGAATACAGGTGATCTCGCAGACTGCTCCTCATACTGAACCTCTCGCCGCAGTAGTGGCACGAGTAGAGTTTGTGGTGCTTGCCCCGTTTGAAGTTGAGACCGGGGACTTGCAGACCTGTCGAGAAGCTGCCCCGAGACCCCGCTGACAGGTTCGGACTGTAATCCTCCGAGCCCAGCTGCACTGCTGACTCCTGGTTCCCAGCCGACATCACGGGAGCACGGGCATAGCGGTGCTCGGGAATGTTGGATGGCACTCCGACCGACACCTGGCACAGCGGGTCCAAGCCCTGGCTAGACGACCCACTCCGGCCGCCCGGCAGCTGGACGTCCCGCATGGCCACCTTCTGGGATCCTGATATCTGGATCCCATAGAGGTTGGGCGACTGTAGAGGCAGCACATCGGGATGTTGGACAAAGACCTGACCAGTGTGACCCGGGTCATGGACTAAATTGTAGGCGTGCAGGAAGCGGATGCCTTCTTCCAGTCGGTTGGGATCGACGGGCTGCTTCGGGCCCTTCCCCGTGTACATGAGATGCAGGAGATAGCTGAAGATGTCTGGCTGAATGTCGGCCGGCTGCACCTTGATGTAGTCACTGTCGGAAGAAACAGAGGCCGAGGCATTAAATACACACACAGCGTTTCTCTGTAAACTGACATTCAACAGGTCCACGCACTGCCCTGGGCTTGGGAGCCACTCGTGGCTCAGTGGGTGGCTCTCTCACCTCTGAAAGGGAAGGCTGTGGATTCGAATCCCACTCCAGAGACTTGAACACCAAATCCAGACTGACACTCCCAGGGTAGTACTGAGGGAGTGCTGCACTGTCGGAGGTGCCATCTTTCAGATGATATGTTAAAAGAAACCCCACCTGTCCCGTCAAATGAGCGTGGGGGAGAGCATATGCGGGCGAATACCCCTTACCTCGACTGATGAATGAAGATCATTTTGAAGTAATTGGAGAATGCAGCCAGTACCGCTCGATGGGCTTTGAAGTGAATGTCCCCAACAGCGACTGTACAGTCACACAGGAAGCCAAACTCCCGCTGGATATTCAACTGCTGCAGCAGCACCAAGCCGTGATTGGCCACGTCCATGGTGCAGCCCTGCAGGGTATAAAACAGGCGCAGTTATCTTTGGAGCACTTTGTCCCAAATATAAGCCAAACCCAGCAGCCTACCCTCCAAGAACACTGGAAACATTCACATCAGATAAACATACTATCACCTAGTGACTCTTAGCAACCAGCCACGTGCAAAATTAATTATTTAAATTTAATCATTTGAGAGTCAGCAATAACGATGGAGGATGGTGGATTGTCAAAAATATCCACCTGCTTCATCAATGTCCTACAGATCAGGGAAGCCGCGCCCTTATGCAGTCTGGCCTACACGCGACACCCATCCCGCACACTCTGAGGTGAATCTTTAACTTCCCTCGGACAACCAAGGATGGGTAATAAAAGCCTGGCAGTGCCCGCAGCTCACATATCCTGAGAGAATGTGCCTGGGCACTTCTGAAGAATTAAAGGTGCCATATAAATGCAAGTTGTTGTTGTTGAAATAAATAAAAGCAATCACTCAAGGCTATATTGTGTGGCAGTCATGATTCAGTGGGAATCATTCTTGCCTCAGAGTCAGATCTGAGCATATCATCTCGGCTGACACCCCCAATGCAATGCCAAGGGAGAACCGCACCGTCGGAGGGGCAGTGCCGGGGGACTGCCGCACAGGCAGAAGTCCTGTCTGCTCTCTCAAGTGTATATAAAAGATCCTATGGCCAATATTTTGAAGAGAAGGGGACCAATATTTATCCCTCAACCAAAATTTGAAAAACAAATTGTCTGGTCATTATCACATTGCTGGTTCTGGGATCTTGCTGTGCACAAATTGGCCGCCGCATTCCTACATTACAGCAGTGACTAGACTTCAAAAGTCCTTCATTGGCTGTAAAGCGCTTTGGGTTGACCCGAGGTTGTGAAAGTTGCTATATAAATGTTCGTCTTTCTTCTATTCAAAAGAATGAACAGGGGAAATACGGAATGGGGTCACACAATCACATCTACAAACTGAAACTGCTGTATTTAGCCTACTTCAGGAAAGGATTACTCTTCAAGCCTACTTCAAGACAGCAATCAATGAAATTGGGTATTGCCACTCCTGTGGTGAGTGACCCACTGGCTGCGTCACACGCCGGCCAGGGTCAGTGGCCCCACTCTCTGAGGTACAAGAGGGTGTCAGTGCCTTCAGGGGACAGGAGGAGGGAGGCTGTCAGGGTCTGGTGGGGTGGGAGCTGCTGTGGAAAGGGTTGAGAATTAGCATTGCAAAATTACTTTTTAATAATCGGATTTTTTTTTTAAAAATTCATTCTTGTGGCGTCGCCAACACGGCCAATTTTTACTGCCCCATCCTTAGATGCCCTGGATTTCATACAGCTGTGTGGTTGCAGAGAGCAGTTAAGAGCTAACCACATTGCTGTGGGACTGGAGTCACATACAGGCCCATACTGGGTAAGGACGGCAGATTTTCTTCCCGAAAAGGACATGAATGAACCAGTTGGATTTTTACAAGCGACAGCTTCATAGTCGCTTTTAGTGCAACCACTTTCTCATATCCAGATTACTTAAACTGAATTAAAATTCTCAAACTGTACACACTGGGATTTGAACTCACGGTCTCTAGATGGGCTGGGAGCAGAACGAGAGACGCCTGTCTTTAACCTGCACAGAGAACTGCCTGGTACAAACTGCAGAACTTCAGACACGAGAAGCCTTTGTGAAATCAAACAGAGATTAGCTCGGCCGAGACCGGGAAACAGAAAGAGACAATGAACTCAGTCGACATTAGCGAAGCCTTCACACTGAGTGATCTGAGGAGACACATGCTGAAGCAGCCTCCAAACTGGCTCTCTACTGCACCAGGGCCCTGGCAACCATTTTCAAAGCATTAGAGGGAAACACGCAAAAGGTTTGCAGGTAAACTGCACCCTGGCTCCAACAATGCATCAATCTTCATCAGCTACTGCTGTGGTTATTTTAGGCTGCACGGTGAAATGAACAAGGCCCATTTCGAGAGAGATGAGAAACCACATTAAAAGCGTATTACGCATCATCTCACCACACATCGGTTCAGGGCCCTGAGACTGGCTGAACCACGTAATGTTGCACACAACACAGGAACCCTTCTCCCCCCGACCCCGTCTCAAACCCGCTTTTGACATCATTAAAACAATTACAATTTGTTTTTTTACTGTTTGCCACCTCGGTGCCCCATTTAGCTGAGTTTCCAACCCCATATCCTGCCTTACTAAGACCGCCTAGTTCCGCCTCTGGAACATCGCCCGACTTCACCCCATCTCAGCTCAGCTGCTGCTGAAACCCTCGTCTCTGCCTTTGTTAACTCTAGACTTGACTATTCCAATGCTCCCCTGGCTGACCTCCCACATTCTACCCTCAGTAAACCTGAGCTCATCCAAAACTCTGCGGCCTGTGTCCTAACTCGCACCAAGTCCTGTTCCCCTATCACCCACTGTGCTCACTGACCTATATTGGGTCCCAGTCAACAAATTCTTGATTTTAAAATTCTCATCCTTGTTTTCAAATTCCTCCATGGCCTCACCCCTCCCTATCTCTGTAATCTCCTCCATGGCCTCGCCCCTCCCTATCTCTGTAATCTCCTCCATGGCCTCGCCCCTCCCTATCTCTGTAATCACCTCCGGCCCCACAACCCTCTGAGATATCTGCACTCCTCTAATTCAAGTTAATCAGATATACAAATACAGCTTGTTGTTGACAGTGCCGGTCTGATGGAAATGTGAACAGAAACAGTCAACATTCACTCTTTGCCTTCAATTGATTTCACAACAAATGGGCAGATCCAGCAGGCCAAAGAGAACACCCCCGCCCCTCCCTCCCTGGACACACAGACCGCCCCCCCCACCCCCAGACACAGAGACCACCCCCTGCCTCCCCCAGCACAGTGTTCCCCTCACTCCACCCCCCCGGCACAGTTTCCACCCACCACCCCATCCTCCCTAGGCACAGAGACCCCCTCTCCCATCTTCCCCAGGCACAGAGACCACCCCCCCCTCCCCAGACACACAGACCACCCCCTCCACCAGCACAGTGTTTCCCCCCGCCACTCCCCAGGCACAGAGACCCCCCCCCCCCCCCCATCATCCCAAGCACGGAAACCCCCCTTCTCCCATCTTCCCAGGCACAGAGACCACCCCCCCATCTTCCCAGGCACAGAGACCCCCTCCTCCCCAGGCACAGAGACCCCCCCCCCCCATCTTCCCAGGCACAGAGACCCCCCCCCCCATCTTCCCAGGCACAGAGACCCCCCCCCAATCTTCCCAGGCACAGAGACCCCCCCCCCATCTTCCCAGGCACATAGACCCCCCCCCCCATCTTCCCAGGCACAGAGACCCCCTCCTCCCCAGGCACAGAGACCCCCCCCCCCAATCTTCCCAGGCACAGAGACCCCCCCCCCCCCATCTTCCCAGGCACATAGACCCCCCCCCATCTTCCCAGGCACAGAGACCCCCTCCTCCCCAGGCACAGAGACCCCCCCCCCATCTTCCCAGGCACAGAGACCCCCCCCCCCATCTTCCCAGGCACAGAGATCCCCCCCCCCATCTTCCCAGGCACAGAGACCCCCCCCCCATCTTCCCAGGCACAGAGACCCCCCCCCCCATCTTCCCAGGCACAGACCCCCCCCCCCCCCATCTTCCCAGGCACAGAGACCCCCCCCCATCTTCCCAGGCACAGAGACCCCCCCCTCCTCCCCAGGCACAGAGACCCCCCCCCCATCTTCCCAGGCACAGAGACCCCCCCCCATCTTCCCAGGCACAGAGACCCCCCCCTCCTCCCCAGGCACAGACCCCCCCCCCCAATCTTCCCAGGCACAGAGACCCCCCCCCATCTTCCCAGGCACAGAGACCCCCCCCCTCCTCCCCAGGCACAGACCCCCCCCCCCAATCTTCCCAGGCACAGAGACCCCCCCCCCATCTTCCCAGGCACAGAGACCCCCCCCCCATCTTCCCAGGCACAGAGACCCCCCCCCCCATCTTCCCAGGCACAGAGACCCCCCCCCATCTTCCCAGGCACAGAGACCCCCCCCCCCCCCCATCTTCCCAGGCACAGAGACCCCCCCCCTCCTCCCCAGGCACAGAGACCCCCCCCCCCCCATCTTCCCAGGCACAGAGACCCCCCCCCCCCATCTTCCCAGGCACAGAGACCCACCCCTTCCACCGGCACAGTGTTTCCGCCCTCATCCTCCCCAGGCACAGAGACCCCAATCTCCCCCATCCCCCGGACACGGAGACCCTCTCCCCTCTCCGGGCAGCAGGATACGGGGCTGCGGCCCGGAGTTTATGTGGTGGACGCGGGTCTCCGGCCGCCGCTCTTCCCGGGGTTGCAGCAGTGTCTGGATCCGGGAGCTGGGCCTCCCGGCCGGGGGCAAACACTACGCCTCTCGCCGGGCGGGGGTTGGGATTCTGGGGAGTTTCCCGCTCTTACCCGCTCCGCGGCCTCCGCCTCACCGGGGTCACCGGGCCTCCCTGTGACGTCAGAGGAGGAGTTCCCACCCGCTCGCTGCACGACGTCATCGGGGCCTGAGTGACGTCACATGGGGGCGTGCTCCGTGTGGTGATATCACAGGGGCGTGTCCCAACGGTAATGATGTCACCGGGGCGCGCTAATGGATCATGACGTCACAAGGGGCGTGTCCCAGTGATGATGATGTCACAGGGACGTACCAATAGATCGTGACATCACAAGGGGCGTGTCTGAATTATAATGATGTCACGGGTTTGTGTGCAGTGATAATTATGTCATAGACTCATGATGGCACAGATGGAGGGAATTCAGCCCATCAAGTCCATGCTGGCTCTATGTCGAGCAATCCAGTCAGTCCCACACCCCCTCTATCACAGTGGCCCTGCTAGTTTATTTCCCTCAAGTGCCCATCCATCGGTTGCAGTAACGCCCCTTAAATTAAGTAGAACTTTGGAGTTGGTCAATGGTCAGGGACAGGAGGGTGCGACAGGAGGGTGCGACAGGCGGCTATGAGGATCCAGTATGAAGTGCTGGAGGAGCCTTGGCCAATGACTTTGACCAACAGATAATAGGTATGGATGAGAACAAGGACTGCAGGGAGGATGGGCAAACTGACCATAGCACCGTGGTGCAGGAAGCCACTCAAGTGGGGGGAGTGACAAAGAATGTGGTAGTGATAGGGGACAATATAGTCGGGTGAAAGATACTGTTCTCTGTAGCCGCGACCAGGAGTTCCGAAGGTTATGTTGCCTGCCCAGTGCCAGGTTTAAAGACATCTCCCCACTGCTGGAGACGAACTTGGAGTGGGAGGGGGAGAATCCAGTTATCATGGTCCACGTAGGAACTAGGAATGATGTTCTGATGAAAGGGTTTGAAGAGCTAGAGTCCAAATTAAAATGCACAACCTCAAAGGTAATCATCTCTGGATTGTCACTTGAGCCACACACCAATTGGCAAAGAGTCAAGCAAATTAGAGAATTAAACGCAAGGCTCAAAGAGTGGTGTGGGAAGGGGTTTCAAATCATGGTGCACAGACACCAGTACTGGGGAAAGAGGGAGTTATTCCATTGGGATGGGTGCCACTTAAACAGGGCTGTCATAGAGTCATAGAATCATTTACGGCACAGAAGGAGGGCATTTGGTCTGTCGAGTCTATGGCAGCTCTCCATTGAACTATCTAGTCAATCCCAGTCCCCCACTCGATCCTTATAGCCCTGCAAGTCTATTTCCTTCAACTGGCCATCAATTTCCTTTTGAAGTCATTGATTGTCTCCACTTCCACCACCCTTGTGGGCAGGAGTTCCAGGGCTAGGATAGACCGAATAATTGCAGGCCAGTCAGTCTAACCTTGTAGTGGGCAAATTATTGGAACCTATTCTGAGACAGGATAAACTGTCACTTAGAAAGCACAGATTAATCAAGGATGGTCAGCATGGATTTGTTAACGGAAGATCTTGTCTGACCAACTTGATCGATTTTTTAAAGAAGTAACAAGGAAGATAGATGAGGGTAGTGCAGTTGATGTGGTCTACATGGATTTTAGCTAGGCTTTTGACGAGGTCCCACATGGCAGACTCGTTAAAAAAAGCCCATGGGATCCAGGGAATTGCTGAAAGGTATACACAAAATTGGCTCAGTGGCAGGAAACAAATGGTGATTGTTGACGGGTGTTTTAGCAACTGGAGAGCTGTTTCCAGTGGCGTTCCACCAGGCTCAGTACTGGGTCCCCTGCTTTTTGTGGTATATATTAACGATTTGGACGTAAATGTGGGGGCATGATCAAGAAGTTTGTAGACGACACAAAGATTGGCCGTGTGGTAGATAGCGAGGAGGATAGCTGTGGCTGCAGGAAGATATTGATGGTCTGGTCAGATGGGCAGAAAAGTGGCAAATGGAATTCAACTTGGAGAAGTGTGAGGTGATGCATTTGGGGAGGTCAAACAAGGCAAAGGAATACATGATTAATTGGAAAATACTGAGAAGTAAAGCTACGAAGTATCATCACCTCATTCCATGAGAATATGAAAAGCACAATTCAGCATAGCGGCACCTCATCAGACCCCATTCCTATCCTGAGTGGTGTGAAACAGGGCTGTGTTCTCGCACCCACACTTTTTGGGATTTTCTTCTCCCTGCTGCTCTCACATGCGTTCAAGTCTTCAGAAGAAGGAATTTTCCTCCACACAAGATCAGGGGGCAGGTTTTTCAATCTTGCCCGTCTAAGAGCAAAGACCAAAGTACGGAAAGTCCTCATCAGGGAACTCCTCTTTGCTGACGATGCTGCATTAACATCCCACACAGAAGAGTGTCTGCAGAGTCTCATTGACAGGTTTGCGGCTGCCTGCAATGAATTTGGCCTAACCATCAGCCTCAAGAAAACGAACATCATGGGACAGGACGTCAGAAATGCTCCATCCATCAATATCAGCGACCACGCTCTGGAAGTGGTTCAAGAGTTCACCTACCTAGGCTCAACTATCACCAGTAACCTGTCTCTAGATGCAGAAATCAACAAGCACATGGGAAAGGCTTCCACTGCTATGTCCAGACTGGCCAAGAGAGTGTGGGAAAATGGCGCACTGGCACGGAACACAAAAGTCCGAGTGTATCAAGCCTGTGTCCTCAGTACCTTGCTCTACGGCAGCGAGGCCTGGACAACGTACGTCAGCCAAGAGCGACGTCTCAATTCATTCCATCTTCGCTGCCTCCGGAGAATCCTTGGCATCAGGTGGCAGGACCATATCTCCAACACAGAAGTCCTCGAGGCGGCCAACATCCCCAGCTTATACACACTACTGAGTCAGCGGCGCTTGAGATGGCTTGGCCATGTGAGCCGCATGGAAGATGGCAGGATGCCCAAAGACGCATTGTACAGCGAGCTCGTCACTGGTATCAGACCCACCGGCCGTTCATGTCTCCGCTATAAAGACGTCTGCAAACGCGACATGAAGTCCTGTGACATTGATCACAAGTCATGGGAGTCAGTTGCCAGCGATCGACAGAGCTGGCGGCAGCCATAAAGGCGGGCCTAAAGTGTGGCGAGTCAAAGAGACTTAGCAGTTGGCAGGAAAAAAGACAGAAGCGCAAGGGGAGAGCCAACTGTGTAACAGCCCCGACAAACAAATTTCTCTGCAGCACCTGTGGAAGAGCCTGTCACTCTAGAATTGGCCTTTATAGTCACTCCAGACGCTGCTCCAGAAACCACTGACCACCTCCAGACGCTTACCCATTGTATCTCGAGACAAGGAGGCCAAAGAAGAAGACTGAGAAGTGTAGATGAAGTGAGGGACCTCGGAGTGAATGTCCACAGATCCCTGAAGGTAGCAGGACAGGTCAATAAGGTGGTTAAGAAGGCATATGGATTCCTTTCCTTTATTAGCCAAGGTATAGAATGCAAGAGCAGGGATGTTATGCTGGAACTGTATCACTCATTGGTTAGGCCATAACTTGAGCACTGTGTGCAGTTCTGGTCACCTCATTACAGAAAGGATGTAATTGCACTAGAGAGGGTACAGAGGAGATTTACGTGGATGTTGCCAGGACTGGAAAAATCCAGCTATGAGGAAAGATTGGATAGACTGGGGTTGTTCTCCTTGGAACTCGGAACAAAGGCAATGTAATAATTGTGGGGGACTTTAATCTTCTTATAGATTGGACCAATCAACTTAGCAAAGGTAGTCTGGAAGATGAATTTTATGACAGTTTCCTGGAACAATACATTGTAGAACCAAACAGGAATAAAGCTATTTTAGATCAAGTATTGTGCAATCAGGCAGGGTTAATTAGTAATCTCATAGTCAAAGATCCACAAGGAAAAAGTGACCATACTCCAAATGAATTCGATATTAAGGTTGAAAGCGACATACTCCTGTACCAAACAAGAACCTTAAACTTAAACAAAGCTATTTACATAGTGTTGCGATCGACCGCTGAAGTCAAAGCCCCCAATCAAAATATATAATTCTGATTGCAGTGGGAGCAACGCACTGTCAAATCAGTCCCGCCACTCCACAGATCGCCGAACATATCACTTTAAACTTTCCACATTAAAGAAAACCACAGCCAAATTGACCATCTATTAACCCCCGAATGAGGCGAACCAAACCAGGTGTCTTTAGATCAACAAATTAACAGTTTAATTATAAAAACTAAATTCTTAAACACTACTAAGATATAAACAAAATTTAAAATAGAAAATATTAGTGCAGATTTATGCTCCTGCTGAAGTGGAATCTTCCAATGTGGAACCGTCGAAGGTTGCTTGAAGTCCTCACGGCCGTCAGATCGGGAAAAAAGGTTCTTCAATAGTAGGACAGTCAGTAGTCTAGTTCCAATTGAAGTGATGCTCTTCTTCTTCCAGTGATGAATTCAGCAATCAACAACTTGCAGACACTTTTCAATGGATCAATTTGGCTTTAGAATTGTTTTGAGGGGTGAAAAAGTGATCAGTCTAAAGTTCACCTTTCAGTCTAAATTATCAGAGATCTCTGTTCCATTCATGCTGGTCCAGCTGTCTATGTATTAGAACAGTCTATCTCAACTAAAAAGCCAGTTCAACAGATAATGGCAACATCGATCCTTAGTCTCTGAATGCCTGTTGCTGGATAACCAGGATGCATTCTTTGAAGGTGGTTGGTTCCCTCTCCGTATGGTTGTATCCAACGGCAACCAAAAATGCATCCTCTTGGAAATTTCTGAGGCTTGCTTGTTCTTAAAGCAGTACCGACCCTTTTACAGTCGTAAAGGCACACCACATCCTTCCCGGAAAAGAAAAAAAACTACAGGATCCTTACAACAGGTATGAGGGGAGAGCTGGCTAAGATTGATTGAGGAACTAGACTAAAAGGTATGTCAGTAAATAAACAGTGGGAAACATTTAAAGAAACAATTCAAAGTATTCAATATAAATACATTCCATTAAAAAGTAAAAACTATTAAGATCCATCCATGGCTTACTAGAGAGGTTAAGGATAGTATTTGGTTAAAAGAAGAAGCTTATAATGTTACAAAGAACAGTAGTAAGCCTGAGGATTGGGAGTGTTTTAGAAACCAGCAAAGGGCCACCAAAAAGTTGATAAAAAAGGAAAAAATAGAATGAGAGTAAACTAGCCAAGAATATAAAAACAGATTGTAAGAGCTTTTACAAGTATATAAAAAGGAGGAGAGTAGCTACAGTAAAGTCCCTCAGAGGCGAGACAGGAGAAATTATGATGGGGAATGAGGAAACAGCAAATATTTTGTGTCTGTCTTCATAGTATGAAGATACAAATTACATACCAGAAATAGACGGTAAGAAAGGGGTGAATAAGAATGAGGAACTTAAAGTCATTCATATTAGCACAGAAAAAATATTAAAGAACATTAAGGGACTAAAAACTGACAAATCCCCAGATGGCCTACACCCCTAGGGTTCTAAAAGAGGTAGCAGCAGAGATAGTGGATGCACTGGTCATGATTTTCCAAAATTCCCTAGATTCTAGAATGGTCCTAGCAGATTGAAAGTTAGCAAATGTAACAATGCTATTCAAGAAAGGAGGGAGAGAGAAAATAGGGAACTACAGGCTAGTTAGTCAATCATTGGGAAAATGCTGGAATCTATTATTAAGGAAGTCTTAACAATGCACTTGGAAAATCATAGCATGATCAAACAGAGTCAGTGTGGTTTTACAAAGGGAAATGATGTTCAACAAACCTGTTGGAGATTTTTGAGGCTGTAATTAGTAGGGTAGATAAAGACAAACCAGTAGATACAGTATACTTGGATTTCCAAAAGGCATTCGATAAGGTGCCACACACATAAAGCTTAATATGCAAGAAACGTGGGGTTGGGTTAATATATTAGCAGGGATAGAGGATTGGTTAACAGATAGGACAGAGAGAGTAGGGTATTTTCAAGTTGTCAGGCTGTAATTAGTGGAGAGTCGCAAGGATCAGTGCTGGGGCCTTAGCTATTTACAATCTATATTAATGACTTAGACAAAGAGACTGAGTAATGTATCCAAGTTTGCTGACAATACAAAGTTAGGTAGGAATATAAGCTGGGAGGAGGACACAAAGAGGCTGCGAAGAGGTACAGACGGGTTAAATGAGTGGGCAACAAGATGTCAGATGGAGTATAATGTGGAGAGGTTATTCACTTTGCTTGTAAGAACGAAAAGAAGAATATTTTTTAAAAGATGTGAAACTTCTAAATGGTGATGTTCAGAGAGACTTGGGTGAACTCGTACAAGAAACATAAGTAAGCATGCAGGTACAGCAAGCAATTAGGAAGTCAAATGGCATGTTGACCTTTATTGCAAGGGGATTGGAGTACAAGAATAAGAAAGTCTTGCTACAATTGTACAGGGCTTTGGTGAGACCACACCTGGAGTACTGTGTCAGTTTTAGTCTCCATATCTAAGGAAAAAGATACCTGTCTTGGAAGCTGTACTGCAAAGGTTCACAAGATTGTTTCCTGGGATGAGGGGGTTGTCCTATGATTAGAGGCTGAGTAAATTGGGCCTATATTCTCTGGAGTTTAGAAGAATGAGAGGTGATTTCTTTGAAGCGTACAGGATTCTGAAGGTGTTTAACAGTGTAGACACTGAGAGGTTGTTTCCCCTGACTGGGGAATTAAGAACACAGGGACACAATCTCAGGATAAGGGGACGATCATTTAGGACCGAGATGGGGAGAAATTTCTTCACTCAGAGAGTTGCGAATCTTTGGAATTCTCTACCCCAGAGGGTTGCGAATACTTCATCATTGAATACATTTAAGGCTGGGATAGATAGATGTTTGGTGTCTCAGGCAATCAAAGGATTATGGCGAGCGAGCAGGAAAGTGGAGTTGAGGCAGAAGATCAGCTATGATTGTATTGAATGGTGGAGCAGGCTCGAGGGGCTGTGTAGTCTGTTTCCAATGCTATTTCTTATATTCTTATTTCCTTTTGAAATCATTGATCTCTCTGCTTCCACTACCCTTGTAGGCAATGAGTTCCAGGTCATAACCACTCGCTGTGTAAAAAAGTTCTTCCTCACATCCTCCTCTTGCCCAAAACCTTCAATCTGCTTCCTTGTACCATCAGCTAATGGGAACAGCTTTTCTTTGTCTACCCTATATAAACCTGTCATAATTGTGTACACCTTGATCAGATGCCTCTGTAATCTCCTTTGCTCCAAGGAGAACAGTTTCTCCAAACTAATCTTGTAACTAAAATCCCTCATCCCTGGAACCATTCTGGTAAACCATTCTGGGGGGAGGACAGAGAGAGAGAGGGGGACAGAGAGAGAGAGAGAGAGAGAGAGAGTGGGGGGGGGGGGGGGATAGCACGAGAGAGAGGGATGGAGAGAGAGAGAGGGATGGAGAGAGAGAGAGAGGGGTCAGAGAGACAGAGAGGGGCTGAGAGAGAGGGACAGAGAGAGAGGTGGGGCAGAGAGAGAGAGAGAGAGGGACAGAGAGAGGGGCAGAGGGAGAGGGAGCGGGGGGAGGGGAGAAGAGAGAAGGGACAGAGAAAGAGGAGGGGCAGAGAGAGAGGGGGCGGGGGGGGAGAGAGAGATGGGGAGAGAGAAAGGAGGAGCAGAGAGAAGGAGAGTGGGGGCAGAGAGAGAAAGGGGGTGGAGAGAGAGAGAGAGAGGTGGGAAGAAAGAGACAGAGGCAGACAGGGAGAAATAGAGGGCAGCGAGAGCGAGAGATGACATGGGGAGGGAACCTCAGAGAGGGGGAACACAAAGAGGGAGAGAGAAAGAGAGAGAGAGAGAGAGAGCAAGAGAGAAAGAGGAGGGAGAGAGCGATCAAGATCACTCCTGACAGATGGACATCTATCCTGAACACTCCACACTGCTACAACAGGTGTGCGGGCAAACATTGACTAATTATGCAAGCAAAAAATGCCAGGTATCTCACTAAATCAGTGTCCAACATAAAAGAGAAAGTAAGTCAATAAATGAGTCTTCTCAGTTAAATCTTCTTGACAAAAATGCACATTCGTTGTTGTTTTGATAAATAGTAAGATAAATTTTTAATGCCTTTATCTTTCTGAAATTGTCTGACGGGCCCCATATGTAAGGCAAAAATTGTAATTCGGCCCCCACACAAAAAGTTTGGACACCCCTGCTTCAAGCCTTTAACCTTGTGTTTTAAAATAACTGAGCAGCGATGTAGCAGCTACCCAGCAGCTAAGTGTGTCAAAGATCAGTAACTGTCAGTGGGGGAACATTTCGGGGATAGTGACCATGACTCTGTAGTTATGGAAAAGGACAAAGATGGACCGAAAATAAAGGTACTGAATTAGGGGAAGGCCGACTTTAAGATGATAAAACAGGATCTGGCCAAAATGGATTGGGAGCAGCTACTTGTAGGAAAGTCGACATCAGATCAGTGGGAGTCATTCAAAGAGGAAATAGTGAGAGATCGGAGCCAACATGTACCCATTAAGGTGAAGGGTAGGACCAACAAGTCCGGGGAACCCTGGATGTCAAGGGATATAGAGGATTAGATCAGTAAAAAAAAGGAGGCTTATGGCAGATTCAGAGTGCCGAAAACAGTGGAGGCACTAGAGGACTATAGAAAGTGTAGGGGGTACTTAAAAAAGTAATTAGGAGAGCAAAGAGGTGACATGAAAAAACACTGGTGGGCAAGATAAAGAAACATTCTGAGGCATTTTATAAGTATATTAAGGGAAAGAGGATAACCAGGGAAAGAGTAAGGCCCATTAGGGACCAAAGTGGCAAACTGTGTGTGGAGCCGGAGGACATAGGTGAGGTTTTAAATTATTTCTTTTCATCTGTGTTCACAATGGAGAAGGATGATGTAGGTGTAGAGATCAGGGAAGGGGATTGTGATATACTTGAACATATTAGCATTGAAAGGGGGGAAATATTAGCTGTTTTAGCGGGCTTAAAAGTGGATAAATCCCCAGGCACAGATGAGATGTATTGCAGGCTGTTATGTGAGGCAAGGGAGGAGATAGCAGGGGCTCTGACACAAATTTTCGAATCCTCTCTGGCCACAGGAGAGGTACCAGAGGATTGGAGGACAGCGAATGTGGTACCACTATTTAAGAAGGGTAGCAGGGAAAAACCAGGTAATTACTGGCCGGTGAGTCTAACATCAGTGGTAGGGAAAATATTGGAAAAAATTCTGAGGGACAGGATTAATCTCCACTTGGAGAGGCAGGGATTAAACAGGGATAGTCAGCATGGCTTTGTCGGGGGTGATCGTGTCTGACTAACTTGATTGAATTTTTAGAGGTGGTGCCGAAATGTGTAGATGAGGGTAAAGCAGTTGATGTAGTCTATTTGGAGTAAGGCTTTTGATAAGGTCCCGCATGGGAGATTGGTTAAGAAGGTAAGAGCCCATGGGATCCAGGACAATTTGGCAAATTGGATCTAAAATTGGCTTAGTGGCAGGAGGCAGAGGGTAATGGTCGAAGGTTGTCTTTGCAAGTGGAAGCCTGTGACCAGTGGTGTACCACAGGGATCGGTGCTGGGACCCTTACTGTTTGTAGTGTACATTAATGCTTTAGACGTGACTATAGGAGATATGATCAGTAAGTTCGCAGGTGACACGAAAATTAGTGGTGTCGTAAATAGCGAGGTGGAAAGCCTTAGATTACAGGATGATATAGATGAGCTGGTAAGATGGCCGGAGCTGTGGCAAATGGAATTTATCCTGAGAAGTGTGAGGTGATGCATTTTGGGAGGACTAACAAGGCAAGGGAATATACAATGGATAGGATGTACAGAGGGACAGAGGGACCTTGGTATACTTGTCCATAGATCATTGAAGGCAGCAGCACAGATAGATAAGGTGGTTAGGAAAGCATATGGGATACTTGCCTTTATTAGCCGAGGCATAGAATATATGAGCAGGGAGATTATGATGGAGCTGTATAAAATGCTAGTTAGGCCACAGCTGGAGTACTGTGTACAGTTCTGGGCACCACACTATAGGAAGGATGTAATTGCACTGGAGAAGGTGCAGAGGAGATTCACCAGGATGTTGCCTGGGCTGGAGCATTTTAGCTATGAAGAGAGACTGAAAAGGCTGGGATTGTTTTCCTTGGAGCAGAGAAGGCTGAGGGGAGATATGATTGAGGTATACAAAATTGTGAGGGGCATTGATGGGTTAGATAGGAAGAAACTTTTTCCCTTAGCAGAGGGGTCAATAACCAGGGGGCATAGATTTAAGGTAGGGTGTAGGAGGTTTAGAGGGGATTTGAGGGGAAAAAATTTCACCCAGTGGCTGGTTGGAATCTGGAATGCATTGCCTGAAGAGGTGGTAGAGGCAGGAGCCCTCACAACATTTAAGAAGTATTTAGATGAGCACTTGAAACGCCATAGCATACAAGGTTTCGGGCCAAGTGCTGGAAAATGGGATTAGAATAGTTAGGTGCTTGATGGCTGGCACTGACACAATGGGCCGAAGGGCCTGTTTCAGTGCTGCATAACTCTATGACTCTATAACTGCAATGTGCATCATTTACCATCCAGTTTGAGGGCTGATAACCTGAATGGCCAATGTCATTTGAAAGTTGTCTGTATCATATAATTACATTACATTAAAAGTGCACCTTTGCTAACTATTGCTAATAGATTTGGCTTGGATATAAATTGGTTACTACACTATCTTACAGATAGTGACTAAGCATTTTGTAACTGAATAATACATGCAGTAACAACCACTCAACATTTTGCAAAAAAGATTTTTTTTTAATTAGCTTGTCAGAGCTGAATCAGAATCGACAGTGATAGACTGAGATATAGACATAAATGAATTTAAAAGAATTGCTTTATTGGAGGAATTGAAGGACACTCTTTCTTTGTAATTGTGTTTATCTAATTTTGTCATTAGTTTTGTTGAGCAAATGACATTTTGTCCACGAGAGATTCTATTGTTTCTGTATTTTAGAATCCAGGACCTGGTTTTGCAGCCTGTCCAGATGAATAAACTCGTCTTGGCTCCCTACCGTTAACCTCCTTGACCCTTCCTGTCCAACTCTGCTTTTCTTTTTTACATGACTCTTCTGAAGTACTACCTGCTTCATCCTATAAAATTCTCCTGATTTGGAGATCACTGCCCTTTTGTTGGCTGCCCTGTCTTCAGACACATATTACAAGCAGAAGGAGAAGTTGTTCAAACATTGACCATCACGGGTTAAATTGTCTTGTGACAACAGCAGTGTGAGAAATGGCCCATCTTCCTATTGCTGATTTTTCTACTGCTTCACTTCAATAACCACAATAACAATCCTCTCTTTGAGTTTCATGGTTTATTGCATGAATTTGCACTCATAACACAGTGTGAATCCACAGAGGTCATCTGATAAGGTCCATCTACCACCCTGTGACATGATGTAGCTAGCTCTATTCTGTCAACAAGAGTAGTTCGCCTTGGCATTGCATACTATTTTGCTTGCTAGCTATCTAATACAGTTGTGCTGCTCTCCATTGTATGCTTAGCTACTTTATTTATAGGGAGAAATGTGTTTTGAAGGCATTAGATTGGCTGTACACTTTATATACAGTTTAATTGCCTCCATGTCTGTGGTTGAGTCAATAATTTTGTTAAATGTCTGTGATGCAACATGTCGGCACCTATCCCTGCCTAGTACTGACCCTTGGGGAACACCCCTGTCTACCATCCTCCAGTCTGAAAAAACAATCATTTACCATGACTTAAGCCAATATTTTATCCAAGCTGACAGTGACCCTCCTATTCCATGAACCTCAATTTTGCTAACCAGCCATTTATGTGTTACTTTGTTACCTTGCTTAAAATCCATACAGACAACATAGGCAAGTGACACTTGCTTAGCAATAACCTGTTCAATGACGCTCAGTTTGGGTTCTGCCAGAGCCACTCAGCTCAAACATGGTTCAAACATGGACAAAAGAGCTGAACTCAAGAGGTGAGGTGAGAGTCACTGCCCTTGGCTTCAAGGCAGCATTTGTCCGAGTATAGCATCAAGGAACCCTAGCAAAACTGGTGTCAATGGGAATCAGGGGGAAAACCTCTCCACTGGTTGGAGTCGTACCTAGCGCAAAGGAAAATGGTTGTGGTTGTTGGAGGTCAATCGTCTCAACTCCAGGACATCACTGTAGGAGCTCCTCAGGGTAGTCAAGGCCCAACCACCTTCAGCTGCTTTATCAATGACCTTCCTTCAATCATAAGGTCAGGAGTGGGATGTTCGCTGATGATTGCACAATGTTCAGCACCATTTGACTCCCCAAAGCCTGTCCACCATCTACAAGGCACAAGTCAGGAGTGTGTTGGATTACTCTCCTGGATAGATGCAGCTCCAACAACACTCAAGAAGCTCAACACCATCCAGGACAAAGCAACCTGCTTGATTGGCACCCCATCCACAAACATTCACTCCCTCCACCACCGACGCCAAGTGGCAGCAGTGTGTACCATCTACAAGATGCACTGCAGCAATGCACCAAGGCTCCTTAGACAGCACATTCCAAACCCACGACCTCTAACACCTAGAAGGACAAGGGCAGCAGATGCATGGGAACACCACCACCTGCAAGTTCCCCTCCAAGCCACACACCATCCTGACTTGGAAATATATTGCCGTTCCTTCACTGTCACTGGGTCAAAATCCTGGAACTTCCTTCCCAACAGCACTGTAGGTGTACCTACTCCACATGGACTGCAGCGGTTCAAGAAGGCAGCTCACCACCACCTTCTCAAGGGCAATTAGGTTCAAAAAAGGAATATGGAAAAAGATATGAAAGCTAGCATATGTTTTATAAATATATTAAGAGAAAGAGAGAACATAGGAACATAAAAAATAGGAGCAGGAGTAGGCCATTCGGTTCCTTGAGCCTGCTCCACCATTTGATAAGATCCTGGCTGATCTGATCTTGGCCTCAACTCCACTTTCCTACTGTTAGAATTTGCTTGTGTCCCATCAAAGTTAATCACATCTCGATGTGATTGTCAGATAAGGATTTGTGTTAACATCGGAGATTAGTCAGAACAATGGAAGTAGCAATTGGCACACATGTTAGTTACATTCCATGTGAGGTTCGAGTATCAGGTATTGGCCAGAACAATGGAACCTACCAAGCAGTATCACATTGATGATGATGATGATGGCACCTGTCCATCTCAGGAGACGATGGACTGCGCCCGGGGCGTACGTCACTTCTGGATTGAACATCGTCTGTTGTGGTTGTAGAGGCCGACTTGTGAGTGGTAATCTCTTCCACAGCTGGCACGGATGAACATCGTGGGCCCGAGGCCGACTGATGATTTTTTCTTCCACCAGGCTCTCTTTTCCCCATCTGGTCATTTCCTTTGTCCTCTGCTTTTTCCATGCCCTTCCTGACTGCTTGTCTCCAGGCCCTCCAATTAGCAGCAAGGACTTCCCATGCATTTATTCCAATCCCGGTCAACTTGAGGTCTTGCTTGCAGACATCCTTGTATCACAGATATGGGCAACCTGTTGGTCTCATGCTGATAGCAAGCTCGCCATAGAGCATGTCTTTGGGGATGCTGTCATCCATTTGGTTCACATGACCCAGCCAACAGAGTCGCTGCTGACTCAAGTGGGCAAACATGCTGGAAATCACATTAACTATCTGGGATTGTCTAGGTCGTCCTGTTCCTTTTGTAATGTTAAGGCCACATGTCAGGTTGAACTTCTTCACAGTTAAACCATCGAGATGGCTATTCTGTCAGGTCTGGAGGTTTGGCGAGAAGGAACTGAGCCTCAATATGCATTCTGGGCATTCATGTGATATGACTCACAGAAAAGGGGCTACAAAGATCAGGGACCAGCCTCTAGAGAGAGATAGAGCTTACAGGACGGTCAGAACTTCAACACCTATGGAGGCCAAGCTTGACCACCTTGGGTCTGCAGGAATCCAGGTTGTATGAATTTATTGTATAGCCGTAATTCTTCTAAACTCCAATGAGTAAAGGCCCAACCTGCTCAACCTTTCTTCATAAGACAATCTCTTTATCCCAGGAATCAGCCTAGCAAACCTTCTCTGAACTGCTTCCAATGCAAGTATATCCCTCCTTAAATGAGCCCAAAACTGTACACAGTACTCTAGGTGCGGTCTCACCAAGGCCCTATACAGTTGTGGTAAGATTTCCCTACTTTTATATTTCATCGCCCTTGCAATAAAGACCAACATTCCATTTGCCTTCCTAATTATTTGCTAACATTTTGTGATTCATGTACAAGGACACCCAGATCCTTCTGCACCACAACATTCTGAAATCTCTCTCCATGTAAATATTCTGCTTTTCTATTCTTCTTACCAAAGTGGATAACCTCAGTTATCTAAAGAGTAGTAAAGGGGAATGTTGATCTGTTAAAAGACAGATGCATATGAGAATATAATGGACAATAAGAAAATGATAGACTTGTTAAATGAATACTTTGTATGTATTTTCACATTGGAGAAAGATGACTAAAATTCAGGGAATCTGAATGTAAATCAAGGGAAGGAACCTACTTGGTTGGTATTCCCTTGAATTTAGAAGGTTGAAGGATGACCTAATTGAGATATTTAATACAATAAAGTGATTTGATAGTGTTATGAATGCTGGACTTTGTAACATGATTATGTTTTAAAAACTGTGATCTTTAAACGTTTAAGATGGAGTCTGAGAAGTCAGGTGACCTCAGAGAACACAGATCAAAGACTTTTTTGAAAAACAGAGACTGCTGGGGTATAGCACCTGAAGAACAATGGGTTTCACCCTCCCAGACTTTCAGATCGTAAACAAGGTGTCAGTGATTCTGAGGATGTAAATAGCAGCTGCTAACACCTGGCAATAATGGAAAGCCTGGGTGGCTCTGCTGAAGCCAGATATGTGGACTTTGCATATTGGAAAAGGACAATAAGACTTTTGACTCCAGATAAATCTAACAGATTTTCTGAAGACAGACAGGGTGTAAGAAAGAAGGGAGACCAATGGTAGCAGCCTCAGAACAGGCTGTGAGGAAGGAAGACAACTAGTGGTGGCAGCCTCAAGGGAGAGAGAAGGGAACACCTGCTCTCAGAGAATACTGACACAACGGAAGCCTGCGAAGTCTTAAATCTGTTTTGAAAGTTGAAGTTTGCGGAGAAGAAAAGACCAATAGGATTGTCAGGGATCAAGCTATTCACAGATGTCTAGGTGGAAAGTGCTTGGAGAAGTGAGCAAAGGGGGCATTGACTTTGAGAAATGGAGATCCAACCCATTGCAACTGGGAGGAGTTTGGGACTTTTAACCACAAAGATTTTACCATCAAAGAAGACTGTGCAACATATGAGTGTGATGTGAGGTTTTCAAGTGTTTTAAAAAGTAAAGAAAATACTTTTCTTTGTATTTTGGGGTAGAAGCTACTTACCATGCAGTAATTAGTTAATAGGGATTTCTTTTAGTTAGTTGTTATAATAAAGGTCTTAAAACGTGAAATCTTGTTGTGTAATTCTTTAAATTGGTCTGGGTGTTCATATCATGTATTTTTAATGATTAATGTCTCACTGAGGTCGTAACAATAGGGTAGATACAGAGAAACTATTTACTCTGATGGGGGAGTCAAGAAAAAGGAGGCATAACCTTGAAATTAGAGCCAGGCTGTTCAGGTGTAATGTCAGGAAACGCTTCTTCACGCAGAGGGTAGTGGAAATCTGGAACTCTCTCCCCCGGAATGCTGTAGATGCTGAGGGTCAATTAGAACTTTCAAGCCTAGCTTGAAAGATAGCTTCTTGTTCGGTGAGGATACAAAGGGATATAAAACAAAAGAGGATAAGTGGTGTTGCGGTACAGATCAAACATGATCTAATTGAATGACAGAACAGGCTCAAGGGGCTGAATGGCCTCCTTCTGTTCCTATGTAAGAGTTAAAAGGGTAAAGGAGTAGGACAGCTTTCTCAAAATTATTGGTAGCGGGGGAGTTGGTGGCGGGGGGGTGGGGGGGGGGGAGATACTTGATGGTGCCCTGTGTTCTAGATTCCCCCACCAGACCAGTGCTCATGGTGGGGGTGGGGGGCTTATCTATGCCCTTAGGCTATGATCGTGAGTCGGGATCCTTTCCAGGTCCTGACCCTGTTCTAACTGTCAGGGCGTCTGCCTGGGAGATCTTCCTGGAGGCTGTCGATTAAGATGCCGTCCCTGGGTCCTCTGTCCAATTAAGGACGGTGGGTGGGTCTCTGAGAGGGATGATGGCAGTCTCACCTCCATAGGTGGGTGCTGTGATGCTCGGAGAGGGAACACAATGGCTCCTCCATCTCCTCTATATTCACTATAATATAATAAATGGCAGCCACAGCTGCGAGGAAAAATTTCTCTCCTTTTAGTATTTATCCAATTCCCTCTTGAAAGTTACAATTAAATCTGCTTCCACCGTCCCTCAAATTCTAGAAAAATTCCAGATCACAACAACTCTGCGTTAAACAAATCTCTCCATCCCACTTCTGGTTCTTTTGGCGATGACTTTGAATCCTTTGTGCCCTCTGGTTACCAACCCTCCCGCCTGTTCTACCAAAACCCTTCAGTGTCTACAGGACAGGGGGAGAAAGGCTGTAAGATTGGCATCATCTAAACTACTTTCAAGAGGAACTATAAATATTGCAACACATTTTAAAATACGCCAAAAATAAGGAAAAGTTACGAAGGGCGGTGGAAGGAGATCCAATGGCAAATTTCAAAAGCAAATTGGATAAATATTTGAAAGAGAAAATTTTGCAGGGTTATGGGATTAAATGGATAGGTCATTTAAGGAGCTGGCATAGGGCAACGGGCCTCCTTTTGTGTTGAATGTTTCTCTGGTCCTTGGAGAATGGGTAGAAGAGGAAGCAGCACCTTTTTTTTTTGCAGCCTCTCTGCTTGGTTGAGTTGGTCCAGTACCATTTCCCCTTTAAGGAGGAGATACAGCAGCTCATTTCCTGTGAGGCCCTGTACCGAGACAAGGCTGCAAAGATAGTGCTGGGGAAAGGGCATCGAGCTTGGGTTGCAGCGAACAGCGGAGGCCGGCAGAGCAGGAGAGGTAGCCACCCGGAGCCAGGTAAGAAATGTAGAGAGAAGCCGGCGGCTGTGGCATTGCAACAGGCTGGGAGAACTGCAACCGATCCCGGCGACCGGGGCATTGCAACCGTCCGGGAGAACTGCAACCGATCTCGGGGACCGGGGCATTGCAACCGGCCGGGAGAACTGCAACCGATCCCGGGGGCTGGGACAGTACAATGGGCCCTGGGGTTGGATTATTATAACCGGGAGGATACATTGCAACTAGCCCCTGGGGTTGGATACATTGCCACTGGTCCCTTGGTGGGGGTAGGATACATTGCAGTTGGCCCTGGGGAGGGGGTGGGTAGGGTACATTGCAACTGACCCCTGGGGTCGGAGTATTGCAACTGGGAGGATATATTGTAACCGGCCCTAGGTAGAAACATTGCAACCAGGAGGATGCATTGTAACTGGCCCCTGCGGGTGGGTAGGATACATTGCAACTGGTCTCAGTAAAAGTGACCTGAAGCTGTCAGATTGCCATAAAAACACAACCAGTTCATTTAATGCCCGTGAGCAAAGGAAACTTGCCTTCGTTACCCGGCCTGGACCTAATGTGATTCCAGTCATACACAATGTGGTTGATTCTTAAAAGGCACTCAAGTGTAACAGTAATTTCATTTATATGGCGCCTTTAACTTAGTAAAATGTCCCAAAGCACTTCCTAGGATTGTTGTCAAGACAAAATTTAACACTGAGCCACGTAAGATATTCAGTCAATCTAAGAGCTTGGTCAAGGAGGTAGGTTTTAAGGAACATCGTAAAGGAGGAAAGTGAGGTGGAGAGGTTTAAGGAAGGAATTCCATCGCTTAGGCCCCAGGCAGCTGAATGTACATCTGCCAGTGGCAGAGCGATTAAAAATCAGGGATACTCGAGGCTAGTACTGGAGGAGCGCAGAGATCTTGAAGAGTTGTAGGGCTGAAGGACACAGGTAGGGAGGGACCTGCAAACAAAATTTGAAAACCACCCACCACTATTTTCCCGCAGTCATCTAGGAATGGGCCATAAATGCCAGCCTTGCCAGCGGCACTCATATCTTGGGAATGAATATCTATATAAAAATACTCTTTAAAATAAGAATGTAACAGACTTTCTGTCAGGAGAATCTAGAGTTTGGCAAATTTTGGTAAATTCACTATTTGTACCTGAACAGTAACAGAAAACTTTTAGGTCTTAATGCTGTGTTGGTTTCTCCTGCATCAGCTGCAGTCTCGTGAAAATTTGTTGGGTTTGGCTGAAATATTTATTCTTGCTTTGAACTCGAGATGGGAAAAGGAAGGAAAGATTAGGGAAAAAACTCCTCAGCATCTTTGGAATATCCTTGTGGAGCTGTCTTGATTTGGCCATGGTGGGTATCTAGGCACTTACACACATGTGCATAGGTAGTTCAGCGACATCTTGGTTACTTTGGCATTGGGTGGGGGATTCCTTACTGTCAGTGGGTGGGGATTCCTTACAGTCAGCATTCCTTACTGTCAGTGGAAGGAAGTCTGTGCCATTATCCAGGAGTGGTGAAAGGGCATTGCTGATCTGCCTGGGATGGACTGCAGTCTCAGTCTGTCCACACTGAACTGGTGGGCGACGATCTTTTTTTTATTCATTTGTGGGATGTGGGCATCGCTGGCTAGATCAGCATTTATTGCCCATCCATAATTGCCCTTGAACTGAGTGGTTTGCTGGGCCATTTCAGAGAGCATTTAAGAGTCAACCATATTGTTGTGGGTCTGGAGTCACATGTAGGCCAGACCAGGTAAGGACAGCAGATTTCCTTCCCTAAAGGACATTAGTGAACCAGATGGGTTTTTACAACAATCGACGATGGTTTTACAACAATCGACAATGGTTTCATGGTCACCATTAGACTAGCTTTTTAATTCCAGATTTATTAATTGAATTCAGATTTCACCATCTGCCATGGTGGGATTCGAACCCATGTCCTCAGGGTATTAGCCTGGGCTCTGGATTACTAGTCCAGTGATATTACCACTATGCCACCACCTCCCCGCTCACTGCTGGGCTACTATCGGTCAGAGGCACCTGGGGAAATGCCTGATTGAGCAAGGATTCGGTGTTTTTTTATTTATTCAAAAGATGTGGGCATCACTGGCAAGTCCAGCATTTGTTGCCTCAGTTGCCCTTGACAACTGAGTGGCTTGCTGGGCCATTTCAGAGGGCAGTTAAGAGTCAACCGCATTGCTGTGGATCTGGAGTCAAATGTAGGCCAGACAGGTAAGGACAGCAGATTTCCTTCCTTAAAGGACATGAATGAACCCAGGGTTTTTACAACAATCAACAATGGTTTCATGGCACCATTACTGAGACTGGCTTTCAATTCCAGATTTTATTAATTAATTGAATTTAAATTCCACCAGCTGCCATGGTGGGATTTGAACCCGTGTCCCCAGGACATTAGCCTGGGCCTCCTGATTACTAGTCTACTGACATTACCACTACACCACTGTTTCGCCTTGAAAGGGAAACAATTCCAGGGTGATAGAGAAAGATTGGGGGAGGGTATAATGAGTTGGATAGCTCTTTCAAAGAGCTGCCACAGGCACGATGGACCAAATGGCCACCACCTATGCTGTGTAGTTTTGTTTTTCTGATTTTTTTCACCCTCTTTTTCCATCTCTTGGTGGGTTATCAATGCCTCATGCATGTCTCCCAGATGGCTGCTCAGTGTGCTGCAAGTGCAAAGGGCATCGTCGACAAGCTATCGCCTTGAATCTGCCTTCTCGCCATTGGCCACCGGATGCCCATTCTCTCACCACACCTTTTTCCAGCCAGTCGGAAAGCGGACAGACTCTTCATTAGCCAATTACCTGATTCTCAACTCAGTCAACAGCCTTTTCTCTCATTGATTTGTTTTTATAAGCAATAACCTAAAGTGTTCAAAGAAAATGAACAAAATGCATCATATTTATAACACGCCAATGAGTTAGTTCCTGGTGTTGCTCTCAGCAGTGTACAGGAGGTTAATCTTTAATCCCTGGAAATTTCAGGAGGGAATTCTGGAGGGTTGGTTTATTTCAGCATTCTGTCCACTTTCCCTCTCTCTGACGGTCAGGTCCATGGCTAAGATTTGGGAAGTTGATGCCAGTTAGGAGAATTTTAGTTGGCTAAAATTTTGGGAATGGTTAACCTGGTGACACTCAACTGAGTAATGTTGAAGTCTGCTGTCTGTAACTATGGCAATCGGTGAGGCTTTGCCATGTTGCTAAAATTAGATTTCACTTTTGAACAGGAGCAGCAGAGGCAGACTCTTGGGCACAGTCTATGAAAAATATCTACGAGTAACATGCAGCCTCTTGCATGCTCTTTCCCCCTCCTCCCTCCCCCAGTCATGTGGCTTACTATCAAAGGCAGAGAGGCATCCAAAACTCTGCTGCTTGTGTCTTAATGCACACCAAATCCCATTTACCCAAACTCCTTATTCTGACCTATATTGGCTCCTGGTTAAGCAAAACCTCGATTTTTAAGATTCTCATCTTGTTTTCAGATCTCTCCATGGCTTCGCCCTCCCTATCTCTGTAATCTCCTTCAGCCACACAACCCTCTGAGATCTCTGCGCTCTTCTAATTCTGGCCTCTTGTCCATCCCTGATTTTAATCACTCCGCTGCACCTTCAGCTGCCTCGGCCCCAAGCCCTGGAATTATCTCCCTAAACCTCTCCACCCCTCTCTGCTCCTTTAAGATGCACCTTAAAAGCTACCTCTTTGACCAACCCTACCCTAATGTGGCTTGGTGTCAATCTTTGTCTGATAAGGCTCTGTGAAGCAATTTGGGATGTTTTCTTATGTTAAAGGCATTATATAAATGCAAGTTATTGTTGACTGGGAACGGTTGGTCCTCAGTGCAAAAGAACAGGAGGAATTAGAGCAGAGAGTAAAGCCATAGCACAACACAGGAATGATGTGTAATGCAACAAGCTCTCAAAGGTAACTCTGCCTCTTCTGAGTTAATTGATCTCACCTGAGTGCAGTCTAAGGCACTTGAGATTTTGAGATGGAGCCGTGGACAATCAGCCAGCTGATCACTATCCATCGCGCCTTTGAATCAGAGCCTTCTGGAGAGGAGGGGCTGCTATTCCCCTTAATTATGATGAACCTTTATAAAACACTGGTTCAGCCTTAATTAGAGTACTGTGTACAATTCTGGGCACCGCACTTTAGGAAGGATGTGAAGGCATTGGAGAGGGTTCTGAAAAAATTCACAAGAACTGTTCCAGGGATGAGGGACTTCAGTTACAAGGATAGATTGGAGAAGCTGGTGCTGTTCATTTTAGGGAAGAGAAGGTGGAGAGGGGATTTGATAGAGGTGTTCAAAATCATGAGGGGGCTGGACGGAGTAAATAGAAAGAAACTGTTCCCATTGGTGGAAGGGTCGAGAAACAGAGGACGCCAATTTACAGTGATTGTCAAAAGAACCAAAGCGACGTGAGGGGAATCTTTCTACACAGCGAGTGGTTAGGATCTGGAATGCACTGCCTGAGAGTGTGCTGGTGGCCGATTCAATCATGCTATCAAAAGAGAATTGGATAATTACTGGAAGAGAAACATTTGCAGGGCGATGGGGGAAAAAGGCAGGGGAGTGGGACTAGCTGAGTGGCTCTTGGAGCTAGCATGGACATGAAGGGCTGAATAGCCTCCTTCTGTGCTGTGACTATTCGATGATTCCATAATTCCATTATATCAATGCCAAAGAACCAGAGAGGAAGCTAGGAGACATTTATTTACGCAGTGAGTTGTTGTGATTTGGAATACACTGCCTGAAAGGATTTAACAGTAACTTTCAAATACTTGGAGTTTGGAGAGCTATGGGGAAAGAGTAGGGGGAATGGGGCTAATTGGGTCAGCTTCTCACAAGCATGATGGATTCCTGTGCTGGAAGATTTCTCTGGTTGTGTACAATGTACTGTGAAATTCACTGGAGATTCGGCTCTGTGCACGCAATCAGATGTTTCTCCTGAATTCCTGATTGGATTTATAAGTGACCATGTTCTATTTATGGCCCCTAATTCTGGTCTCCCCCATAAGTGGAAACAGCTTCTCCCTTTCATAATCTTGAAGACCTCTATCAGGTCACCCCTCAGCCTGCTCTTTACTAGCAAGAAAAGCCCCAAACTGTTCAATCTTTCCTGATGGCTAGAATTTCTCAGTTTAGATTAGAGATACAGCACTGAAACAGGCCCTTCGGCCCACCGAGTCTGTGCCGACCATCAACCACCCATTTATACTAATCCTACACTAATTCCATATTCCTACCACATCTCCACCTGTCCCTATATTTCCCTGCCACCTACCTATACTAGGGGCAATTTATAATGGCCAATTAACCTATCAACCTGCAAGTCTTTGGCATGTGGGAGGAAACCGGAGCACCCGAAGGAAACCCATGCAGACACAGGGAGAACTTGCAAACTCCACACAGGCAGTACCCAGAATTGAACCCAGGTCGCTGGAGCTGTGAGGCTGCGGTGCTAACCACTGCGCCACTGTTCTGGACTCCCCTACCATCGGGAACACCCTTCCTTCATCTCCCCTGTCAAGTCCTGTTAGAATTTTATAGGTTTCTATGAGATCCCCCTCACTCTTCTGAACTCCAGCAAATAAAATCCTAACCGACTCAATCTCTCATACGTCAGTCCTGCCATCCCAGGAATCAGTCTGGTAAACTTTCACTGCACTCTATAGCAAGAACATCCTTCCTCAGATAAGGAGACTAAAACTGCACACAATATTCCAGGTGTGGCCTCACCAAGGCACTGTATAACTGCAGCAAGACATCCCTGCTCCTGTACTCGAATCCCCTCACTATGAAGGCCAACATACCATTTGCCTTCTTTACTGCCTGTTGGACCTGCATGCTTACCTTCAGCGACTGGTGTACAAGAACGCCCAGGTCTTGCTGCATATTCCCCTCTGTTTATAGCTATTCAGATAATAATGTGCCTTCCTGTTTTTGCTACCAAAGTGGATAATCTCACATTTATCCACATTATACTGCATCTGCCATGCATTAGCCCACTCATTCAACTTGTCCAAATCACCCTGATCTGGTATCATTTGAGTAATTTTTCTTTGCACCTTCACCAGTCCCTCTATATCCTTTTTTATAATATGGAGACCAGAAATGTACACTTCTCCAAGTGTGGCCGAACCAAGCTTCTTTACAAGTTTAGCATAACTTCTCTACTTTTTAATTCTATCCCTCCACAAATGAACCCCAGTGCTTTTTTGCTTTTTCTATGGTTTTGTTAACCTGCATTGCTATTTATAGTGAACTGTGTATCTGTACCCCTAGAACCCACTTTTACTCTAATCCATTTAGACTCTTATTTTCCAAGGAATATGTGACCCCCTTATTCTTTCTACCAAAATGTACCATACTTTAAAGTTAAATTATTCAATTTCATTTGCCAGACATACACTCATTCTGTATTTCCTGTAGTTCTTTTCTGTGATAACTGTATGCCCAGTTTGGTGTCCTCCGCAAATTTTGGAATTGTACTTCCGATTCCCGAGTCCAAATTGTTCATGTAAATGGTGAACAAGTGATCCCAGCACTGATCCTTGTGGAACACCACTTCCCATCATGTGCCAGTCTGAATAACTATCTTTAAACCCCTCTGTCCGTTTTCTGTTTTGTAGTCAACTTGCTGTCCATTTGCCTACCTGTTCCCTAACTCGACATGTTATGAGTCTACTACGCGGTTCCTTATTGAAGGCTTTTTGGAAATCCAAATATATTACATCTACTACATTACCCTTATCTACTCTTACTGTTATTTCAAAGAGTTCAATAAAGTTGGTCAAGCATGACCTCCACTTTTGGAATCCATGCTGACTGCTCTTTATTATATTTTCAGTTTCTAAATGTTTTTCCATTACCTTTGTCAATAAGGATTCCATTATCTTTCCTACCGCCATCATTAAGCTAACAGGTCTACTGTTCCCTGGACTTATTCTATTGCCCTTTTTAAAGAAAGAAATCGTATTAGCTGTCCTCTGGCACTATTCCCTTTTCTGATGCTTGTGGGAAGTGGGGTTTGATGCTGTTATTAATTGAAGTTGTTTATAATGGCATAGCATCACAGGGTTTTGCAGCCCCAGTGCTGCCTTTTATCGTGGGTTTGCCCAGATGTGCAAAGATGAAAACTTTGGAAGATGTTTCCTGTTCCCTGCTGTGAATGCAAATGTTCTTTTCCTCCTGTGATAGTCAGCTGTGTAGATAACTAGCGCTGTCCTTGTTAGTCAGTCTCAGTCAAGGCTGACATCCCTCATTCTTTGTTTCTAAAGCTGGGCGTGGGCAGCTGGAATACATTTAGTCGAGGAGGGATACAAAGCAGTTAGAGTGCAGCTTACTCTAGGTTCGTGAAGGGAAGATCAGCCTGGGTTCCTGCTCCTGATCATCATGCAGTTTTATAAGGCAAGGACAGGATCACCCTCATCTCAGTGAGTAGCACTTGAGCCTGCAATCCAGGCTGATACTCCCAGTGTAGCACTGCGGAAGTGCCGCACTGTCGGAGTTGCTGTCCTTCAGCGGAGGTATTAAATGCCCTCTCGGGTGGATGTAAAAGATCCCACAGTTTCAAAGAAGAGTAAGGGATCTCCGTCCCATGTCCTGACCAATATTGATCCTTCAACCATCACCAAAACAGGTTGTTTGGTCATTATCACGTTGCTGATTAAATGATCTTCTATCCAAATTGGCTGCTGCCTGTTTCCTACATTACAACAGATGCTACGCATCAAACATTGCTCTCTCTCTCTCTCTCTCTCTCTGTTTGTCTCTCCCTGCTGTCTGTCACTTTCGTGCGCTCTCTCTGTCGCCCCCTTCCTGTCTCTCTCTCTCTCTCTCTCTCTCTCTCTCTCCCATTCTCTCACTGTCTCTCTGTCGCGCCTTCACTCTCTCTCTCTCACCTACTCTCTGTCTCCCCCTCTATTTCTCTCTCAAATAAATATTGGCCAGGACACCAGAAGGAACTCCCATGCTCTTCTTCAAAATAGGGGATCTTTTATATTCACTCAAGCAATCAGATGCGGCCTTGGTTTAACATCACATCTGAAAGACGGCACCTCCAACAGTGTAGCGCTCCCTCAGTACTGCACTGGAGTGTCAGCCTGGATTTTTGTGCGCAAGCCTCGGAGCAGACTTGAACCCGCAACCTTGTGACTCATAGGATCATAGGAAATGGGAGCAGGAGTAGCAGGCCCGTCAAGTCTGCTCCACCATTCAAACAGATCATGGCTGATCATCTTCCTCCACGCCATTTCTCCGCACTATCCCCATATCCCTTGATGGAGTTAGTATCCAGATATCTATCGATTTTTGGCTTGAACATGCTCAATGATTGAGCTTCCACAGCCCTCTGGGGTAGAGAATTCCATAGATTCACCACCCTTTGAGTAAAGAAATTCCTCCTCCTCTCAGTCTTAAATGGTCTGCCCCTTATTCTGAGACTGTGTCCCCTGGTTCTAGACTCACCAGCCAGAGGAAACATCCTATCCACATCTACCCTGTCACGCCCTGTAAGAATTTTTAGGTTTCAATGAGATACCCTCCCATTCTTCGAAACTCTAGAGAATACAGTCCCTCCTCAAAAGACAATCCCACCATCCCAGGGATTAGTCTGGTGAATCTCCGTTGCACTCCCTCTATAGCAAGTATATCCTTCCTTAGATAAGGAGACCAAAACTCTACACAATACTCCAGGTACGGTCCCATCAAGACTTTATACAATTGCAGCAATATATCTTTACTTCTGTACTCAAATCCCCTTGCAATGAAGGCCAACATACCATTTGCTTGCTGCACCTGCATACTAGCTTTTAGTGACTCATGAACAAGGACACCCAGGTCTCTTTGGACATCAACACTTCCCAACCTCTCACTGTTTAAGAAATACTCTGCCTTTCTGTTTTTCTACCAAAGGGGATCACTTCACACTTATTCACATTATATTCCATCTGCCATGTTCTTGCCCATTCACTTCGCCTGTCCAAGTCCCCTTGCAAGGAGCATCCTCCTCACAACTTACATTCCCTCCTAGTTTTGTGTCATCAGCAAATTTGGAAATATTACATTTGGTCCCCACATCCAAATCATTTATATAGATTGTGAACAGCTGTGGCCCAAGCACTGATCCTTGTGGTACCCCACTAGTAACAACAGCCTTCCATCCTGAGAATGATCCATTTATTCCTACTCTCTGCTTTCTGTCTGTTAACCAATTCTCAATCAATTGCAGTATATTACCCCCAATCCCAAGTGTGCTAATTTTGTTTACTAACCTCCTGTGTGGGACCTTATCAAAAGCCTTCTGAAAATCCAAATACACCACATCCACTGGTTCTCCTTTATCTATGCTACAAGTGACATCCTCAAGAAACTCCAACAAGTTTGTCAAACATGATTTCCCTTTCACAAATCCATGTTGACTCTGCCCAATCGTATCATTTTCCAAGTGTCCAGTTAGCTCATCCTTTATAATAAATTCTAACATTTTCCCTACTACTGACGTCAAACTAACAGGTCTGTACTTCCCCATTTTCTCTCTCGCTCCCTTCTTAAATAGTGGGGTTACAGAGGTGAGGATGCCACCAACTGAGCCACAGCTGATGCCCAGCACTATTAATGTAGTAAAACGTCCCAAGGGCGTTTCACAGGAGTCATTATCAAACAAAATTTGACACTGAGCCAAAAAAGGGGATATTGGGTCAAGTGACCAAAACTTTAGTCAAAGAGGTAGGTTTTAAGGAGTGTCTTAAAAGAGGAGACTGAGGTGGAGAGGTTTAGGGAGGGAATTCCAGAACTTGGGGCCCAGGCAGCCAAAGCAAAGGCCGCCAATGGTGGAGTGATTAAAATTAGGGATGCACAAGAGGCCAGAATTAGAGGAGTGTAGAGGGTTGTGGGGCTGGAGGAGATTACAGAGGGGCGAGGCCGTGGAGGGATTTGACAACAAGGATGAGAATTTTAAAATTGAGATGATGCTTAACCAGGAACCAGTGTAGGTCAGCGAGTAGAGGGGTGATAGGGGAATAGGACTTGGTACGAGTTAGGACATAGGCAACAGAGTTATGCCGTGCTCAAGTTTACAGACGATGAGAGGCCATTGGGTTAGTCGAGTCTGAAGGTAACGCAGGCAAAAAATGAGAGCTGTATATGTGATTTTTTTTGCATAACGGGGAAACTGTGTATGTGGAAAAAAAAGAAGAGAGCGTGAGATTGCTGTCATGAAGAGAGACAGATAGATGGAGATTTCTCATTCTTAACTGTTTCCAGTGGCTGAAGGGTTGATAACCAGAGGGCACAGATTTAATGTGATTGGCAAAGGACCAGAAGGGAGATGAGGGAAAAGTTTCTTGATGCAACGAGGGTTTAGGATTTGGAATGTGCTGCCTGACACTCTGGTGGAAACAGATTCAATAGTAATCATTAAAAAGAAATGGAATAAATATATGAAGGGGAATAAATTGAAGGGATATGGGGAAAAAGCATGGCGGTAAGGGGTGGGGGGGGAGGGTGGGGAGGGAGTGGGACTAATGGAATTGCTCTTTGGAAGATCTAGTGTAGACATGATTGGCCAATGGCCTCCTGTGCTGTACTGTTCAATGAGTCTATGATTAATCTCTAGCAGTGGTCCGACTTTCTGTTTTCTTCTAGGGGCCTGCTTGAGATTGGTTTTCCACCATGCCAAGGCTGAGCCACAGTGATTACGTTCTCCAGCAGTTGAATAACCAGAGGGAGTGGGGCTTCCTGTGTGACTGCTGCATCATCATCAATGACATTTACTTCCGGGCCCACAGGGCGGTGCTGACAGCCTGCAGCTCTTATTTCCGCATGATGTTCATCAGCCAGCAGCAGTTGACGGGGAACCTCAGCCTGAGCAATGTCAATATCAGTGCTGAGTGCTTTGACCTCATCCTGCAGATCATGTACCTGGGGAGGGTGGTGTGTGTCCCCTCTGACTTTGAGGAGCTGCGTTCTGCCATGACCTTCCTACAGCTCTACTACGTGCCCAAGAGCTTGGACGAGCTGCAGGAGAGCGATGTCAAGCCTGCAGAGTCCACACCATTGGCTTTCACCCATGTCAAAGGCTCCATGATGTTCGGGGTCCGTATGTACGATGACCCACTGGAGGTGAGCAAGACGACCCAGAGGGAGGTGAGTCCCGAGGTCAACGGGGTCCGTGCTGCCCCTCCACCCCCCCTGCCCCCTCTCCCGCTGCTGCCGTCGAGCATGGAGCGCCTGCCCAGGAAGCAGGCTGCCAGCCCTCCCCGCAAGCAGAGCCGAGCTGGGCTGAAGGGGCGTCTTCACCACCGCTTCGGCAAGCGCTACACCTGTGATTGCTGCGGCTTCGTGTTCAGCTGCGAGAAGCTGCTCAACGAACACACGCTGACATGCAACAGCAGGCGTGCACCGCCCAGACCGGATGGGGCAGGGGAGGAGAACGGGTCTGACAAGACTGAGATGACTTGTGAGGAGGGCCCTGGTGGGCGGGCGGACTCATCGGAGATTCCAACTGAGGAGAGCTCGGAAAACGACACTGACTCCAAGGGGGACCTCCGGGACTCTGCAACCAACACTCACCTGGTGAAAACCGAGCCTGAAGACACAGCAGCTGTTGACCTCCGAGACTTAACCGTGGTCCAGGTGGTCGATGATGGCGAACTGCCCTCAGATGAGGAAAAGGAAGAACGCATGGCCTTTGAGGAAGCTGGCAAACTCTACAGCAGCATGCCCACCCAGAGGAGGGCGCCTATGGGCAGCAGCCACCAGCGGATGGAGCAGGTCAAGGGTCACTCCGGCTGGACGATGGACGAGAAGGAGGAGGAGGAAGAGGAAGAGGAGGATGAGGAAGAGGAGGAGGATGGACTGGAAGGTGCCTTGAAGTTGGAGCCGCGGGAGGAGAGCGGCAGTCTCCTGGGGCCGGCTTGCGAGCTGTGTGGTGTGGCACTGCCCGAAAGTGAACGTTCCGCTCACTATGTGGCACATCACATGGAGAGCGTGTGTGCTTGTGGCAAGTGTGGCCGGATCCTGGTGAAGGGGGGTCGGCTCCAGGAGCACGCTGAGCACTGCCTGGGTACACATGACACGATCTACGCCTGGCAAGCTGGAGATGAACTGGTCCCCTCCTTGGCCACGGCCCCTACCGAGGTCCCCTCACCTGAGGGCCCAGGGCATGAGGTGGGCAGGTTTGTGTGCCAGGTGTGCGGGGGCAGCTTCAAGCAGCAGTGCCAGCTCCAGGAGCACATGTACCGGCACGCAGGCTGCAACTTCCAGTGCCCGCAGTGCGCCCGAGCCTTCGACCAGGAGAAGCTGTGGGTCGAGCACATCTCCCGCTGCATGTTTGGTCAGCCTGCCCGCGAGGCCACGTCTGAGCGCAGTGACCGGCGGAAACACGTCTGCAACCTCTGCGGCAAGGCCTTCTACCAACGCTGCCATCTGCGGGAACACTTCACCACCCACACCAAGGAGAAGGAGTTTGCCTGCCAGATCTGCGGCAAGGAATTCCTGAGGGAGCGTCTGCTGCGCCTCCACCTCGACATGCACCGAGGCGACGCGCGCTATGTCTGCCCCAGGTGTGGCCAGGGCAGCTACCGCAAACACGACCATCTCCGCCACATGGTGTCACACCTGGTGGGCAGGGAGGTCATCTGCGAGGTCTGCTTCCAGGTGTTTGGGGACGGCGAGTCACTGGAACGTCACACTGACGTCCACCTTCATGCCTGCACCCTGTGCGGTGACAAGTTCAAGCTGAAGAAGGACCTGACCATGCATCATCTGACCAGCCACACCAAGAAAGTGTGAGTGACCACCCCTCCCCCTTCCCACCACAAACAACATCTGCCTCCTGGTGATGCTACTGGACCATGTTTCACTGGACCTGCCAAGAAATGGAATCTCTTTCGTGGTGAGAAAGTTCCACCCCCCCCCCCCACCCTTTCCTTCCTCTGTGGGTGCTGACGCTCGGTGTACACAGGCAGCTCACGCCCCTGGCTCTTCACGTGTGAAAAGAAACGGTGCCTGTCAGTAAAAATGTTTGATCTGGGGGCTGTCGCACAGCAATGTCTGGCATTGACCCTTCCCTTTCAAAACAGGCACCCAGTGGCAGTTACTCCCCTTCCTCACCCTGTGACACGGGCACCAATCATAGCAACAGCAACTCGTGGCCCAGGTGAGACCAGTTTTCACAGGACCTTGGATATTATGGGATGGCTTGGCTCAGTACCACACCAGGCAGTACATTCAACCACTGACTCTTGGGGAAACAACTGACACTGGTGATTGTAATTCCATACAATAATACTCAGACTTAGTAGTCAAGCAAGTATATCTCATTGGTTATTAGGTGACATATGAATACAGGGATCTTGATGGTGCTTTCTCCAATGCCTTGGGAATTTATATTTTGCACGTGGCTGTCGAAACGCAACTGTTTTTTAATATACACCTTTTATTTCTCTGAATGATGGTTTCATGTCTAATTTCCTTTCTCTGTCAGTGAGAGGCCCTGGTACATTGTCGAACAAACTGTCAGTGCAAGGTTCCTGTCGTTCAAGAGCACTGAGTGACAATTGACAGAGATACATCTGTGTCTAGCGATCCACTCAGTGTGTCGCACATCAACTCGAGAAGCCAGGATCTTTCTCCTTGGAGCAGAGATAGTTAAGGGAAGACTTGATAGAAGTGTTCAAAATGACTAATGGGTTTTGACAGAAAGTAAAAAGAAGCTGTTACCAGCGGCAGGAGGGTCAGTAACCAGAGGACACAGATTTAAGATAATTAGCATAAGAACCAAAGGGGCAAACGAGGAGACATTGTTTTAAGCAGTGAATTATGATCTGAAAGGGTGGATTCAATAGCAACTTTCAAAGAGGAACTGGATAAATAATTGAAAAGGAAAATTTTACAGGGTGGTGGGAAAAGAGCAGGAAGAATGGAATTAATTGGCTCTTTGGAAAAAAATGAGTGAATGGCCTCCTGCCAAATCATTCTATGAATTAGTAATGGATGAAAACTACCAGTGTCGCCCATGACGACCATGATTCTGAGAATGATTTACAAAGGGAAAATAGATGAATTTTTGCAGCTTGCAGCCAGGCAGGACTGTGCATGGAGACCTTGCAGTGCTGATGGAAACGAGCCCCTCTGTTGTTTCTGATTGCCCCATGTGGAATAAGGACTCCCTCCTCACAGGGATGCTGCTAGCTGACCCTGACCCTAATCCTGAGAGCTGGCTCTAGAGAGCTGAGGTTTACAGACCCTGCAAGGTGTGGGGGGGGGGGGGTGGTGGGGGTGTTATTGGATTTTACCAGGGTTGCACTGATGGTCATCCTACAGTTTGCTCAGCTGGGTTCACTCATCCCTCCTCCTGCCCTCCCTCTTCCGGTCTGAACTGGGCTGGGCCAGAGGAATAATCTGGTTCTAATCATGTTATCTTGGAACTTCCCTATCCCAGAGCAATGTGGGGATTCCATTATTACATAACTGACATGAGGAGCCTCGGGTGCAGAGCAAGAGACCAAATCCATGCAAGGCACTGTTACAAGTACAGCCACTTTACACCCAGGCTCTTTGCTCAGGGTCGCTCTCTTGCTTGCTCTTCCCCCGCACCCCCCCCCGTCCCTGCCTCTCTCACTCTCCCTCCTCCCTCTCTCTTGCCCGCCCATCTATCTGTCTGTCTGCCTCTCTCTCCTGCCTGTCTGTCGCACCCGTCTCCAGTGCAGTGTGCCACCCCATCCTGCTTGGTTGCTGATGACGGGTGATCTGCTCAATTGACAACATTCCTGTTTTAGGGAGAGGGAAAGTTTGCTTGCAAGTTGTAAACTGCTGGTTTTACTGGGCCTTATTAATGCCTTGGGGAAGCAATACAAAAAGTCAATTGTATATCAGTGTACTGTTTTTTAGAGCCTGTAGACAGACTGATTAAATCTTCAATTTTTTTATTCATTTTTAATAAAATGTATGTATGTATGTATGCAGCAACACTAACCAATACTGGGAGTCCTATTTATTATTTTCCAATGTACTTTTCTTGCCTGCTCATGCTGTCAGTTCACTCCTCCACCCCCTCCCCCAAGAAGCGAATACAGTTCTACGGGCAACAGTAATTCACCCACATAACAGGTAGTTGGCAGGCTATTCGACCATGGGACCATCATTGCCTGCAGCCCAGCAACAAATATTCCCGCACTGCAGTAGGCGTTACTGGATGGGGATCTCAACAGGACTCTTTGTGACCTTGGCATCCTATTTGACCCTGAGCTAAGCTTCTGACCCCATAACCTCTGTCACAAAGGCTGCCTACTTCCATCTCTAATATTACTGACCTTGGTCTCTCTGATCTTCAACCCTCATCTATGCCTTGTCACCTTCAGACTATTTGAACCATCTCACCCCACCCCCACAGTCTATAAACTTCAGCTCATTCAAAATTCTGCTACAAACCATATTCTTCAACTGGTCTTCCCCCTGCTGCTTCCAAGCTCATCTCCAAAGGTGTGAGGAGCAATGTTCTCTGGAAGCTATGCGCATGTACAGACGCTGAAACCGGGAAGGCAGCGGCTTCCCACTTGCAAGTTCTCCCCTTTAAGGTAGCGGCATGCTAAAGAATTTAAAGGTACCGCTTAGAAATGAACAGGTCGCATATAACGAAAAATTTAGAGAGGGTGTTGATGAGCTCGTGGACTTTGTCACTAAGAGTGAGACCATTCTATTAGCTGTTTCTGCCACTTCCCTCCCTTCCCTAGCCCACCGAGCCAAACTTCCTCTAATGCGCACCCGACCTAACTCTGAACTCACATCATTCTCTAGGTTCTCTCCTGACTCCCTTCACGAACTCTCCAAGCTCATCTTGTCTATGAGACCCACCTCCTGCTCCCTCGACCCTATACCCACTAAACTTCTGATCACTCAACATCCCCTCCTGGTCCCCACATTACCTGATATTGAAAACTTCTCTCACTTCAGGTGTTACCTCTCCTTCAAATCTGCCATCATCACCACTCTCCTCAAAAAAAAACCCTTGACCCCACTGCCCTTACAAACTACCATCCCCAACCTCCCTTTCCTCTCCAATGTACTTGAACGTGTTGTCACCTCCCAAATGCATTCTCAGCTTTCCTGGAACACCATTTTTGAATTTCTCCAATCAGGTTTCTGCCCCTGCCACAGGACAAAAACCGCTCTTGTCAAAGTCAGAAATGACATCCGAGAATAGAATCATAGAAAGCTTACAGCACAGAAAGAGACCACTTGGCCCATTGTATCTGTGATGACCAAAAAACGAGCCACCCAGTCTAATCCCATCTTCCAGCCTTTGGTCTGAAGTCCTGCAGATTACGGCACTTGAGGTGCACGTCCAGACTCCTTTTGCATGAGTTGAGGGTTTCTGCCTCTACTACCCTTTCAGGCAATGAGTTCCAGACCATTACCAGCCTCTGGGTGAAAAGATTTTTCCTCATCTCTCCTCTAATCTTTCTACCAATCACTTTAAATCTATGCCCCCCCCCCCCCCCCCGTCACTGACCTCTGCTAAGGTGAATAGACCTTTCACCTCCACTCTATCCAGGCCCCTCAAAATTTTGTACATTTCAATCAGATCTCCCCTCAGCCTTCTCTGTTCCAAGGAGAACAACCCCAGTCTATCCAATCTTTCCTCATAGCTGCATTTTTCCAGTCCTGGCAACATCTTCATAAATCTCCTCTGTACCCTTTTGAGTGCAATTACATGACCAGAACTGCACACACTACTCAAGTTGTGGCTTAACTAATGATTTATACAGTTCCAGCATAACCTCCCTGCTCATATATTCTATACCTCGGCTAATAAAGTAACGGATTCTATATGCCTTCCTACACAACTGTGACAAAGGTTAACTTTCCCTCCTCATCCTTCTTGACCTGTCTGCAGCCTTTGACACGGATGACCAGACCATCTGCCGCCAGTCCCCTCCCTCCTCCAGCTGGGTGGGACTGCTGTCACCTGGTTCCATTCTTATCTATCTAACCGTAGCCAGAGCATCACTTGCAATGGCATCTCTTCCTGCTGCAGCTCTGTTACCTCTGGTGTCCCCCAAGGATCTTGGCCTCCTCCTATTTCTCATCTACAGCTGCCCCTTGATGACATCTTCTGAAAACACAATGTCAGTTTGTCCATGTATGCTGATGAGACCCAGCCCTGCCCTACTACCTTTCTCGACTCCTCCATTGTCTCTGAATTTTTTTAGAATTAGAATTAGAATATTACAGCGCAGTACAGGCCCTTCGGCCCTCGATGTTGCGCCGATCATCTGACCTACACTATTCCATTTACATCCATATGTCTATCCAATGACCACTTAAATGCCCTTAATTGTTACACTGTTTGCCCACCATCCAGTATTAAATGAACAGAAATTTCCTCCAGCTAAATATTGGGAAGACTGAAGCCATTGTTTTCAGTCCCCGACCTCAATTCTGTTCCCTAGCCACAGACTCGATCTCTCTGTGGTCATTGTATGAAACTAAATTAGACTGTTGTTAACTTTTTATTTGTCTGTGGGATGTGGGGCGTTGCTGGCGTTGCTGGCTATGCCAGCATTTATTGCCCATACCTCATTGCCCTTGAGGAGGTGGTGGTGTGCTGCCTTTTTGAACCACTGCAGCCCATGTGGTATAGGTACATCAACAGTGCTGTTAGGAAGGGAGTTCTAGGATTTTGACCCAGCGACCGTGAAGGAACAGCAATATAATTCCAAGTCAGGATGGTGTGTGGCTTGGAGGGGAACTTGTGGTGTTCCCATGCATCTGCTATCTTTGTCCTTCTAGGAGGTAGAGGTCACGGGTTTGGAAGGTGCTGTCGAAGGAGCCTTGGTGAGTTGCTACAGTGCATCTTGTTTATGGTACACACTGCTGCCACTGTGCGTCAGTGGTGGAGGGAGTGAATGTTGAAGGTGGCGGATGGGGTGCCAATCAAGCGGGCTGCTTTGCCCTGGATGGTGTCGAGCTTCTTGAGTGTTATTGGAGCTGCACCCATCCAGGCAAGTGGAGAATATTCCATCACAGTCCTGACTTGTACCTTGTAGATGGTGGGCAGGCATTGGGGAGACAGGAGGTAAGTTACTCGCTGCAGAATTCCCAGCCTCTGAACTGCTCTTGTAGCCACAGCATTTATGTTGCTGCTCCAGTTCAGTTTCTGGTCAATGGTAGCCCCTAGGATGTTGATAGTGGGGGATTCAGCGATGGTAATGCCACTGAATGTCAAGAGGAGATGGTTAGATTCTCCTTTATTTGAGATGGTCATTGCCTGGCACTTGTGTGGTGCGAATGTTACTTGCCACTTATCAGCCCAAGCCTGGATGTTGTCCAGGTCTTGCTGCATCTGGACACGGGCTGCTTCAGTATCTGAGGAGTCATGAATGGTGCTGAACATTGTGCAATCATCATGAACATCCCCACTTCTGACCTTATGATGGAGGGAAGGTCATTGATGAAGCAGCTGAAGATGGTTGGGCCTAGGACACTACCCTGAGGAACTCCTGCAGCGATGTCCTTGGACTGAGATGATTAACCTCCAACAACCACAACCATCTTCTTTTGTGCTCGGTATGATTCCAACCAGCAGAGAGTTTTCCCCCCAATTCCTACTGACTTCAGTTTTGCTAGGGCTCCTTGATGTTGTACTTGGTCAAATGCTGCCTTGACGTCAAGGGCAGTCACTCTCACCTCACCAGCTCTTTTAACTATGTTTGAACCAAGGCTGTAATGAGGTCAGGAGCTGAGTGGCCCTGGCGGAACCCAAACTGAGCGTCACTGAGCAGGTTATTGCTAAGCAAGTGCTGCTTGATAGCACTGTCAACAACCCCTTCCATCACTTTGCTGATTGAGAGTAGACTGATAGGGTAGTAATTGGCCGGGTCGGATTTGTTCTGCTTTTTGGGCAATTTTCCACATTGCTGGGTAGATACAAGTGTTGTAGCTGTACTGGAACAGCTTGGCTAGGAGTGCGGCAAGTTCTTCAGTACTATTGCCAGAATATTGTCAGGGCCCACAGCCTTTGCAGTATCCCGTGCCTTCAGTCGTTTCTTGATATCCCATGGAGTAAATTGAATTTGCTGAAGTCTGGCATCTGAGATGCTGGGGACTTTAGGAGGAGGCCGAGATCGATCATCCATTCAGCACTTCTGGCTGAAGATTTTTGTTGCAAATGCTTTAGCCATGTCTTTTGCACTGATGTGCTGGGCTCCTCTATCATTGAGGATGGGGATATTTGTGGAGCCACCTCCTCCAGTCAGTTGTTTATTTGTCCACCACCATTCATGACTGGATGTGGCAGGACTGCAGAGCTTAGATCTGATCCGTTGTTTGTCCATTGCATGCTGTTTCCGCTGTTTGGCATGCAAGTAGTCCTGGGTTGTAGCTTCACCGGGCTGACACCTCATTTTAGGTATGTCTGGTGCTGCTTCTGGCATGCTCTCCTGCACTCTTCATTGAACCAGGGTTGGTCTCCCAGCTTGATGGTAATGGTAGAGTGGGGGATATAAGAACAGAGGAGCAGGAGTAGGCCATTCAACCCATCGAGCCTGCTCTACTATTCAATATGATCATAGCTAATCATCCACTTCAATGCCTTTTCCCAAACTATCTTCATATTCCTTTATGTTATTGGCATTTAGAAATTTGTCAATCTCTGCTTTAAACATACTCAATGACTGAGCTTCCACAGCCCTCTGGGGTAGAGAATTCCAAAGATTCACAGTCCTCTGAGTAAAGAAATTTCTCCTCATCTCTGCCCGAAGTGGTTTCCCCCTTATTTTGAAATTGTGTCCCCTGGTTCTACACTCCCCAACCAGGGGAAACATCTTAGCTGCATCTACCCTGTCTATCCCTTTAAGTATTTTGCAGCTTTCAATGAGATCACCTCTCATTCTTCGAAACTCTAGAGAATACAGGCCCAATTTCCCCAATCTCTCTTCATAGATCAGTCCCGAATCCAGGAAACAAGTCTGATGAATCTTTGTTGCACTCTATGGCAATAATATCCTCCCTGAGGTAAGGGGAGAAAAACTGCACACAGTACTCAGGGTGCAGTCTAACCAAGGTTCTATACAATTGAAGTGAGACTTCACTACTCTTGTACTCAAATCCTCTTGCGATAAAGGCCAACATTAGCCGCCTTAATAGGCTGGCCCATGAGGTAACAGATTGTGGTTGAATACAATTTTGCTGCTGCTGATGACCCACAGTGCCTCATGGGTGCCCAGTTTTGAGTTGCTAGATCTGTTCTGAATCTATCCCATTTAGCACGGTGGTAGCACCACACAACACGATATTGGGTATCCTCAATGTGAAGACGAGACTTTGTCTCCACAAGGACTGTGCAGTGGTCACTCTTACCAATTCTGTCATGGACAATACATCTGCGATACATAGATTAAGGACGAGGTCAAGTAGGTTTTTCTCTCACCACCTGGCACAGACCCAGTCTAGCAGCTATGTCCTGTAGGACTACAGAGCCACTCTTGGTGATGGACGTTGAAGTCCCCCACCCTGAGTATATTCTGTACCCTTGCTGCCCTCAGTGATTCTTCCAATTGGTGTTCAACATGGAGAAGCATTGATTCATCAGCCGAGGGCAGTATGTGTTAATCAGCAGGAAGTTTCCTTGCCCATGTTTGACTTCATGGGATCCGGAGTCAATGTTGAGGACTCCCAGGGCAACTCCCTCCCAACTGTATACCACTGTGCTGCCACCTCCGGACATACCCAGGGATGGTGATGGTGGTGTCTGGGACATTGCAAGGTATGATACAATGACTATGTCAGGCTGTTGCTTAACTAGTCTGTGGGACAGCTCTCTCACTTTTAGCAGAAGCTCCCAGATGTTAGTAAGGAGGATTTTGCAGGGTCGACAGGGCTAGGTTTGCCCCTTTCATTTCCGGTGCCTAGGTTGATGTTGGGTGGTCCGTCCAGTTTCATTCCTTAGACTTTGTTGTGGTTTGACACAACTCAGTGGCTTGCTCGGCCATTTCAGAGGGCATTGCTGTGGGTCTGGAGTCACATGTAGGCCAGACCAGGTAAGGACAGCAGATTTCCTTCCCTAAAGGACATTAGTGATACAGATGGGTTTTTACAACAATCGACAAAATGGTTTCATGGCCATCATTAGATTAGCTTTTAATTCCAGATTTGTTAATTGAATTCAAATTCCACTATCTGCCATGCTGGGATTCGCACCCATGTCCTCAGAGCATTAGCCTGGGGATCTGGATTACTAGTCTAGTGACAATACCGCTGCCACCACCTCCCCACTTATTTGACCCTAAGAGGAACTTCTGACCATATATCTGCTCACTCACCAAGACCACCGACTTCCCACTCTGTTACATTGCTTAAATCGCCCCTTTCTTAGCTTGTCTGCTGCTGAAACCCTCATCTATGCCTTTGTTACCTTTAGGTTTGACTATTCCAATGCTCCCCTAACTGACCTCCCATCTTCCACATAAACTTGAGCTCATTCAAAACTCCACTGCCCATATCCTACCTCGCACCAAGCACTGTTCAACTATCACGCCTTTTCTTGCTATGTTACACTGGTTCCTGGTTTGGCAATGCATCGATTTCCCTTCATGGCCTTGTCTCTCCTTATCTCAGTATCTTCCTCCAGCCCTCTGAGATCTCTGCATTCCTCCAATTCTGGCATTCTGCTCATCTGATTTTTATCACTTTGCCTGTGGTGGCCATGTCTTCAGCTCTGGAATTCCCTCCCTGAACCCCTCCTTTAAGACACTCAATAAAACCTACCTCTTTGACCAAGCTTTTGGTCACCTGATCTAATATCTCCTTAAGTGGCTCAATGTTTGATAATATTCTTGTGAATTGACTTGGGACATTTTGCCAAAAAAGGTGCTATATAAATCTAAGTTGCTTTTTTTTTAACTTATCTAACCCTTTTTTTTTCTGAAGGAAGCTTTTATACCCCAGGCCCCTTTTATACATTCTCTGCATCGATGATGCACTCCAGCCCCTGTGGTGCCCACTGGCCATGGAAGGCTTCAAGCGAACCAGTGGACACCGCATGCTCCTTCTCCAGGGACACCTGGGTGCGAACGTAACCTTGAAAGAGGGGCAATCAGGGTGGACGGACCCCCTGACGGCCCGCAGTCTGGTCCTGTGAATTGCCACCTTGGCCCTTACCCCGCCGCACCGGGGCTGAAGTGCAACCAAAACTTGAGCAGCCCCTTTAAATACGCAAGGAGGGGCTGCAACTTCGCACACTCCATATATACGTGGAACAGAGACTCGTCCAGGCCGCAGAAATTGCAGGTGGCCTTGGACTCCGTGAACCTACTTAAGAGTCCATTGCACAGGACTGTCCTTTTTTTTAAAAAACAGATAAATAAACCAAAAAAAAACCTCAAGGTAAAATGCCATTCTCGGAGTTGACGATGCACTCAAGTCCCTGCGGTGCCCACCGGTCGCGGAAGGCAGTCTTCTTACCGGCGAACACCGCACGCTCCATCTCCAGGGACACCCAGGTGCGAACATAACTGCGGAAGAAGGGCTGGCAATCAGGGAGGACGGACCCCCCCGACGGCCCTCAGCCTGGACCTGTGAATTGCTACCTTCGCCAGGCCCAGGAGCAGACCGACGAGGAGATCCTCCTCCCGGCCCACGCCTCTCCTCACCGGGTGCCCAAAGATCAGGAGCGTGGGACTGAAGTGCAGCAAAAACTTGAGGAGCAGCCCCTTCAAATACTCAAAGAGGGGCTGCAACTTCACACACTCCATATATATGTCAAACACGGACACGTCCAGGCCGCAGAAATTACAGGCGCCCTGGGAGTCCATGAACCTACTTAAAAGTCTATTGCACGGGACTGCCCTGTGCAACAACCTCCACCCCAGGTCCCCGATGTAAAGGGGGAGGACTCCTGCGTAGAAAGACGTCCATTGGGGTTTCCGCTCACTGCCGGATGGCAACGTGGACCACCAGGGCATGTCCGGCCGGATGACAAGGGCGAGGAAGTGGAGAGTGTGCAGGAGCAGCCCGTACAGGAAACCCCTCCGCACCAATTGGAATAGCACGGAGGGCATTTCTGAGAGGCAGCTCGGGTTGTGCGGGACCGGCTCCCGAGGAGGGTTTCAGGGCCTGGGTCCAATGAGCAGTTCCGGCCGAGCGGGGGTCAGCTCTCCCGAGCCCCCTCGCCACTCGCAGTGAGGAGCGTCCCGGGGCTTCGGCTACTCCTCCGCCCACCGGTCCGTCCCCGTAGTCGACCGCCCGGACAGCCGAGGTGCTCTCCTCCGCCGGCGGGGGAGCACCCTGACTGAAGGCGACCATGTTCCAGACTCTGAAGAGATCCTGGTAAAAGACAGGCAACTCCCTCAGAAAGGCTAACGTTCGCCACTGGGAGCTGCGTATCATCTTGAAGGCAGCGCCCCGGCGCACACCATCTGGGAGGACGCTCGACGTACAGGTATCTCTGCAGGGTCCGAAGGCAGAGAGTCGCAGCCTGGGTGGGGACGCACATTTGCGACTGGCCGCCCTCCTCAATTAGGAGACCCAGGACTGCGGCAGAGACCCAGTGTTTCCTCTTCCCCCAGAAGAAATCAACGAGCTGTTTCTGGATTTTGGTGGCAAATGCAGGGGGCGGGGCCAAAGTGGCCAACTGGTACCACATTGAGGCTACCAGTTGGTTTATGACCAGCGCTCGGCCCCTGTAGGAAAGCACTCTGAGCAGTCCTGTCCAGCGACCCAGCTGAGTGGTGACTTTCACCTCCAACTCCTGCCAGTTTGTTGGCCAGGCTTCCTCAGCAGGGCTAAATCTTGCTCACATCCCACCATAGTCTCAAGGAGGGGAAGTTCCCCTGCTTCCTTCTCCAGTTGGCCTAGTATCAATGGACGAGTCCCGGAATCGCTCGTCGTCCAGCAGCCGGTTGTTAAAGTGCCAGCACACGAGCCCCGCCCTCTTGCGGAGCAGAGTGAACTCTGCCCACAACAGGTGGTGGTCCGAGCACGGCACCAGCCACATGGAGGCTGCCGAGACACAGGAGACGTACACCTGCAAAATGTACAGGCGGTCAATATGGGACCCTCCTCCTCCAAACCTCCATGTGAAGGTGTTGGAGTCGGGATGGAGATTCTGCCAGACGTCCACCAAGTCTAGGGAGCTGGTCAGTTCCCTCAACTTCTCCTCCGACGCTTGGCTGCGCTGGGGACTGGAACAATCCCTCACGTCAAGGGTACAGTTAAAATACACCCCGCCCACCCCCCGAGGATGATGCACTCGCTATCAATACAGCTCAAGAGAGCGGACACTTCTTTAAAGAAGCACACTTGCAACAAAGTGGAGCAGTACGCTACCCAGGCGAAAGGCGAGGTGGAGCAAGTGGTCCGGTGCAGGCTCCTTGACCCCCAAGATCTCCGGCTGAAAGGTCTGGGCCAACAAGATAGCCACCCCACTAGAAATAGGGGTGAGGTGACTCAAGTAGACCCCACCCTGCCATTCCAGGAACCAGGTGGCTTTGTCTCCCAGAACGGTGTGGGTTTCCTGCAGAAAGCTCACCGCATATCTACCTTCATGAGGATTGAGAGATTGTAAAATCTGCGGAGAGACCCCCCTCCTGCCCTTGATGTTGAGGCTGGCTATGGTTATCTTCATGTCAAAGGTACTTAGAAACCCATCACCAACATTGTGAGGAGAGAGCGTAAGTGCACCTGGCCTTCCACTCCCCCAGCAACCCATTGAGAAACCTGCTTTAAACCAGTGCACCTCAACCAGTTTCATGCACGTGCCCTTCCCCACCTTGAGGGCATCACGGACGGACTGAACGATCAGCACCAGACTCGACCACCGGCCGAGGACCAGCCGCACTTCTTGCGGAAACTCCTGCACGCTGCGAGGAAGACCCAGAGTTCTGCTGTGGGGATGAGAGGAGACTGGTGATGGATTCAAATTCGTCCTCTGTGCCCCACATCGAGTCCCCATCCTCCTCCGGGTCGTCACCGCCAGTGGCCGGCACACCCACCACACACTGTGGGGCGGACATCCCGGTCGCGTCAGCTGGTCCAGTCTCCGTCACGATCCCACCGCCAGGATCGATGGTGGAGGAGTCCTCTCTGAGTTCTTCTGTGGAACTGGAGCCTATGGGTGCCAGCGGTTCAGGACCCCCCTACCCCCCACCTCCCTCCATCTCCGTCCCCAGGCCAATGAGCGGCCCAGGGGAGATGGTAGATCCCGATTCCAGAAATCCAGCCCCACAGACGGAGCAGCATTTTCACCCATCACTGCGTCGCGTACATCCTGGTTGGGAGTAGATTTTGGCTGGGAGGGCCGACCCTTCGGAGCCTTGCCCTCCCCGCCACTCAGGGCACCCGACGCAGTGGCAGATGGGGAAGCTTTCCAGGAGCATCCCCAGGCTCCCCACCACAAGCAGGGCTCCACTTGCTCCCTCAGGAAGGGGCTACATGTACAGGCGTCTCCCCCCCCCCCCCTCCCCTCTATCCTGAGGGGTAGGGGGTAGGGATTCCTGCCCGGACTTTATAGCCTTTATGGTGGTGATTTGTGTTTATGGTTGGTTAATGTTATTGGTTATTGTTTATTTATGGTGGTGATTTGATAGAGGTGTTCAAAAATGTTGAGGGGTCTGAACAGAGAAACTGTTCTCATGGATGATTAGATTGAGAACCAGAGGACACTGATTTAATGTGATTGGCAAAAAAATGCAATGACAACATGAGGAAAAACTTGTTTTACACAGTGAGTGTTTAGGATCTGGAATGCACTGCCTGAAAGTGTGGTGGAAGCGGATTCAATTGTGGCTTTCAAAAGGGAATTGGATAATTATCTGAAGTGAAAAATATTTGCAGGGCTAAGGGAAAAAGGCAGGGCAGTGTGAGTAGGTGAGTTGTTCTTGCAGAGAGCTGGCACAGGCACAATAGGCTGAATTACCTCCTGTGTTGTAACCATTCTATGTTTCTATCAGGAATCCATGCTGCACTCTCTCCAAGGTCCATACGAATTAGAAGCCCCTCGAACCTGCTCCGGCATTGATATAATATAAAGACAGAAAGTAAGAGTTTCTATAGATGTTTTAAAAAGTTAACAAAGTGAGCATTGGTCCTATAGAAAGTGAGTCTGAAATTAATAATGGAAAATAAGGAGATGGCAGATGAATTGAACAGATATTTTGCATCGTCTTCACTATAGAGGACACAAGTAACATCCCAGAAATAGCTGAAAATCAGGAAATGCAAGGGAGAGAGTGAACTGATTTCTCCACATTTCCACCTACCCCCGATAACCTTCCACCCCCTTGCTTATCAAGAATCTATCTACCTCTGCCTTAAAAATATTCAAAGACTCTGCTTCCACCGCCTTTTGAGGAAAAGAATTCCAAAGTCTCACAACACTCAGAGAAAAAAATTCTCCTCATCTCTGTCTTAAATGGGCGACCCCTTATTTTTAAACAGTGACCCCTAGTTCTAGATTCTCCCACAAAGGAAAACATCCTTTCCACATCCACCCTGTCAAGAAACCTCAGAATCTTATATGTTTCAATCAAGTCGCCTCTTACTCTTCTAAATTCCAGCAGATACAAGCCTAGCCTGTGCAACCTTTCCTCATAAGACAACCCATCCATTCCAGGTATTAGTCTAGTAAACCTTCTCTGTACTGCTTCCAATGCATTTATAACCTTCCTTAAATAAGGAGAACAATACTGTACACAGTACTCCAGATGTGGTCTCACCTATGCCCTGTTTAACTGAAGCATAACCTCCCGACTTTTGTATTAAATTCCCCTTGCAATAAACGATAACATTATATTAGTTTTCCTAATTACTTGCTGTACCTGCATATTAACATTTTGCGATTCGTGCACCAGGACACCCAGATCCCTCTGCATCTCCGAGCTCTGCAATCTCTCACCATTTGGATAATATGCTTTTTTATTCTTCCTGCCAAAATGGGCCATTTCATATTTTCCCACATTATACTCTATTTGCCAGATCTTTGCCCACTCACTTAACCTATCTATGTTCCTTTGTAGCCTCCTTACATCCTCTTCACAACTTACTTTCCTACCTATCTTTGTGTCATCAGCAAATTTAGCAACCATACCTTTGGTCCCTTCATTCAAGTCATTTATATAAATTGTAAAAAGGTGAGTCCCCAGCACTGATCCCTGTGGCTCACCACTCATTACATCTTGCCAACCAGAAATTACCCATTTATGCCGACTCTCTGTTTCCTGTTAGCTAGCCAATCTTCTATCCATGCCAATATGTTACCCCCTACACCATGAGCTTTTATTTTTCACAATAACTTTTGATGTGGCACCTTATCAAGTGCCTTCTGGAAATCTAAGTACAGTACTTACACCAGATCCCCATTATCAACAGCACATGTTACTTCTTCAAAGAACTCCAATAAATTGTTTCAACATGATTTCCCTTTCACAAAACCCTGTTGACTCTGCCTGATTACCTTGAATTTTTCTAAGTGCCCTGCTATAACATCTTTAATAATAGCTTCTATCATTTTCTCATTTTCCCTTCGACAGATGTCAAGCTAACTAGCCTGCTTTCCTGCTTTCTGTCTCCTCTTTGAACAAAGGAGTTACATTCGTTATTTTCCAATCGAAATGGAACTTTCCCCTAATCTAGGGAATTTTGGAAAATTAAAACCAACACATCAACTATCTCACTAGCCACTTCTATTAATTCCCTAGGATGAAGTCCATCAGGACTCGGGGACTTGTCAGCCGGCAGCTCCAACGATTTGTTCAGTACCACTTCCCTGGATATTGTAATTTTCTTGAGTTCCTCTGTCCCTTGCATTTCCTGATTTACAGCTATTTCTGGGATGTTACTTGTGTCCTCTGTAGTTAATTTACTTTAATTACTTTCTTAATTAACTTAGAATAATTCCTAAATCTTGCCTAATCGCATCATAGTTTCCTTTCCCCCAGCTATAATTCTTGCCCTGCGGTATATACCTGTCCCTGTCCATCGCTAAGGTAAACCTAACCGAATTGTGATCACTTAGCCAGCATTTATTTCCCATCCCTAATTGCCCATTGCAGTGATGAGCTGTGATGGTTTATGTGGATGTCAGGTGAGGATAGGATCAGACTTGACTCTCGTTACTGTCGCTGGGTCAAAATTCTGGAACTCCCTGCCTAACAGCACTGTGGCTGCACCTACATCACTTGGACTATGATGGTTCAAGAAGGCGGCTCAAGAGGCAGCTGGGGATGGGCAATAAATGTCGGCCTTCCCCTGAATGAAAATTAAATGGTGACCATTCACAGTCTAGCCTCAGCTTAACCTTCCAAACGCCAGGGAATACAACCCTAGTTTGTTTCATCTCTCCTCGTAGCTTAACTCGCTAATTTTAGGGGAAGGAAATTGTGAATTGTGTGGAAAATACACAATTTCTGTCCTTTTTCCGACATGTTCTCATAGCACGTGGCACCTTTGCATGCAACAGCGCGCTCCTCTCTGTCCGCTGATCTGATTGGTTGATTCCGCCCCTGTGCGATGTCAATCAACGCCCGGCCCCTTTGAGGTTCTGCTTCTTAATTTGGTGCTAGCTCGTCATACTGACTATGCAGAATCTCCTTCCTTGTCCTGCCAATGTCGTTGGTACCTACATGGATCATGACAACTGGATCCTCCCCCTCCAACTGTAGGTTCCTCTCCAGCCCTGAGCAGATGTCCTGAACCCTGGCACCAGGCAGGCAACACAGCTGTCTGGACTCTCACTCTTTGCTGCAGAAAACGGTGTCAATCCCCCTCACTATATTGTCCCTTACAACCGCTACTTTCCATTTTGTTCCGCCCGCTTGAATGGCTTCCTGTACCACAGTGCCATGGCCAGTCTGCTCATCCACCCTGCAGACCTCGCTGTCATCCACGCAGGTTGCAAACACCTCAAACCTGTTTGACAACTGCAAAGGCTAAGGCCCCTCCACTGCTGTCTGCTCGGTTCCTTTACCTGCCTCACTCACGGTCACATCCTCCTGTCTCTCACTGATGACCAAATCAGATGACCCTATTCTAAGGGATGTGACTGTCTTGTACAAAGTGTCCAGGTATCTCTTCCCCTCCTGGATGTTGCCCAATGTATGCAGTTTGGCTTCCAGATCAATAATTCTGATCTGGAATTCCTCTAGCTGCTTACTCTTTCTGCAGATGTGGTTGTCGTGGATCGCGTTGGCGTCCAGGAGATCCCACATTCCACAGCTGCAACACCACACCTGTTCTGTCATTGTTACTTATGTTATTTAGTTAATTTACTTTAATTACTTTCTTAATTAACTTAGAATAATTCCTAAATCTTGCCTAATCGCATCATAGTTTCCTTTCCCCCAGCTATAATTCTTGCCCTGCGGTATATACCTGTCCCTGTCCATCGCTAAGGTAAACCTAACCGAATTGTGATCACTTAGCCAGCATTTATTTCCCATCCCTAATTGCCCATTGCGGTGATGAGCTGTGATGGTTTATGTGGATGTCAGGTGAGGATAGGATCAGACTTGACTCTCGTTACTGTCGCTGGGTCAAAATTCTGGAACTCCCTGCCTAACAGCACTGTGGCTGCACCTACATCACTTGGACTACGATGGTTCAAGAAGGCGGCTCAAGAGGCAGCTGGGGATGGGCAATAAATGTCGGCCTTCCCCTGAATGAAAATTAAATGGTGACCATTCACAGTCTAGCCTCAGCTTAACCTTCCAAACGCCAGGGAATACAACCCTAGTTTGTTTCATCTCTCCTCGTAGCTTAACTCGCTAATTTTAGGGGAAGGAAATTGTGAATTGTGTGGAAAATACACAATTTCTGTCCTTTTTCCGACATGTTCTCATAGCACATGGCACCTTTGTATGCAACAGCGCGCTCCTCTCTGTCCGCTGATCTGATTGGTTGATTCCGCCCCTGTGCGATGTCAATCAACGCCCGGCCCCGCCCTGGGCCCCCACGTGCTCAGGCAGCCGCGCGAGCTCTTGGCTTTCGCCACGTGCTGCTGGCGGTTGGCGAGCATGGCACCTGGTCCCACCCGCCTCAACGCCTTCCAATGAAACGCGCCCGTCCAGAGCGCGCTTTTTCTGATTGGTAGATATGGGACGCCTTAGGCGCAAGCGCCGTTGGCCCACGTGCCGGCCGGGACGGAAGGCGACGTTTGGATTGGAGCGCCCGTGAGCATCGCGCCCGTTCTCGTGCCGAGGCTGGACAGATACCGGTGTTCCGATTGGTTGGTGTTCAAAGGCGTCATTGACCCACGTGTCCAGCTGGGCAAACGCGGCGTTCTGATTGGCCAAGGGGGTGTGACTCGGGAAAACAAAATGGCGGCAGGCTGGGTATAAAAGGCTCGAGCGGGGAAACGGTCAGCTGCCTGGTGTCCGAGCGCCTCAGCCTCTTCATCCTCTCAATTTGGCCGTTACCCCTGCGCCATGTCGGCTCACTCGCCGGCGGTAGGCATTGACTTGGGCACCACCTACTCCTGCGTCGCCGTCTTCCAGCACGGCAAGGTGGAGATCATCGCCAACGACCAGGGGAACCGCACCACCCCCAGCTATGTGGCCTTCACCGACACCGAGCGCCTGATCGGCGACCCGGCGAAGAACCAGGTGGCCATGAACCCCACCAACACCGTCTTCGACGCCAAGAGGCTAATCGGCCGCACGTTCGACGACCCGACGGTGCAATCCGACATAAAGCACTGGCCTTTCACCGGTGAGGGGGAGGAGAGAGGGATGGTGAGGGGGCGATGGAGGGGAGGAAATTGCAGGAGGGGTCAGCTGCTTCTCAGGCATGAACTGGCTGCCTGGGCTTCAGCTGCTACAGCCAGCAACAACTGCCTGCATTTATATAGTGCCTTCAATGTAGCAGTTGGTCCAAAGGTGCTTAAGAGGAGTGTTATCCAACAAAATTTGACACGGAGCCACATAAGGAGATATTAGGACAGGTAACCAAGAGCTTGGTTGTGGAGGTTGATTTTAAGGAGCGTCTTGAAGGAGGAAAGGGGAGGGAATTCCAGAGCTCCAAGCTGAAGGCAGCTGAAGGCATAGCCGCCAGTGGTGGAGTGATTAAAATCAGGGATGGACAAGAGGCCAGAATTAGTCGAGTGCAGAGATCTTGGTGGGTTATGGAGAAGATTAGAGATAGGGAGGGGCGAAGCCATGGAGGGATTTGCAAGCAAGAATGTAGAGTCATAGTGTTATACAGCACAGAAACTGGCTCTTCGGCCCATCGTGTCTGTGCTGGCCTTCAAGCAACTAACTATTCTAATCCCATGTTCCAGCACTTGGCCCGTAGCCTTGTATGCTATGGTGTTTCAAGTGCTCATCTAAATACTTCTTAAATGTTGTGAGGGTTCCTGCCTCTACCACCACTTCAGGCAGTGTGTTCCAGATTCCAACCACCCTCTGGGTGAAAATTTTTTCCTCAAATCCCCTCTAAACCTCCTGCCCCTTACCTTAATTCTATGCCCCCTGGTTATTGACCCCTCTGCTGAGGGAAAAAGTTTCTTCCTATCTAACCTGTCAATGCCCCTCATAATTTTGTATACCTCAATCAGGTTCCTGCCCCACCCCACAGCCTTCTCTAAGGAAAACAACCCTAGCCTTTTCAGTGTCTCTTCATAGCTGAAATGCTCCAGCCCAGGCAACATCCTGGTGAATCTCCTCTGAACCCTCTCCAGTGCAGTCACATCTTTCCTATAGTGTGGTGCCCAGAACTGTACACAGTCCTCCAGCTGCGGCCTAACTAGTGTTTCATACAGCTCCATCATAACCTCCCTGCTCTTATATTCTATGCCTCAGCTAATAAAGGCAAGTATCCCATATGCCTTCTGAACCACCTTATCTACCTGTGCTGCTGCCTTCAGTGATCTATGGACGAGCACACCAAGGTCCCTCTGACCCTCTGTACTTCCCAGTGTCCTACCATCCATTGTATATTCCCTTGCCTTATTAATCCTCCAAAAATGCATCACCTCACTTCTCAGGATTAAATTGCATTTGCCACTACTCCGCCCATCTTACCAGCTCATCTATATCGTCCTGTAATCTAAGGCTTTTCTCCTCATTATTTACGACACCACCAATTTTCATGTCATCTACGAACTTCCTGATCATACCTCCCAGATTCACGTCTAAGTCAGTAATGTACACCACAAACAGCAAGGGTCCCAGCAGCGATCCCTGCGGTACACCACTGGTCACAGGCTTCCACTCTCAAAAACAACCCTCGACCATCACCCGCTGCCTCCTTTTTTTTTATTCATTCATGGGATGTGGGCGACGCTGGCCAGGCCAGCATTTATTGCCCATCCCTAATTGCCCTTGAGAAGGTGGTGGTGAGCTGCTTTCTTGAACCGCTGCAGTCCATTGGGGTAGGTAAACCCACAGTGCTGTTAGGAATGGAATTCCAGGATTTTGACCCAGCGACAGTGAAGGAACGGCGATATAGTTCCAAGTCAGGATGGTGTGTGACTTGGAGGGGAACTTGCAGGTGGTGGTGTTCCCATGCATTTGCTACCCTTGTCCTTCTAGTTGGTAGAGGTCGCGGGTTTGGAACGTGCTGTCTAAGGAGCCTTGGTGCGTTGCTGCAGTGCATCTTGTAGATGGTACACACTGCTGCCACTGTGCGTCAGTGGTAGAGGGAGTGAATGTTTTTAGATGGGGTGCCAATCAAGTGGGCTGCTTTGTCCTGGATGGTGTCAAGCTTCTTGAGTGTTGGAGCTGCACCCATCCAGGCAAGTGGAGAGTATTTCATCACACTCCTGACTTATGCCTGTAGATGGTGGACAGGCATTGGGGAGTCAGGAGGTGAGTTACTCGCCGCAGGATTCCTAGCCTCTGACCTGCTCTTGTATCCACGTTATTTATATGGCTGCTCTAGTTCAGTTTCTGGTCAATGGTAGCCGCTAGGATGTTGATAGTGGGGGATTCAGTGATGGTAATGCCATTGAATGTCAATGGGAGATGGTTAGATTCTCTCTTGTTGGAGATGGCCATGGCCTGGCACTTGTGTGGCGTGAATGTTACTTGCCACTTATCAGCCCAAGCCTGGATATTGTCCAAGTCTTGCTACATTTCTACACGGACTGCTTCAGTATCTGAGGAGTCATGAATGGTGCTGAACATTGTGCAATCATCAGCAAACATCCCCACTTCTGACCTTATGATTGAAGGAAGGTCATTGATGAAGCAGCTGAAGATGGTTGGGCCCAGGACACTACCCTGAGGAACTCCTGCAGTGATGTCCTGGAGCTCAGATGATTGACCTCAAACAACCACAACCATCTTCCTTTGCGCTAGGTATGACTCCAGCCAGCGGAGGGTTTTGCCCCTGATTCCCATTGACCTCAGTTTTGCTAGGGCTCCTTGATGCCATACTCGGTCAAATGCTGCCTTGATGTCAAGGGCAGTCACTTGCATCTCACCTGTTGAGTTCAGCCCTTTTCTCCATGTTTGAACCAAGGCTGTAATGAGGTCAGGAGCTGAGTGGCTCTGGTGGAACCCAAATTGAGTGTCACTGAGCAGGTTATTGCTAAGCAAGTGCCACTTGATGGCACTGTTGATGACACCTTCCATCACTGTACTGATGATTGAGAGTAGGCTGATGGGGCGGTAATTGGCCTTGTCCTGCTTTTTGTGTACAGGACATACCTGTGCAATTTTCCACATTGCAGGGTAGATTGCAGTGTTGTAGCTGTACTGGAACAACTTGACTCGGGGCGTGGCAAGTTCTGGAGCACAGGTCTTCAGTACTATTGCCGGAATATTGTCAGGGCCCATAGCCTTTGTAGAATCCAGTGCCTTCATTCGTTTCTTGATATCATGTGGAGTGAATCGAATTGGCTGAAGTCTGGCATCTCTGATGCTGGGGACTTCAGGAGGAGGCCGAGATGGATCACCAACTCGGCACTTCTGGCTAAAGATTGTTGAAAATGCTTCAGCCTTATCTTTCGCACTGATGTGCTGGGCTCCCCCATCATTGAGGATGGGGATATTTGTGCAGCCACCTCCTCCAGTTAGTTGTTTAATTGTCCACCACCATTCACGGCTGGATGTGGCAGGACTGCAGAGCTTAGATCTGATCCGTTGGTTATGAGATCATTTAGCTCTGTCTATTGCATGCTGCTTACGCAGTTTGGCACGCAGATAGTCCTGTGTTGTAGCTTCACCAGTCGACACCTCATTTTGAGGTATGCACGCTGCTGCTCCTGCCATGCCCTCCTGCACTGTTCATTGAACCATGGTTGGTGTCCTGGCTTGATGGTAATGGTAGAGTGGGGGATATGCCAGGCCATGAGGTTACAGATTGTGGTTGAGTACAATTCTGCTGCTGCTGATGGCCCACAGCGCCTTATGGATGCCCAGTTTTGCATTGCTAGATCTGTTCGAAATCTATCCCATTTAGCATGCTTGTAGTGCCACACAACATGGAGTGTATCCTCAATGTGAAGGCGGGACTTCGTCTCCACAACGACTGTGGTGGTCACTCCAGCAGTACTATCATGGGCAGATGCATCTGCGGCAGGCAGATTGGTGAGAACGAGGTCAAGTATGTTTTCCCCTCTTGGTTCCCTCACCACCTGCCGCATACCCAGTCTAGCAGATATGTCCTTTAGGACTCGGCAAGCTAGGTCAGTAGTGGAGCCATTCTTGGTGATGGACATTGAAGTCCCCTACCCAGAGTACATCCTGTGCCCTTGCCACCCTCAGTGCTTCCTCCAAATGCTGTTCAACATGGAGTACTGACTCATTAGCTGAGGGAGGGCGGTAAGTGGTAATCAGTAGGAGGTTTCCTTGTCCATGTTTGACCTGATACCATGAGACTTCATGGGGTCCAGAGTTGATGTTGAGGACTCCCAGGACAACTCCCTCCCTACTGTATACCACTGTGCCGCCACCTCTGCTGGCTCTGTCCTGCCGGTGGGACAGGATATACCCGGGGATGGTGATGGCAGTGTCTGGGACATTGTCAGGTATGGTTCCATGAGTATGACTATGTCAGGCTGTTGCTTGACTAGTGTGTGGGACAGCTCTCCCAACTTTGGCACAAGCCCCCAGATGTTTGTCAGGAGGACTTTGCAGGGTCGACAGTGCTGGGTTTGCCATTGTCGTTTCCGGTGCCGAGGTCGATGCCAGGTGGTATAACAATGGTTTAAATAGAGTCTTTTTAAAAAATTTATCCCTGAAGGTATTTTGGACAAATTTCGGTTGGGTCAAACAAAAACAAAGTGCTGGAAATACTCAGCAGGTCAGACAGTATCTGTGGAGAGAAAAACAATTAATGTTTCAGGTCTGTGTGACCTTTCATCAGAAGTTCCCGAGCAAAATTGAAGTCAGTGGGAATCGAGGGGAAACATTTCACTGATTGGATTCATGCCTAGCACAAAAGAAGATGGTTTTGATTGTTGGAGGCCTAACATCTCAGCCCAGGGTATTGCTGCAGGATTTACTCAGGGTAGTGTCCTCGGCCCAACTCCTGATTTCAGCTGCGTCATCAATTACCTTCCCTCCAACCTAAGGTCAGAAGTGAGGATGTTCGCTGATGACTGAACAGTGTTCAGTTAAATTCACGACTCTTCAGATAATGAAGCAGTCTGTGCCCAAATGCAAGACCTGGATACAATTCTGGCTTGGGCTGATATGAATCACAAAGTTAGCATGCAGGTATGGCAAGTAATTAGGAAGCCAAATGGAATATTGGCATTTAATGCAAAGGGGATGGAGTATAAATGTGGGAAAGTCTGCTACAACTATACAGGGCATTGGTGAGACTGCACCTAGAGTACTGCATACCGTTTTGATCTCCTTACTTAAGGAGGGATATACTTGCATTGGAAACAGTTCAGAAAAGGTTCACTGGATAGATTCCTGCAATGAAAGGGTTGTCTGAGGAAAGGTTGAGCAGGTTGGGCCTATATTCATTGGAGTTTAGAAGATTGAGAGGTGATCTTCTTGAAACATATAAGATTTTGAGGGGGCTTGACAAGCAAGACGCTGAGAGGATGTTTCCCCTTGTGGGGGACTCTAGAACTAGGGGACACAGTTTCAAAATAAGGTGTCTCCCATTTAAGATAGAGATGAGGAGGAATTACTTCTGAGTCATCAGTGTTTGGAATTCTCTTTCCCAGAGAGCAATGGAGGCTGGGTCATTGAATATATTCAAGGCTGAGTTAGACAGATTTTTGATCTACAAGGGAGTCAAGGGTTATGGGGGCCAGGCAGGAAAGTAGAGCCATGATCTGATTGAATGGCGAGGCAGGCTCGAGGGGCCAAATGGCTTACTCCTGCTCTTATTTCTTATGTTCTTATGTAATATTTGTGCCACCTAAGTGTACCAAGGACCATCTCCAAAAAGCCCTTGACATTCAGTGGGAATACGGTCGGTGAATTTCCCACCATCCACACCGTGGCGGTTGTCATTGAACAGAAACTTAACTGGAACAGCCACATAAATACTACTGCTGCAAGAGCAGGTCAGAGGCTGGGAAATCTCTGGCGAGTAACTCACCACCTGACCCCCAACATCTACGAGGCACACGTCCAGAGTGTGATGGAATACTCCCCAGTTGACTGGATGAGTGCAGCTCGACACCATCTAGGACAGAGCAACCCACTTGATCGGCACCCCATCCATCACCTTAAATATTCACTCCCTCCACCACTGACGCAGTGGCAGCAGTGTGTACCATCTACAAGATGCACCACAGCAACTGAACAAGCCTCCTTCGACAGCACCTTCGAAACCTGTGACCTCTACCAACTAGAAGGACAAGGGCAGCAGATGCATGGGAATGTTCCCCTGCAAGCCACACACCATCCTGACTTGGAACAATATTGCTGTTCCTTCATTGTCGTTGGGTCAAAATCCTGGAATTCCTGCCCGAACAGCACTGTGGGTGTACCTACACCACGTGGACTTCAGCAGTTCAAGAAGGCAGCTCACCACCACCTTCTCAAGGGCAATTAGGCCAGTGACGCCCATATCCCATGAAGTAATAAAGAAAAATATTACTTTTAAAGACTAGACTTCGGCTCCAGTTGTTTTCCAATAACATTGTCATTTTAAAAACTTTTCATCTCCAATATGGCAGTTGGGGAAAGACCTGGGAAGAAAATAAATTTTTAAAAATTAGCTTTGTATACAAAGGGAAGCTTTTTAAAAAGAGAAATATACTATAAATAGCAATTGAACAAAATTCAAGTTAAAGTTTAAAAACATGATTTAATAGGAGAGAGCAAATATGATGTAGAGTACAGTTAAATACCTAGACGTTTGACCACACACCACCTGTTTGGGCACTAAATAGCTTCTTAAGCATCCAATATAGCAGGCAGGGAATGCACATTCATGACAAGTGCTCCAGCTGCGTTATTGGTATCAGCTAGAAAATTGGTGTGCCATGTCCATGTCTGACACAGGCGTTAGGCCCTTCGCATATTAAAATAAGAAAATTAATCCTGTTTCATGGCCGCATTACAAGATTGGTTTGCTCTGAGGAAGCTGGCATTTGGTAATGCTATTAGGCCCATGTGCTCCCGCTCCTCTCTTCTGACTGACACCAGGAATAAGATTCAGCTTCTGAGGGGGAAGCATTTGCAGCCCCCGACTTACATGGGGGCAGACTGTTAATTGGCTACAGGGCGGTTTGGGCAGTCAAGTAGTCACCGAGGGGGCAGGAACGGAGGTGGGACAGAGAATGCGGGCCCGATTTAAACCCACCTCCGTTTCATAGCATTACTCGCTGGAATAAAGATAGAGCAGCAGAGACAGAAGTCTGGAACCCGGGGCAGGGCAGCCCCTCCCTTCACAGATGCTGACCTGGAGTATTTCAGTTGTGTTTAATTGTATGCAGGTGGAGGGCATTAATTGGGGTTTCACTTGAGCACATATAAAGAGATAGTTACTGAAAATGTGTGTGGTTGAATTAAGAGGTGTATGCTTGTAATGTTTTACCCTGTAAATAAATGCAAGACTGTGTAAAGATTGGTTCTAGTATCATCCTTCACCACTGGCTCTCCAGATTGGAACATGGAGGTCCACGTTGAAGCAGTGAGGGAGAGCAAGGCAGTCATCTTCCTGGAGGATGGCAGGAGGAGGCCACCCTCCTAGACTAAGCAGGCCTGGATAGAAGTCGCTGACACAGTGAGCAGACAGAGTGTGCTCAACAGAAACTGGGTCCAATGCAGGAAGAGGTTCAATGACCTTATTCTCTGGCAAGGTGAGTGCAATGCCACAGGCCTCTTGGTATTCAACCTCCAACAGACACACCGGCTGAGGAACATGTTGCTCCTGAACATGGGCGGAGTCTGTGCGCAGGGTACTTAATGACCCCTCGCAAGGCAGAGCCATAGTACTGCTGAGGACCTGCCAGCACTGAGATTTGCAGCTTCATGTGTATATGAGCTGCTGGCATTTGCCATAGAGGCTAGCAGTGCCTGATCATGTTTTTGGCTTCACAGGGAAAATAGACACAATGCCCATGAGGGTTGAGATGGGAGGATGGGTTTCCCTAGCTGTACATCATCACCACAATGGAAGAGGAAGCCATGGAGATTACCAATGACGAAGAGCAAGTCAGGGAAGGTGAAATGGGCGTCCATCATGGAGAAGGTGAACAGAGACTGCAGTGCGTATAGTAAGAGGGTGCATTGCATTCCACTCCATCCTACAGCATGCTGAACACTGGGCTGCATTGGGAAGCCTCAGTACCGCAGAGGCTTCTGCTCTCCAAGGCTAGTCCTCATGATCTCTTCTTGTGACTCTCACCGGTTCAAATATTGAGGCGCAAAGACTGACTCCTTCATCACAGGGCCAAGTAACGCCAGAGCAGAGCTCAGACCAAGCACCAGCACACCTTACAAGTATACCCTCCACCAGCGCCGATAGGCAGTTCGGTTGGTCCTCACACGATTATATAGGGTGGCATTGGGTGATGAATACGTCGTGATTGTGCAGAAGGAGATGATCGAGGCATCCCCTTGGTAGATGGAGAACAGCCGCAGCCTGCTCAGCTGGGGCCTCAGAAGTCATTTGAAAGGAGGCTCAACTTAGACCAGCATATGCTCCCACATATCAGTTACCTGAGGCAGTGTGTGGTCATGGGCTGAGAATGGCTCATGTGCACCACCATGGCTCGGGGCTTTGAGCGCATAAACTCCTCCATTGAGAGTGGCCAGCCGAATAGAAAGCCATATGTGACAGCACTTGGAGTGCATGGAGAAATTGCGCATTGATGTTCACAGGATGCATGCCATGCTATGTAGCAGTGATGCTGATGGCACAGATGTTTAGAAGGGATGACAGTTGCACCCCAGCTGATGGTACTCTCCAGCTATCTGGAGGGCCATCCAAGGACTGAGGCAGTTGCTGAGAGTGCTAGTCCTCAAGGGGCATCATCAACATTAGCAGCCTCCTTGACCGTTCTCGGGGAGCATCTGTACAGTAGGGCCCAGTAACTGTGAAGCTGCCCCTGCAATGATGCTGGTGCAGCAGCCTCTGTAGGTGCCCCCATCGGCAGCTCCACAACGAGCCGCAAGCCAAGACAAGTGAGCAGACTGCCTCCACCTCCTCCGAGGTCACAAGGGGAATAATACATAAAAGTGGTCGAGAGGGGAGAACAGAGCAACGGGCAGAGCACTGAGTGGGTCACTGGGGTGTTGGTCACAAGTAACTGCACTTTTTCTCTTTTGGAGCAAGAATATTGCGTGCAGTTTTGGTCTCCTTAGCTGAGGAAGGATGTTCTTGCTATAGAGGGAGTGCAGCGAAGGTTTACCAGACTGATTCCTGGGATGGTGGGACTGACGTGTGAGGAGAGATTGAGTCGGTTAGGATTATATTCGCTGGAGTTCAGAAGAGCGAGGGGGGCTCTCCTAGCAACCTATAAAATTCTAACAGGACTTGACAGGGTCGATGCAGGAAGGATGTTCCCGATGGTGGAGTCCAGAACCAGGGGTCATAGTCTAAAGATACGGGATAAACCTTTCAGGACTGAGATGAGGAGAAATTTCTTCACCCAGAGAATGGTGAGCCTGTGGAATTCGCTACCATAGAAAGCAGTTGAGGCCAAAACATTGTATGTTTTCAAGAAGGAGTTAGATATAGCTCTTGGGGCGAAAAGGATCAAAGGATATTGGGTGGGGGGGTGGGAAGCGAGAACAGGTTACTGAGTTGGATGATCAGCCATGGTCATAATGAATGGCAGAGCAGGGTTGAAGGGCTGAATGGCCTACTCCTGCTCCTATTTTCTATGTTGCTATGTAAATATTGACACATGAAGCCAGACATGTGAGCCTCTCTTTATTAATGGCAATACAGGAAATTGGGGATTAAGCGGTGAAAGGAGCGTGAACCATGAACGGTGACAATGAAACCTCCGGGCAGACATGCTTCCTTCATTGGCGGCAAGAGCTGAGTTGTTCCAGACTGTGTCTTCAATGGAAGTATTCTCTCAGGCAGCTCAAAGTAAGATCCATTCCATGCTGTTCCTCCTGGGTCAGAGGGGGTCAGGTGAAACAGCCTAAATCAGATGATCCCTAACATTAACAGCATCTTTTTTTTATTCTTTCACGGGGTGTGGGCATCGCTGGCTCAGGCAGCATTTATTGCCCTTGAAAGTGGTGCTGAGCTGCCTTTTTGAACTGCTGCAGTCCATGTGGTGAAAGTACACCAACAGTGCTGTTAGGGAGGGAGTTCAAGGATTTTGAACCAGCGACAGTGAAGGTACGGCGATATAGTTCCAAGTCAGGATGGTGTGTGGCTTGGACTTGAACTTGTAGGTGGTGGTTTTTCTATGCATCTGCTGCCCTTGTCCTTCTTGGTGGTAGAGGTTGCAGGTTTGGAAGGTGCTGTCTAAGGAGCCTTGGTGAGTTGCTGATAGGACCGTTGAATTCTGCACCAGCCCTGGCCACTCCCTGTGCAGCCAGGCACCTATGTTTTGCACCTTCCTCGTTCTAGTCCTCTTCCTCCATTGAGCTGTGTCCATCCAGGGCCTCACCCTCTTCAAGGTCCACACCTCTGGAGGGCCATGCCATTGAGCGCAACAGACCTCCACCATGCAGGAGACCCTTGCAGGAGTGTACTGCAGGGCACCATCTGACTGGTCCAGGCACCAGTACTGCATCTTCAGAGGCCTGATGGCCTGCTCAGTGATTGTCCTAGTGCGCAGATGGCTGCGGTTGTAGGGCTTCTCTGCCTCTGTCTTGGGTTCTTATACAGGGTGAGTAGCCCCCTCGTCAAGTGATATCCCCTGTCCCCTGGAATCCATCCATTTAGTTTAGGGGGCTGGAATGAAGAGCTGCAACATCCTGAACTGCAGGAGGATGAAGGAGTAATGGCAGCTGCCAAGAAAGTGAGTTCACACTTGCAGGAAGCTCTTGTCACAGGCCAATTAAACATTGAGGCAGTGGAAGCCCTTCCTGTTTGATTTTTTTCTGGCAGGTCACTGAATGCCTTGGTGGCCACATGGGAACAATCAATGATGCCCTGCACTTGGGGGATCCAGTGATGGAGGCAAAACCCATTGTATGTACAGCCCAGCTTTCGCAAGGAGGGCATCAGTAACCTGTGAGATACAGTGGTGAGCAGCCGTTTATGAAATACCACCAAGGTCCACAGCTGATCCATGGAAGGAGTCAGAGGTGAAGAACCTCCAGGATATAGTGACTGACTGCTACTGGCAGGGCATGGTGAGCAGTGCTGTGAGGTCTTGTGTGATGAGGGCAGAAATCCCTGTGATCACCTGCCTGGAGAATCGCAGTCTTCTCAGGCACTAGTTCTTGGTCATTTCATGGTAGCTTCATCTTCAGGTGATTCTATGCCGAGGGTAAGGCCTCTTGCCTTCCTGCTCCTTGTCCCTCTCCTCTGTCCTCGTGATGTCTGGGGCTCTGCCCTTCCTGTGGAGAATATTGCTCCTCGTCGGCATTGAACCCAAAATCTGAGTTGTGCTCTCTCCAGCTGCTGCCTCCCTTGTTCTCAGGTGGCCTCCTAATTCTATCTGGAAGCCTTGCCCCCTCCTTTCTTGCCTTTGCGATGCCCAAGCACTTACTGACCGCTGTCCCTGCACCCTCTGCTGACCTGATAGCACCTGTGTATCAATGGCCGAGTCTCCCCCTCTGCGCCAGTTTCCCTTTCATGGGTCCAACTAATTTGTTAGGGCAACCATGACTGGCTCCCCGCTGCGTTGCCACTTCTATGCACCTGGGCAGCCCATGCACTCCCGCTGAAATCTGAGCATGGCGTTTAATGAACTCTCACTGAGCTCTTTAATGACCTTTAACTGCTGTTGTTAACAGATCAGGTGGGTTCTTGCAGCTGCCCTCCCCCACCTTGGTGAAAAGCACCCGGAACAGCGACAGGCTCATCTGCTGCCTGCCTCTGTTCCAACCCCAGCAGGACCTAACAATGCAGCCTCAATTTAGCTAAACTTTAAGCTAATATTCCCCAGTTAGCCAAACCACTAGTTTCCCCTCCAGCAATACCAGATGAAAGGAAAACTCTGCCCACCTGCCAAACTCCAGCTGCAGTGCTGTCAAACTCTGGGCCCCCACCACAGGTTTGCCAAACTTGGGAGTATCTACTGGGGACTGCCAAAGCACAAGATTGCCCCTAAGTACACTAAACACCAATACACGATATACCATATACACACCTATAATTGGTGTGTTCTGCTGTGTATTGACAGCTTTAAAAATGGTGAGCAACATTAAAAACATAAGCAAAGGAATATGTGTAAAGGTCAATTGTTTACAATTTTCAAAGAATAATAGACAAAGTTGTGGAATGCAAAAGCCAAAGCATCATGAACAAATCTGGAATAAATATTAATAAAAATGAATGTTGCCTTATTCAGTCACTAAATCAGGCTGTGATGTTATCCCCTACATGGTACAAACACCTATATATTACATATTAAGAATATTGTGTGGCAACATTCCAATGAAGGGTCACTGACCTGAAATATTAACTCTGCTTCTCTCTCCACAGATGCTGCCAGACCTGCTGAGTATTTCCAGTATTTCTTGTTTTTATTTCAGATTTCCAGTATCTGCAGTATTTTGCTTTTATTCCAATGATATTGCATCTTTAGGTGGCACTGAGTATGACATAACATAGGATAATTGAAACAAAAAGTAGAAATGCACCTTTGGAAATGTTCCAGATAAAAAGGCCTAAAAGGCAGCAACTATGCAATACAGAAAGGTGATTAATACTCTTCCATTCCCCCCACAACCCAGCCACCCAACCCTTTGCCTTCAGAAATAAGTGCAGTACATGAGCTGAAGAAAACTGTCTGTTGAAGACTCATTAAACACTCGCCTCGCAAACTCCAGTCCGACAAAAGCTAAACCTTCTCATTTCCTTTCTTTGCAGGCAATCCTCCTCCTCTCCCTGCCCTGAGGTAAAACTTTCACAGGCCTCATCCACTCCTTTCCTCTCCCTCCTTCCTTTTCACCTCTTGCCCTCACTCTTCTACTTTTCTCCATGCCTCTTTCTCCACTGCATTGTCGGAGTGCCATCTTTCAGGTGAGACATTAAACTGAGGCCCCGTCTGCTTGCTCAGGTGGTTGTAATAGATCCCACAGCACTATTTTCAAAGAAGAGCAGGGGAGTTAACCCTTGCGTCCTAGCCAATATTTATCCTGCAATCTACATCACAAAAATAGATTATCTTGTAATTATCACATTCCTGTTTGTAGGAGCTTGCTGTGCACAAACTGGCTGCTGCATTTCCTACATTATAACTGACTGCATTTCAAAATTATTGGCTGTAAAGCACTTTGAGACATCTGGTGGTCGTGAAAGGCGCTACATAAATACAAGTCTTTTTCAATCTTTTTCTCCCTCCTGGAGTTTTTGCTGAAGTTATGAGGATCCCTACAGTTTTTGAAACTGTGACAGATGAGATAGATAAAGGAAAGCAATGCAATAAATATGGGAATTTTATATGGATTGTTAAGAAGGCACATGATTAGGTTTGTTGCAAAAATTCAAGTACATGATGCCAGAGGAAATTACCATGAATTGAAAATGTGTTGATGGTCAGGAAGCAAAGGCCTGGTTGCTTGCTTTGGAGAACAGTTGGAAGTTGAGCATCTTAGGAACCAGTACAAGGTCCAATGTTATTTTTTTGATGTCTACAAAGATGACTTGGACCACAGTAGCAAAGTTTTCTGATGACACAAAAATTAGGGTTTTTTCAAATAGTAAGGACTTTGCAGAGTATAGCAGGACATAGATAGTTCAGTTCAATGGGCAGACAGGTGACAGATATAATTTTGATGTGGAGGTATAAAGTGATTCATTTTGGGAGAGAAAAGCAGAAATGGGATTTTGTACTCAATGGGCAGATGCTGAAGAATGTCTGAAGAGAAAGATCTCTGGGAACAGATGCATAATTCCCTGAAAGTGTGAGTGCAGTTAGATAAAACCATGAAGTCTAGCATTTGGGCTTTTATAGATAGCAGAATAAAGCACAAGAGAAAAGCAAGACAGATAAACTTGTACTTGGCAATGCTTAGGTCACAGTTAGGCTACTGTGTACTTTTCGGCACCCTCAGTGTAGAAAGGGCATTTAAGCTCATGTGGCTATAGAAACATCAGCATAGACTAGTTGAACCTCCTGAGAACACATCCACTTGCACAGAGTTAAAATCAGGTTGGTTGGGTCGACCAGCCTGTTTCTGTGCTATATCTTTAATGTAAAACCATAAAGAGTGTACAGTCTCTATTCATCAGGATGATGCCAGAGATGTTAAATTATAGTTATGAAAAGAGACTTGAGATACTGGGAGCATTTCCACAGGGCCAGAGAAGAGATTTAACAGGTGTTGCTTCAGTGAGTGAGGAAAGACGACTGGGGAGTAAGCATCAATTTATAACAGCCACTGAGAGTGAGGAGAAAGGTTATGGAATTTCTTCATGCAGAGAGTTGTTAGAGGATGGAATGCTTTATCACAGGAACTGGTTGGGACAGACACTATTACATCTTTCAAGGAGAAAATGTATAAATATTTGAAGCTTTGGAAGATACAGAGGGAGAACGCAGGACAGTGAGATTAGTTTTGGATTGCTCCAGGAATGGGCACAGACATGATGGGCCAAATTGCCACTTCTATGCTGTAATCTTCAATTGTTCTCTGGAGATAAATTGCTTTGCCCGAGGAAGGGAAAGAAATTCAGAGATGACATAACTTTAGGCTGCTCTTGTGTGCGCCTTACATGGATGTTTATAAATTAGAATTAGCAGGGGAGTTGCATTACTGGTTAAGGAGAATATCACAGCTGTACTGCAGGTGGACACGTCGGAGGGGTCACGCAGCGAGGCAATATGGGTGAGGCTCAGGAATAGGAAGGGTGCAGTCATGATGTTGGGGGTTTTCTACAGGCCTCCCAACAGCCAGCAGGAGGTAGAGGAGCAGATATGTAGACAGATTTTGGAAAGATGTAAAGGTAACAGGGTTGTAGTGGTGGGTGATTTTAACTTCCCCTATATTGACTGGGACTCACTTAGTGCTCGGGGCTTGGATGGGGCAGAATTTGTAAGGAGCATCCAGGAGGGCTTCTTGAAACAATATGTAGATAGTCCAACTAGGGATGGGGCCATACTGGACCTGATATTGGGGAATGAGCCTGGCCAGGTGGTCGAAGTTTCAGTAGAGGAGCATTTCGGGAACAGTGCCCATAATTCCATAAGTTTTAAGGTACTTGTGGATAAGGATAAGAATACTCCTCGGGTGAAGGTGCTAAATTGGGGGAAGGCTAATTATAACAATATTAGGCAGGAACTGAAGAATTTAGATTGGGGGCGGCTGTTTGAGGGTAAATCAACATCTGACGTGGGATTCTTTCAAATGTCAGTTGATTAGAATCCAAGACCAGTCTGTTCCTGTGAGGAAGAAGGATAAGTTGGGCAAGTTTCGGGAACCTTGGATATCGCGAGATATTGTGAGTCTAGTCAAAAAAAAAAGGAAGCATTCGTAAGGGCTGGAAGGCTAGGAACAGACGAATCCCTTGAGGAATATAAAGACAGTAGGAAGGAACTTAAGCAAGTTGTCAGGAGGGCTAAAAGGGGTCATGAAAAGTCATTGGCAAACAGGATTAAGGAAAATCCCAAGGCTTTTTATACATATATAAAGAGCAAGAGGGTAACTAGGGAAAGGGTTGGCCCACTCGAGGACAGAGAAGGGAATCTATGTGTGGAGCCAGAGGAAATGGGCGAGGTACTAAATGAGTACTTTGCATCAGTATTTACCAAAGAGAAGGACTTGGTGGATGATGAGCCTAGGGAAGGGAGTGTAGATAGTCTCAGTCATCTCATTATCAAAAAGGAGGAGGTGTTGGGTGTCTTGCAAAGCATTAAGGTAGATAAGTCCCCAGGGCCTGATGGGATCTACCCCAGAATACTGAGGGAGGCAAGGGAAGAAATTGCTGGGCCTTGACAGAAATCTTTGCATCCTCATTGGCTACAGGTGAGGACCCAGAGGACTGGAGAATATCCAATGTTGTTCCTTTGTTTAAGAAGGGTAGCAAGAATAATCCAGGAAATTATAGGCCAGTGAGCCTTACGTCAGTGGTAGAGAAATTATTAGAGAGGATTCTTCGGGACAGGATTTACCCCCATTTGGAAACAAACAAACTTATTAGCGAGAGGCAGCATGGTTTTGTGAAGGGGAGGTCATGTCTCACTAATTTGATTGAGTTTTTTGAGGAACTGACGAAGATGATTGATGAAGGAAGGGCAGTGGATGTTATCAATATGGACTTCAGTAAAGCCTTTGACAAGGTCCCTCATGGCAGACTGGTACAAAAGGTGAAGTCACACGGGCTCAGAGGTGAGCTGGCAAGATGGATACAGAACTGGCTCTGTCATAGAAGACAGAGGGTAGCAGTGGAAGGGTGCTTTTCTGAATGGAGGGATGTGACTAGTGGTGTTCCGCAGGGATCAATGCTGGGACCTTTGCTCTTTGTAGTATATATAAATGATTTGGAGGAAATGTAGCTGGTCTGATTAGTAAGTTTGCGGACGACACAAAGGTTGGAGTAGTTGCGGATAGTGATGAGGATTGTCAGAGGATACAGCAGGATATAGATCGGTTGGAGATTTGGGCGGAGAAATGTCAGATGGAGTTTAATCCGGACAAATGTGAGGTAATGCATTTTGGAAGGTCTAATGCAGGTGGGAAGTATACAGTAAATGGCAGAACCCTTAGGAGTATTGACAGGCAGAGAGATATGGGCGTACAGGTCCACAGGTCACTGAAAGTGGCAACGCAGGTGGATAAGGTAGTCAAGAAGGCATTCGGCATGCTTGCCTTCATCGGTCGGGGCATAGAGTATAAAAATTGGCAAGTCATGTTGTAGCTGTACAGAACCTTAGTTAGGCCACACTTAGAATATTGCGTGCAGTTCTGGTCACCACACTACCAGAAGGACGTGGAGGCTTTGGAGAGGGTACAGAAGAGGTTTACCAGGATGTTGCCTGGTCTGGAGGGCATTAGCTATGAGGAGAGGTTGGATAAACTCGGATTGTTTTCACTGGAACGACGGAAGTGGAGGGGTGACATGATAGAGGTTTACAAAGTTATGAGCGGCATGGACAGAGTGGATAGTCAGAAGCTTTTTCCCAGGGTGGAAGAGTCAGTTACTAGGGGACATAGGTTTAAGGTGAGAGGGGCAAAGTTTAGAGGGGATGTGTGAGGCAAGTTCTTTACACAGAGGGTGGTGAGTGCCTGGAACTTGCTGCCGGGGGAGGTGGTGGAAGCAGGTACGATAGCGACGTTTGAGAGGCATCTTGACAAATACATGAATAGGATGGGAATAGAGGAATATGGTCCCCGGAAGTGCAGAAGGTTTTAGTTTAGGCAGGCATCAAGATCGGTGCAGGCTTGAAGGGCCGAATGGCCTGTTCCTGTGCTGTACTGTTCTTTGTTCTTTGAAGTTTGGGAGTATGACGTGCCATTTGTGAGGGAAAGTATTTGACATTGGGTGATTACAGTTATTATTCAGAAATGTACAGGAAGAATGTTTTCATTTGACATGTCACTTGTTAAAAAATGCCTTCATTCATCTTTCTCCAGTGATTAGTGATGGAGGGAAACCCAAAGTCCAGGTGGAGTACAAAGGAGAACAGAAGTCTTTCTTTGCTGAGGAGATTTCCTCTATGGTGCTAACAAAAATGAAGGAGATCGCAGAAGCATACCTGGGCACTGCTGTGAGGAATGTTGTCATCACAGTGCCTGCTTATTTTAATGATAGCCAAAGACAAGCCACCAAAGATGCTGGAACCATTGCTGCTTTAAATGTGCTGAGGATTATCAATGAACCAACTGCAGCTGCCATTGCTTATGGACTAGACAAAACAGGATCTGGTGAGCATAATGTCCTCATCTTTGACCTGGGAGGTGGAACATTTGACGTTTCTGTTCTTACCATTGAGGATGGCATCTTTGAAGTCAAGTCCACTGCTGGAGATACTCATCTGGGAGGAGAAGATTTTGACAGTCGCCTGGTGAGCCATTTCATTGAAGAATTCAAACGGAAATTTAAGAAGGATATCACCCAGAACAAGCGAGCAGTAAGACGTCTGCGCACAGCTTGCGAGCGTGCCAAGAGGACCCTGTCCTCGAGCACACAAGCCAGCATTGAGATTGACTCTCTGCACGAAGGTGTTGATTTCTATACATCAATCACAAGGGCCCGGTTTGAGGAATTGAACAATGATCTCTTCCGAGCCACACTGGAGCCTGTTGAGAAAGCACTTCGCGATGCCAAAATTGACAAGGTTCGGATTCAGGATATTGTTCTTGTAGGAGGTTCCACAAGGATCCCTAAAATCCAGAAACTGCTTCAAGAATTGTTCAATGGGAAAGAGCTGAATAAGAGCATCAATCCAGATGAAGCTGTGGCTTATGGTGCAGCTGTACAGGCGGCCATTTTAACAGGCGACAAGTCTGAAAATGTGCAGGACCTGTTGCTGTTGGATGTTACTCCCCTGTCTCTAGGTATTGAAACAGCTGGTGGCGTCATGACTTCCCTCATTAAACGAAACACTACTATCCCCACCAAACAGACTCAGATCTTTACCACTTATTCAGAGAATCAAACCAGTGTCCTTGTTCAGGTTTTTGAAGGTGAAAGGGCGATGACCAAAGACAACAATCTGCTTGGCAAGTTTGCCCTGTCTAATATTCCACCAGCTCCCCGTGGAATTCCACAAATAGAGGTGACCTTTGACATAGATGCCAATGGCATCCTGAATGTTTCAGCTGTGGACAAGAGCACAGGCCGGGAAAACAAGATCACCATCACTAATGACAAGGGACGACTGAGCAAAGATGATATTGAGCGTATGGTGCAGGATGCAGAGCGCTACAAGACTGAGGATGATTCTAACCGTGAAAGAGTGACTATTAAAAATGTCCTAGAGACCTATGTATACAGCATGAAACAGGCTGTACAAGATGAGAAGCTGAAAGGAAAAATCAGTGACAAGGAGAAGAGCAGTATCCTTGCAAAGTGTCAGGAGGTCCTAGGCTGGCTAGAAAGAAACCAGACAGCAGAGAAGGAAGAGTTTGAGCACCAGCAGAAGGAGTTGGAGAAAGTCTGCAAGCCAATAGCCAAATTCTTTAGATGTCCTTGTGCTCGGGCACCTGGAGGGGCTAGCGGTACCTCTGAGTCTGGCAGTGTGCCTGGACCTACTATTGAAGAAGTTGACTGAGTGAAGTGGGTCGGGGCATTGGAAGAACTTAAGACATTTGGCTCTGAGTTACTAACTGCTGCTTATTTTCCATATTATTCAGACTGAAGGAAAGAGGAAGGGAATGTGTGAAAGTGCATTAACGAGTATAATCTGCTCAAATGATAATCTGCTCAACAGTTTATTTATCTTGCAGTGTGAACTATCGAAGGAGCATTAGCTTATTGTAAATTTAATTAGCAGAGCTTTTGACCCGATTATGATCTACGTCACCCATTGTGTTTCCTTTTTGAATTATCAATGGGTTTCTTCACAAACTCAAACGTGTGTTTATTCTAATAAAATTTGCACAGCTATCAAACAGGGTGGATCAGCATATCAAGGAATAGAGACTGCTCCACAACAAACTCCCACCATCTTTAGGTGGGACTTTGTCCCTTTAATAGAATAGGAGTGTTGTTCGCTTATTTGGAAGGGAATATTGAAATAACCAATTTTTTTAAAAATCATAATTTTCAGTCACAATGCGGCAGCTATGCAGTTATCCAAAACTTCACTTCTACACAGTTCCCTGCTAAAACACCTAATGGGGAGAAGGCACTGTAGCCTTTTTACCTGGGGGAGTGGGAACTATTCTTTATTGGTGGAAGGCATATCACCTTTCTGCATTCCTGGAAAGGAAGGAGAAACTAGACCCCTTCTTTATTGTGGTGTCAGAGGGATTGTAACCCTTCTGTACTGCTGGAGTAGGTTAACTGCACCCTTTCTTTGGTGGATGGACTTACTTTGACTGCTGCAAGAAGAAATGTGCATGTGTTCATGGTACTGTTGGATTAGCTCCAAACCTTTTGTGAATTTCAACGAGATAACATTATTCATTGCTCCTTGTAGAGCAATGATAAGTTGCAGAGACCAAATTAAATTACCTTTACAACAGTGTGCTTTAGATGAAAATATAACTTTGCTGCAAAACATTACAGTTAACTCTGGTTATAAAAATCTGGCAGCTCTCTGTGGATACAAATCTTTGACTGTTATCCTTAAATGTTTCTGTGTTCCTTATTTATTTTAGTAAATTAACAAACATTCTTGTTGAGTTTTTTTGTTTTACATGTATTTTAATTCATTGTGTTTAACCCAAATGTGAAATGTTTTAAAAAAAACAAAAAATAAAGACAAACTTAGTTCATTGCTGTCTGGCACAAAGTTCCTACAGCTGTAAGGGTTGGATGAAACCTTGTATCATTGAAGAAGTTGCTACTTTCCAATGTGTTTTAATTCCTGGTCTGGGCTGAGTTAAGTAACATAAGCAATGGTGACATGAAAGACACTAATTAGTGTTGGCACCCCAGGGCTAAGAAAATCAGTGAGTTCTTGCTCCTAACCACTATCTGGTGAACATGTTTGGAGGTCAGATGAGGATAGTATTAAGTTTCCTGTGGTTCCCACCTTCCATGAACAAGTAGCCTGCTAGCACTCACTGTCTCCACTCCTGCATGAAAAATTCAATTTTAGTGAAGTAGCAGTGGTTAGCACCGCAGCCTCACAGCTCCAGGGACCCGGGTTCAATTCTGGGTACTGCTTGTGTGGCGTTTGCAAGTTCTCCCTGTGTCTGCGTGTGTTTTCTCCGGGTGCTCCGGTTTCCTCCCACAAGCCAAAAGACTTGCAGGTTGGTAGGTAAATTGGCCATTATAAATTGCCACTAGTATAGGTAGGTGGTAGGGAAATATAGGGACAGGTGGGGATGTGGTAGGAATATAGGATTAGTGTAAATGGGTGGTTGATGGTCGGCACAGACTCGGTGGGCCGAAGGGCCTGTTTCAGTGCTGTATCTCTAAACTAAACTAAAAAATCAAGCTTGTGCAGGTAAGGAACAAAGTGAAAAACGGAAGGTAGGTTAACTGATGGTTGGGTCAGGTGCGGGAAAAAATGGAAGGACTCGGACCGGCTCAGGGTTGGATGGGGTTCTGTCGGGCTCGAGTCGGGTCTCATTTGCAGACCCGAGCAGGCCTTGTCAGTATATATGGCCTGGATGATGAGGAGGGAGAGAGGTGTTCATACCTGCTGTTGAAAAATGCATTGTTTGAATTGTGTGAGAATGGGATTGGGCTTGGGGTTGGTTCATAATGTCCTCTGTGGTGTCGCAGTCACGAGAAGTGCAGCGATAAAAATACAAAAATAAACAGTTATAAAAAAAAGAACAATTTAAAAAGACATTTTTGCTTTCAACAAGATGGAGGACAAAGTCACATGACAAATACCATCTCCTGCACTCAAATACATATCCATGTCTGCTGAGGACGAAAACTCAATAACCCGTCTGCATTGAAATGAGGCAGCTCATCACACATGGATGTAAGCTATTCACAAAACGACCTGAAACAAAGAGTCAGATTCTACATCTCTAGCTACACTTAACACAACAGAGTGAACAGCCCTCATTTTGTCAAAATGGGCTACCATCGGAAGTTATTGTACAGCCCATCAGGAACCGAAGTCTAAAGTCACATGGACGGAACTAACACTTTATGAATTTACCTTTAAAGGTAACCTTTCTGGAGAATAAATCATTCAAGTTTAGAACATCAATTATCAAGATCAGTCTGGGATCTCCAGCCAGAGATAGAACATTGAAAATCATCTTTAATTCCAGCACAAGGCTGAGAGGGAGGTTAATTCCAGCATTTGAATCCTGCCAAGAAGTGGAAGAGTGCCTTGTAAACAACGCCTGCACCTGTGAAAATTGAACTAAGAAATACCAGCACCATCTTCAAACTGAAGTGTTGTCTGCCAGGAGACTTCAGCAAGGGCAAGATGTCAAGCAAACAAGCCAGCAACTTTAAAATTTCCCTTCTAAGAGGATCCCACAGGTTTTTCCTGAAAACAGCAGACTTGCACCTTGAACTCAACGCCTCTTACCCTTTACCTTCTATTCTTGGGTGTGTATGAGAGAGTGAATGCGTGCATGGATGGTGTTGCAAAGATTTTAGGTGATCAGTATTTAATAAATATTTAATCTTCTGTTTTAAAGAAAACCTGTCACTGTCTGTTTATTTGACCAACAAAACACAGTGGCTGAAACAATAATTTAAACAAAACACTACTTGTCGTCAGTTGGGAGCTGACCAGTGGAAACCAGCCACACCATTTCCCACCTGTCCATAACAGTAGTCAGATGATTTGGCGTGCATTCTGTTCATGAAGAAAGGTCATTTGAAATCAGTGTTCCAGTGACTGTGGAAGTGTACATCAACGTGTCTCATTGCCTCCAGGAGAGAAGGACGAGATTTGGTGGGGGAATGAGAGGGGGGGGAGATGGCAATGATTATTATAATAAGATGCAAAACAATTCAACAGCAGATACTGGAGAAGTTAAGATTACTGTTATTGGAATTTGACATTTTGTCATGTAGTAAGTTCTTTTTGATACTTACCATGCAAGTAAAGTGGGAGGGGTAGGGAAGGAGTAACATTGTGTTATTAGCAAATAAAGTCTCCATTGTCACCAGTCACATCCTTTGTGACTGCAACCATATTGCAGTATCCTTTCTTGTCCTTGATCTCTTCATGACATTTGTCAGTCTTGATTGCCCGCTTGATTGGCACCCCATCTGCAAACATTCACTCCCTCCACCACCGACGCATAGTGGCAGCAGTGTGTACCATCTACAAGATGCACTGCAGCAATGCACCAAGGCTCCTCAGACGGCACCTTCCAAACCTGCGACCCTTGTCCTAGGCCCAACCATCTTCAGCTGCTTCATCAATGACCTTCCTTCAATCATAAGGTCATAAGTGGGGATGTTCGCTGATGATTGCACAATGTTCAGCACCATTCGTGACTCCTCAGATACTGAAGCAGTCCGTGTAGAAATGCAGCAAGACCTGGACAATATCCAGGCTTGGGCTGATCAGTGGCAAGTAACATTCGCGCCACACAAGTGCCAGGCAATGACCATCTCCAACAAGAGAGAATCTAACCATCTCCCATTGACATTCAACAGCATTACCATTGCTGAATCCCCCACTATCAACATCCTAGGGGCTACCATTGACCAGAAACTGAACTGGAGCCATATAAATACCGTGGCTACAAGAGCAGGTCAAAGGCTAGGAATCCTGCGGCGAGTAACTCATCTCCTGACTCCCCAAAGCCTGTCCACCATCTACAAGGCACAAGTCAGGAATGTGATGGGTGCAGCTCCAACAACACTCAAGAAGCTCGACACCATCCAGGACAAAGCAGCCCACTTGATTGGCACCCCATCTACAAACATTCACTCCCTCCACCACCGATGCACAGTGGCAGCAGTGTGTACCATCTACAAGATGCACTGCAGCAATGCACCAAGGCTCCTCAGACAGCACCTTCCAAACCCGCGACCTCTACCAACTAGAAGGACAAGGGCAGCAAATACATGGGAACACCACCACCTGCAAGTTCCCCTCCAAGTCACACACCATCCTGACTTGGAACTATATCACCGTTCCTTCACTGTCGCTGGGTCAAAATCCTGGAACTCCCTTCCTAACAGCACTGCGGGTGTACCTACCCCACATGGACTGCAACGGTTCAAGAAGGCAGCTCACCACCACCTTCTCAAGGGCAATTAGGGATGGGCAATAAATGCTGGCCTGGCCAGCGACGCCCACATCCCATGATTGAATTTTAAAAAAGTCAACTACGTCACCAGCATATCTCCAGCAATGTCTTGTTCTCCTCTGCTTTGTGCAGTTAACTTGACGGTGCATAAGGTTGCATCTTTTATGTGGAATGACATAGCATTTACAGCACAAACAAGCCATTGGGTTGTAGATAGGACTTTAAACTAATTAGCAGTTGGGGGATGGGGGGGAACGGTTCAATTGAAGAGAAGTTTAAATCAAAAAGAAACGAGAGAGCTGAGGTGCAGGGTAGTGAAGAGGCGAATGGTAATCAAAGTGATAGGAAGAGGCAGAAAATATAAGCAGACGAGTGCAGCAGAAATTAGAACCATAATGAGTAATAATGGTAAAAAGTCAAAGCTTAAGGCTCTTTATCTGAATGCACGCAGCATTTGTAACAAGATAGATGAGTTGACGGCACAAATAGAAATAAATGAATATGACTTGATAGCTATTACAGAGACGTGGTTGCAGGGTAGCCAAGACTGGGAACTCAATATTTGAGGGTATTCGACGTTCCGGAAAAATAGGCAAAAAGGAAAAGGAGGTGGGGTAGCTTTGTTAATAAAGGAAGGTATCAGTGCGGTGGTGAGTAGTGATATAGATGCAATAGATCGTAATGTGAAATCAGTTTGGTTGGAAATAAGGAATAGCAAGGGGAAGAATTCACAGGTGGGAGTCGTCTATAGGCCCCCGAAGAGTTGCCTCATTGTAGGACAAAGTATAAATTGGGAAATAATGGAGACATGTAAGAAGGGCACTACAATTGTCATGGATGATTTTAATCTGCATATTGACAGGACAAATCAGATTGGCAGAGGTAACATAGAAGACAAAATTGTAGAGTGCAAGAGCTTCTACGGGTATATAAAAAGAGAGTAGCTAAAGTGAGCGTGGGACCCTTGGAGGATGCGACCGGAGAACTGATAATGGGGAACAGGGAAATGGCCGATAATTTAAACCAATATTTTGCATTGGTCTTCACGGTGGAGGACACTATAAACATCCCACAAATATCAGATAAGCAAGGAGCTAATGGGAGGAAAGATCTTGTAACAGTCTCTATCACAAGGAACAAAGTATTTGACAAACTAATAGGGCTAAAGGCAGACAAGTTGCCAGGAGCTGATGGCCTGCATCCAAGGGTTTTAAAAGAAGTGGCTGCAGAGATAGTGGAGGCATTGGTCGAAATATTCCAGAACTCACTGGATTCTGGGAGGGTCCCAGCAGATTGGAAAACCGCTAATGTGATGCCCCTGTTCAAGAAGGGAGGGAGACAAAAAACAGGAAACTATAAGCCAATCAGCCTAACATCGTTCATTGGGAAAATGCTACAGTACATTATTAAGGAAGAAATAGCAGGACATTTAGAAAAGCTTAATGCAATCAAACAGAGTCAAATGGTTTTGTGAAAGGGAAATCATGTTTGACAAATTTGCTAGAGTTCTTTGAGGATATAACAAGCAGAGTTGATAAAGGGGAACCGGTAGATGTAGTATATTTGGATTTCCAGAAGGCATTTGATAAGGCGCTACATAAAAAATTATTGCACAAGATAGGAGCTCACGGTATTTGGAGTAATGTATTAGCATGGATTGAGGATTGGTTAACGCAGAAGACAGAGAGTCGGGATTAATGGGAAAGTCCGTAGTGAGGGCTGATCCAAGGTCGATGTCATTACACGCAGCGTTCGGAGTGAAAATAAAAGGAAGCAACAAGGCTGCAAATAGTCGATTCTCTAGGAGAAGAGAGTTAAAGGAATATAGCAGTAATGCTATAAAATGGAGTTTAATATAAAGAGGGAAGTAATCCTTAGTTTAGCAGCAAGATTTTGAAGGCTGAAACTGCTATAGCGGGAATCAGCGCAGAGCTGAAAAAGGGCAGAAAGATTCTGATACAGGAAGGAAGACACAAAAGTGATAGTAAAACTAATTGAAGCAATGGAGCTCAAATTCTCAATTCCAGAGAGATTTAGACACATGGAAGGACCAAATCAAGCCCAAGATTGTCACTCCGGTGAAAAAAGTACAGAATGGCTTCCAAATTGGACAGCCAGTATGATGCAGATCAAGTTAATACTTTATTATATTCTTTTGGGGCTACAGCAGATGATATTATTGCAAGACAAGGTATTAATGTGACATCTGCCAAATTCGAAGAAGTTTTAAAAGCTTTTGATTCTTATTTCAACTTGCAGAGAAATAAGATTTTAGAAAGAGCAACGTTCAATAGAAAGGTCCAGAAACTGGGTGAAAGAGTTGATGCTTTTAACAGAGGGATGTGAATATGGAGACCTTAAAGCAGAATTGATAAGAGACTGCATTGTAGTAGCCATTGCTGAGGATTCCCTATCAGATTTATTGCAGTCTAAAGAAGTCCTCACCCTGGACAAAGCTATTCAGCTGATGAGACAAGCAGAGGTCCGGAAGAACAACAGATCAATCCTAAGAGGTGACAAAAGATCTTTGTTCAGGAAACCTCCAGCAACTGTACAGTTCCTTAACCAGAAAGCTATGAAAGAGGCACCAGAAAAAAAGGGAGGAAAGCAAAAGATGCCATTAAACCCTGCCAGTGATGTGGTGCTAAAAGTGCCCACAAATATGAACAGTGTCCTGCAAACAGAGCAGAATGCTTCCACTGTAAGAAAATAGGGCATTTCAGTAAAATGTGCCAAACAAAAATATCTACTCCCACAAGTGCAAAAGAAAAAACATTCAGGAATAGAGTGGTTAACAAAGTTAAACAACCTTCTTCAGAAGAGCAACCAATACACGTTTTTGGTGAGATCAATTATCCTAATTTGGTCTGCAGGTATTGTTGAGACCGAGGCGGGAGTAATGCACTGTCAATTCAGTCCTATTACTCCACAGTTCACAGCATATTATTTAATGTTTCCCACCTACCGGAAATTAGCCAAATTAAATACTTTATTAACACCCAGAATAAAATACATCAAACCATGTACCTTTAAACAACAGCAAATTAACTATTTATTAATAAACAATATTGAGATAAATCTATATCTAAAAAGACTTTATAATTTCTTATTCCTCCCAACCCTCATGCACACACATTCAAAAACCAATGGTTAACGGGTTCAAAAACGATGTTTTAAAATTCTTAGGAATAATAAAACAACTGGGTTGTAAGTCTTGGCAGGTAATGTTCCCAGTTCAGTGAGGTGTCCCAGAGTCGCATAGTCAGATGGCACTCGCAGTCTCCAGGAGAGTTTGATTAACAGTCTGTAATGGATAGGCATTCACAGTACTTCGGTTGCAGTAGGTGCCACACAGATCTTTCAACAAGGATTATAGTAACAGGTATATTTAGATTTTGAATTAGCAGTCTATCAGTAGAAACTTTACTGAGAATTCCAGAACTCCCAGAAACATGTCATCAAATGTAAATTTTTTGCTGAGAGAGTCAGATCCTTCCTTCCTTCAAGACAGCATGCTTCACGAGTCTGCCAGTTCAAACATGTTCTAGCCAGTCTTTACACATAGTCAAACTGAAACAATACAGCATGTGGCCCCTCTCTCTCTTGCTGTTGCCTGGGAAACAGGCTTGCAGCTCGCACAAACTGTCTTCAGAGAGACAATCAACTCTCAGTCTTAAAGGCACACAGACCCCCCCCCCCCCCTTAGTTTTAAAACAGAAAAAACACTTCCATGACAATATATATGTCAACACTAATTTTAAACTTGACACCGGCGTGAGTGTAATGGTCTTAAAAGACAAAGAGCCATGGTTATCAGCACATTTTCCGCAACCAACAGAAACCCAGTTAAATGGCCCAGGAAGGGTTGAATAAGTAAGGGGGAAGCACTCCAGTACAAGGGAAAGCAAAAATTAGAAACATTGTATGTTCTAAAGAATCAAGAATTCTCCCTCATTTAAGTAGAAGAGCTTGTATTCACCTTCATCTTATAAAGACAGTAGAAGTTAAACAACAAAAATCCAGGAGTCACTTCCAAGAGGAATTCCCAAAATTGTTTCCTGGTTTAGGCAGACTGAAGACCAACTATAGTATTACTTTGCAGAAAGATGCTAAACCAGTTTGTCTTTTCACTCCGAGGAAGATTCCATACTACTAATGAAGCACGTCCAACAACAATTAGATTGGGAATCATTTCTCCTGTTACCAAACCTACAGAGCGGTGTTCGGGAATGGTTTCAGTTCCTAAACCGAATGGTGATCTTTGCATTCTGTAGATTTAACTCAATAAGGCTATGGCAAGAGAGGTTCATCCAATGTCCTCAGTGGACGGAAGTTTGGCAAAGTTATCCAAAGGTTCCATGCTCACGCTTGGTGTGAATAGTGGCTTTTGGCTAGTTCCATTAGATAAGTCAAGGTTATTGACAACCTTCATTACTCCCTTTGGAAGATTTTGTTTTAACTGTCTACCATTTGGTATCATGTCATCAAAGGGCCTTGAAGGTGTAATATGCCGCATGGATGACATCTTAATTCATGGTGAGTCCAATGAAGAACATAATCTGAGGGTTAGAAGCGTTTTGAATCGTCTGCAGGACGAAGGCCTAACACTCAATGAGAAGCGTGAGTTTTCAAAAATATCCATTCGTTTTTAGGACACATTGTCAGCAGTAGCGCCATTATGGCAAAAGACAAGAGCCATTAGCGAATTTTCACTTCCAACTTTAATTCACGATCGGAGATTACTCAATCCCCGGGGTAATTACTCAATCCCTGGGTTAATTACTCTGTTCTCGGGGTAATTACTCAATCTCCGGGGTAATTACTCTGTTCCCAGGGTAATTACTCAGTTCCCGGGGTAATTAATCAATCCCCGGTGTAATTACTCTGTTCCGGGGTAATTACTCAGTTCCCGGGGTAATTACTCTGTTCCCGGGGTAATTACTCAATCGCTGGGATAATTACTCAGTTCCCGGGGTAATTACTCAGTTCCCGGGGTAATTACTCAATCCCGGGGGTAATTAATCAATCCCTGGGGTAATTACTCAGCTTCCGGGATAATTACTCAGTTCCCGGGGTAATTACTCAGTTCCCGGGGTAATTACTCAATCCCGGGGGTAATTAATCAATCCCTGGGATAATTACTCAGTTCCCGGGGTAATTACTCAGTTCCCGGGGTAATTACTCAATCCCGGGGGTAATTAATCAATCCCTGGGGTAATTACTCAGCTCCCGGGATAATTACTCTGTTCCCGGGGTAATTACTCAATCCCCAGGGTAATTACTCTGTTCCCGGGGTAATTACTCAATCCCTGGGGTAATTACTCAGTTCCCGGGGTTACTCTTGCCTCTGCGGTTGTTACTCTGCTCCTGGAATTGTTACTTGCTGCGTTGCCTGGATACCGGGTGTAAACAGGCTGTTGGTCAGTTGCTGCTGCCAGGGATGGACGTCTACCTCAGCCTGGAGCAGGTGAGAGGAATGAGGGGAAAAAGCTCAGAGAAGAGTCGCAGGGCAGGGCAGTGCGAGGAGGCTCGGGGCCGAGGAGAGAGTCTGTCCCTTGGGTAACCCTGGCGGGTGGGGTGACTCCCCGCTCCCCGCTCCCCGCTCCCCCTCACTTGACTCCCCGGCCCCAACTGCACAGTGACTGTGACTGTGAGTGTGACGGATTGGTAGCGGCCGGGCCTTATCGATCAGAGTGTAAAAAAAGAGTTTTTAACTCTAATCACCAGCTCCAATCGGAACACCCGAAGACTAACTCCCCCCACAAACCCTAACCGTAACTCTAACTCCCCCCACAAATTCTGACACTAACTCTAACTCTCCCCATAATCCCTAACCCTAACTCCCCCCACAAACCCTAACCGTAACTCTAACTCCCCCCACAAATTCTGACACTAACTCTAACTCTCCCCATAATCCCTAACCCTAACTTTCCCCACAAACCCTAACCGTAACTCTCCCCTCTAACCCTAACTCTAAAATCTAACCCCAATCACTAATCCTATCCCTAAAACTGAATCCTATTTCGGGTGCTGGAAGGTGGGATTAGTGGGCGGCTACTTTTTTCAGGCGGCGCAGACATGATGGGCTGAATGGCCTCTTTCTATGCTGTAACTTTTCTATGGTTCTATGGAATAACGGAGGGGTGATTGGCCCCGGGGTGTATTACTGAGTGTATTACAGGTGGGTCTGGGGTGTATAACAGTGGCGGGGACTGTGATCCTCCTTGGGGTTTATAATGGGCAGGTGATTGGCCCTGGGGTGTATTATATGAGTGCCCGGGTGTATTACAAGCAGCGCCTGGTATAACTTGGAGGGGGGGTGGTGAGGGGGTTGAAGGTGGCAATCCTCCCTGTGCTGTATAATGGGTGGCCACTCCTCCTCATTATTCGAGGAATGTTACCACTGCAAAAATAGCTGCCTGTTAAACAGTCACCACCATTCAAGTGTCATAGAGCACAGAAACAGGCCCTTCGGCCCATCGTGTCTGTGCCAGCCATCAAGCACCTAACTATTCTAGTCCCATTTTCCAGCACTTGGCCCGTAGCCTTGTATGCTATGGCATTTCAAGTGCCCATCTAAATACTTCTTAAATGTTGTGAGGGTTCCTGCCTCTACCACCTCTTCAGGCAGCGTATTCCAGATTCCAACCACCCTCTGGGTGAAATTTTTTTTCCCTCAAATCCCCTCTAAACCTCCTGCCCCTTACCTTAAATCTATGCCCTCTGGTTATTGACCCCTTTGCTAAGGGACAAAGTTTCTTCCTATCTAACCTATCAATGCCCCTCATAATTTTGTATACCTCAATCAGGTCCCCCCTCAGCCTTCTCTGCTCTAAGGAAAACAACCCTAGCCTTTTCAGTCTCTCTTCATAGCTGAAATGCTCCAGCCTAGGCAACATCCTGGTGAATCTCCTCTGCACCCTCTCCAGTGCAGTCACATCTTTCCTATAGTGTGGTGCCCAGAACTGTACACAGTCCTCCAGCTGTGGCCGAACTGGCGTTTTATACAGCTCCATCATAACCTCCCCGCTCTGGAAAGGACATGAAAGAAACATCCTCCTGTTGGAAATTTCGATGTTGATGTCTTTAAACACATGCAAGCGCTGCTACTTATTGAATACATTTTCCACAGCATTACCGCAGGAACTCAGGGTCATGTAGTCTTCAGCTGAAGCAGGGTGAGAGGGAGGGGTATAAATGGACCCGGCACAAAGATGTCACTCAGTTTACCCTCCTCTTATATAACACGAGGGTTTATAATATTTGTAAGGACTGAAAAAAGAAAGATTTGCATTTCTATATCGCTGTTCACCTCAGGACCGTCCCAAAACACTTCACAGGGGCGGCACAGTGGCGCAGTGGTAAGCACCGCAGCCTCACAGCTCCAGCGACCCGGGTTCAATTCTGGGTACTGCCTGTGTGGAGTTTGCAAGTTCTCCCTGTGTCTGCGTGGGTTTCCTCCGGGTGCTCCGGTTTCCTCCCACATGCCAAAGACTTGCAGGTTGATAGGTTAATTGGCCATTATAAATTGCCCCTAGTATAGGTAGGTGGTAGGGAAATACAGGGACAGGTGGGGATGTGGTAGGAATATGGAATTAGTGTAGGGTTAGTGTAAGTGATGGTTGATGGTCGGCACAGACTCGGTGGGCCGAAGGGCCTGTTTCAGTGCTGTATCTCTAAACTAAACTAAACAACCAATGAAATACTTCTGAGTTGTAGTTACTGTTGTAATGTAGGAAACCCAGCAACCAATTTGTGCACAGCAAGATCCCACAAACAACAATGTGGTAATGACCAAATTATCTTTTTAATGATGTTCGTTGAGGGATAAATATTGGCCAGTACACGAGGGGTGAACTCCCTTGCTGTTCTTCAAAATAGTGCCATGGGATCTTTTATGGCACCTGAGTGGGCAGATGAGGTCTCAGTTTAACATCTCATCTGAACAATAGCACCTCCAACAGTGCAGCACTCTCTTAGTACTGCAATGGGAGTGTCAGCCTGGAAGTCTCTGGAGTGGGACTTGAAGCAGAGAAGTAGGGTTGGTTCAATCCAGGAGATTCTCTGCAGAATAGCCTGATGCTGGGAGATTAGAATGGAAGCACTACAGCGCCCCCCCTGACAGAAGGCTTTAATTACAGTGTGACAAGTTTACATAGGGAGTTTCCATTACAAATGTGGCCAGAGGAACTAATATGAACATATAAACACTGACAGACAGGTAAAGACCCTCTGGTCCATTCAGCCTGTCCCAAACAATTATGTTCTGAAGAAGGGTCACTGACCTGAAACGTTAACTCTGCTTCTCTCTCCACAGATGCTGCCAGACCTGCTGAGTATTTCCAGCATTTCTTGTTCTTTCTTTTATAACTCTGAATGGTTGATCGGAGACGCGAGTTTTGAAACTTTATCACCTGTCTTTTCCAGTTCACAGACAGCAGTATAATCCTGACTTTCGACAATTAGGACAAGTGGTCAGGAATTGCAGAAGCAGTTTATTTTCCCTCCACACTCACAGATCTCAGGCATTTTCCTACATAAACAGAATCCACTCTATTCTCTTAAAATTCCAACAGCATGTCAAACAACAGCTGTGAATCACCATGAATATATGCACCGTCATGGCATTTTGCACATCTGGCAGGGGCGGGGGAGACAGAACTGACTGCCAAAGGCTAAAATAAATGCAGCAAGAGCTGAGTGACAGTATAACTCCATTCTATTCAATCACACTGCATAAAAAGAGTATGAAATGCAGACAGGTCAGTGAAAAATAAACCACAGCCACAGATTTAAAAAAAGACATGACCCATTCTGATAGACCTCAGCGTGACAAATAAACACAACTGCCGGAGAATGGTTTTCCCAGCTCTTTATAGTCTGGAATCCCACTCCTAACCTTTTCCTCATTCTGTGAGCATTGATCTATATGTAATACAGTATGTTTCAAAATCTAAAAACAGATTAACTATTGACACGGGGCTAGGGTAAATGGTTAGGGTGAGAGGTTACTGATTGAGTTTAGGGTTAGATTTTGTGGTTAGTGGTGGGGTTTGGGGTTAGGGTTGGGCTGGGAGTTTGAGTTAGTGTCACAATTTGTGGTTAAAGAGTTAATGGTTGGGCTTGAGGGTACAGTGGGCTTCATGGTTTGGGTTAGGTTTTAGGGTTCAGTGATATAATTAGGATTAGTGATTGGGCTTAGGTTAGAACCATAGCACCGTAGAAAGGTTACGGCACAGCAAGAGGCCATTCAGCCCATCATGTCTGCGCCGGCTGAAAAAATTAGCTGCCCAATCGAATCCCACCTTCCAGCACCTGGTCTATAGCCCTGTAGGTTCCAGCACTTCAGGTGCATGTCACCTTTTAAATGAGTTGAGGGTTTCTGCCTCCACCACCGATCTGGGCAGTGAATTCCAGACACCCACCACCCTCTTGGTGAAAAAGATCTTTCTCATGGCCCCTCTAATCCTTCTACCATCACCTTAAATCTGTGCCCCCTGGTAATTGACCTCTCCGCCAGGGGAAACAGGTCATTCCTGTCTGCTGTATCTAGGCCCCTCATAATTTTGTACACCTCAATTAAGTCACCCCTCAGCCTCCTGTGTTCTAAGGAAAACAACCCAAGCCGATCCAATCTTTCCACATAGCTGCAACTTTCAAGCCCTGGCAACATTCTTGTAAATCTCCTCTGTACTCTCTCCAGAGCAATTATGTCCTTCCTGTAATATGGTAAACAATACTCCAGATGTGGCCTAACCAGTGTTTCATACAGTGCCAGCATTACATCCCTGCTTTTGTATTCTATACCTCGGCCAATAAAGGAAAGCATTCTACATGCCTTCCAGGGCGGAACCTCCTCCTATTATACAACCCTGGGGAGGATTGTCTTCAATAGAAAGCAAAATCTGATATGGTGTACATGGGGTTGCCAATTGGAGGTTTGAACTCCGACCTCGAATCACCCCGCACCCGCCTCCAACACCCCCCCCCCCCCACCTCCACCCCACTGCCCACCCACCAGCACTCCCGCCTTTGGTGACTCCTTCCCATGGCCAATTGGAAATGGAACTGACCCAATCAGATTAATGTTAGCTGTCAAATAGCCCATTTTCTTCATCTCCAGTATTTTTATAACTAATAAACAAAAATGTTGAAAGAAAAGGAAAAGAACACAATTTTGTTGAATGTCCCTAAGATTTTTCTCCTGGACTTTGCTCACTGCAGTGTCCAGGAGATGAACCTTCAATCCTGGAGACTCCAGGGCAATCCTGGAGGGTTGGCAATCACAGGTGTACCACTGATATTCCTACCCTTTCATCCTTTAATTTTTGATATCCTTCTGTGAATGTCAAGTTTTTGTTTTTATAATTGTGCTATTTTGCAGCTGATTGCAGCAGTACCTGCACAGTGGGTCTGGAAAGATGACACAAATACGCTTGAGTTAGTCAGGTACGTGACTTAACCCGTTCAGTTCCAAATGCTGCCTGCAGCTTTCTCTAGGTGTTTTCAGTCAATCGTTAGGGGAAAAGACTGATAGAGATTCTGCTCATGTCCCTGTGCATCACTTAGGAAAGAAAGAATTTTCAATCCTTCTGGCAATGAGTTAAAATTATCATCCTTGTTTTAATCCCTCACCCCTCCCTATCTCTGAAATCTCCAGGCGAAACCTCTGTGCTGCTCTAATTCCGGCCTCTTGCCCATCCCTGATTTTAATCGCTCCACCATTGGCGGTCGTGCCTTCAGTTGCCTGGGCCCCAAGCTCTGGAATTCCCTCCTTACACCTCTCCACCTCTCTGCCTCTCCTCCTTTCAGACACTGCTTAAAAACTTACATTTTTAACCAAGTTTTTGGTCACCTGTCCTAATTATGTAGCTCGGTGTCAAATTTTGCTTGATAACGATCCTGTGAAGAGCCTCAGAACATTTTACTACATTAAAGGCACTATTATATATACAAGTTATTGTTGTTGGTGTTGTTTAGATTGCAGCTTGGTCACCTCTTCCCATTATTCCTAAAACCTTTGGCACATTGCACAGCTGCTGTTGCGATGTGGATAAGTGCAGCATCTATTTCATGCGTGGCAAAGTTCTACAATTTTTTTTGGGTGATGCCTAAGAGCATTGTGCTTTTCATCAAACTGTGGGATTTTTAACACTGCCTCAGTTGCACTAGTGAAACAGGCAGATGGACGGGGCTAGCTGTACCAGACGGATGGCTGGGTACTGGGCCATACACACCAGGGTCCAGCCTTTTTTTTTATTCATTCATGGGATGTGGGCATCACTGGCCAGGCCAGCATTTATTGCCCATCCCTAATTGCCCTTGAGAAGGTGGTGGTGAGCTGCCTTCCTGAACCGCTGCAGTCCATGTGGGGTAGGTACACCCACAGTGCTGTTAGGAAGGGAGTTCCAGGATTTTGACCCAGCAACAGTGAAGGAACTCAGCCTGTGCTGAGTTGTCTGATGCTAGCTGATCTGCTGGTGGAACCTGAGTACAAACATTCTTCTATTCTGCATCTGATCAAAGCAGCTTTCCTTTTGTGTATTAGCCAAGGCTGGCTGTGGAGGGAATCCAGCCCAGACATTGTAATCCTCATGCAATGTTTATACATGCATACCTCAAGCAGGAGTAGCCAGATGCAATTGGGAATGGATTCCTGCTACTGCCTGTGTTACGACCAGGTGAGGCAGGGGTCTCAGGTTCCCCTCTCGACCCTTTCCTGGTTTGGCTGTAACAGGGTTTAACTTTTAAAAACACAGTGTTTTTAGCTTCCCCTCAGTGAGTCCTTGCTCACTGCTCTCTAATTGCAATTGTAAAAGAATCAATCAGACAGGTTTTCTCAGGTTTGAACAAGAAAGGTATAAGTTTATCAACCTTAAAACGCGAACTCAGTTAAAACTACTAAGAATACGCAATGCAACCACGCTAGCATTCATTCGCAATAAACACACATACAAATAGAGACAGAGGAGAGAAAGAATTAAAGGGGGAATGTTTGAAGTAGTAGATGGAATTCAGTTACTGTTGTTAGTTTGGATGTAACAATCTTGATTGGTGTTAAGTCTTGCAGTTCTCATTGGGGCCCAGTGCACACTTTCAAACTTGTTTAGCTGGTACCAGAAGGCTGCAGGAGTCTTCTGCCTTCTGGCTTAAGTTACTTCCATGGGTCCCTGGAACTTTACGTCTTCAAATTGCAGTCTGCCAAAGACTTTACTGTGATGCACCATTCAATCAATTCCCAGGTTGGCCAGCAGGTTCATCATGTGACTAGCTCTTTGTTTGAGACAGCATCGCCTGAGATGCACTCAGTAGGTGCGTGGAATGCTGGCTCTTACACATGACTCTCAATGACTGTTGATCATCATTATTGACAAAACCCAGAGAATCACGAATCGTTACAGTGTAGAAGGAGGCCATTCGCGTCCACACTGGCTCACTGAAAGAGGAATTCCCTCTTATATATATGGTCTTTAGTTCTGGTTTCGCCTGGAAGTGGAAACATCTTCTCTATGTCCACCCAATCAAACCCTTTCATAATCTTGACGACCTCTATCAGGTCACCCCTCAGTCTTCTCATTTCTAGGGATTTATGGGATGCACACACAATGATGTCTCACTATGTGAGAAAGACCACTATGTGGTCCTAGGATATGCGACGTTGGACAAGGAGAATGCCAAATAAAACATTAACCCTTTCATTTCTTTTAGCACTCAGTGAGGTTTTTTTTTAACTGATAAACATCAACAAAGGTGCTTTTCCCTTTTTAAAAAAATGTTTTCTTTCACCAAGCTGGTAATAAATTAATTAGCCCTTCACAGGAAGAATGTTGGGACAGGTGTAGGCCATTCAGCCCCTCGAGCCCAGTTCTACACTCAATTAGATCATGGCTGATCTGTATCTCAATCTCATTTATCCACCTTAGTTCCATATCTGTTGATGCTCTTACCTAACAAATTCTATTGATTTCAGTCCCAGCATCCACAGTCTTTTAGGGGAGAAGGTTCCAGATTTCTACCAATCTTTGTGTGAAAAAGTGCTTCCTGATTTCACTCCTGAATGGCCTAACTCTACTTTTAGCAGTAAGTTATCTTGTTCTGTATTCCTTACCAGAGTTAATAACTTCTCTTTATCCACCTTATCAAATCCTTTTATCATGTCTTTGCACGATCTTGACTTTATTTATTCTGTGTCACAGTGGAAGCAGAGTCTTTAAATATTTTTAAGGCAGAGGTAGATAGGTTCAGATCAGCCATGATCCCACCGAGGGGCTGAGTGGCCCAACCCCTGCTCCCAATTCATATGTTCGGATTTTCATTTGCCCATGTGCCATACAGCATTTTCAGGTGGCAGGCCAAACAAGCCTCCTATCTCCCACACTTTCTCCACAAGACGCTGGCTAATTGAATCAGGGAGCACTCCCATTGTCTCTCTAGGCAACAGTCTCTCAGAATGCAAATGTGCAGCCATGTTTTCAGCCATTGCTCTGTGGTCCTTGTAAACAAGTTATGTTCAATGTCCAGTAAACGTTCAAATAGTGTTCCATTTGACAAAATTAATATTTTTCCATTTGAAAGGTGTGGTTTCCATCACACCTCCACCTCTGGCCCAACGAAATGCGTCACAATGGGGAGCATTTCGTTATAAATTAGAAGGAAGAGAAAGTACAGGAAAACACACATTCTCTCATTCATTCAGAAATCTTAAAATTGTTACAGCCTGTCTTTGTAGCAATGCTGCTTTAAACTGTCCTTTTCCCTTGAGGTGGGTCTGAGATAGTGATGTGTTGCCCAAGGGGTTTAAAGTTTCTTCACCAACAGCCTGCAATACGTTGGGAATGGTCATCCCAATAAACATGTGATTTTTGGGGGGAGGTTTGCAGTTTACACATTTCCATGATTGTCCAGGGTGCCTTTGTTCGTGTTGGGGTCTGCAGGGGATGGTTAGATTTAATTAGCCCTTGTTTGGAGTTCTGATCGTGGGAGTCAGCAGTGGGTGGATCCACTCTGATCTCTCTTTCAGTGTGCTGATGAGTCATGCAAGGGCTTTTCATTTTAGGGTATTGTTGGTTCCCTTTTCTCCTGACTGTGGGGGGGGGGGGGGGATTCTTTGCTAATCTTCCCTTTGTCCTCTGGGACATTCCTGCTTGCAGGTATTTGTCCAGATTTTACTGCACTCCATGCGGCACTTGGACTAGGTGAGGCATCACCCTCACAGTTTCTCTGCCCTCTTGAGGTCTTTCTTTGTCCTTGCAGGTTTCTGTAAATGCTGTTAGTAACTCGGGTTGGGTGCTTCTGGTGTCTGCATTTACATAGGAGGATGTGGGGTCTAACGTTTCCAACATTTTGGAGTTGGCTGACAGGACGATAAGGGTTTTTATATGGAAATCCTCCCGGACTGCCTGTAACCTGTTCTCTTTGTCCCTTTTTCTCCTTTCCTCTCTAGCTTTTTGCCAGCCTTTTGCCTCTCTGTCCCCTTTTGTTCTCAGCAGTGGTCCCTTACAATTCACCAACCCTCTGCTGGAGGAGTTCCCAAAAGCCGATACAGGACTTAGGGGTGCAGATGTCACTGTAGGCTGGGGTTTCCCCTCAACCTGGCACATGTGGCAAATCCTGCAGTACTCCACCACATCTTTGTGGAGTTTTGGCCAGTCAAACTGCTGTCTTATGCGAGTTTTGGTTTTTCATATACTGACATGTACAGCCATTGTAATCTCATGGGCCATTCTTAATATTTTTCTCCGTTACTTCTGCGGCACCTCTAACTGGTGAACTACTGTCCACTCTTTGTCTTCAGGTCTGTGAGGAGAACTCCATTTCCTCATCAGTACCTCATTCTTTAAATAATAGCAATCAGGGACTCCCTCTGCTTCACTTTCAGTCTGGACAGCCTGTGCTAACTCAAGAAATACTGGGCCGGCTTGCTGAGCCTCAACTGGGGACGATCCATTTAACCCATCCCTCGGTCCTCTAGCTTCCCAAAGAAAGTTTCAGACAGACAGACAGACCTCATGGTCATCAATCCAGTCTCCTCTGGGGGAGCTGGTTTGATCATGGCCTGATCCACTACACATTCAGGGAAAATGCAGGGGACCATCTCCTGCCACTGCTCTGTCTCTCTGACCTCCTTCAGTCTCTCTTTCTCTACTGGGGAAGCTACCACCTTTGCTCCCACCAGATCATTACCTAGGAGCAGGTCAATCCCGTCCACAGGCAAACTAGGGATCAATCCCTACGGTCACTGGTCCCAAAACTAGGTTGCACCCGATGTAAAGGTACAGGCGTACACTGCCCTCCAATACCATTTACCATCATTCTGGTATTTACTGCACTCTCTGGGGGAAAGGTCAGGCCTTTTCCCAGTAAAAGGGATCTAGTGGCCCCTATGTCCCTGAGAATTACTATGGGCTTGCTTGTCCCACTCGAGGGGTATGGGGTTACTTTCCCTTCAGACACAAAATCCTGATAACCTTCAGGAATCCTGTTAAATTTTCCTGCACCCACAGCAGTATTTTTTCTGGGTCTTACTACTGTTGCAGTTAAAGCCACTGCTTGTTCAGCTGTGTTTTCCATCAGGGTCCCTTCTCCGTCATGGAGCGGGTGTGCCCTGATTAACCCTACAGGGTTTCCCCGTAGTTTGCAGCAGTCAGCTCTTAGATGACCTGCTTTATTACAATGGAAGCACATAGGTCTCCGGTCTCACTGCCACTTACAGCTGGAGGAGGGCCCCCTGTGTCTCCTGCTTTTTTTTCTCTCCCAGGACTGCTTGGACTCCTATCACCTTTGTCCTTTTCGGATTTGTGGGGGTGACTAGCAAAGGTTTTCCCCTGGGGAACCGATTTGTATATTAAAGCAAACTCATCAGCCAGAACTGTGGCTTGCCTGGCTCTGTGCACTTTTTGTTCCTCCACATGGGTCTTTATGGAGAGGGGGAGAGAGTTTTTAAATTTCTCTAGTAAAATCACCTCTCTGAGGTTTTCATAGCTGGGCTGTACTTTAACAGCCCTCAACCACTGGTCAAAAGCCAGCTGCTTACTTCTCTCAAACTCCAAGTAAGTTTGATCAGTCTGTTTCCTAAGGGTTCGGAACTTCTGGCGGAAGGCTTCCGGTACTTGCTAATATGCCCCGAGGATAGCATTTTTTGTCAGTTCATAATTTGATGAACTCTCATCTGGCAACAGGGAATAAACCTCAAGGGATTTTCTGGTTTAGCTTACTTTGGCGATGGAAGAGTCCAATGCTCAGCCACCCATTTTAACTGCCTTGCAAGTTTCTCCAAAGATACAAAAAATGCTTCCACATCTTCCTCATTGAATTTTGGAATCAGTTGGGAAAATGTTAAAAACTCAGCACTACTTGTATTTTCTAGGCTTTCACTGCGGTTATTCTGTCACCCCCCGAGCTAACTCAAGCCACCTCAGCTCTCTTTCCTCCCGTTCCTTCTGGAAATTTCTTTCTCTCTCTCTCTTTTCAAATTCAAGTTTCCTCTGTTCTAAATGTATCTTTGCTTGCAATACCCTGTCGGAGTCTATTTCTAACCCTGTCTCTGATTCTTCAGATTCGAGGGAAAAATGATTGGCCACAAGGCTTAGGAGTTCTGATTTCCTAGCTTTAGCATGGAAAGTGATCCCACACTGCTCAGCCATATTCCTCAACTCTTCCATAGATTGTACCTTTAACTTATCCCAAGTTACTTCACCCTGGCTTGGGTAGTTACTAGCTTCAGTCGTGGACATGTTAGTATTCCAGCGCACAACCACAGGAAAACCTATATTGAAATCCTTTCTCTTTTTGATTGGAATCAATTTGATTTCTCACTTCCAATTTCGCATTTGTCCGTGAGTCCAATACCGGACACAAGCCCCCAAATTTCTGTTACGACCAGGTGAGGCAGGGGTCTCAGGCTCCCCTCTCGGCCCTTTCCTGGTTTGGCTGTAACAGGGTTTAACTTTTAAAACAGTGTTTTTAGCTTCTTCTCAGTGAGCCCTTGCTCACTGCTCTCTAATTGTAATTGTAAAGGTATCAAACAGACAGGCTTTCTCAGGTATGGCCAAGAAAGGTGTAAGTTTATCAACCTTAAAACTCGAACTCAGTTAAAACTACAAGGATACATGACGCAACCACGCTAGCATTCATTCGCAATAAACACACACAAATAGAGACAGAGGAGAGAAAGAATTAAAGGGGGAAAGGTTTGAAGTAGTAGATGGGATTCAGTTCTGTTGTTGGTTTGGATGTAACGATCTTGATTAGAGTTAAGTCTTGCAGTTCTCATTGGGGCCCAGTGCACACTTTCAAACTTGTTTTGCTGGTACCAGAAGGTTGCAGGGGTCTTCTGTCTTGAGTCTTAAGTTACTTCCATGGGTCCCTGGAACTTTGCGTGAGACAGAGAGATCTTGCTTCTCTTTGGTCTTCAAATTGCAGTCTGCCAAAAACTTTACTGATTCAGGTCGGTGACCCTTCTTCTTCTGAAGGGTCACTGAGCTGAAACATTAACTCTGTCTCTCTCTCCACAGGTGCTGTCAGACCTGCTGAGTATTTCCAGCATTTCTTCTTTTTATTTCAGATTTTCAGCATCTGCAGTATTTTGCTTTTATAAAAACTTTACTATGATGCACCGTTCAACTAATTCCCAGGTTGGCCAGCAGGTTTGTCATGTGACTAGCTCTTTGTTTGAGATAGCATTGCTTATGAGACACGCTCAATGGGTGGGTGGAATGTTGCTGTTACACAGACAATGACCATCATTATTGACAAAACCCATCTGGCTAATTGAATGAGGGAGCACTCCCATAGTCTCTCTAGGCAACTGTCTCTCAGAATGCAAATGTGCAGCCATGTTTTCAGCCACTGCTCTGTGGTCCTTTTAAACAAATTATGTTCAATGTCCAGTAAACGTTCAAATAGTGTTCAAATATGACAAAATTAATATTTTTCCATTTGGTAGGTGTGGTTCCCGTCACACCTCCAAAAAACCTGGGAATTGAGGTCAGTTGTGGTACGCCTGACCTTCATTACATTACACTGACTGAGGTTTAAGAAAGTGTGCCACCAGTCCACAACACTACTTACTGATTGAATCGAGAAAAATCCCTCACACTACCGTATAAATAATACAGGTGTCAAGTCCTGGGGTGACACACGAACGTTTCTTATACAGCCTTACCTAGTTTTTTGCAACTTGCATAATTGCAAATCCATTTTGAGCAGAAACCATCTTTTTCAGATGAGATATTAAGCTGAGGCCCTGTCTGCCCTCTCCGATGGACAAAAAAGATTCCATGACACTCTTCAAAAAAAAGCAGGGGTATTCTCCCCAATGTCCTGGCCAATATTTATTTCTCAATCAGCATTATTAAAACAGATTAAAACATTATCTGGTTATTATCACATTGCTGTTTGAGGGAGCTTGTTGTGTGCAAATTGGCTGCCAGGTTTCCTACATTACAAAAGTGACCACACTCAAAAGCCACTTCATTAGCACTTTGGGACATCATGAGCTCTTTCTTTAGCCTCTTTTCCTTTACCCATCTATTGTATTCGGACTGGAAATTTGATATAGTTTCTGACTCAATCACTAACCCTGTCAGACACTTACCTGGTGCAGATACATTCTCCTGAGCGTTCTGGCCAGTAGTTATCCCTCACTCAACATCATAAAGACAGATGATCTGATCATTATTCCATTGCTGATTGTGGGATCTATCAATGCACAAATTGGCTGCCTTGTTTCCTACATTACAACAGTGACCAGACTTCGAAAGTACTTCATTGGCTGTAAAGCCCTTTAGGACGTCCTGAGGTTGTGAAAAGTGCTATACAAATGCAAGTCTTTTTCTCAAACGTGTTCCTGTGCCTCTGGAAGGTGAGGCGCATCCTTGTTTACAAAAGGTTGCATGGTTGAAAAAGTGGACAATGACAATTTCCCTGTCAATGTGCGGACTGAGGAGATGGGATTCACCTGACTGTCTTCACAATTGCAACAAGGCCGTTTGAGGCATTTTATGCACTGACAGGAAAAATATGGAGGTTCTGACCTCCACTGAGGCAAAAAAAAATCAAAGAACAAAGAACAAAGAAAATTACAGCACAGGAACAGGCCCTTCGGCCCTCCAAGCCTGCGCCGATCCATATCCTCTATCTAAACATGTCGCCTATTTTCTAAGGGTCTGTGTCTCTTTACTTCCTGCCCATTCATGTATCTGTCTAGATACATCTTAAAAGACGCTATCGTGCCCGCATCTACCACCTCCGCTGGCAACGTGTTTCAGGCACCCACCACCCTCTGCGTAAAGAACTTTCCACGCATATCCCCCCTAAACTTTTCCCCTTTCACTTTGAACTCGTGTCCCCTGGTAATTGAATCCCCCACTCTGGGAAAAAGCTTCTTGCGATCCACCCTGTCTATACCTCTCATGATTTTGTACACCTCAATCAGGTCCCCCCTCAACCTCCGTCTTTCTAATGAAAATAATCCTAATCTACTCAACCTCTCTTCATAGCTAGCGCCCTCCATACCAGGCAACATCCTGGTGAACTTCCTCTGCACCCTCTCCAAAGCATCCACATCCTTTTGGTAATGTGGCGACCAGAACTGCACGCAGTATTCCAAATGTGGCCGAACCAAAGTCCTATACAACTGTAACATGAGCTGCCAACTCTTGTACTCAATACCCCGTCCGATGAAGGAAAGCATGCCGTATGCCTTCTTGACCACTCTATTGACCTGCGTTGCCACCTTCAGGGAACAATGGACCTGAACACCCAAATCTCTCTGTACATCAATTTTCCCCAGGACTTTTCCATTTACTGTATAATTCACTCTTGAATTGGATCTTCCAAAATGCATCACCTCGCATTTGCCCTGATTGAACTCCATCTGCCATTTCTCTGCCCAACTCTCCAATCTATCTATATTCTGCTGTATTCTCTGACAGTCCCCTTCACTATCTGCTACTCCACCAATCTTAGTGTCGTCTGCAAACTTGCCAATCAGACCACCTATACTTTCCTCCAAATCATTTATGAATATCACAAACAACAGTGGTCCCAGCACAGATCCCTGTGGAACACCACTGGTCACACGTCTCCATTTTGAGAAACTCCCTTCCACTGCTACTCTCTGTCTCCTGTTGCCCAGCCAGTTCTTTATCCAGCTAGCTAGTATACCTTGGACCCCATGCGCCTTCACTTTCTCCATCAGCCTACCATGGGGAACCTTATCAAACGTCTTACTGAAGTCCATGTATATGACATCTACAGCCCTTCCCTCATCAATCAACTTTGTCACTTCCTCAAAGAATTCTATTAAGTTGGTAAGACATGACCTTCCCTGCACAAAACCATGTTGCCTATCACTGATAAGTCCATTTTCTTCCAAATGGGAATAGATCCTATCCCTCAGTATCTTCTCCAGCAGCTTCCCTACCACTGACGTCAGGCTCACCGGTCTATAATTATCTGGATTATCCCTGCTACCCTTCTTAAACAAGGGGACAACATTAGCAATTCTCCAGTCCTCCGGGACCTCACCCATGTTTAAGGATGCTGCAAAGATATCTGTAAGGCCCCAGCTATTTCCTCTCTCGCTTCCCTCAGTAACCTGGGATAGATCCCATCCGGACCTGGGGACTTGTCCACCTTAATGCCTTTTAGAATACCCAACACTTCCTCCCTCCTTACGCCGACTTGACCTAGAGTAATCAAACATCTGTTCCTAACCTCAACATCCTTCATGTCCCTCTCCTCGGTGAATACCGATGCAAAGTACTCGTTTAGAATCTCACCCATTTTCTCTGACTCCACGCATAACTTTCCTCCTTTGTCCTTCAGTGGGCCAATCCTTTCTCTAGTTACCCTCTTGCTCCTTATATATGAATAGAAGGCTTTGGGATTTTCCTTAACCCTGTTTGCTAAAGATATTTCATGACCTTTTTTAGCCCTCTTAATTCCTCAGATTGGTCCTACATTCCCGATATTCTTTCAAAGCTTCGTCTTTCTTCAGCCGCCTAGACCTTATGTATGCTTCCTTTTTCCTCTTAGCTAGTCTCACAATTTCACCTGTCATCCATGGTTCCCTAATCTTGCCATTTCTATCCCTCATTTTCACAGGAACATGTCTCTCCTGCACGCTAATCAACCTCTCTTTAAAACCCTCCCACATATCAAATGTGGATTTACCTTCAAACAGCTGCTCCCAATCTACATTCCCCAGCTCCTGCCGAATTTTGGTATAGTTGGCCTTCCCCCAATTTAGCACTCTTCCTTTAGGACCACTCTCGTCTTTGTCCATGAGTATTTTAAAGCTTACGGAATTGTGATCACTATTCCCAAAGTAGTCCCCTACTGAAACTTCAACCACCTGGCCGGGCTCATTCCCTAACACCAGGTCCAGTATGGCCCCTTCCCGAGTTGGACTATTTACATACTGCTCTAGAAAACCCTCCTGGATGCTCCTTACAAATTCTGCTCCATCTAGACCTCTAACACTAAGCGAATCCCAGTCAATGTTGGGAAAATTAAAATCTCCTATCACCACCACCCTGTTGCTCCTACATCTTTCCATAATCTGTTTACATATTTGTACCTCTATCTCACGCTCGCTGTTGGGAGGCCTGTAGTACAGCCCCAACATTGTTACCGCACCCTTCCTATTTCTGAATTCTGCCTATATTGCCTCACTGCTCGAGTCCTCCATAGTGCCCTCCTTCAGCACAGCTGTGATATCCTCTTTGACCAGTAATGCAACTCCTCCACCCCTTTTACCTCCCTCTCTATCCCGCCTGAAGCATTGATATCCTGGGATATTTAGTTGCCAATCATGCCCTTCCCTCAACCAAGTCTCAGTAATAGCAATAACATCATACTCCCAGGTCCTAATCCAAGCCCTAAGTTCATCTGCCTTACCTACTACACTTCTTGCATTAAAACAAATGCACCTCAGACCACCAGTCCCTTTGCGTTCATCATCTGCTCCCTGCCTACTCTTCCCCTTAGTCACACTGACTTCATTATCTAGTTCCTTACAGGCTTTAGTTACTACCTCCTTACTGTCAATTGACCTCCTCATTTGGTTCCCATCCCCCTGCCACATTAGTTTAAACCCTCCCCAACAGCGTTAGCAAAAGCACCCCCAAGGACATTGGTTCCAGTCCGGCCCAGGTGTAGACCGTCCAATTTGTAATAGTCCCACCTCCCCCAGAACCGGTCCCAATGTCCCAAAAATCTGAACCCCTCTCTCCTGCACCATCTCTCAAGCCACGCATTCATCCTGACTATTCTTTCATTTCTACTCTGACTATCACGTGGCACTGGTAGCAATCCTGAGATTACTACCTCTGAGGTCCTACTTTTTAACTTGGCTCCTAACTCCCTAAATTCTGCTTGTAGGACCTCATCCCATTTTGTACCTATATCATTGGTGCCTATGTGCACGACAACTGGCTGTTCACCCTCCCCCTTCAGAATGTTCTGCAGCCGATCTGAGACATCCCTGACCCGTGCACCTGGGCGGCAACATACCATTCGGGAGTCTCGTTTTCGACCACAGAACCGCCTATCTACTCCCCTTACAATCGAATCCCCTATGACTATAGCCCTTCCACACTTTTTCCTGCCCTTCCGAACAGCAGAGCCAGCCACGGTGCCATGAACCTGGCTACTGCTGCCTTCCCCTGGTGAGCCATCTCCCTCAACAGTATCCAAAACGGTATACTTGTTTTGGAGGGAGATGACTGCAGGGGACTCCTGCGCTGCCTTCCTGCTCTTTCTCTGCCTTTTGGTCACCCATTCCCTTTCTCCCTCAGCAATCCTAATCTGCGGTGTGACCAATTCACTAAACGTGCTATCCACGACCTCCTCAGCATCGCGGATGCTCCAAAGTGAGTCCATCCGCAGCTCGAGAGCCGTCATGCGGTCTAACAGGAGCTGCAGCTGGACACACTTCCTGCACGTGAAGGAGTCAGGGACATCAGCCATGTCCCTGAGCTCCCACATTGAGCAAGAGGAGCATGACACGGGTCCGAGATCTCCTGCCATTTTTAATCTTAAGCTTAACTTAGTTAAATGAAAAAGGAACGAAAAGTTTTTACCAATCACACGATAAAACAAAAAGAGAAATAGAAAAAGCCTTACCTTATCTACACACCGAGTCCTTTTTTTTTTGGTTAGAGGAGGAGGGCAGGTGGGAGACACTACAGGTGTAGTGTCTTGGGTTCAGAAACGGCCCAAATATATAGGGTTTTACTTACCCAGCAGCCCCCTGGTCTCCGCCGAAAACAAAAGGAAATTAAGTTTACTTTGAAACTGACCTTCCCAGCTGCTCACTCGCTCGCACTCTCTGCTCCCGAAAAAGCTGCTGCAATGAAAGGCAAGTTATTTTAAACAGCCCAAATATATCGGGTTTTACTTACCCAGCAGCCCCCTGGTATCCGCCGAAAACAAAAGGAAATTAAGTTTACTTTGAAACTGACCTTCCCAGCTGCTCACTCGCTTGCACTCTCTGCTCCCGAAAAAGCTGCTGCAATGAAAATCACTGAGTTCTACATGGCATTACAAAAACTCACAAACACCTCAGCATTTTGCTAAGTCATTGTTTACTGGATTCATCTTGTTGGGCTCTTGTCAGAAATTGAGGTAAATTGAGGTTGTTGTGCACCAGACCAACCTGAAGTTTTGTTGCTTCTGTTTTTATAGAATTCCTGTTTTATTGCAATCTGCAAGGTTTCCCTGAGCACGTACAATTAAGCTGGTTTGCCTGTACTGTCCCTGTGTAAATTTTACAGCTGACCGGTGTGACATACTAACATCCCTTAGTATGAGAATGTTTAATGAGCTTACCAAGAAACCCTGGGCTTGGAAAGCTTTGAAGAATCAAGCAGGTTCCTAAAAATTCAGCTGTTGGCTGAAAAAGTAGTGAGTGAGTATATTTATCTAACGCCACAATAAAAACAGATTACCTGGTCACGATCACATTGTTTGTGGAAGCTTGCTGTGTGCAAATGGCTAATTTTCTTTGTTCCTGAAATATAAGTTTGCTGGCCAGGCCAGCATTTATTGTCCATCCCTAATTGCCATTGAGAAGGTGGAATTGCTGCAGTCCATCTGCTGTAGATACACCCACAGTGCTGTTAGGAAGGACGGTCCAGGTTTTTGACCCAGCGACAATGAAGGAACGGTGATATAGTTCAGGATGGGGTGTGACTTGGAGGGGAACTTGCAGGTGGTGGTGTTCCCATACATCTGCTGCCCTCGTCCTTCTAGGTAGAAGAGGTCGTGGATTTGGAAGTTGCTGTCGAGGGAGCCTCGATGCGTTGCTGCAGTGCATCTTACAGATGTTTCCTATATTGCAACAGTGACTTCAAAATAATGTTTTTGTCTGTAAAGCACTTTGGTACGTTCTTTTGAAAGGTAATTTAGAAATGCAAATCTTTTCTTCTAGTACGACAGTATGACACAGAGGTTACACTTCCTCTCTGTCTCTCATTCCTGCCAATTTTAATATCCGTGTTTTTGTTTTTCAGCTTGTGGACCACTCCAGAAATTAAAGACAAAAAGTCAAAGAGCAAAGTTCAAACTATCCTGGAACCTATAAACCAAAATCAAGGGTTTCGGAAGTGAGTGAGAGACTTACACATATAATAATAACATAAGGAACAGGGTCTGGAGTAGGCCATTTGGCCCCTTGAGCCTGCTCTGCCATTCAATAAGATCATAGCTGATCTGACTGTGGCCTCAGCTCCACTTTCTTGCCTGCCCCCCATAACCCTTAACTCTCTTGTAGATCAAAAATCTGTGTAACTCAGCCTTGAATATATTCAATGAACCATAGAAAAATTATGACACAGAAGGAGGCCATTCAGCCCATCGTGTCTGTGCTGGCTGAAAAAAACTAGCCACCCAATCTAATCCCACCTTCCAATACTTGGTCCATAACCTTGCAGTTTACAGCACTTCAGGTGTGTGTCCAGGTACCTTTTCAAAGAATTGAGGGCTTCTGCCTCCACCAATATTCCTGGCAGTAAATTCCAGACACCCACCACCCTCTGGGTGAAAAAGTTTTTCCTTATGTCCCCTCTAATCCTTCTACCAACCATCTGAAATCTGTGCCCCCTGTTAATTGACCTCTCTGCTATGGGAAACAGGTTCTTCCTGTCTACTCTTTCTAAGCCCCTCATAACTTTGTATACCTCTATTAAGTCATCCCTCAGCCTCCTCTGTTCTCAGGAAAACAACCTGTTACGACCAGGTGAGAAAGGTGTCTCGGGGTCTTTTACTGTCTTCACCTGGTTTTATTGTAACAGGGTTTTAATTCTAAACACACTGTTTTTAGCTCCCCCTTTGTGAATCCTTGTTCACACTTTCCAATTATAAGGCAAAGAAATGAGCACAAACAGGCTTTCTTAGGTTTAAAGAAGGAAAGTGAAATTTATTAAACCTTAAACTCTAAAACGGTTAATGCCTACGGATATATAACGTGTCCTCACTAGCATGCACATGTGATACACACATGCAAATAGGGACAGAAAAGAGCAGAAGAAAAATAAAATGGAGGGGTTTGAGGCAATCTCCAAAGGGGGTTCTTGTTTCTGTGTTCCCAGCTCGCGTAGAGTCCTTGATTGTAGACAGCTCTTACTTTTCGTTGGGGCCCAGTATTCTTCTTAAACCTTGTTCACTGCAGGAGACTTTATTCTCTTGGGGTTCATGTGTCTTCAATGGTTTCCGAAGCTGGTGAGAGTGAGATGAGAGCAGACAGGAGAGAGGTGTTCTCAGTCCAGGAGAAAAGTACTTTGATTTCAAATCTGTGGCAAGTTCAAATAACCAACAGCCAGTTAGTCATGTGACTAAAACTGGTCTGACCACTTCTTCTGTGTATTGGGGAAGCAAAGACTGGGTCCCTTTGTTCCAACACTCTCTGTTACTATGCAAATGTCTTTCCAGACAGGGGCTTGCAATTTTAAGTTTTAATGTTCATGTGGCGAAATAATATGTGCCTCAGTCTTGGCAGATGGGGTTTTTTTGCCTGACACAACCCTAACCTATCCAATCCTTCCTCATACCTGCAACTTTCAAGCCCTGGCAACATTCTTGTAAATCTCTGTACTCTCTCCAGAGCAATTACGTCCTTCCTGTAATGTGGTGACCAGAACTGTAAACAATACTCCAGCTGTGGCCTTACCAGCGTTTTATGCAGTTCCTGCATTACATCCCTGCTTTTGTATTCTGTACCTCAGCCAATAAAGGAAAGCATTCCATATGCCTTCTTCCCAACTCTATTTACCTGTCCTGCCACCTTCAGGGACCTGTGGACATGCACTCCAAGATCTCTCACTTCTTCTACCCCTCTCAATATCCTCCCATTTATTGTGTATTCCCTCGCTTTATTTGCCCTCCCCAAATACATTACCTCACACATTTCCAGATTCCATTTGCCACTTTTACCCACTCAACCAAACCATTAATATCATTCTGGAATCTACAGCTATCCTCTTCACTATCAACTACACGGCCAATTTTTGTGTCATCGTCAAATTTCCAAATCATGCCTCCCACATGTAAGTCTAAATCATTAATATGTACCACAAGCAGCAAAGGACCCAACACTGAGCCCTGTGGAAAGCCACTCGAAACAGCTTTCCATTCACAAAAACATCCATCGACTACTACCCTTTGTTTCCTGTCACTGAACCAATTTTGGATCCAACCTGCCACATTCTCCTGTATTCTATGGGCTTTTATTTTACTGACCAGTCTGCCATGTGGGAACTTGTCAAATGCCTCACTAAAATCCATGTAGACCACATCCACTGCACTACCCTCATCAATCCTTCTTGTTACTTCCTCAAAAAAATCAGTCAAGTTAGTAAGACAGGACCTTCCCTTAACAAATTCATGCTGACTATCCCTGATTAATCCATGCCTTTCTAAGTGGAAGTTTATCCTGTCCCTCAGAAGTTATTCTAATAATTTACCCATCACCGAGGTCAGACTGACCGGCCTATAATTATTTGGCCTATCCCTCGTACCCTTTTTAAACAATGGTACAATGTTCGCAGACCTGCAATCGTCTGGTACCTCGCCTGTATCTAGTGAGGATTTGAAAATGATCCTCAGAGCATCTGCTATTTCCTCCATGGCTTCCTTCAACAACCTGGAATACAATTCATCTGGCCATGGCGATTTATCCACTTTCAAGGATGTCAGACCCTCTAGTACTTCCTCTCTCATTATGCTTATCATATCTAATATTTCACACTCCTCTAACTACAATGTCTGCATCAACCCTCTTCTTTGTGAAGACAGAGACAAAAAACCCATTAAGAACCCTGCCCACATCTTCTGCATCCAAGCATAAGTTCCCTTGTACATCTCTGATAGGCCCCACCCTTTCCTTAGTTATTCTCTTGCTGTTAATGCACTGTTAAAACATCTTTGGGTTTTCCTTGATTTTACCTGCCAATAATTTTTCATGACCTCTCTTTGCTTTCTAAAGTATTTAGTTTTTTATGACCATCATAAGCTTTGTTTTTCTGCTTTATCTTACCCTGTAAGCTTCTAGATAACTAGGGAGCTCTAGATTTGGCAGTACCACCATTTATCTTTGTGGGGACATGCCTACACTATGCCTGTAGTATCTCACTTTTGAATGCCTCCCACTGGTTTGCCACTGGTTTTCCTTCAAGTAGCTGTATCCAGTCCACTTTCGCTAGGTCACTTCTCAGTTTCGTAAAATTTGCCTTCCCCCAATTTAGAACTTTTACTCCTGTTGTATCTTTGTCCTTTTCCATGATTATGCTAAAACTAACTGTATTATGGTCACTATCTCCAAAATGGTCACCCACTGTTACTTCATCCACTTGCCGAGCTTCATCACCGAAGACTAAATCTAGAATTGCTCCCCCTCTCGTTGGGCTTGTTATGTGCTGGCTAAAAAAGTTCTCACGAATGCCGCCCAAAAATGTTGTGCCCTCTGCGCCTTTCACACTGTTTGTATCCCAGTTGATATTGGAGTAGTTGAAATCCCCAACGATTATTGCCCTATAGTTTTTACCTCCACTGCTTGCTGGGTATGAATTCTCCAAAACTGTACGCAGTACTTTTTGTGGTCTCACTGAGTACACTATTTTTGTACTCCATTTCCCTTGCAATATAGGCCAACATACTGTTTGCCTTCCGAATGATTTGCTGTACCTGCATGCTAACTTTTTTTGATTCATGTACGAGGAGACCCAGATCCCTCTGTATCACTGCATTCTGCAGTCTCTCTCCACCTAAGTAATATTTTATTTTTCTATTCTTCCTGTCAAAGTGGACAACCTCACATTTTCCCACATTATACTCCATCAGGCAAATTTTTGCCCAGTCACTGAACCTATCTCTATTCCTTTGCAGACACTTTGTGTCCTCTTCACAACTTGCTTTCCCACCTCTCTTTATATTGTCAGCAAATTTGGCTACAATACACTTGGCCCCTTCATCCAAGTCATTAATATAGATGATAAATATTTGAGGCCGCAGCACTGATCCCTCTGGCACCCCACTAGTTACAGTTTGCTATCCTGAAAATTACTCATTTATCCCGACTCTGTTCCTGTTAGCCAATCCTTTATCCTTGCTAATATATCACCCTCAACACCATGAGCTTTATCATCTGTCGTAACCTTTTATGTGGCACCATATTGTATTCCTTTTGGAAATCCAAATAGACTATATCTACAGGTTCCCCTTTATCCACCCTGCTTGTTACATTCTCAAAGAACTCTAATAAATTTTTAAACACGATTTCCCTTTCATAAAACCATGTTGACTCTGCCTGATTGTATTATGATTTTCTAAATGTCCTGCTGCTACCTTCTTGATGATGGATTTTAGCAATTTCCCATTGACAGATGTTAGGCTAACTGGCCTAAAATTTCCTGTTTTCTGTCTCCCTCCTTTATTGAATAGAGGTGTTACATTTGCAGCTTTACAATCGAATGGGACCTTTCCAGAATCTAGGAAATTTTGAAAGATTACATCAATGCATTCACTATCTCTGCAGCCACTTCTTTTAAGACCCGAGGATGCAGGCCATCAGGTCCAGGGGACTTGTCAGCCTTTAGTCCCAGTAGTTTTCCTGGTACTTTTTCTTGAGTGAAATCGATTGTTTTAAGTTCCTCCCTTTTGCCTCTTGATTTTCTACCATTCTTGGGATGCTTTTTGTGTCTTCTACCATGAAGACAGATACGAAATCTTCTTCAAAGTGTCTGCCTTGTTTCCATTATTAATTCTCCAGTCTAATCCCCGAAGGGACCATTTACTTTAGCTACTCTCTTCCTTTTTATATACTTGTAGAAGCTCTAACTGCCTGTTTTAATATTTCTTGCTAGTTTCCTGTCGTACTCTAATTTCTCCCTTTTTACTTTTTTGAATTTTTTTTGTGTTAGGAGATCTCTCCTCATCTCAGCTTGAAATGAATGACCCCTTATCCTGAGACACTACCCCCTAGTTCTAGGTTCTCCATCCAGCGGAAACAGCCTCTCTGCAGCTACCCTGTCAAGCCCTCTGAAAATGTTATACATTTCAATGAGATTACCTCTCATTCTTCTAAACTCCAGAGAATATAGGTCCATTCTACTCACCTCTTCTCATAGGACAGCCCTGTCATCCCAGTAAGTAACCTGATGAATATTTACTGTACCAGGCAAGTATATGCTTCCTTAGGTATGGAGACCAAAATGGTACATAGTACACCAGGCATGCTCTCACCCATGCTCTATACAATTGCAGCAAGACTTCCTTACTCTTATACTCCAACCTCCTTGCAATAAAGGCTAACATACCATTTTCCTTCCTAATTGCTTGATGTACCTGCATGTTAACTTGCTGTGATTCTTGTCCAAGGACACCCAGATCTCAATGCCAACATTTACTCATCTCTCCACCTTATAAAGAATATTCTGCTTTCTCATTCTTTGTACATTTCTTTGCATTATTTTTTTGCTGCCTTCTTGCCCACTCGCTTAACCTCTCTATATCCCTTTGCATCCTCCTTATATCCCCCTCATGGATTACTTTCCCACCTAGCTTTGTATTGTCAGCAAACATAGATGCATTGCAATCAGTCCCTTCATCTAAACATTGGAAATAGCTGAGGCCCAAATACTGATCCTGTAGCAGCTCACTAGTTACAATCTGTCAAGCTAAGAATGCAGGGAATGGTAGCATAGTGGTTATGTTGCTAGGCTAGTAACGCAGAGGCTCAAACTAATGATCAGTCTACGTGAGTTCAAATCCCACCATAGCAGATGGGGAGTTTAAATTCTGTTGATAAATCTGGAATTAAAAGAACCTAGTTTTAGTAATGGTGACCATGAAACCACTGGATTGTTGTAAAAACCCATCTGGTTCACTAATGTCCTTTAGGGAAGGAAATCTGCTGTCCTTACATGGTCTGGCCTATATTTAACTCCAGACCCACAGCTGAACTGCCTTCTGGAATAGCCTAGAAAGCCTCTCAGTTAAGGGGAATTAGGATGGGCAGTAACTGTAGACTTTTCCACGTCTTGCGAATGAATTTTTAAAAACTAACCTGTTGATTCCTACTCTCTGGTTTCTGTCTATTTGCCGAGCCAACTCTCAATCCATTCTAATATATTTCCCCCAATCCCGTGAGCCCTAATTTTGTGCAATAACCTCTTGTGTGGAACCTATTCAAATGCCTTCTGAAATTCAAATTGGATTACATCCACTGATTCCCTCTTGTCCACAACCTCATAAAACGCTAATAGATTTGTCAAACATGGTTTCCCTTTCACAAATCCGTGCTAACTCTGCCTAATCATATTGTGATTTTCTAAGTATCCCGTTACCATGTCCTCAATAATAGATTCTAGAATTTTCCCTACTACTGATGTCAAGTTAGCTGTTTTCTCTCCTGCTCCTGTTCTAAACTGTGAGATTATATTTGCCACCTTCCAATCCACAGGGTACCTTTCTAGAATCTAAAGAATTTTGGAAGATCAAACCAATGCATCTACTATCTCTATAAATACCTCTTTTAAAACTCTAGCATTTGGGCCATCAGGTCCAGGGGCATTGTTATTTTTTAGCCAATGCTAGACTGATGCAATGCAGTACTGAGGCAGTACTGCACTGTCAGAGGTGCCATCTTTTAGATGAGTGTTTTTATCTATGTTGTTTGGGAGTGAAAGGTAAAATAACAACTCAATAATATCTTGTTTTTGAAAACAGGTCAAAGGGTGACATTTCCAGGCACAGTATGGCAATGTTGAGGACAGCAATAAGCAGCGGGAAAATTCTGGGAAATGTACTTGAACCCCAGAAATCAGAAGGTCGACTGAGTCAATATGTTACACTTGAGGACGTCAAAAGTGAGCAAGCGGTGTGAAATATTATGCTTTTCTTTGTTTCCCTGCAGAGTCAGAGGTCATGGGTATAAGGCCCAAAGATCTAAGCTGATGCTCCAGTGCAGTACTGAGGGAGTGTTGTACCATTTCAGTGTTTCAAGTGAGACATTAAACAGAGGCCCTGTCCGCGCTCTCAGGCGGAGGTAAAAGATCACGCAACCACTATTAGAGGAACAGCAGGGGAGTTCTCCCTGGTGTCCTGGCCAATATTTATCCCTCAACCAATATCATTTAAACAGGTTATCTGGTAATGATCACATTGCTGTTTGTGGGATCGTGCTGTGCACAAATTATAGACTCATAGAAAGTTACGGCACAGAAAGAGACCTCTTGGCCCATCGTATCTGTACCGGGAATTAGCTGCTGCATTTCCTACATTACAAGAGTGGCTACACTTCAAAAGTACATCATTGGCTGTAAAGCGATTTGGGATGTTTGGAGGTAGTGAAAGGTTCTATATAAATGTGAATCTTTCTTTCTGTGCTACCCGGCCATTCTGCAATGGTGAACCAAGACAGAGAGTGCTAAAAAGCCATGGGGAGTATCACTTATTCATCATGATTTGGTTTGCGATGGATGCAGACATGCACTTTCCACTGGGAGTGACTGGTGTTTCCCCTCCACTCCTCCCTGCACAGCCAAGATGCTGAGGCTAATTATGGATTCCTAATGACTTCATCAGCTGACTTGAGCGAGATGAACAGTGAATGGGGAACAAACTGGACCCTCCTGATCTGAATGGTTTTCTTGTTTTTAAAAAAATATATTCTTCATTCATAAAATTTGTATAAGTACATTGCATAGCAGTTCAAATTTGACATTATGTAAAGTGCAATACAATTTCCTTCAATACAGTAAGTGGCACTCTGAGGTACCTCACTACACTTACAGTTACAGGATATATTTACAATATACATTTCATGTCAAACATTCTCTGGTGTTTAAAGCCCGAGGGGTTTTACACAGGTTCCAGCCCCTCAGTATACTATGGCGAGAGGGCCTTAGACTGTGGTCTGCCTGATCTAAATGGTGTGGCACCGCACTGGAGGATGTCTTTAGTACTCAGTAACCAGGCCGAGCTCTTCCCGATTCTCCCCCCATGAGTTGAGTTCCCAGTTTTGGTAAAGGTTGGCAGAGGGAGGTACTGAGTGGGGCCTCAATTCGGTAGTCATTACGGAGACATGATTGCAGGTTGGTCACGACTGGGAGTTAAATATCCAGGGGTACCAGACTATTCGGAAGGACAGACAGGAAGGTAAGGGAGGTGGTGTAGCTCTGATACTCAAGGACGACATCAGGGCGGTGCTGAGAGATGATATAGGTTCTATGGAGAATGAGGTTGAATCCATTTGGGTGGAAATTAGAAACTCTAAGAAGAAAAAGTCATTGATAGGCGTAGTCTGTAGGCCACCAAATAATAACATCACATTGGGGCAGGCAATAAACAAAGAAATAACTAATGCCTGTAAAAATGGTACGGCAATTATCATGGGGGATTTTAATCTACATGTAGATTGGTTGAACCAGCTCAGTCAGGGTAGCCTTGAGGAGGAGTTCGTTGAGTGTATCCGTGATAGTTTTCTTGAACAGTATGTAATGGAACTGACGAGGGAGCAAGCTATCCTAGATCTAGTACTGTGTAATGAGACAGGAATAATTAATAACCTCATGGTTAGGGATCCTCTTGGAAGGAATGATCACAGTATGGTTGAATTTAGAATACAGATGGAGAGTGTGAAGATAAAATCCAATACCAGGGTCCTGTGCTTGAACAAGGGGGACTACAATAGAATGAGGGAGGACTTGGCTAAAGTGGACTGGAAACAAAGATTTTACGGTGGGACAGTTGACGAGCAGTGGAGGACTTTCAAAACAATTTTTCAAAGTGCTCAGCAAAAGTATATTGCAGTGAAAAGGAAGGACTGGAAGAAAAGGGGTAATCTGCCATGGGTGTCTAAGGAAATAAGGGAGGCTATCAAATTGAAAAAGAAGGCATACAAAGTGGCCAAAAGCAGCATGAAACTAGAAGATTGGGAAAACTTTAAAGGTCAACAGAAAGCTACAAAAAGAGCTATAAAGAAAAGTAAGATAGAACATGAGAAAAAACTAGCACAGAATATAAAGACAGATAGCAAAAGTTTCTATAAATATATAAAACGAAAAAGAGTGGCTAAAGTAAACGTTGGTCCTTTAGAGGATGAGAAGGGGAATTTAGTTATGGGATATGATGAAATGGCCGAGGCTTTGAACAGGTATTTTGTATCGGTCTTCTCAGTGGAGGACACTAATAACATGCCAGTAATTGACAAAGAGGCGAACATAGGTGAGGACCTGGGAACAATCATTATTACGGAAGAGGTAGTGTTGGGCAAGCTAATGGAGCTAAGGATTGATAAGTCTCCTGGCCCTGATGGAATGCATCCCAGGGTACTAAAAGAAATGGCGGGAGAAATAGCAGGTGCACTGACGGTAATTTTCCAAAATTCGCTGGACTCTGGGGTAGTCCCAGTTGATTGGAAAACAGCAGATGTGACGCCACTGTTTAAAAAGGGAGGTAGACAAAAGATGGGGAATTATAGACAGATTAGCTTAACCTCTGTAGTGGGGAAGATGCTTGAGTCTATTACCAAGGAAGAAATAGCAGGGCATCTCGATAGAAATTGTCCCGTTGGGCAGACGCAGCATGGGTTCATGAAGGGCAGGTCATGCTTGACAAATCTTTTGGAATTCTATGATGACATTACGAGCAAGGTGGACAATGGGGACCCAGTGGATGTGGTGTACCTAGATTTCCAAAAGGCCTTCGACAAGGTGCCGCACAAGAGGCTGCTGCATAAGATAAGGATGCATGGCGTCAGGGGTAAAGTATTAACATGGATAGAGGATTGGTTGACGAACAGGAAGCAGAGAGTGGGATAAATGAGTGCTATTCTGGTTGGCAATCAGTCACTAGTGGTGTGCCTCAGGGATCGGTGTTGGGACCGCAATTATTTACAATTTATATAGATGATTTGGAGTTGGGGACCACGTGTAGGGTGTCAAAGTTTGCAGATGACACTAAGATGAGTGGCAGAGCAAAGTGTGCAGATGACTGTGAAACTTTGCAGAGGAGCATGGATACATTGAGTGAGTGGGCAAAGGTCTGGCAGATGGAATACAATGTTAATAAATGTGAAGTCATTCATTTCGGTAGGAGTAACAAGAAAAAGGATTATTACTTGAATGGTAAAAAGTTGCAGCATGCTGCTATGCAGAGGGACCTAGGTGTCCTTGTGCATGAATCGCAGAAGGTTGGTCTGCAGGTACAGCAAGTAATTAGGAAGGCAAATGGAATTTTGTCCTTCATTGCTAAAGGGATTGAGTTTAAAAGCAGAGAGGTTATGTTGCAGCTGTATAAGGTACTGGTGAGGCCGCACCTGGAGTACTGTGTGCAGTTTTGGTCTCCTTACTTGAGAAAGGATATACTGGCACTGGAGAGGGTGCAGAGGAGGTTCACTAGGTTGATTCCGGAGTTGAGGGGGTTGGCTTATGAGGAGAGACTGAGTCGATTGGGATTATATTCATTGGAGTTCAGAAGAATGAGGGGGGATCTTATAGAAACATATAAAATCATGAAGGGAATAGATCAGATACAAGTAGAGATGATGTTTCCACTGGCAGGTGAAGCTAGGACAAGAGGGCATAGCCTCAAGATTAGAGGGAGCAGATTTAGGACTGAAATAAGAAGGAACTTCTTCACCCAGAGGATTGTTAATCTATGGAATTCCTTGCCCAGTGAAGTAGTTGACGCTTCTTCAGTAAACGTCTTTAAAGCTAAGGTAGATATCTTTTTGAACAATAAAGGAATTAAGGGATACGGTGGGAGCGCGGGTAAGTGGATCTGAGTCCACGAAAAGATCAGCCATGATCTTATTGAATGGCGGAGCAGGCTCGAGGGGCCGGACGGCCTACTCCTGCTCCTAGTTCTTATGATCTTATGATCGACACTTCTCACAGAGCAGAGTTCACAGCCAATACTTGGGGAAGAAAGACCTTTGTCCAGTGTGCTCTACAACCAATGAAGTACTTTCAAAACATAGCTGTAATGTGGGAAAGGCGGCAGCCGATTTGCACAGAACAACTCCCTTAAACAACAATATGATAATTATTACAACTGAGGTGGGAAGAGTGCACTGTTTATTCTCGTTCCATTTCTCCATAGGTCACATCATATATTTTAATTTTTTCCCACTTACCAATATGGTCAATCATAGACTCTATTTTTTTTCTATTTTTATCCCAGAATAAAACACACCAACCAGGTTTCTTTAATAAACAACAAAATTATCAGTTTATTATAAAACAAATCTTAACCAGTAATGAAATAAAGCATAAACACACAGATTGAAATATTAAAGTTCCCTTTTTATGTTAGCCCCTCACACACACACACACACACACACACACACACACACACACACACACACACACTGGTTAACCAGAAAAATAAAGGGATTTGCATTTTAGAGCTCTATTACAAAAAAACAGACAAAAAAGACATTGTTTAGTTTAGTTCAGTTTAGAGATACAGCACTGAAACAGGCCCTTCGGCCCACCGAGTCTGTGCCGACCATCAACCACCCATTGATACTAATCCTGCACTAATTCCATATTCCTATCACATCCCCACCTGTCCCTATATTTCCCTACCACCTACCTATACTCGGGGCAATTGTTAATGGCCAATTTACCTATCAACCTGCAAGTCTTTTGGCATGTGGGAGGAAACCGGAGCACCCTGAGGAAACCCACGCAGTCACAGGGAGAACTTGCAAACTCCACACAGCCAGTACCCAGAATTGAACCCGGGTCGCTGGAGCTGTGAGGCTGCGGTGCTAACCACTGCATACATTGGTTAAATACTTGCTAATTCTTGAAGAAGAAAGAGGAAATATGGAAATATGTCCTTTGTTTTGGTTTGGCGTCCCAAATACCTATAGACAACTGTCGCCGGCAACTTCCTAGAACTGTTCTTTTCAGGCGACATTGAAGATCAGTTTGGGTAGGCTTCCAGGAAATACAGCAACAGAGTTTTCAGACACAGGCCTTACAGGAGAAATGCGGCAACAGTTTAGTCTGCTTCTTACAGTTGCTTCTCAGCTTCTCGAGAAATGGAAAACTGGCAGTTTTTGTTTCAAGGAGCTGGAACAGACTGAGTTGGGGTGGTTTGTTCTTCTTGGCAAGGTGACTGTTTAACTACTTTTCAAACCACTGTTCATCCCCAACTGCCTTTTGTAATAATTCAAAGTGAAACCAAAAACATTCTACAAGTCAAGCCTCCTGACCTCAATAAATCTTGACCTGCCACTTCTTTGTAAACATCTCCCCAAGTGAAAAACAATCCCTGCTGGGTAATTATTTGAAGACAGGTGCCTTACAGTAACTGTTTACAGTCCAGACCTTTCAGTGACCCTTGTAAAAATGGACTCATTTTTGATCTTCAGTATCACTTGGCCCACTCTCAGTTAACCTGTTATCTGCTATAATCTGTTGCTCGTAAAGGTCCGACATATCTGCATGTGAAGTACATGGTGCATCATCAGTATCCATCATTTGTTCAGATTCTGTCAATGTATAATCAGTGCCAATAAGCTGCGAGGATTGTACTCTAATGGTTTGGTTGCCATGTTGCAAAATTACCATTTTGTGCTCAGTGCCTATAACTTTTCCTGGGCTTCTTCATTTTTTTCTGCCCTTCTCTTTTGTAATACACACTGTCCCCGGTATTAAAATTCTTTTCTGATGCCTGATCTGATACCTCAAAGCTGTCCTGATTTTTTCTAAAATCTCCGCCTTAATATATGCTCTTCGCCCTGCATGCATGGCATTCAAATGTTCTTCAAAATTTGAACTAATTGTAGTCCCCTCTAAAGCCGGGGGATGATCTCACATTACCGAAGGTATGTTTATATTCCTGCCATAAGCTAATTGATATCAGCTGCAGCCTCCCATTATTTGAAGTGTGTTTTTGCATGTACTGCCCACGCCAGAGCAGTCATCAGTTTACAATTTGGCTGGTCGCCTAAAATTTTTCGGAGCATTTCGTCAATCAAAGCATGATTTCGCTCCCAAATCCCATTACTAAAAGGACTTTTTGCTGCCTTGTGCATTGCTAGAGTATTCATATTTTCACACAGAGTCCTAAACTCATCACTAGCAAATTCTCCTCCATTGCCAGTGCACCCAGACCCGTTCCTATCCACCTTTCCGTTATCTTGTCCACTATTACATTTTTGTATTTGCTGTAAATTACTGTTGACAGACTGAATCTAGTCACTATGTCTATAAAGTGCAGAAGAAAAATGTTTTTGTCTTTATCCCATACCTTCAAGTCCATCGCTATGGTTTTCTTTGATGTGGCACCTTATCAAATGCCTTCTGGAAATCTAAGTACAGTACATTTACCGGTTTCCCATTATCCACAGCACATGTTACTTCTTCAAATAACTCTAATAAATTGGTTAAATATGATTTCCCTTTCACAAAACCATGTTGACTCTGCCTGATTACCTTGAATTCTTCTAAGTGCCCTGCTATAACATCTTTAATAATAACTTCTAACATTTTACCTATGACAGATGTTAAGCTAACTGGCCTGTAGTTTCCTGCTTTCTGTCTCCTTCCCTTTTTGAATAAAGGAGTTACATTTGCTATTTTCCAATCTAACAGAACCTTCCCAGAATCTAGGGAATTTTGGAAAATTAAAACCAACACATTAACTATCTCAGTAGACCTAGCAGCATCTGTGAAAAGAGAAGTTAACGTTTCGGGTCAGTGACCCTTCTTCGGAACTGACAAATATTAGAAAAGTCACAGGTTATAAGCAAGTGAGGTGGGGGTGGGGCAAGAGATAACAAAGGAGGTCTAGATTGGACCAGGCCACATAGCTGACCAAAAGGTCACGGAGCAAAGGCAAACAATATGTTAATGGTGTGTTGAAAGACAAAGCATTAGTACAGAAGTACAGGTACTTCTTTCAATGTAGTATACTGTATTCGCTGCTCACAGTGTGGTCTCCTCTACGTTGGGGAGACCAAGCGCAGACTGGGTGACTGCTTTGCGGAACATCTCCGCTCAGTCCGCAAGCAGGACCCTGAGCTTCCGGTTGCTTGCCATTTCAACACTCCCCCTGCTCTCATGCTCACATCTATGTCCTGGGATTGCTGCAGTGTTCCAGTGAACATCAACGCAAGCTCGAGGAACAGCATCTCATCTACCGATTAGGCACACTACAGCCTGCCGGACTGAACATTGAGTTCAATAATTTCAGAGCATGACAACCCCCCCATTTTACTTTCATTTTTAGTTATTTTTTCTTCCTTTTTTTTACATTCTTTTTTACATGTTTTATAATCTTTTTTTTGCATTTATTTCATTTCATCTTAGTTTGTTCAGTTTGCTTTCCCACTGTTTTTTTTCAGGTTTGCACTTGCTGCTGTTCAATATTCAGTGTATTAACACCTAATCTGTACTAATGCTTTGTCTTTCAACACACCATTAACATATTGTTTGCCTTTGCTCTGTGACCTTTTGGTCAGCTATGTGGCCTGGTCCAATCTAGACCTCCTTTGTTATCTCTTGCCCCACCCCCACCTCACTTGCTTATAACCTGTGACTTTTCTAATATTTTTCAGTTCCGAAGAAGGGTCACTGACCCGAAACGTTAACTCTGCTTCTCTTTCCACAGATGCTGCCAGACCTGCTGAGTGGTTCCAGCATTTCTTGTTTTTATTTCAGATTTCCAGCATCCGCAGTATTTTGCTTTTATTTTGCATTAACTATCTCACTGGCCACTTCTTTTAACACCCTCGGATGAAGTCTATCAGGACCCGGGGACTTGTCAGCCGGCAGCTCCAACAATTTGTTCAAAACCACTTCCCCGGTGATTGTAATTTTCTTGAGTTCTTCCCTCCCTTCCATTTCCTGACTTACAGCTAATACTGGGATGTTAGTTGTATCCTCAATAGTGAAGACCGATGCAAAATATCTGTTCAATTCATCTGCCATCTCCTTATTATCCATTATTAATTCCCCAGACTCACTTTCTATAGGACCAATGCTCATTTTGTTAACTTTTCTTTTTTAAGTATCTATAAAAACTCTTACTATCTGTTTTTATATTTCTAGCTAGCTTTCTCTCGTACTCAATTTTTTCCCCTCCAGATCAATCCTTTAGTCATTCTTTGCTGTTTTTTATATTCTGTCCAATCTTCTGACCTGCCACGCATCAATTATATGCTTTTTCTTTAATTTTGAGATAATCTTTAATTTTTTTAGTTAATCACCATGATGGGTCCTCCCCTTGGAATTTTTCTTTTCCATCGGATGGTATCTATTCTGCGTATTCTGAAATATCCCCTTAAATGTCTGCCATTGCATCTCTATTGACCTACCCACTCACCTAATTTGCCAGTTCACTGCTTTCATACCCTCATAATTGTCCTTATTTAAGTTTAAAATACTATTCTTAGACCCATTCTTCTCTCCCTCAAATTGAATATAACATTCAATCATATTATGATCGCTGCTACCTAGGGACACCTTCACTATGAGGTCATCAAATAATCCTATCTCGTTACACAATACCAGTTCTGGTATAGCTCTCTGGTTAGCTCCAGAACGTCCTGTTCTAAGAAAATATCCTGAAAACATCCTATGAACTCCTCATCTAGGCTACCTTTGCCCATCTGATTTTTCCAGTCTAATGGTAGATTAAAATCCCCCATGATTATTACCGTACCTTTCTGGCAAACTCCCATTATTTCTTCCTTTATACTCTGTCCTACCATGTGGTTACTGTTAGGGGGCCTGTACACCACTCCCGCAAGTGACTTTTTAGGGGGCCTGTACACCACTCCCTCAAGTGACTTTTTGTCTTTATCATTTCTCATCTCTACCCAAACCAGTTCTACATCCTGGTTCCTGAACGTAGAACATCTCTCTAATGTGCTAATACTATCATTAATTAACAGTGCCACCCTTCCACCTTTTCCTTTTTTTTATTTGTTTCATGGGATGTGAGCATCGCTGGCTAGGCCAGCATTTATTGCCCATCCCTAATTGCCCATGAGAAGGTGGTGGTGAGCTGCCTTCTTGAACCGCTGCAGTCCATGTGGAGTAGGTACACCTACAATGCTGTTGGGAAGGAAGTTCTAGGATTTTGACCCAGTGACAGTGAAGGAACGGCGATATAGTTCCAAGTCAGGATGGTGTGTGACTTGCAGGGGAACTTGCAGGTGGTGGTGTTCCAATACATCTGCTGCCCTTGTTCTTCTAGTTGGTAGAGGTTGTGGGTTTGGAAGGTGCTGTCTGAGTAGCCTTGGTGAGTTGCTGCAGTGCTTCTTGTAGATGGTACACACTGCTGCCATTGTGCTTCGGTGGTGGATGGAGTGAATGTTTGTGGATGGGGTGCCAATCAAGCATGGTTCAGGTGTAGACCGTCTCAATGGTGTAGCCTCCGCTTTCCCCAGTACTGATGCCAGTGCCCCACGAGCTGGAACCCTCTTCTTCCACACTAGTCTTTGAGCCACGCATTAATTTCTTTAATCTTATTTACCCTATGCCAATTTGCACGTGGCTCAGGTAATAATCCAGAGATTATTACCTTTAAGGTTCTGCTTCTTAATTTGCTGCCATATGTTCGTATATATGTAACTGAGCCACAGCTGACGCACAATGATACATGTTAGTAATGTGTAACACTGTAAATAAATGCTTATAAAAGTGTGCAAAGATTGGCTCCGGGTCTATCCTTCACCAGCTGACTTTCTGGAATATAACACTGGGGTAGAGAGTTCCAAAGATTCACATCTCACTGAGTGAAGAAATTTCTTCTCATTTAAATGGCCAGCCCCTTATCCTGAGACTGTGACATCATGTTCCAGACACTCCAATCAGCCTCTCAGCATCTACCCTGTCAAGCCCTCAAGGAATTGTATACATGTCAATGAAGTCACCTCTCAGTTTTTTAAACATTAGGGCGGCACAGTGGCACAGTGGTTAACACCGTAGCCTCACAGCTCCAGCGACCCAGGTTCAATTCTGGGTACTGCCTGTGTGGAGTTTGCAAGTTCTCCCTGTGTCTGCGTGGGTTTTCGCCGGGTGCTCCGGTTTCCTCCCACAGCCAAAGACTTGCAGGTTGATAGTTAAATTGGCCATTATAAATTGCCCTTAGTATAGGTACGGGAATATAGGGACAGGTGGGGATGTGGTAGGGATATGGGATTAATGTAGGATTAGTATAAATGGGTGGTTGATGGTCGGCACAGACTCGGTGGGCTGAAGGGCCTGTTTCAGTGCTGTATCTCAAAAATATAAACTCGAGGGAATATAGGCCCATTCTACTAATCGCTCCTCATTGGGCAACCCTCTCATCCCAGGAATTAATCCAGTGAACCTTCATTTTACTGTCTGTAAGGCAAGTATATCCTTCCTTAGGTAGAGAGACCAAAATCGTGCACAGTACTCTAAGTGTGGAGTCACTGACCTATTCTTCTCAATCTCTCCTTGTAGAACAGCCCTATCATTCCAGAAATCAATCTGTGGTTGAGCTGGAACCAGAATGGAGCCAGTGAAAAAACGCTTACAATGACCCAGTACTGGGTGAAACAGGAGGCTGAATTCTATCGAAGGCAATTGGGAGAAGGGTTATTGTGTGAATTGCACTCAGGATATTGATTATTGTGATGCAACATGTTGCTGTTCTTCCTCTAACAGATGCTGCTTTCCTTTTACTGAAACAAAATCATTCACTGAGCATTTCACCACTTTTTCAGCAAATGTTGGGGTAAGAGTCTGTCTCTCTACTGGCTTATTGCTGTGTTGCTGATGTTCTGTCCCTATCACTCAGAGCAGGAAACTTTCCACATTGTTCTGGTCAACATTCATCCTTCAACCAACAACACGAAGACAGATTATCACAGTGCTGTTTGGGGGATCTTGCTATGCATAAATTGGCTGTCAGGTTTCCGAACTACAATAGTGACCACACGTCAAAAAAGTACTGCATTGACTGTAAAATGCTTTGGGACATCCTAAGGGGGTAAAAGGTGATATAGAACTGCAAGTCTTTCTTTCTCTCTGTTTATCTCTGTCTTTCGGAGTGTGCACGCCCCTCTCTCCCTCCTCCTCTCTCTCTCTCTCTCTTTCTGTCTTTCTATGCATGTCTATCAGTCATTTACTGTGTATCTCTCTGGGTTATTTTCTTCCTGTCCCTGTCAGTAACTTTGGCAGTAATTTGATTCTAACTGACGGATCAGTTTCCTGTCAAGCTCGGTTGGAGTTGGTGGTTTTACACTCGGCCCAAAACTTCACTGGAAAGTAAAACCAGGAGGGGCTCCAACCCTGCCGCACCAGTGTCCTGAAAGGTGAGTGAAGTTAAAAGAACCACCCCCTCTGTCTCCCTCACACCCTGCCTTTTCTTCAAGTCTCTCTCTCTCTCTGTTTCTATCTCTCTTCATTTTTTTTGTTAGCATTTTAATAGGTCATCATTTATTGCCCATCCCTAATTGTCCCACAGAAGGTGGTGGTGAGCTGCCTTCTTGAACCGCTGCAGTATTTAGGGTGTAGTGTTGTTTGGAAGGGACTTCCAGGATTTTGACCCAGCGACAGTGAAGGAACGGTGATATAGTTCCAAGTCAGGATGGTGTGTGACTTGGAGGGGAAATTGCAGGTGGTGGTGTTCCCATGCATTTGCTGCCCTTGTCCTTCTAGGTGGTCGAGGTCGCGGGTTTGGAAGGTGCTGTCGAAGGAGCCTAGGCGAGTTACTGCAGTGCATCTTGTAGATGGTACACACTGCTGCCACTGTGCGTCAGTTGTGGAGGGAGTGAATGTTTGTAGGTGGGGTGCCAATCAAGCAGGCTGCATTGTCCTGGATGGTGTCGAGTTTCTTGAATCTTGTTGGAGCTGCACTCATCCAGGCAAGTGGAAAGTATTCCATCACACTCCTGACTTGTGCCTTGTAGATGGTGGACAGGCTTTGGGGAGACAGGAGATGAGTTACTCACTGCGGAATTCCCAGCCTCTGATCTGCTCTTGTAGCCACAGCATTTATATGGCTGCTCCAGTTAAGTTTCTGGCCAATAGTAACCCACAGGATGTTGATAGTGGGGGATTCAGTGATGGTAATGTCATTGAACGTCAAGTGGAGATGGTTAGATTCTCTCCTGTTGGAGATGGTCATTGCCTGGCACTTGTATGGCATGAATATTACTTGCCATTTATCAGCCCAAGCCTAAATATTGTCCAGGTCTTGCAGTATGTGGGCATGGATTGCTTCCGTATCTGAGGAGTTGCGAATGGTGCTGAACATTGTGCAATCATCCGCGAACATCCCCACTTCTGATCTTATAATTGAAGGACGGTCATTGATGAAGCAGCTGAAGATGGTTGGGCCTAGGACACTACCCTGAGGAACTCCTGCAGTGATGATTGACCTCCAACATCCACAACCATCTTCCTTTGTGCTAGATATGATATTAAATCATGGGGACAAGACAGGGGGAGTGAGACTAATTAGACACCTCTAGTTAGATTGTGGTACCCAGTACTACAGGAAATGATTGAGGCAAATAGCTTAGATGCTTTAAAAATGAAACTAGATGAGTAGATGAGAGAAAAGAGAATAGAAAGATATGCTGAAAGACTGAGATGAGAGAGATGGAAGGAGAGGAGAGTCATGTGGAGTATAAACAGCAGCACAGACTAGTTGGGCTGAATGGCCATTTTCTGTGACTTATATTTCATGTTTTTCTTTCAAAGAGCCAGCAGACATTATGGACTGAATGGCCTGTTCTTGTGTTGTGTGATTTTATGATTGTATAAGCACCGATCTGTAGTGCACTATTGCAACCAAAGGGCACCAAGCTGTGTGGCCACAGCACTTGGACAGAGGTTCCTGTTTTTGTGATGTTGATTGAGGGATAAATATTGGCCAGGACACTGGGGAGAACTCGCCTGATCTTCTTCAAGTAGTGCTGTGGGATCTTTTACACCCACCTGAGAAAGCAGGTATGGCCATGATTTAACATTTCTTTTGAAATGGCACCTCTGACAATGCAGCATCCCCTCAGTACTGCACCAGAGAGGCAGCGTGGATTATGGGCTCGACCCCGGAGTGGGATTGAGCCTGGAATTTTCTGCCTCAGAGGTCAGGATGCTACTCACTGAGTCACTTCGGCACTGTTGAAAGGGCTCTCTTTCAGATGAAATGTTAAACCGTGCTTTCTCAATGGGTGTAAAAGATCCCACAACACCATTAAAGAAGAATTGGAGACTCAGTAGAACTCCTTCCACTATTTGGAAAGGAGCGGAGAAAACAAGGAGAGTAAAATGGAAAGTGGATGAAATAAAGTGAAACTTTTCAAGAGCATTCTGATGAAATGATAATCCATCGTCCTTTTCCAGTTTCAGATGGAACTACTGTGTATTTTCCAATATTTTAGTCATAGAGTCATCGAGTTATACAGCACAGAAACAGGCCATTCGGCCCATCGTGTCCGTGCCGGCCATCATGCGCCTATCTATTCTAATTCCATTTTCCAGCACTTGGCCCGTAGCCTTGTATGCTGTGGCGTTTCAAGTGCTCGTCTAAATACTTCTTAAATGTGAGGGTTCCTGCCTCTACCACCTCCTCAGGCAGTGTGTTCCAGATTCCAACCACCCTCTGGGTGAAATTTTTTTTTCCTCAAATCCCCTCTAAACCTCATGCCCCTTAACTTAAATCTATGCCCCCTGGTTATTGACCCCTCCGCTAAGGGAAAAAGTTTCTTCCTATCTAACATATCAATGCCCCTCATAATTTTGTATACCTCAATCAGGTCCCCCCTCAGCCGTCTCTGCTCTAAGGAGAACAACCCGAGCCTTTTCAGTCTCTCTTCATAGCAGAAATGCTCCAGCCCAGGCAACATCCTGGTGAATCTCCTCTGCACCCTCTCCAGTGCAGTCACATCTTTCCTATAGTGTGGTGCCCAGAACTGTACACAGTACTCCAGCTGTGGCCTAACTAGCATTTTATACAACTCCATCATAACCTTCCTGCTCTTATATTCTATGCCTCGGCTAATAAAGGCAAGTGTCCCATATGCCTTCCTAACCACCTTATCTACCTGTGCTGCTGCCTTCAGTGATCTATGGACAAGTACTCCAAGGTCCCTCTGACCCTCTGTACTTCCTAGGGTCCTACCATCCATTGTATATTCCCTTGCCTTGTTAGTCCTCCCAAAATGCATCACCTCACACTTCTCAGGATTAAATTTCATTTGCCACTGCTCCTCCCACCTTACCAGCCCATCTATATTGTCCTGTAATCTAAGGTTTTCCTCCTCACTATTTACGACACCACCAATTTTCGTGTCATCTGCACACTTACTGGTCACGTCTAAATCATTAATGTACACTACAAACAGCAAGGGTCCCAGCACCGATCCCTGTGGTACACCACCGGACACAGGCTTCCACTTGCAAAAACAACCCTCGACCGTTACCCTCTGCCTCCTGCCACGAAGCCAGTTTTGGATCCAATTTGCCAAATTGCCCTGGATCCCATGGGCTCTTACCTTCTTAACCAATCTCCTCCCATGCGGGACCTTATCAAAAGCCTTACTGAAGTCCATGTAGACTACATCAACTGCCTTACCCTCATCTACACATCTAGTCACCTCGAAAAATTCAATCAAGTTAGTTTGACACAATCGCCCCCTGACAAAGCCATGCTGACTATCCCTGATTAATTCCTGCCTCTCCAAGTGGAGATTAATCCTATCCCTCAGAACTTTTTCCAATAGTTTCCCTATCACTGATGTTAGACTCACCGGCCTGTAATTACCTGGTTTATCCCTCCTACCCTTCTTGAATAATGGTACCACATACGCTGTCCTCCAGTCCTCTGGTACCTCTCCTGTGGCCAGAGAGGATTTGAAAATTTGTGTCAGATCCCCTGCTATCTCCTCCCTTGCCTCACTTAACAGCCTGGAATACATCTCATCTGGGTCTGGGGATTTATCCACTTTTAAGCCTGCTAAAACAGCTAATACCTCCTCCCTTTCAATGCTAATATGTCCAAGTATATCACAATCCCCCTCCCTGATCTCTACACCTACATCGTCCTTCTTCATAGTGAACACAGATGAAAAGTAATCATTTAGAACCTCACATATGTCCTCCGGCTCCACACACAGATTGCCACTTTGGTCCCTTATGGGCCCTACTCTTTCCCTGGTTATCCTTTTTCCCTTAATATACTTATAAAACGCCTTAGGATTTTCTTTTATCTCACCCGCCAGTGTTTTTTCATGTCCCCTCTTCGCTCTCCTAATTACTTTTTTAAATACCCCCCTACACTTACTATACTCCTCTAGGGCCTCCGCTGTTTTCAGTGTTTTGAATCTGCCATAAGCCTCCTTTTTTTTCCTTATCTAATCCTCTTTATTCCTTGACATCCAGGGTTCCCTGGACTTATTGGTCCTACCCTTCACCTTTATGGGAACATGTTGGCCCTGAACTCTCACTATTTCCTTTTTGAATGACTCCCACTGGTCTGATGTCGACTCTCCTACAAGTAGCTGCTCCCAGTCCACTTTGGCCAGATCCTAATTTATCATATTGAAATCGGCCTTCCCCCAATTCAGTACCTTTATTTCTGGTCCCTCTTTGTCCTTTTCCATAACTACCTTAAATCTTCGCGTTATGGTCACTATCCCCAAAATGCTCTCCCACTGACATTTCTACTACTTGTCAGGCTTCATTCCCTAGGATTAGGTCTAGTAATGCCTTCTCTTGTAGGACTTTCTAAGTATTGGCTCAAAAAGCTCTCCTGTGTGCACTTTAAGAATTCTAACCCCTTTAAGCCTTTTGCACTAAGACTACCCCAGTTGATATTGGGTAAGTTGAAATCCCCTACTATTATTACCCTATTACTTTTACACCTCTCTGAGATTTCCCTACATATCTGCTCCTCTATCTCTCCCTGGCTGTTTGGAGGCCTGTAATACACTCCCAGCCAAATGATTGCCCCTTTTTGTTTTTAAGTTCCACACATATGGCCTCATTTGAGGAACCTTCTCAGATATTATCCCTCCTTTCTGCAGTAATTGACTCCTTGATCAACAGTGCAATACCACCTCCTCTTTTACACCCTCCCCTGTCATGCCTGAAGACTCTGTACCCTGGAATATTGAGCTGCCCGTCCTGCCCTTCCCTCAACCATGTCTCTGTGATCGCAATAATATCATCTTCCCATGTGTTAATCAACGCCCTCCATTCATCTCTCTTACTAGTAAGACAGTTCCATTTCCGGTTTTCACTGGTTATAATATCATGATGTGTAAAATGCTGCCTCTTTCTTTCACTTTTCCAGGACTCGTCAGTTGAATGAATTCCTCAGAACTTTACTCAATTACTTTGCCGCATTTCTTTATAAGTATGATTTGGCCTCCAAGCCAAGTAATATTGTGACGTAAGTATGGTAGTCTCTCACTAAAGCTATTGGCAATCATCTCACCAAGGACAATAATCTGTAACTGAGGGGAGATTTAATGCACATGTTCAAAATTATGAAGGGTTTTATTGGAGTAAATAGGGAGAAGCTGTTTCCAGTGATAGAGGGGTCAGTACCAGAGGACCCAGATTCAAGGTGATAATCACAAGAACCAGAGACAACATGAGGAAACATTTTTTTTACGCAGCGAGTTGTTGTGATCTGGAACGCGCTGCCTGAAAGGGCAGTGGAAGCAGATTCAATAGTAACTTTCAAAAATTTTCAGGGGAATAAACTCTAGAGTTTCCTCCCTAAACCTCTCTGCCTGTCTACCTCTCTCCTCTTTTATGACACTCCTTAATAAATGAGGAGAATATTTTTATACTCGTGTAGTTGAGGTGATGGATACACAGGAGGAGTCCATCACCTGTAACACACTGTGGGAAATTCTCATGACCTGCAGAACACCTAGAAAACAGTGACTGCCTGAAAAAAACAAGTGCAGCTTCCGACTACATTGGTGGCATCTGGATGGGAAGCTGACAGTAGGTGACATAGAGACTTTCAACATCATACAAGACCTGACTGGGACTATTCATTTCAGATGATCAAACAACATGATGAGCAACAACTTGTATTATTTATATAGCCCCTTAAACTTAGTAAACTGTCCCACGGTGCTTCACAAGAGTCATTACCAAACAAAATTTGAAACCAAGCCAGATAAGGAGATACTAGGACAGGTTTTGTTCAAAGGGCTAGGTTCTAAGGAGCCACTTAAAGGAGGTAGAGAGGTGGAGAGGTTTAGGGAGGGAATTCCAGAGCTTGGGGCCCAGGCAGCTGAAGGCACGGCCGCCAATGGTGGAATAATTAAAATCGAGGATGCACGAGTGGCCAGATTTGGAGAAGTGCAGATAGCTCGGAGGGTTGTGGGGCTGATTACATTTTAAATTGTGACAGACTGGGAATTGTTTGTATTCAGAGGGACCTGGGTGTCTTTGTACATGAATCACAGGAAGTTAACTTATAGGTACAGTGAGCAATTAGGAAAGCAAATGGTATGTTAGCTTTTGTTATAAAGGGATTGAATAAGAGTCTAAGGTCTTACCGCAATTATGCAGAGCATATCTGGAGTATTTTTTTTATTTGTTCATGGGATGTGAGCGATGCTGGCAAAGCCAGCATTTATTGCCCATCCCTAATTGCCCTTGAGAAGGTGGTGGTGAGCTGCCTTCATGAACCACTACACTCACAGTGCTATTAAGGGGGGAGTTCCAAGATTTTGACCTAGTGACAATGATGGAACAGCAATATAGTTCCAAGTCAGGATGGTGTGTGGCTTGCAGGGGAACTTGCAGGTTGTGGTGTTCCCAAGCATCTGCTGCCCTTGTCCTTCTAGGTGGTAGAGGTTATGGATTTGGAAGGTGCTGTCGAGGAGCTTTGGTGAGTTGCTGCAGTGCATCTTGTAGATGGTACACACTGCTGCCACTGTGCGTCGGTGGTGGAGGAAGTGAATGTTAAAGGTGGTGGATGCGATGAGTAGGTGGGGTTGAGGGAATCCAGGAAAAGATCGCAGACGGGTTGATCTATGAAAATGGGAGGGGCTTATTTAGCCTGACAGCCTTTGCTGTTACTAAAAATGTTTCTGTTTTACCTCTCCTTATTCTACGTACCACACGGGCTTCAGTGCTCTGGAGAAAGTCGAGATGGCTGAGGCTGACACTAAAATGGAGCTGGCACAAAAACTCATGGCGCAGACATATTCCACACTGTTACTGGGCCTTGGCATGGCTGAACAGCACCACATGGCATGTGGGAAGTGAGTACATATCTCAGGAGTTCTTTAGCTTCATTCCCATCACTCACATCCTTCAACATGCGCTCAAAACTGCCATTTGTAGAACACCTTTAATGTTGGAAAATGTCTCAAAGTGCTTCACAAGAGTGTAAAGCAGACAGTTTTTGACACTGAGCCACATAAGGAGACATTGGGACAACTAACCAGAAGTTGAGTACAGGTTAGATGTTTTCCCAAGTTGGGAAAAGAAACAGCATCCAAAGCTAGAGCTCCCTGGATGTGTAAAATTACAATGAAATAGAAAAAGGATGCTTACAATAACAACAGCAGCTTGTAATTATATAGCATTTTTAGTGTCGTAAAACATTCAGGAACATTGTCAAATAAAATTTGACACAGAGCCACATAAGGAGCTATTAGGGCAGATGAAAGGTAGATTTTAAGGAAGTCTTAAAGGAGGAGAGAAAGATAGAGAGGCAGAGAGGAATAAGAAGGGAGTTTTCCAGAGCTTAGGACCCAGGCAGCTGAAGGCACGCCTGCCAGGGTGGAGCGATTAAAATTGTTTATGGTAAATTCAGGTTCATAATACAGTAGAAAACCAAACTGAATACAAAAGTACAGAGGAGAAAGAAAATCAGAGGGACAAAGAGAGAGTATAAGAATAGATTAGCATAAAACATCAAAGGGAACCCAAAAAAACTTTTATAAACCTATAAATGGTAAAATGATAGTCAAAGAAAGGGTGAGACCAATTATAGACTAAAAAGAAGCCCTTGTGGAGGCAGAGGCTGTGGCTGAGGTACTAAATGAATACTTTGCATTAACTAAATCATAGAAGTATAGAATGATACAACACAGAAACAGGCCATTTGGCCCATTGTGCCTGTACTGGCTCTTTGGTAGTAGTAGGGGTGATCTGGCCAAGGGCAGGTCCTCTGCTCATTTCTCCATGCCTCACGGTGCTGCGCTTTCCTCTTCAGTTGCTTGTAAGAGCCTCCCATTTTTTAACTTCCATGAGAAATTGAGCAATATTACTCAGGAAAATGTACATGAGGTGGTTTCCCATTGCCTTCAGTATGTGTGCTTTAAAGGAAACACAAGTCTCTTCCCAAAGGATTGTCTACCTGTAAGACAGCCATTGGCTCTCAAGGTTCTAGCTCTTCCGCCATCACCACTGAAAATTTACTGGTTCCACCGCCGTTGTCCATGGCTCGTAATCCTGAGCATGCGACCTTTAACCTGGGCCTTGGGTGAATTGCAAAAGGGCAGGGCCAACCACTCCCTGAGGTCCCAAATGACCCTGCTACCCTCCTTTGATAGAGCTATCCAATTAATCACACTTCCCTGCTCTTTCCCCATAGCCCTGTCATTTTTATCCATTTTTGAAAGTTATTCTTGGATCTGCTTCTGCCGTTCTTTCAGGCAGTGAATTCCAGATCACAACAACTCACTGTGTAAAAAAAAGTTTCTTCATGTCACCTCTGGTTCTTTTGCCAATCACTTTATATCTGTGCTCTCAGATTACTGACCCTCCTGCCACTGGAACTGTTTCTCCTTATTTACTCTATCAAAACTATTCATGATTTTGAACACCTCGAACAAATCTCCTCTTAACTGTTTCTAAGAATCCTGGATTCTGCAGTCTCTTCACATAACTGAAGTTCCTCATCCCTGGTACTATGCTCGTAAATCTTCTCTGCACCCTCTCCAAGGCCTGGATATCCTTGCTAAAGTGTGGTGCCCAAAATTGGCCACATCTGTGGCTGAACCAGTGATTTATGAAGGTTGCTTCTGTACCCCGTGCCTCTTATATTAAAGGATCCAATATGCTTTTTTTGCAGCGTACTCAACTTGTCCTGCAACTTTCAAAGATTTGTGTACATACACCCCCAGGTCTCTCTGTTCCTGCACCCTCGTCCAGTCTTCTGACCAAAATGTATAGCTTCACATGCCCATTTTACCAGCCTGTCTATTGTCATTCCTGAAGTCTGCTAATATCCTCCTTATAACTTACTACATTCCCCAGTTGCATGGTGTAAAGAGGATGTGGCCAATGTCACAGTAAGGGAGAAGGTAGTACAGAAATTGGATAAAAATAGGTAAAGAGGAAGTACTTAAAATGTTGGCAGTGCTTAAAGTAGAAAAGTCATCTGGTCCGGATGGGATGCATCCTGGATTACTGAGGGAAGTAAGGGTGGATTGTGAGGTTCTGGTCTCAATCTTTCAGTCCTCCCTAGATACAGAGGTGGTGCCTGAGGACTGGAGGATTGCAGTTGTTACACCCTTGATCAAAAAAGCAGAGAATCTAACAATTACAGGCCAGTCAGGCTAATGCTGATGGTGGGGAAATTTTTAGAGACAGAAATCGGAGGGTTGATGAATGTAGTGTGGTTGATGTTGTGTCTATGGACTTTCAAATGGCCTTTGATAAAGTATTGCAAAATAAACTTGTTAACAAGATTGAAGCCCACAGGATTAAAGGGGCAGTGGCTACATGGATCTGAAATTGGCCCCAAAGCAGGGCGTATTTGTGCATGGTTGTTTTTCAGACTGGAGGAAGTGTGCAGGGTTCCCAACCTTCCCACTTCAGGCAGGAGTCTACTAGAATGGGCAATTGGCCTTTCTGGAGTTGCTGCTGGAAACTCAGGAGAAACAGTCCTTGTATGCATGGTAGGCAGTACATCCACTGTTGTGCCTTGCAACTGAATTGCATTGTCTGGGCCCAGCTGCTATTCCCATTTTCAAAAACACAGCTTCAATGTCAATAGTGAAGATGATGATATTGGAGCAAACAGAAAGAGTCCTCAGAGAGAAACTGGGGGTGGAGAGAGAGAGAAAGAAACGCAAACTGGGAAGAGCGAGAGAAAAACAAACTGGGAGCGAGAAACCAAGAGAAACTCAAACTGGGGGAGAGAAAGAAACACAAAATGGAAAGAGACAGAGAGAGACACACAGACACTGTGCTGTGTGCAGTTCTGGTCACCACATTATAGAGACACTAGAGAGGGTGCAGAGAAGATTTACAAGGATGATAGCAGTAATGCATGGGTATACACATCAGGAAAGGATTGACAAGCTGGGTCTCCCTTGCAAAAAGAATGAGGGGTGACCGAATAGAGGTCTTCAAAATTATGAAAGGTTTTGACAGAGTGGATACACAGAGAATGTTTCCACTTGTGGGGAAGGGCAAAACTAGAGGCCATTAATATAAGACAGTCACCATCAAAATCAATTGGGGAACTCAGAAGAAACTTCTTTACGCAAAGAATGTGGAACTCGTTACCATAGGGAGTGATAGAAGGGAATAGTACAGATGTATTTAAGGGGAAATCTAGACAGGCATTTGAGGGAGAAGGGAATAGAGGTTATGATGATAGATTTAGATGAGGAAAGATTGGCGGAGGCTCGAGTGGAGCATAAACACTGGCATGGACAGGTTGGGCCAAATGGCCTGTTTCTCTCCCGTATATTCTATGTAATCCTGTGTAAACTGGGAGAGAGAGAGCAACACAAACTGGTGGAGGGAGAGAGAGGGAGAGCGAAACACAAACTGGGGAGGGAGAGAGAGAAACACAAACTGGGGAGAGAGAGAGAGAAACACAAACTGGGGAGGGAGAGAGAGAAACACAAACTGGGGAGAGAGAGAGAAACACAAACTGGGGAGGGAGAGAGAGAAACACAAACTGAGGAGAGAGAGAGAAACACAAACTGGGGAGAGAGAGAGAGAAACACAAACTGGGGAGAGAGAGAGAAACACAAACTGGGGAGGGAAAGAGAAACACAAACTGGGGAGGGAGAGAGAGAAACATAAACTGATGGAGGGAGAGAGAGAGAGAAACACAAACTGGGGAGGGAGAGAGAGAAACACAAACTGTGGAGAGAGAGAGAGAAACACAAACTGGGGAGAGAGAGAGAAAGAGAAACACAAACTGGCGGAGGTAGAGAGAGAAATACAAACTGGGGAGAGAGACAGAGAAACACAAACTGGGGAGAGAGAGAGAGAAACACAAACTGGGGAGGGAGACAGAGAGAGAAACACAAACTGGCAGAGGGACAGAGAGAGAAACACAAACTTGGGAGAGAGAGAGAGAAACACAAACTGGGGAGAGAGAGAAACACAAACTGGCAGAGGGAGAGAGAGAGATACACAAACTGGGGAGAGAGAGAAACACAAACTGGCAGAGGGAGAGAGAGAGAGAGAGAGAAACACAAACTGGGGAGGGAGAGAGAGAGAAACACAAACTGGCGGAGAGAGAGAGAGAGAAACACAAACTGGGGAGAGAGAGAGAGAAACACAAACTGGGGAGGGAGAGAGAGAGAAACACAAACTGGGGAGAGAGAGAGAAACACAAACTGGGGAGAGAGAGAGAAAGAGAAACACAGACTGGCGGAGGTAGAGAGAGAGAGAAACACAAAGTGGCGGAGGGAGAGAGAGAGAAACACAAACTGGGAAGAGAGAGAAAGAGAAACAGAAACTGGTGGAGGGAGAGAGAGAGAAACACAAACTGGGGAGGGAGAGAGAGAAACACAAACTGGGGAGAGAGAGAGAGAAACACAAACTGGGGAGAGAGAGAGAGAAACACAAACTGGGGAGGGAAAGAGAAACACAAACTGGGGAGGGAGAGAGAGAAACACAAACTGGGGAGAGAGAGAGAAAGAGAAACAGACTGGCGGAGGTAGAGAGAGAGAGAAACACAAACTGGAGAGGGAGAGAGAGAGAGAAACATAAACTGGGGAGGGAAAGAGAGAGAAACACAAACTGGGGAGAGAGAGAGAAACACAAATTGGGGAGAGAGAGAGAGAAACACAAACTGGGGAGAGAGAGAGAAAGAGAAACACAGACTGGCGGAGGTAGAGAGAGAGAAACACAAACTGGGGAGAGAGAGAGAGAAACACAAACTGGGGAGGGAGAGAGAGAGAGAAACACAAAGTGGCGGAGGGAGAGAGAGAGAAACACAAACTGGGAAGAGAGAGAAAGAGAAACAGAAACTGGTGGAGGGAGAGAGAGAGAAACACAAACTGGGGAGGGAGAGAGAAACACAAACTGGGGAGGGAGAGAGAAACACAAACTGGCGGAGGGTGAGAGAGAGAAACATGACCTGGCGGAGGGAGAGAGAGAGAAACACAAACTGGGGAGGGAGAGAGAGAGAAACACAAACTGGGGAGAGAGAGAGAAACAGAAACTGGTGGAGGGAGAGAGAGAGAAACACAAACAGGCGGAGGGAGAGAGAGAGAAACACAAACTGGCGGAGAGAGAGAGAAACACAAACTGGCGGAGGGTGAGAGAGAGAAACATGACCTGGCGGAGGGAGAGAGAGAGAAACACAAACTGGCGGAGGGAGAGAGAGAGAGAAACAAAAACTGGGGAGCCAGAGAGAAGGAAAGAAACACACAAACTGGGGAGGTAGAGAGAGAGAGAGAAACACAAACTCGGGTGGTAGAGAGAGAGCAACACAAATTGGGGGAGGGAGAGAGAGTGAGAAATACAAACTGGGGAGGGAGCGAGAGAAAAAGAGAGTCGGGATAACGGGCAGGTAGGCTAATTGGCAGGATGTGATGTAACAAGGATCTGTGTTGGGGTCTCAACTATTCTCTGTCTTTATTAATGACTAAACCACAAAGCCAAATTTTCTGATGACACAACTATAGGCAGCATTGTAAGCTGTGTAGATGGAAGTGTAAAATTACAAAGAGATATTGATAGATTAAGTGAATGGGTAAAACTGTGGCAAATGGATTTCAATGGAGGCAAATGTGAAGTCATCCACATTGGACCCAAGACAGAGAGAACAGGATACTTGCAGTGGAGGTCCAAAGAGACTTGGGGGTCCAGGTACACAGTTCATTAAAATGTCATGAACAGGTACAGCAAATAATCAAAAAGGCGGCTGGAACACTGGCCTTTATATCCAGAGGATGAGAATACAAGGGGGTAGAAGTCATGTTTCAGCTGTACAAAGCCCTGGTTAGACCACACTTGAAGTTACTGTGAGCAGTTCTGGGCACCACATCTTAGGAAGGATATATTAGCCTTGGAGGGAGCGCAGTGTAGATTTACAGAATGATACCTGGATTCCAAGAGTTAAACTACAAGGAGAGATTAAACAAACTAGGATTGTATTCCCTGGAATCTAGCAGGTTAAGGAGTAATTTGATCAAAATTTAAGATATTGAGGGGAGGAGATGGGGTAGATTGAGAGAAACATTTTCCTTTGATTTTTTAGATTTTGATGTAGAGATACAGCACTGAAACAGGCCCTTCAGCCCACCGAGTCTGTGCCGACCATTAACCACCCATTTATATTAATCCTACACTAATCCCATATTTCTACCATATCTTCACCTGTCCCTATATTCCCCTACCACCTACCTATACTAGTGGCAATTTATAATGGCCAATTCACCTATCAACCTGCAAGTCTTTTGGCTGTGGGAGGAAACCGGAGCACCCGGAGGAAACCCACGCAGACACAGGGAGAACTTGAAAACTCCACACAGGCAGGACCCAGAATTGAACCCGGGTCGCTGGAGCTGTGAGGCTGCGGTGCTAACCACTGCGCCACTGTGCCGCCCGTTTGGTTGGGGAGTCTAGGACTAGGGGGCATAGTCTAAAAGTTAGAGCCAGACCTTTCAGGAGTGAAATTAGGAAACACTTTTACACACAAAAGGTGGTAGGCGTTTGGAATTCTCTTCCACAATATTTATGTTAAATATCTGATTGATTTGTATTGTGACAGTTTGGGATGCAGCTAAGTAACTGATTTGATCTGTTGACAGGGTAATGGCATCATCCACCCATAAGGACAGGAAGCTGTTTGAGGTGAGTGACACTTTCAGGCAACTCATTTGTGTCACCTCCATTCCAGGTATCAGGATCTAAGGGCTATTAAGAGGAAACTCGAGGTTCAATACAATAACAGTCCAGCAAACAGCAGCCAGCAAGGATTCTGAGAGGGAAGATCCAATCGCCTCGACTTTTTCCAAAGAAGTGACACGCCATAACCCTGCAAACTTTTCCCCTTTGAGTGTTTATCCATTTCTCTTTAGGAAATTATGATTGAATTTGCTCCTGCCACCTTTTCAGGCGGTGCATTCCAGATCAGAGTTGCTGTGTTAAAAAATTCCTCTTCATTTCACCCTGGTTCTTTTGCCAGTTACCTCTGTGTCCTCTAGTCACTGAGCTTCCTGCAACTGGAAACAGTTTCTCCTTGATTACTCCATCAAAACTCTTTATGATTTTGAACTGTCTGAAAAACAACCGTTTATCATTACTCTCAGCTTTTTTGTCCCTTAGCCAATTTTGTATACATGCAGTCATTTTCCCCTTTAATCCCATGGGCTATAATATTGCCAACAAGTCTATTATGTAACACTTAATCAAATGCCTTTTAAAGTCCATATACACAACATCAATTGGACTACACTCATTAACCCTCTGTTATTTTATCGAAGAACTCAGTCAAGTTAGTCGAACACGATTTGCCTTTAACAAATCCGTGCTGGATTTCATTTATGAACCCATATTTTTCTAAGTGATAATTATGTCTAGTGAATGTTTCTCTGCAAACAAATTTAGGCTGACTGGCCTATGGTTTCCAAGTTTATCCCTCTCTCTCTTTTTTGAATAGGGGCGTAACATTTGAAATCTTCCAGTCCTCTGGCACCATCCCCATATCTAAGGAGGATTGGAAGATTGTGATCAGAGCCTCCACAATTTCCTCCCTTACTTCCCTCAGTAATCCAGGATGCATCCCATCTGGACTGGGTAACTTTGCTACTTTCAGCTTGACAAATGTTGAAGTATCTTTTCACTAACTTTTTTCCGATTCAATATCACTATTGTTTCCTTCTTTATTGTATAATTGGCAGCATCCTCTTCTTTTTTGTAAAGATAGATGCAAAGTACTCATTTAGGTTCTTGCTTTGGTGCAGTGGAAGGAGCTGTTTGGTGAGCACCTGGTAAGCTATTCTACTTATAATAAATAGTCCGTAAATTTACGGTATGGTAGGACAGCTCTGAGGAATGGAATGTACAGCCTGTGCCATGTGGGAAGTCATGGACGCACCATGTGTCCTAGACAAACACATCTGCAGGAAGTGTCACCGGCTGCAGAAGCTTGAGCTCCGGGTTTCGGAACTCGAGCGGTGGCTGGCGTCGCTGTTGTGCATCCGCAAGGTGGAGGACTACGTGGATAGCACATTTAGGGAGGTGGTCATACCACAGCTAAGGAGCATGCAGACGTATGGGGAATGGGTGACTACCAGGCAGTCTAAGAGAACCAGGCAGGCAGTGCAGGCGTCCCTGATATGATCTCACTCGCTGATCAGTTTTTCATTTTGGATACTGGTGAGTGTGATGGCTCCTCAGAGCAGTGCCCTCAGAGCCAAGTTTGTGGCACCACAGGTGGCTCAGCTGCACAGGAGGGGAGGAAGAAGAGTGGAAGAGCAATAGTGATAAGGAATTCATTAGTTAGGGGAACAGACAGGCATTTCTGCGGCATTAAATGTGACCGCAGGATGGTGTGTTGCCTCCCTGGTGCCAGGGTCAAGGATGTCACAGAGGAGCTGCAGGACATTCTTCTGGGGGAGGAGGAACAGCCAGAGATCATGGCTCACATTGGTACCGATGACATAGGTAAGAAGGGGGATGAGGTCCTGAAAGCAGATTTTAGGGAGCTAGGAAGGAGATTAAAAAGCAGGACTTCAAAAGCAGTAATCTCAGGATTATTCCCAGTCCCACATGCAAGTGAGCAAAGGAATAGGAGGACTGAGCGATTGAACACGTGGCTGGAGAACTGGTGTAGGAGGGAGGGCATCAGATTTCTGAGACATTGGGACCGGTTCTGGGGCAGGTGGGACCTGTACAAGATGGACGGGTTGCATCTTAGCAGGACTGGGATGAAAATCCTCGCAGGGAGAGTTGCTGGTGCTGTTGGAGAAGATTTAAACTAAATTGTCAGGGGGATGGGAACCTGAGAGGGAGCTCAGATTGGAGGGAAGCAAAACTAGTAACTTGTCAGGGATGTGGGAACCAGGAGCAAGTATCAGAGAGGAATACCAAGGTGCGCAGAATACTGGGGGAGATAGACAGTAGTAGAGTAGGGAATAGTAAGTTATTAGGTGGGGTCAGAGTAAGGGAGAAACTAACAAAGTCTGAATCAGGGTTAATGTGCATGTCTGTGAATGCATAGAGTGTGGTTAATAAGACTGGTGAGGTACAGGCACAGATTGCCATGTGGAAATATGATGTTGTGGCTATAACAGAGACCTGGCTGAAAGAAGGGCAGGACTGGGTGTTAAATATTCCTGGATACAAGGTGTTCAGGAAAGATAGGGAAGGGAAAAAAGGGGGAGGGGTGCAGTATTGATTAAGGAGAGCATTGCAGTGCTGAAGAAAAAGGATGTCCCAGAGCGGTCGAGGACAGAAACAATTTGGCTAGAGCTAAGGAACAAAAAAGGTGTAGTCTATAGGCCACCAGCTAGTGGGAGGGACGTGGAGGAACAAATTTGTAAGCAAATTACAGAGAGGTGGAAAGATCATAGGGTAGTTATAATGGGGGACATTAGTTATCCAAACATGGGATTATCCAATCAAGACTGGGATGATAGTGGTGTAAAGGGCAGTGTGGGGCAAGAGTTCCTAGAGTATGTTCACGAAAATTTTCTACAACAATATGTTGCTAGTCCCAACAAGAAAGAAGGCACTGCTAGACCTGGTTCTTGGGAATGAGGTGGGCCAAGTGGATCAAGTATCAGTAGGAGAGCATTTAGGGGACAGTGATCATTGTATCATAAGGTTTAGGCTGACTATGGAAAAGGACAAACAGCAATCCAGAGTAACAATAATTAACTGGAGGAAGGCCAACTTCAATGGGGTAAGAATGGAGTTGGGGCGAATAAATTGGAGTCAAAAGCTGGCAGGAAAACCGGTAGATGAACAATGGGCTACTTTCAAAGAAGAGATAGTTCGGGCACAGTCAAGGTATGTTCCCTCGAAGGGGAAAAGTAGGGCAAACAAATCCAGAGCTCCCTGGATGACAAAAGAGGTAGAGATTAAAATAAAGAAAAAAAAGTGTGCTTATGACAGATGCGAGGTAGAAAATACTATTGAGAACCAGGCTGAATATAGAAGGTCCAGAGGGGAAGTGAAAAAGCAAATAAGAGAAGTAAAGAGAGAGCATGAAAAGAGACTGGCAGCTGGCATTAAAGTAAATCCCAAAATGTTCTATAGGCATATAAACAGTAAAAGGGTCATAAAAGTAGGAGTAGGCTGATTAGGGACCAGAAAGGGGATTTACACATGGAGGCGGGCATAGCTGAGGTATTAAATGAATACTTCGCATTTGTCTTTACCAAGGAAGAAGATGTAACCCAGGCAATGTTGAAAGAGGAGGTAGATCAGACACTAGAGGGGTTTAAAATTGATAAAGAAGTATTAGATATGCTGTACTTAAAATGGATAAAACACCAAGGCCGGATGAGATGCATCCAAGTATACTGAGAAAAGTGAGGATGGAAATCGCAGAGGCACTGGCCATCATTTTTCAGTCTTTCTTAGACTTGGGGTGTGTCAGATTTGCAAACGTTACACCCTTGCTCAAAAACGTGTGTTAGATAAGACCAGCAATTACAGGCCAGTCAGTTTAACTTTGGTCATGGGAAAACTTCTAGAAAGAATAATTTGGGACAAAATTAATAGTCACTTGGACGTCTGAAGGGAAAATCATGTTGATTTAACTTGCTGGAGTTTTTTGAGCAGGTAACAGAGAGGGTTGATGTGGGGTGCATGGACTTTCAAAAGGCATTTGATACAGTGTCACACAACAGACTTGTGAGCAAACTTGCAGCAACATGAATACAAAATTGGCTGAGTGACAGGAAATAAAGAGTAGTGGTTAATGGATGTTTTTTGGGCTGGAGGAAGGTTTGTAGTGGAGTTCCTCAGGGGTCAGTGTTGGGACTCTTGCTTTTCCTGATATATATTAATGACCTAGACCTTGGTGTACAGAGCACAATTTCAAAATTTGCAGATGATGTGAAACTTGGAAGCATTGTGAACTGTGAGGAGGATAGTGTAGAACTTCAAAAGGACATAGACAAGTTGGTGGAATGGACAGACAGGTGGCAGATGAAGTTCAATGCAGAGAAATGTGAAGTGATTCATTTTGGTAGGAAAAACATAGACAGACAATATAAAATAAATGGTGCAATTCTAAAGGGAATGCAGGAGCAGAGGGATCTGGGTGTATATTTACATAAGTCCTTGAAGGTGGCAGGACAGGTTGAGAGAGCGGTTAATAAAGCATACAGTATCCTGGGCTTTATTAATAGGGACATAGAGTATAAGAGCAAGGAAGTTATGTTGAACTTGTATAAGACACTAGTTCGGCCTCAGCTGGAGTATTGCGTCCAGTTCTGGGCGCCGCACTTTAGGAAAGACGTGAGAGCATTGGAGAGAGTACAGAAAAGATTCACGAGAATGGTCCAGGGATGAGGAATTTCAGTTATGAAGATAGATTGGAGAAGTTAGGACTGTTTTCCTTGGAGAAGAGAAGGCTGAGAGGTGATTTGATAGAGGTATTCAAAATCATGAAGGGTCTGGACAGAGTAGGTAGAGAGAAACTGTTCCCACTCGTGAAAGGATCGAGAATGAGAGGGCACAGATTTAAAGTATTTGGTAAGGGAAGCAAATGTGACATGAGGAAAATCTTTTTCACGTAGTGAGTGATTAAGGTCTGAAATGCGCTGCCTGAGAACGTGCTGGAGGCAGGTTCAATTGAAGCATTCAAAAGGGAATTAGTTATATGAAAAGGAAGAATGTGCAGGGTTATGGGGAGAAGACAGGGGAATGGAACTGCTCATTCGGAGAGCCAGTGTGGACACGATGGGCCGAATGGCCTCCTTCTGCACTGTAATGATCCTGTGATTCAGCCATGTCCTCTGCCTCTACAATTAGATCTCCTTTTCAGCCCCACCCCTCTCTTGACTTCTCTTTTACTATAATATGTTTATAAAATATTTTTGGGTTCCCTTTTATGTTTTTTACGGGAGGGAAAAACCTACTTGACCTCATCCTCACCAATCTACCTGGCCCATGACAATATTAGTAAGAGTGACCACCGCACAGTCCTTGTAGAAACAAAAATCCCATCTTCACATTGAGGATATCCTCCATCGTGTTGTGTGGCACTACCACCGTGCTAACTGGGATAGATTCAGAACAGATCGAGCAGCTGAAAACTGGCCATCCATGAGGCACTGTGGGCCATCAACAGCAGCAGAATTGTATTCAACCACAATCTGTAACCTCATAGCCTGGCATATCCCCCACTCTACCATTACCATCAAATCGGGGGACCAACCCTAGTTCAATGAAGAGTGCAGGAGGGCATGCCAGGAGCAGCACCGGGTATACCTCAAAATTAAGTGTCAGCCTGGTGAAGCTACAACCCAGGACTACTTGCATGTCAAACAGCGGAAGCAGCATGCGATAGACAGAGCTAAGCGATCTCACAACCAATGGATTAGATCTAAACTCTGCAGTCCTGCCACATCCAGTCGTGAATGATGACGGACAGTTAAACAACTGACAGGAGGAAGAGGCTGCACAAATATCCCCATCCTCAACGATGGGGGAGCCCAGTACATCAGTGCAAAAGAAAAGGCTGAAGCATTTGCAACAATCTTCAGCCAGAAGTGCCGAGTGGGTGATCCATCTTGGCCTCATCCTGAAGTCCCCAGCATCACAGATGCCAGTCTTCAGCCAATTCGATTCACTCCAAATGATATCAAGAAACGGCTGAAGGTACTGGGTACTGCAAAGGCTATGGGCCCTGACAACATCCTGGCTGTTGCACTGAAGACTTGTGCTGCAGAACTGGCACCCCTAGCCAAACTGTTCCAGTGCAGCTACAACACTGGCATCTACCTGGCAATGTGGAAAATTACCCAGGTATGTCCTGTGCACAAAAAGTAGGACAAATCCAATCTAGCCAATTACAGCCCCATCAGTTTACTCTCGATCATCAGCAAAGTGATGGAAGGTGTCATCGACATTGCTATCAAGCACTACTTAAACAGGAACAACCTACTCACTAATGCTCCGTTTGTGTTCCACCAGGACCACTCAACTTCTGATCTCCTTACAGCCTTTTTTTTTAAGTCTTTCTTGGGATGTGGGCTTTGCTGACAAGGCCAGCATTTGTTATTGCCCTTAACAGCTAAGTGGCTTGCTAGGGCATTGTCAGTTAAGAGTCAACCAACGTGCAGTGGGTCTGGAGTCATAGGTAGGTCAGATTGGGTAAGGACAGCAGATTTCCTTCCCTAAAGGGCATTAGGGAACCAGGTAGGTTTTTAGAACAATCAATGATAGCTTCATTATTGAGACTAGCTTTCAATTCCAGATTTTTATTAATTAATTGAATTTAAATTCCACTAGCTGCCATTGGTGGGATTTGAACCCATGTTCCCAGTGAATTGTCCTTGACCCCTAGCCTATTAGTTTAGTGACATTCCTGCTACGCCACTATCCAAACATAGACAAAAGAGTTTAAATCAAGAGGTGAGGTGAGAGTGATTGCCTTGATAGCAATCCAGCATTTGACTAAGTGTGGCATCAAGGAGACAAATTAAAGTCAATGGGAATCAGGAGGAAAACTCTCCACTGGTTGGAACCATACCTAGTACAAAGAAAAGTGGTTCTGGTTGTTGGAGGATCTCATCCTCAGGACATTGCTGCAGGAGTTCTTCAGGGTAGTGTCCTACACCCAACCATCTTCAGCTGCTTCATCAATGACCTTCCCTCCATCATAAGGTCAGAAATGGGGATGTCCGCTGATGATTGCACGATGTTCAGTCCCATTCGCAACTCCTCAGATCCTGAATCAGTCTGTTTTGTCATGACCCAAGACGGGAGGAGTGCATTGTTTTTTCTAGTTCCACTTCTCCACAGGTCACAACATATATTTAAATGTTTACCCAGTTACCGATAAGTCAATCATAGACTCTATTTTTATCCCAGAATAAAATACACCAACCAGGTTTCTTTAATAAACAACAAAATTATCAGTTTATTATAAAACAAAACTTAATCAGTAATGAAGCAAAGCATTAACACACAGATTGAAATATGAAAGTTCCCTTTTACCTTAGCCCTTCTCACATGCACACACACAAACACACTGGTTAACCATAAAGAGATTTTCTCTTTAGAGCTCTGTTACAAAAAAAGACAAAAAAAGAATACTTTGGCCAAATACTTGCTAATTCTTGAAGAAAAAAGATATGGAACAATGCCCATTGTCCCTTTTGTTCTGGCGTCCCATAGATGGCTGTCATTGGGATCTTCCCACAACAGGCAATGTTGAAGATCAGATTGGCAGGCTTTCCAGGAGGTTTCTGGCAGGCTTTTCAGGAGAAATGCAGCATCAGTTTCTTTGTTTCTTACACTTGATTCTCAGGAGGTTCTCCAAGAGCTAGAAGAGGGTGCTGATTGTGACTGCTCGCTTGGCTGGTTTTCTTCCAACTGCCTTCAGAACAGTTCACACCTCAACACACTGTCCAAAGCAAAACCAAAAACAATATCTCAAGAGTCAAGCCTCCTGACCCTTATATATCTTGACCTGTCACTTCTCTGTAAACATCTTCCCCAAGTCAAAAAGCCCTTGCTGAGTATTTATGTGAAGACAGGTGACTTGCAGTAAATGTTGTTTTCAAACAAGACCTCTCGGTGTCCTTTCAATGACCCCAGTGAAAAGTCTTCCCTGGAATCCTTTTCTATTTTCCCAAATAAAACAATGGCCATAATTCTAAAATACATGGGTCCTCAAAAAAACTTTAAAAATATAGAAGCACCGTGGTAACTGTTTCTATATGTAGCAAGAACTGGATGACATTCAGGCTTGGGCTTATAAGTGGCAAGTAAAATTTGTGGCAGGCAATGATGATCTCCCACAAGAGAGAATCTAACCATCCCCCTTGACATTCAACTGCATTACTATCGTTGAATCTCCCACTGTCAACATCCTGGCCACCATTGATCAGAAACAGAACTGGAGCAACCACATAAATACTGTGGCTACAAGAGCAGATCAGAGGCTGGGAATTCTGCGGTGAATAACCCACCTTGTGACTCTCCAAAGCCTGTCCACCATTTACAAGGAACAGGTCAGGAGTGTGATGGAATACTCTCCACTTGCCTGGATGAGTGCGGCTCCAACAACACTAAAGAAGCTGAACATCCAGGGCAAGGCAGCCTGCTTGATCAGCACCCCATCCACTACCTTAAACATTCACTCCCTCCACCATCGACATACTGTGGCAGCAGTGTGTGTAGTATAGGGTCTGAAAGGGTTAATGCTGAGAGAGTGTAAAGAATTCCTCCTACCATGATGATGTAAGAGATCACATGTGAGAGAGACTTGAAGATAGATGCAGCATGGCTTTGGAGGAGTCACACAGATGGGTGTGAAGCTGTACATAGTTGTAATGTAATAAAAGTTAATGTTCTAATTACTCCAGACTAAGGAATCTCTCTAAGATAGACGAATGAAGCATATTAAGGTGGCAGCGTACCAAACAAACAAACAACATGGTGATCAGTGGTGAAATCGAGAACAATTGTGGTTCTTATCATGAAGAAGATTTTGAAGAGGGCTGACCTGGAAAAAGTGCCAAAACTGCAGAACTCGAGAAGAGGCTGTGGAAAAGCTCCAGAGTTCCAGACACAGAGAGTCGAGGAATTGGCAGTAGAAATCCGGTCCAGTGATTGAAGGCTTCCAGTTGGAGAATCAATCAACAATCGAGGATCTGGTGAGCAACTCTGCAAGAGGGTAAAAAATGTGTTCCTAACGGCACTAGGCAGGCAGCACCAGGAAAGTCCTTAGTGAGGGCTAATTGCACGTGGGGGCTGGAGCGAAGAGAGAAAAAAAACAACAAACAACGAGGCTGCAAATACTCGATTCTCTGCAAAAGGGAGTTAAAGAAGTATAGCAGTAACGCTATAAAACTGAGTTTAATACAAGGAGCAAATTAATCCTAAGTTTAGCGGCAAGATTTTAAAGGCAGAAACATTGGCTACAGAGGGAGTCAGCGTAGGGCTGAAAAAGCATGGGAAAATTCCAATACTGGAGGGAAAAACCCAAAAGTGAAAGTAAATAAAATTAAAGCTATGGAGCTTAAATTCACAATACCTGAGAGGTTTGGACACATGGAAGGACCAAATCAAACCCAAAATTGGTCACTTTCAAATTAGACAGCCAGTCTGAAGCAGAGCAAGTTAACACATTATTGTATGTTATTGAAGCAGATGATGTTATTGCAAGGAAAGGCATTAATGAGACATCGGCCAATTTCAATTAACTTTTAAAAGCTTTTGATTCTTATTTCAACTTGTGGAGCAATATGAGTTTAGAAAGAGCAAGATTCAACAGAAGGGTCCAGAAACAGTTGCTGCTTTTATCAGTGACTTTTACAGGCTAGCTGAAGGATGTGAATATGGAGATTTCAAAGCAGCATTAATAAGAGCCTGCATTGTAATAGCCATTGCTGATGAATCCCTATCAGATTTATTGCAGTCTAAAGAAGACCTTGCCCTGGACAAAACAATTCAACTGGTGAGACAAGCAGAGGTCCGGAAGAACAACAGAGCAATCCTGAGAGGTGAAAAAAGACCTTGGTTCAGGAACCATCCAGTAACTGTACAATTCCTTAACCAGTGGGCTGTAAAAGAAGCACCAGAAAAAAAAGGTACACTGGTGAGGCAAGTGAAGGGTGTTATTCAACCCTTCCAGCAATGTACTGCCAAAAGTACCCACAGTTGTGAACAGTGTCCTGCAAACAGAGCAGAATGCTTCCACTGTAAGAAAATAGGGCATTTTGATAAAATGCGCCAAAGTAAAATCTGTTCTCCCAAAAGGTCAAAAGAAGAAGCATTCAAGCATAGAGTGGTTAACGAAGTTAAACAACCTCCTCCAGGAGACCAATCAAAACACTTTGTTGGTGAGATCAATGATCCTAATTAGGCATTTTGGTCTGTAGATACATGTCAACGGACATATCATTAATCTTAAACTGGACACTGGACCAAGTTTAACACTCTTATCAGACAAAGAGCTGTGGTTATCAAGACATTTTCTGCAACTGACAGAAACTCAGTAACATGGCTCAGGAGGGGTTGAACTCGAAGTAAAGGAGAAGCTACAGACAACAATCTAGTACATGAGAAAACAAATGTGAGATACACTGTATGTTCTAAGGAATCTAAGGAGTGCTGACTTGGGTTGCATTAGAGTGTTAAAGTGGAAGTTTGGTGACTGAGGAAGTTCGGTGAGGAGGGAGCGAGGATCTCCTTTCTTTTCCTACCTGTCCTCAGAGTGAGGGAAGCCAAGAGTTTCCAAAGAGCAAAGCTGACTGGTGAGTAAGTCCTGGTGGGTATTTTTCAAAGTGGATTGAATTGTAAGTCATTATTTTAGCAAGACTTCGTTGTTTTTTTAAAATTATAATCTTCTAAAGTTTTAAATTTAAAGGGTTTAGTCATGGCAGGAGAGCTTGAAGCCGTGGTTTGCTCCTCTTGCTGCATGTGGGAATCCGGGAACATTTCCAGTCCCCGGGACCAGCATTTGTGCAGGAAGTGTGTCCAGCTGCAGCTCCTGGAAGCTCGGGTTTCAGAGCTGGAACGGCGGCTGGAAACACTGTGGAGCATCCGTGAGTCTGAGAGCATTGTGGATAGCACGTATAGAGAGGTGGTCACACCGCAGCTGAAGGAACTTGAGGAAGGAAGGGAATGGGTGACCACCAGGCAGTCCAAGAGGATCAGGCAGGTAGTTCAGGAGTCCCCTGGGGTCCCGCTTACAAATCGGTATTCCATTTTGGAGGCTGATGAGGCTGGTTCCTCCAGGGAGTGCGGACAGAGCCAAGCTTCTGGCACCGTAAGCAGCCTGTCTGCACAGGAAGGGGGAAAGAGAGGAAGAGCAATAGTAATAGGGGATTCTATAGTCAGGGGAACAGATAGGCGCTACTGTGGCCATCAACGTGACTCCAGGATGGTGTGTTGCCTCCCTGGTGCCAGGGTCCGGGATGTCACTGAACGGCTGCAGGGCATCCTGAAGGGGGCGGGTGATAAGGCAGAGGTCATGGTACATGTTGGTACCAATGACATAGGTGGAAAGAGGCATCAAGAATTCAGGGAGTTAGGCAGTAGACTAAAAAGCAGGACCTCTCGGGTTGTAATCTCTGGATTACTCCCAGTGCCACATGCTAGCGAGTATAGAAATGGGAGAATAGCACAGATGAATGCGTAGCTTAAGAGTTGATGCAGGAGGGAGGGTTTTAGATTCCTGGATCACTGGGACTATTACTGGAGAAGGTGGGACCTGTACAAGAGGGACGGTCTACATCTGAACCAGAGGGGGACTAACATCCTTGCTAGCGGGTCTGTTACTGCTGTTGGGAGGAGTTTAAACTAATTTGGCAGGGGGAGGGGACGCAGACTCCTAGCAGAATAGGGACACAGCTAAACACAGGAAAGCAAACAAATCAGAGGGAATACAGCGGAAGTAAGTTTCAAGGGAGTAAGACCAGGATGGAAGGCCTCTACTTTAATGCCAGGAGTATTGTGGGTAAAATGGATGAGTTAAGGGCAATGATTGACACGTGGAATTGTGATATAGTAGCCATCACGGAGACATGGTTAAGGGAGGGGCAGGATTGGCAGCTCAATATCCCGGGATATAGAATCTTCAGGCGAGACAGAGGAGGGGGTGAAAGAGGAGGGGGCATTGCAATATTAGTTAAGGAGTCAGTTACTGCAGTAAGGAGAGATGATTTCTTGGAGGGGGCATCAAATGAAGCTTTATGGGTAGAGTTTAGGAATAAAAAAGGGTCAGCCACATTGTTAGGTGTTTATTATAGACCCCCAGATAGTCAGCGGGAAATTGAGGAGCAAATATGTGCGCAATTTGCAGAGGTGTGTAAAAATAATAGGGTAATTATATTAGGTGATTTCAACTTTCCCAACATTAATTGGGATAGTCATCATGTTAAGGGCTTAGATGGAGTGGAGTTCTTAAAAAGTATACAGGAGAACTTTTTAGCTCAATATGTAGAGGATCCAACAAGGGAGGGTGCAGTGCTGGACCTAATTCTGGGGAATCAAGCCAGACAGGTGGTTGATGTGTTGGTGGGGGACATTTTGGTGATAGCGACCACAACAAGGTACAATTTAAGCTTGTTATGGAGAAAGAAATAGACAAGTTGCAAAAAAAGGTTTTGGATTGGGGGAGAGCGAATTTTAGTAAAATAAGGCAGGATCTGGCCAAGGTAGACTGGAAAGAGTTACTTGTCGGGAAATCTACAGAAGAGCAGTGGGGGGCATTCGAAAAGGAAATGGGGAGGGGACAGGCCCAACATGTTCCCTCTAGGGTAACAGGTAGGAGCAACAAGCCCAGAGAACCATGGATGACCAGAAACATTCAGGGTACGATGAGAAGGAAAAGAGAAGCTTTTAACAAATACAAGGAGAGCAAATCAATGGAAGCATTAGTGGAGTACAGAAAGTGTAAGATGGAGCTTAAGAAAGCAATTAGGAGGGTAAAGAGGGGATATGAGAAAGCTTTGGCTGGTAAAAGTAGGGAAAATCCGAAGATATTCTGTAAGTATATCAATGGGAAGAGTAGGACTCATTAGGGACCAAGGGGGAAACTTGTGGGTGGAGCCAGAGGACATTGGTAGAGTGTTGAACGAATACTTCACATCTGTCTTCACACAAGAGAATGAGGATGTAGATATGGAACTTAGAGAGAGAGACTGTGAGGTTCTTGAGCAAATTGTCATAGGGAGTGACAAGGTATTGGAGGTTTTGAAAGGCTTAAAAATGGACAAATCTCCAGGTCCGGACGATTTGTGTCCCAGGATGTTGTGGGAGGCGAGGGTGGCGATTGCAGGGGCTCTGACCCTAATTTTTAATTCCTCTCTGGCTACGGGGGAGGTGCCAGAGGACTGGAGAACAGCTAATGTGGTCCCACTATTTAAGAAAGGTTGTAGAGATAAGCCAGGGAACTACAGACCAGTGAGTCTCACTTCAGTGGTAGGGAAACTATTGGAGAAAATTCTGAAGGAGAGAATCTATTACCACTTGGAGAGGCAAAATTTGATTAGGAATAGTCAGCATGGCTTTGTCAGAGGGAGGTCATGCCTAACAAACTTGTTTGAATTTTTTGAGCATGTGACCAGGTGTGTAGATGAGGGTAGTGCAGTTGATGTAGTTTACATGGATTTCAGCAAAGCCTTTGACAAGGTCCCACATGGGAGACTTTTATCAAGAAAGCAAATACACATGTGATACAGGGTAACTTGATAAGGTGGATTCAAAATTGGCTTAGCTGTAGGAGACAGAGAGTGATGACAGACGGCTGTTTTAGTGACTGGAAGCCAGTATCCAGTGGCGTACCACAGGGATCTGTGCTGGGTCCCCTATTGTTTGTCATTTATATAAACGACATAGATGACTATGTGGGGGGTAGGATCAGTAAGTTCGCGGATGACACAAAGATTGGCCGAGTGGTTAACAGTGAGGTGGAGTGTCAGGTTACAGGAAGATACAGACGGAAGGGTCAAATGGGCAGAAAAGTGGCAGATGGAATTTAACCTTGAAAAGTGTGAGGTGATACACTTTGGAAGGAGTAATGTGACACGGAAGTATTCAATGAATGGCCTGACACTGGGAAGTTCCGAGGAACAAAGGGACCTTGGCGTGTTTGTCCATAGATCTCTGAAGGCAGATGGGCAGGTTAATAAAGTGGTGAAAAAGGCATATGGGACACTTGCCTTTATCGATCGAGGCATAGATTACAAAAGCAGGGAGGTCATGTTGGAGTTGTATAGAACTTTGGTAAGGCCACAGCTGGAGTATTGTGTGCAATTCTGGTCGCCACATTATAGTAAGGATGTGATTGCACTGGAGGGGGTGCAGAGGCGATTCACCAGGATGTTGCCTGGGATGGAACATTTAAGCTATGAAGAGAGGTTGGATAGGCTTGGGTTGTTTTCGCTGGAGCAGAGAAGACTGATGGGTGACCTGATCGAGGTGTACAAGATTATGAGGGGCATGGACAGGGTGGATAGGGAGCGGCTGTTCCCCTTAGTTGAAGGGTCAGTTACGAGGGGTCACAAGTTTAAGGTGAGGGGCGGGAGGTTTAAGGGGGATTTGAGGAAGAACTTTTTTACCCAGAGGGTGGTGACGGTCTGGAATGCACTACCTGGGAGGGTGGTAGAGGCAGGTTGCCTCACATCCTTTAAAAAGTACCTGGATGAGCACTTGGCATGTCATAACATTCAGGGCTATGGGCCAAGTGCTGGCAAATGGGATTAGGTAGACAGGTCAGGTGTTTTAATGCATCGGTGCAGACTCGATGGGCCGAAGGGCCTCTTCTGCACTGTATTATTCTGTGATTTGTGAAGTAGACGAGCTTGTATTGACTTTCGTCTTACAAAGAAAGTGGGAGGAGTTAAGCAATAAGAATCCAGGAGTCACTTCCAAGAGGAATTCCCGAAATTGTTTACTGGTCTAGGAAGACTGAAGACTGAATATAGTATTACTTTGCGGAAAGATGCTAAACCAGTTTGTCTTTTCACACCTAGGAAGATTCCACATCCACTAATAAGGCAAGTCCAACATCAGCTGGAAGACATGACCAGGATGGGAGTCATTTCTCCTGTTACTGAACCTACAGAGTGGTATTTGGGATTGGTTTCAGTTCCTAAATCTAACAGTGATCTTTGCAATTGTGCAGACCTAACTGAATAAGGCTGTGGCAAGGGAAGTTCATCCGATGTCGTCAGTGGTCGAAAACTTGGCAAAGTTATCCAAAAGTACCGTCTTCATGAAGCTTGATGCTAAAAGTGGATTTTAGCAAGTTCCATTGGATAAGAAGTCAAGATTATTGGCAACCTTCATTACTCCGTTAGGAAGATTTTGTTTTAACCATTCAGTATCATGTCAGCAGACGTAATATTCCAAAGAACTATGTCAAATATTGTACAGGGCCTTGAAGGTGTAATATGCCTGAGGGACGAAATCTTAGTTCATGGTGAGTCCAATGAAGAACATAACCTGAAGGTTATGTTTTTCGTCCGCAAGACAAAGACCTAACACTTAATGAGAAGTGCAAGTTTTCAAAAACATCCATTCGTTTCTCAGGACGCATTGTCAGCAGCAGCGGCATAATGGCAGACCCGCAAAAGACGAGAGCTATTAGCAAATTTCCACTTCCTACTTCTGTCCATGATCTCCAATGGTTTCTTGGCATGGTCAATCAGCTGGCAAAATTCCTAGCTAATTTAGCCCAAGTTACTGAGCCTTTGCAACAACTATTAAGGAAAGCTCAAGCATGATGCTGGGATGCATATCAGGAACAAGCATTTCAAAGGATCAAGAATGCTAATTTTGCAGGTGTTTTAGCTCATTATAACCCTTCACTTTCAATCACAACTGCAGCTGACGCCTCATCTACAGAGATAGGGGCAGTCCTTTTCGAAGATCAGCCAGATGGAAGTCTGTTTATTATGTGTCATGGACATTGTCTAACACCGAGACAAAATATGCCATGATAGAGAAAGAAGATCTTGCAATCACCTGGGCTTGTGAGAAGTTTTCAGACTATATTATCAGTTTAAAGGTTGTCATAGAGACAGACCACAAACCCATAGTTTCCTTACTCGATGACAAGGAACTTGCTAAGATGCCTCCATGGATCCAGAGATTCCATTGCAGCTAATGAGGTTCAGCTATGGAACGGTATATGTAGAGGGCAATCAACAAACGACAGCAGATGCATTGTCTCGAGTGATGGTCGACCATCCTACTCAACAGGATGTTAACTTTATTAATGAAATAGAGTCATATTCTCAGGTCACTGCATCACAATGGCCAGCAAGTTCAAATAAACTCCAACAGATTCGTCAGGTACAGATGCAAGATGAAGAATGCATCTATGTCCACTAATATTGTGAGCAAGGTTAGCCACAACAGAGTCCCAAGGGTAAGAGGATGAAAATCTTCTTCAAACACAGAAGATACTTTACCATAGTGGATGATTTGCTTGTATATGATGAGATACTGGTGATTCCAGAGTCACTCCGGGTAGATATCTAGGAGAAAATACACCAGGGTCATATGGGCAGAACTAAATGTAGAGCACGGGTTCAGGCATCAATGTGGCGGTCAAGAATATCAAAGGATATAGAAGAAATTATTTCAGATTGCCACGTATGGGCAGTGCACAGACAGGATCAGAGAGAACCTCTTATCTCGACCCAATTCCCAACCAGACCATGGGAATGATGGCGATGGATCTATTCATCTTTGATGGAAAATCCTATCTGATTGTAGTCGATTACATAGAAACATAGAAAATAGGAGCAGGAGTAGGCCATTCGGCCCTTCGAGCCTGCTCGGCCATTCATTATGATCATGGCTGATCATCCAACTCAGTAACCTGTTCCCGCTTTCCCCCCCATATCCTTTGATGCCTTTGGACCCAAGAGCTATATCCAACTCCTTCTTGAAAACATACAATGTTTTGGCCTCAACTGCTTTCTGTGGTAGCAAATTCCATAGGCTCACCACTCTCTGGGTGAAGAAATTTCTCCTCATCTCAGTCCTGAATGGTTTACCCCATATCCTTAGACTATGACACCTGGTTCTGGACTCCCCCACCATCGGGAACATCCTTCATGCATCTACCCTGTCAAGTCCTGTTAGAATTTTATAGGTTTCTATGAGATCCCCCCTCACTCTGCTGAACTCCAGCGAATATAATCCTAACCGATCCGTCCTCATACGTCAGTCCCACCATCCCATGAATCAGTCTGGTAAACCTTCGCTGCACTCCCTCTATAGCAAGAACATCTTTCCTGAGATAAGGAGACCAAAACTGCACACAATATTCCAGGTGTGGCCTCACCAAGGCCCTGTATAATTAAAATTAGAATTAGAACATTACAGCGCAGTACAGGCCCTTCGGCCCTCGATGTTGCGCCGACCTGTGAAACCATCTGACCTACACTATTCCATTTTCATCCATATGTCTATCCAATGACCACTTAAATGCCCTTAAAGTTGGCAAGTCTACTACTGTTGCAGGCAGGGCGTTCCACGCCCCTACTACTCTCTGAGTAAAGAAACTACCTCTAACATCTGTCCTATATCTATCACCCCTCAACTTAAAGCTATGTCCCCTCGTGTTTGCCATCACCATCCGAGGAAAAAGACTCTCACTGTCCACCCTATCTAACCCTCTGATTATCTTAAACAAAAACAAGAAATGCTGGATTCACTCAGCAGGTCTGGCAGCATCTGTGGAAAGAGAAGCAGAGTTAACGTTTCGGGTCAGTGACCCTTCTTCGGAACTGACTTTGTTCCGAAGAAGGGTCACTGACCCGAAACGTTAACTCTGCTTCTCTTTCCACAGATGCTGCCAGACCTGCTGAGTGAATCCAGCATTTCTTGTTTTTGTTTCAGATTTCCAGCATCCGCAGTATTTTGCTTTTACTCTGATTATCTTATATGTCTCTATCCAGTCACCTCTCCTCCTCCTTCTCTCCAACGAAAACAACCTCAGGTCCCTCAGCCTTTCCTCGTAAGACCTTCCCTCTATACCAGGCAACATCCTAGTAAATCTCCTCTGCACCCTTTCCAAAGCTTCCACATCCTCCCTATAATGCGGTGACCAGAACTGCACGCAATACTCCAGGTGCGGCCTCACCAGAGTTTTGTACAGCTGCAGCATGACCTCATGGCTCCGAAACTCGATCCCCCTACTAATAAAAGCTAACACACCATATGCCTTCTTAACAGCCCTATTAACCTGGGTAGCAACTTTCAGGAATTTATGTACCTGGACACCAAGATCTCTCTGTTCATCTACACTACCAAGAATCTTCCCATTAGCCCAGTAGAAAGACATCCCTGCTCCTGTACTCCAATCCTCTCGCTATGAAGGCCAACATGCCATTTGCCCTTTTTTACCGCCTGTTGCACTTGCATGCTTACCTTCAGCGACTGGTGTACGAGAACACCCATGTCTCACTGCTATTCCCCATCTGAGTTTATAGCTGTTCAGATAATAATCTGCCTTCCTGTTTTTGCAACCAAAGTGGATAACCTCACATTTATCCACATTATACTGCATCTGCCATGCATTAGCCCACTCACTCACCCTGAAGCCTCTCTACATCCTCCTCACAACTCACCTCCCCAGCCACTTTTTAAGGTGGATCGAGGTTAAATGTATATACACAACAATAACTGAAGCAGTCATTCAAGTGTTACAAGAAATCTTCTACATGGTATACCCGATCAGGTTGTGCCCGATAATGGATCACAATTTGCAAATGATTACTTCACGCACTTTGCAGAAAAATGTGGATTTGTACATCTAACACGTTCCCCTAGGTATCCACAATCTAATGGAGAAGGTACTCGAGGAGTCAGGGCCATCAAAGCCTTGGTGAGACCACATCTGGAGTATTGTGTGCAGTTTTGTTCTCCTTATCTGAGGAAGGATGTTCTTGCTATAGAGGGAGTGCAGCGAAGGTTCACCAGAGTGATTCCTGGGATGGCAGGACTGACGTATAAAGAGAGATTGGGTCGATTAGGCTTGTATTTGCTGGAGTTTCGAAGAATGAGAGGGGATCTCATAGAAACCTACAAAATTCTAACAGGACTGGACAGTCTAGATGCAGGAAGGATGTTCCCGATAGCGGGGGAGTCCAGGACCAGGGGTCACAGTCTAAGGATAAGGGGTAAGCCATTGAGGACTGAGATGAGGAGGGATTTCTTCACCCAGAGTGTAGTGAACCTGTGGAATTCTCTACCACAGAAAGCAGTTGAGGCCAAATCATTAAATATATTCAAGAAAAAGTTAGATATAGTTCTGAGGGCTAAAGGGATCAAGGGATACGGGGAGAAAGCAGGAACGGTTTGGATGATCAGCCATGATCGTATTGACTGGCAGTGCAGGCTCGAAGGGCCAAATGGCCTACTGCTGCTCCTATTTTTCTATATTTCTATTTTTCTATCTCAGAACTGTCAAAGCACTGTTAAAGCAAAAGCAAGATTTTCAAACAGCACTTCTGAACTACAGAACTACTCCCGTTGTTATGTGGATTAGCACCATCTGAACTGTTAATGGGAAGAAAACTTAGAATACAACTTCCAATCCTACCCAAGAAGTTACTTCCAGGGCTACAAGTCCATGATTATCAGAGAGCTCAAGGCAGAGAAAAGTCTTACCGAAAGCAACAAGCCCATAAATATAACAGGAAATACCACAGCAGGAACCTACTGAAGTTGTCAGAAGGGCAAAAGGTATGGGTAGGAGACCAAAGCAGAGAAGGAGTCATTGTCCAGAGAGAGGAGAATCAACAGCGATCATATTGAGCAAGAGCTTCAGAAGATACTGTAAGGAGAAATAGAAGGAATCTTATTCCTATCCCATCGAAGACACCAATCGGTTATTCATTTGAATGAGTCAGATGTTGAACCTGAAATTCAGAAAGCAGTGGATACTATAAACCTCAATGAAGGTCGTCCAAGGCAAGAAACAAGAGTTCAGGGAAAGACTACCAATCTTCCAGATCTGATGACAACACATTCAGGGAGAGTTGTGAAATATCCTGACAGATTGAATCTATGAAGTCAGAGACATGGGAGGAGATAGGGTAGTATGTACATTTTTATTTTATTTTAGAGATACAGCACTGAAACAGGCCTTTCAGCCCACCTAGTCTGTGCTGACCATCAACCGCCCATTTATACTAATCCTACATTAATCCCATTACCCTCTCACACCCCTCAATTCCCCTACTACCTACCTATACTAGGGGCAATTTACAATGGCCAATTTACCTATCAACCTGCAAGTCTTTGGCTGTGGGAGGAAACCGGAGCACCCGGCAAAAACCCACACGATCACAGGGAGAACTTGCAAACTCCACACAGGCAGTACCCAGAACTGAACCCGGGTCACTGGAGCTGTGAGGCTGCGGTGCTAATCATTGCGCCACTGTGCCACCCCAAATATATATATTTGGATAAAAACTTGGATAAAGATATAGTATAAGTGTCTTAAATGGTGAGAGAGTGTAAAGAGTACCTCCTACCATGATGGTGTAAGAGATCACATGTGAGAGAGACTTGAAGATAGATGCAGCATGGGTTCAGAGGAGTCACACAGACTGATGTGAAGCTGTACATCATTGTAATGAAATAAAGGTTAATGTTCTAATTATTCCAGACTAAGGGATCTCTTTCAGCTGGACTAAGCATATTAAGGTGGCAGCGTACCAAACAAACATACAACCATATACAAGATGCACTGCAACAACTCACCATGCCTCCTTCGACAGCATCTTCCAAACCTGTGATCTCTTTCACCTAGAAGGACAAGGGCAGCAGGCGTGTGGAAACACCACCTTCTGAAAGTTCTCCTCCATGCCACACACTATCCTGACTTACTTCACTGTTACAGGATTCAACAGCAGGACTGCAGTGGTTCAAGAAGGCAGCTCTCCACCACCTTCTCAAGGACAATTAGGGATGGGAAATAAATGCTGGCTTAGCCAGCGACACTCACGTTCCATGAAACAAATAAAAAAAGTTTACCATCAATGTCTCATCATCCTGACTTGAACTATAGGACAATAGAAAAGTTATGGCACAGAACGAGTCCATTCAGCCCATTGTGCCTGTGCTGGCTGAAAAAACTAGCCGTCCATTCTAATCCCACCTTCCAGCACTTGGTCTGTGGCCTTGCAGGTTATATATCGCCATTCTTTCACTATCGCTGGTTCAAAATCCTGGAACTCCTTTCCTAACAGCACTGTGGGTGTGCCTTTTTGAGGGCAATTAGGGATGGGCAATAATTGCTGGCTGAGACCAAGATTTAATTAATTTTTAAAAATCTAGAGAACTAGAATACAATGGGGAGAGTACATGCTTCACCTACTTAAAGCCCTGGTTAGACCACACCTGGAGTTACTGTGAGCAGTTCTGGGCACCACATCTGAGAAAGGATATATTGGCCTTGGAGGGAGTGCAGCGAAGATTTACCAGAATGATAGATGGAATCGAGGACATAGTCTAAAATTTAGAGCCAGTCTTTTTCAGGAGTGAAATTAGGAAACACATCTACACATGAAGGGTGGCAGAAGATTGGAACTCTCTTCCACAAGCAGCATTTGAGGTTCAATCAATTGTTAATTTTATATCTGAGTTTGATAGATCTTTATTAACCAAAGGTATGAAAGGATATGGGGCAAAGGTTGTGTTGTAGATCAACCATGATCTCAGGCTTGAGGGGCCTCCTCCTGTTCCTATGTAGATTCCTTTGCTTATGGTTCTCTATTTTTCTCACCATTTTTAAAGCTGTGACTACACAGCAAAATGTGAGGTGGATATATGGTATAACTCAGTGCTGGTTCCCTTAGGAAATGGCGCACTGACACGGAACACAAAAGTCCGAGTGTATCAGGCCTGTGTCCTCAGTACCTTGCTCTACGGCAGCGAGGCCTGGACAACGTATGCCAGCCAAGAGCGACGTCTCAATTCATTCCATCTTCGCTGCCTTCGGAGAATACTTGGCATCAGGTGGCAGGACTATATCTCCAACACAGAAGTCCTTGAAGCGGCCAACATCCCCAGCTTATACACACTACTGAGTCAGCGGCGCTTGAGATGGCTTGGCCATGTGAGCCGCATGGAAGATGGCAGGATCCCCAAAGACACATTGTACAGCGAGCTCGCCACTGGTATCAGACCCACCAGCCGTCCATGTCTCCGCTATAAAGACGTCTGCAAACGCGACATGAAATCGTGTGACATTGATCACAAGTCGTGGGAGTCAGTTGCCAGCATTCGCCAGAGCTGGCGGGCAGCCATAAAGACAGGGCTAAATTGTGGTGAGTCGAAGAGACTTAGTAGTTGGCAGGAAAAAAGACAGAGGCGCAAGGGGAGAGCCAACTGTGCAACAGCCCCGACAAACAAATTTCTCTGCAGCACCTGTGGAAGAGCCTGTCACTCCAAAATTGGCCTTTATAGCCACTCCAGGCGCTGCTTCACAAACCACTGACCACCTCCAGGCGCGTATCCATTGTCTCTCGAGATAAGGAGGCCCAAAAGAAAAGAAAAGAGAAGGTTCCCTTAGAGACCAAAAATCTATCGATCTCAGCCTTGAATATACTCAACAACTGAGCATCGACAGTTCTCTGGGGTAGAGAATTTAAAATATCCGAAGAATCTATTTTGCATTGGTTATAAAGGCTGAATTAGGAAAATGGTCCAGAAAAAGCATATGCATTAAAAGTGCAAAAGCAGAAACTGTGTAAATAAAACTCGTATAATAACATTTCTTCCATTCAGTGGCTGTGGCCTCATTTAATCTTCAATTTGTTACAACACTGACCTGCATACCTACCGACCAACGGAAATACACCAAATATTTGGTTACACACCAAACAGTGCACAGCCTGAAGCATGGCTCATGTTACTAATTCAATTAGATGTCAGTGGTGCAGTTTTGTCATCTCAAGCAGCGATAAAATTATAATTGTCCAATTTTTGCCTAAATTTATTCTTTTAACCAAGAGGGAAAGTCCACTGCTGTCTGTTATAACGATCAGCTTCGATCACTGAATCTCATGAATTTAGACTAATGGCATTTGTGCTAGGTGATAGAGGGATATATTTCACCGCTTTCTGAGCAAATAGCACAATGCACATACGTACAGTTAGACAAGCAGGTGTTGTAAGAGTAATTTTCAGTAAGATTCAAATACTTCAGAATAGTTTGGTGTCAACTCTCCAGTTCCTAATACTGAGTGGTCTCCTCTTGTCATTCCAGTGCCTTTATTCTTACTGTGCCTACGTGACATGGGTGACCAACGAAAGGAAAAACTTGGATGCGATCGAATCTGAGATAGGGCGACTACTTCGTTCTGACACATTCAATTTTGCTCGTAAAGTGAAAAGTGAGGAATCGAGCACCAGGATTTCCCAAGGAGAGTACAGGTAACATTGAGAAAGTATTAGAACAAAGACACTTTTATTTTGAAATAAAATGCTTTCATTTTATTCCCCCTCTTTTCTCGCCTCTCCTGAAGGTGCTGACTCTCACTGGGGTATGGGTCCCCTCCTCTCCTGCAGGTGCTGACTCTCACTGGGGTACGGGTCCCCTCCTCTCCGGAAGGTGCTGCCTCTCACTGGGGTACGAGTCCCCTCCTCTCCTGAAGGTGCTGACTCTCACTGGGGTACGGGTCCCCTCCTCTCCGGAAGGTGCTGCCTCTCACTGGGGTACGAGTCCCCTCCTCTCCTGAAGGTGCTGACTCTCACTGGGGTACGGGTCCCCTCCTCTCCTGCAGGTGCTGACTCTCACTGGGGTACGGGTCCCCTCCTCTCCGGAAGGTGCTGCCTCTCACTGGGGTACGGGTCCCCTCCTCTCCTGAAGGTGCTGACTCTCACTGGGATACGGGTCCCCTCCTCTCCTGAAGGTGCTGACTCTCACTGGGGTACGGGTCCCCTCCTCTCCTGAAGGTGCTGACTCTCACTGGGGTACGGGTCCCCTCCTCTCCTGAAGGTGCTGACTCTCACTGGGGTACGGGTCCCCTCCTCTCCTGAAGGTGCTGACTCACTGGGGTACGGGTCCCCTCCTCTCCGGAAGGTGCTGCCTCTCACTGGGGTACGGGTCCCCTCCTCTCCTGAAGGCGCTGACTCTCACTGGGGTACAGGTCCCCTCCTCTCCTGAAGGTGCTGCCTCTCACTGGGGTACGGGTCCCCTCCTCTCCTGAAGGTGCTGACTCTCACTGGGGTACGGGTCCTCTCCTTTCCGGAAGGTGCTGACTCTCACTGGGGTACGGGTCCACTCCTCTCCTGAAGGTGCTGACTCTCACTGCGGTACGGGTCCCCTCCTCTCCTGAAGGTGCTGACTCTCACTGGGATACGGGTCCCCTCCTCTCCTGAAGGTGCTGACTCTCACTGGGGTACGGGTCCACTCCTCTCCTGAAGGTGCTGACTCTCACTGGGGTAGGGGGTCCCCTCCTTTCCTGAGTAAAGTTCCCTCTACACTGTCCCATCAAACACTCCCAGGACAGGTACAGCACTGGGGTTGGCTGCTGGCTAATTGGAGGTGCTGAGTGCATCAATGAGGTGCAGCTGAATGTTGCTGTGTGCAGAGGCTGGAGACTGCGTGACTACTGCAACAGGGAGAGACTGAGACTGAGACTGAGACTGAGACTGAGACTGAAACTATGGATTTCCATCTGTCTTTTTGTAAGAAGAAATCAGGAGGCTGGAAGAACTGTCAGCTCTTGTGAGTTTGGGTTTTGTAGCCCTTTCATTCATTGTTGTGGGGAGGGGGAAAGGAAGAGACCGGAAGACTTTGGGTGGGGTTGTTTGTTTGAACAGGGAGCTCCTGTGTTTTAACAGCATTGAATAGGAGCTCCCTCCCCACCCCAATGAGCGAGCTTGGGATAGCTGGAGCTGCCCAGGTGAAGAGATTTTCTCTTAACTGTGTAAAGCACATCAGAAGCAGAGTGTGTCTGGGCAGCTACAGCTGTCCCAGGTGAAGACATCGCACCCCCTCCCACCACCAACTGGAAGACCAGCAAAAGGTCTGCCTAATTTAACACTGGCAAAGAAACTGATTCCTCCTGACCCTCCTCTCGTTCAGCCTCTCACCCTAGCCATACCCTCCAGTCTGTGCCTTTTTGCGATAATTCGTTATTTGTTATTCCTGTCTCTCGATTTCAATTTTTATTTATTTTTTCTCTCAGTGGTGGGCGTGACTCTTCTACCCCATGGCTTCACAGTCTTGTTTGGTGGCGGGGCCTTCCTATTCTGCAGCGGCTGCAGCAGCTCCTCCTGTGGCCCCGTCACCATTTAGAATATTGACAACAAAGCATGGGGTGAAGAGTTACACCCACCCTACCATGACTATTGAAGCTTGCGTTAAGGCAATGGCCGAGGTTGTCGGCCCCTCAGCCATTGTGGCAGCCTCAAAGATGTATGGGAAGGCTGTGTTCTTCCTGAAGACCGAGCGGGTGGTGTCCCTCGCCCTAAGTACTGGGCTCACAGTGGGGGGGACTTCCCTGCCAGTGGACCCTCTGGGGGCCACTGCGCAGCGGATAATGTTGTCAAACGTCCCGCCCTTCATTCCTGATGAGCTCCTCCTCCCCCACCTACACCATCTGGGGGAGGTGAGGTCGGGGATCACCCCAATCCCGCTCGGTCTTCGGGAGCACAGCCTCCGACATGTCTACTCCTTCCACCGCCAGCTATTTATGCAGCTAGCGCGGGAGGAGGTCTTGGAGGGCCACTTCAGTGTGGAGTTCCAGGGGACGGCCTACCGCGTCTTTTGGACCTCGGACGGGGCGCGGTGCCACGTCAGCAAGGGGGTGGGGTATGTTCGTAAGAACTGCCCCAACCTCACGGCCGCCAGCTCCACCTCGGCGGCCCAGTGTGGCGCCACTGCACCTCCTCCCACTCCCCCCACACATCCAACAGACATCGCTCAGTCGGTTCCGGAGGGTGCGGAGGTGGAGGCCTCTGATGACATGGAGGTCTCTGAGCCTCTGCGCCCAATTGGGAAAAAGAGGAGAAGGCACCCCTCCACAGAGGTAATAGGGCCCTGAGGTGCAGGGCCCATCTGTTGGTGGGGAGCCGTCTCCTGTTTCGGGTCCCTAGGTTCCCCCTGCCACCACCATCGTCACGGCTGCAAAGTCTGGGTAGGAGCTCCCTACCCCTCACGATGGAGGGGAGCGGGAGGCCCCTGTACATGAGACCCCTCCTGGAGGAGTAAGTGGAGGCCTGGTTGTGGTGGGGGAGCTTGGACCAAAGGGTTGGCCCTCCCAGCCAGAATCCACTCACAACCAAGAGACACCCAACCCGGTTATAACCGAAAATGCTGCCCCATCTGCTGGGCCTGTGGGTGCTGGCGGAGTGGGAGATGGCCTCCTCTCTCTGCCTCCGGTCTCGGCTCTGGCTGGATTTCCGGAGTCGGGACCTTCCGTCTCCCCTGTGCCGATCATTGGCCAGGGGACGGAGGTGGAGGGGGGGTCCTGAACCGCTGGCGCCCACAGGCTCTAGTTTTACAGTAGAACCCAGAGAGGACTCCTCCGCCATCGATTCTGGGGGTGGGATCATAACGGAGGTGGGACCAGCTGGCGCGGTCGGGACGTCTGCCCCACAGTGTGTGGTGGATGTGTGCCGCTGGCGGTGACGACCCGGAGGAGGATGGGGATTCGGTGCGGGGCACGGAGGATGACCTTGATTCCATCGCCAGTGAGGTGGTGGAGTCCCTCGTGCCTCCCGCCGAGTCTCCTCTCATCCCTACGGCGGAACTCCGGGATTTCCTCGCGGCTCGCAGGGGTTGCCGCGATAAAGTTCAGCTGGCCCTCAGCCGTTCGTCGAGTCTGACGCTGATCATACAGTCCGTCCGTGCCGCCTTCAAGAAAGCAAGGGTGCGGGCGTGAAACTAGTTGAGAGGCGCCGGTTTAATGTGTTCCTCAATGGGTTGCTGGGGGAGTGGAAGGCCAGGTGCACTTCCACTCCCTCCTCACAGTGAGGTGTTGGTGACGGGTTTTAAGTACCTTTGACATGAAGATAACCATAGCCAGCCTCAACATCAATGGCAGCAGGGGGTCTCACCGCAGATTTCACAATCTCTCAGTCCTCAGGGAAGGGAGATATGCAGTGAGGTTTCTGCAGGAAACCCACACCGTTCCGGAAGACGAAGCCACCTGGCTCCTGGAGTGGCAGGGTGGGGTCCACATGAGTCACCTCACCCCTATTTCTAGTGGGGTGGCTATCTTGTTGGTCCTGACTTTTCAGCCGGAGATCTTGGGGGTCAAGGAGCTCGTGCCGGGCCACTTGTTCCACCTCGCCATTCGCCTGGGTAGCGTGCTGCTCCACTTTGTGAACGTGTACACGCCCAGGCCCGGCGCGTTGCAAGCGCGCTTCTTTGAAGAAGTGTCCGCTCTCTTGAGCTCCATCGATAGCAGCGAGTGCATCATCCTTGGGGGGGGTGGATTTTCACTGTACCCTCGAGGTGGGGGATCGCTCCGGTCCCCACCGCGGCCAAGCGTCAGTGGAGAAGTTGAGGGAACTGATCAGCTCCCTCAACTTGGTGGACGTCTGGCGGAATCTCCATCCCAACTCCAGCGCCTTCACGTGGAAGTCTGGAGGAGGAGGGTCCCGAATCGACCGCCTCTACTTTTCGCAGGTGCTCCTGGGCCTGGCCAAGGTGGCAGTTCACAGGTCCAGGCTGCGGGCCGTCGAGGGGTCCGTCCTCCCTGATTGCCTGCTCCTCTTCCGCGGTTACGTTCGCGCCCGGGTGTCCCTGGAGAAGGAGCATGCGGTGTCCACCAGTACGCTTGAGGCCTTCTGCGACCGGTGGACACCGCAGGGACTGGAGTGCATCGTTGACGCCGAGAATGGCATTTTAATTTGAGTTTTGGTTTATTTATCTGTTTTTAATAAAGTTTTTTTTAAAATGTAAATATGTATATAAAGGGGGCATGAGGAATAAAGGCCCCCTCGATATGAAAAATATAAAAGGGGCCTGCGGTATAAAGGCCACCTAAAAAAGAAAAAAAAAATGAGGCCAAATGGTATGTTGGCCTTCATAGCGAGAGGATTCGAGTACAGGAGCAGGGATGTCTTGCTGCAATTATACAGGGCCTTGGTGAGGCCACACCTGGAATATTGTGTGCAGTTTTGGTCTCCTTATCTGAGGAAGGATGTTCTTGCTATAGAGGGAGTGCAGCGAAGGTTTACCAGACTGATTCCTGGGATGGCGGGACTGACGTATGAGGAGAGATTGAGTCGGTTAGGATTATATTCACTGGAGTTCAGAGGAGTGAGGGGGGATCTCATAGAAATCTTTAAAATTCTAACAGGCCTTGACAGGGTAGATGCAGGAAGGATGTTCCCGATGGTGGGGGAGTCCAGAACCAGGGGTCATAGTCTAAGGATACTGGGTAAACCTTTCAGGACTGAGATGAGGAGAAATTTCTTCACCCAGAGAGTGGTGAGCCTGTGGAATTCACTACCACAGAAAGCAGTTGAGGCCAAAACATTGTATGTTTTCAAGAAGGAGTTAGATATAGCTCTTGGGTTTAAAGGGATCAACGGGTATGGGATGAAAGCGGGAACAGGTGACTGAGTTGGATGATCAGCCATGATCATAATAAATGGTGGAGCAGGCTCGAAGGGCCGAATGGTCTACTCCTGCTCCTATTTTCTATGTTTTCTATGTTTCTATGACAGAACAGTATTCTCTGCAGTAAGATGTTCCAATCACCAATTTAACAGAAACATCCTCGCAGCCTTTCTCTCCCTTCCACCACTCAGCTACCTATCCTCTCCTTTTCCCTTTCATTTCCACCCCATCCTCCTCTATTCCCCCCCCCACCCCGGATCATATCGGTTAAATTCTTAAAAACAAAACTGTTGTTTGTTTTATTTGTTAGGGGTGGGCGTGGCTCTTTGACTCCATGACAAGCCCCTCTTTACCGGTGGTGGGACCTTCTTGCATGTATGCTGCTGTGGCTGCTGCAGCTGCACCTACTGCCCCGTCACCATTTATGCTGTTAACATCTATGCATGGGGTCAAGAGCTACGTCCACCTAATATGTCAATAGAGGCATATGCAAAAAGCAATGGCTGAGGTTGTCAGCCCCTTGGCTATTGGTGCTGCCTTTAAAATGTACAGGAAGGCAGCGATTTTCCTGAAGACCGAGCGGGTGGTTTCCTTGGCCCTGAACAAGGGGCTCACGGTGGGCGGGACCTTTCTACCAGTGGACACACTGGAGGCCACTGTGCAGTGGGTCACCTTGTCTAATGTCCCGCCCTTCATTCCTGGTGAGCTCCTCCGCCCCCACTTGCACCATTTAGGGGGGGTAAAGACAGGGCTTACCCCAGCCCTGCTCGGTCTTCAGGTGGACAGCCTCCAGCATGTAGACTCCTTCCACCACCAGCTCTTTATGCAACTGGCGCAGGAGGAGGTTACGGAAAGCCAATTTGATGTGGAGTTCTAGGAGGCAGCCTACTGTGTCTTCTGGACCTCGGATGGGGCGCGGTGCCATGCCTGTAAGAGGGTGGGGAATATTCGTAAGAGCTGCCGCAACATCCTGGCTGCCAACTCCACCTCAGCGGCCCAGGGTGGCGCCGCTGCACCTCCTCCCACTACCCCTCCTCCTCCATTAGCTGCATACGTGAGGTTGCAGATCCAGATCCTGGAAGATTTGGACTGCGCCTCACTCTTCTTCTATTTGCTGGAAAAATGGTGTGGGGTCCATAAGCAGCTCGTTGAGCTGCTGGCCGACAATGGATCCTCCATCATGGATCCGGAGGGAATGGGCCTCCTGGTCTGTACCTATCACAGCGTGTTGTTCTCTCCGGATCCATCCAGTGAGGACGCGCGCAGAATTTTGTGGGAGGAACTGCCGACAGTTAGTCCAGAGGGCGGCGAAGGATAGGAAGCTCCGCTAACGTTGGCGGAGCTGACCGGCGCCCTCCACCAGGATGGGCTGACCATGGAGTCCCTCAGGGCATTCTGGGATGTCCTGGGGGACTATTACGCGCAAGCCCTGGGGGAAAGCCTGGCGACCGGGGAGATGCCCCTCTCGTGGCGCAGGGCAGTTATCGTCATGCTTCCGAAGAGGGGTGATCTCCGCTTGCTTAAGAACTGCCGTCCGGTCTCCCTCCTCAGCACGGATTATAAGATCTTTGCCCGGGCTATGTTTACCCGCCTGAGCTCCGTGCTGGCCCACCCCAACCAGTCCTACACAGTCCCGGGCTGGTCCATCCAGGACAACATCTACCTGGTCTGGGACCTGATCCATCTTTCCCAGAGGACTGGTCAGTCGGTCGCCTTTCTCTGCTTGATCAGGAGAAGACGTTCGACAGGGTGGATCATGAATACCTTTTCAGGACTCTGTGCGCATTCGGACTCGGGCCACATTTTGTGGCCTGGGTCCGACTTTTATACGCCGCCGCAGAGTGTCTGGTCAAAGTTAACGGGTCCTTGACGGCGCCCCTTCGCTTTGGGAGAGGAGTGCGTCATGGATGCTCCATGTCCGGCCAATTGTACACCATCTGCGTGGAGCCCTTCCTGTGTCTGCTTCGCAGGAGGTTGACGGGATTGGCTCAGCGCGAGCCGGCCATGCGGGTTGCCCTCTTGGCTTACGCCAATGACGTACTCCTCACAGTCCCAGATCCCCTTGACTTGCGGAGGATGCGTGACCGCCAGCAGACCTTTTCTGCTGCGTCCTCCACGAGCATCAGTTGGGAGAAATGTTCCGGACTCCTGGTGGGTCAGTGGCGGGTGGACTCCATGCCGGAGGAGTTGACACCTTTTGCGTAGAGCTCCACTCACCTCCTCTATCTGGGAGTCCCACTGAGGAAGCCTGGCCAGCAAACTGACAGGAGTTGGAGGCGCAAGCCACCACTCGGCTGGGGCGCTGGTCAGGACTGCTCCATGTGCTTTCCTAAAAGGCCGAGTGCTGGTCATAAACCAGCCTCCATGCTGTGGTACCGGTTGGTCACTTTGGCCCCGCCCCCTGCATTTGCCACCAAGATCCAGAAGCAGCTTGTCAATTTTTTCTGGAGTAAGAGGAAACACTGGGTCTCTGCCGCAGTCCTGATTCTCCTGATCGAGGAGGGCAGCCAGTTGCTGATGTGCGTTTGCACCCAGGCTGCAATTCTGTGCCTTCGGACCCTGCAGAAATATCTGTATGTCGAGCGTCCTCCCAAATGGTGTGCGTTGGCAATGTATTTTTGCCTCCAAGATGACACGCAGCTCCCAATGGAGAACGATATGCTGCGACTCCCTGAGGGAGTTGCCTGTCTTTTACCGGGATCTATTCAGAGTCTGGAACATGGTCGCCTCCAGTCAGAGTGCTCCCCCGCCGGCGGAGGACAGCGCCTCCTCTGTCCGGGCGGCTGGCTCTGGGGACGGGCCGATAGGTGGAGGAGTAGCGAAGGCCCCAGGATACCTCTCACACGGGCGTCGTGGGGGCTCGGGAGTGCGGAGTGCTCTCGGCCAAGCTGTCTCCATCTCGGTCGGAACTGCTCAACGGACCCAGGCCCCGAAACCCTCCTCGGGAGCCAGTCCCGCACAACTCGAGCCGCCTCTTGGAAATGCCCTCCGTGACATTCCAAACGGTGTGAAGGGGTTTCTTGTACGGGCTGCTGCTGCACACTCTCCACTTCCTCGCCCTCGTCAGCCACCCAGACACGCCCTGGCGGTCCGTGTTGCCATCTGGCGGCGAGGGGAAACCCCAGTAGAGTTCTCTCTATGCGGGAGTCCTCCCCCTTTACATCGGGGACCTGGGGTGGAGGGTGTTGCACAGAGCTGTCCCGTGCAATAGACTTTAAAGGCCGCCGGTAATTTCTGCGGCCTGGAAGAGTCAGTGTTCCACGTATATATGGAGTGTGCGAAGTCGCAGCCCTTCGTTGAGTATTTAAAGGGGCTGCTCCTCAGGTTTTGGCTGCACTTCAGCCCCACGCTCCTGATCTTTGGGCACCCGGTGCGGAGGGTCTTGGGCCGGGAGGAAGATCTCCTCATCGGTCTGCTCCTGGGCCTGGCCAAGGTGGCAATTCACAGGTCCAGGCTGCGGGCCATCAGGGGGTCCGTCCGCCCTGATTGTTTGCCCCTCTTCCGCAGTTACGTTTGTGCCCCGGTGTCCCTGGAGAAGGAGCATGCGGTGTCTGCTGGTACGCCTGAGGCCTTCCGCGACAGGTGGGCACCGCAGGGACTGGAGTGCATCATTGATGCCGAAAATGCTATTTTAATTGGAGTTTTGTTTTATTTAACTGTTTTTAATAATGTTATTTATTTAAAATATATATAACGGCGGCCTGAGGAATATAGGCCCCCTTGACATAAAATACATAAAAGGGACCTGGGGTATAAAGGCCACCTTATATAAAAAAAAAAGCGGTTAGATACAGAAAAACAGAAAAAAAGAAAAAGAGAGAAAAAAAGGGGTTCGATACACTGTCCTATCAAACGCTCACTTCCAGGGCAGGTACTATATGCCTGAGCTCCCAACTCAAGGAGAATCTTCTTATGCATGAGTCTGCCATGGCTGCACTAGTTTCCACGCTGATGGAGATTGCCAGTTTTGTTGCAAATGACCGGCTAGGGAAGGGGTGGGCGTGTTTGTAGATCCGTGGACTCCAGGCAATTAGATCCGTTTGGGAATGTGTTTGAGCTCGTGTATCAGGTCCACTCAATCATTAATGAATGAATGAATTAATTAATTAGTGACCATTAATTCTTCTGATTACTGATCAACCTTTTCTTGTTGCGCAGGCGGTTTCAGCCAAAGAGACCACCAATAAGTAGAATCCTGAACCAGCGCTCCCCAGTTCTCAAAACGCTGCTCCAGACACCTCAGGAGAAATCCGAGTACCTCTTCAAACAACACCAGGTGAATCCAGCGTTCAGTGCCAACGTGGCAGACGAGAAGACCAGGCTGATTACCTCGGACTCCAAGATCTCTGACGAGTAAGAAGAAGATCAAAAAAATTAACCCCATTCGTTCCAGGAAACCTCCCTCTTCTAATACAGAACTATAGAATGCACAGCGCAGAAGGAGGCCATTCAGCCCATCATGCCTGTGCTGGCTCTTTGAAAGAGCTACCCAATTAATCCGACCCCTTCACTGCTCTTTCCCCATAACCCTTGCAAATTTTTCCTTTCCAATTCCCCATTTGAAAGTTATTATTGAATCTGTTTCTACCACCCTTTCGGGCAGCACATTCCAGTTCACTGCCTGAAAAGAATTCTCATCTCCCCCTCTGGTTCTTTTGCCAATTATCTTAAATCTGGAATGAGATGCACTCCGTTCTTTCAGGTCTAACCCCGAGAACAAAACCTTCCTCCCTTTTCCTTCCCCCTGACCCCAATCCATCGCCTAATCTCACCCCTTGCCATGTATTCACAATACCCACTGACCTTCCCCTCTCTGACACTGAACGATCTGTACTTAGCAAAGGACTCAGTTTTATACCCTTAGAATTATAGAAAGTTTACGGCACAGAAAGAGACCACTTGGCCCATCGTATCTGTGCCGGCCGCAAAACAAGTTACCCAGCCTAATCTCACCTTGCAGCATTGGTCCGTAGCCCTGCAGGTTACGACACTTGAGGTACATCCCAGGGACCTTTTAAAAGAGTTCATATATCCATTGGTATGTACATTTATGAAGGTTCACCATAACTTTCTTGTTTTAGTAATCTATACCTCTATTTATAAAGTCCACGATCCCGTATGTCTGATGAACCACTTTCTCAACCTGTCCTGCAACCTTCAACAATTCATACAAATTTACCCACAGGCCCCTCTGCTACTGCACCCCCTTTAGGATCATATCTTTTATTTTATATTGCCTATCCTTGTTCTTCCTATCAAAATATATCACTTCACATTTCTCTGCATTAAATATCATCTGCCACGTGCCCACCAGCCTACATCTTCCTGAAATCCATCACTATCTTCCTCACAGCTCACAATACGTCCAAGTTTTGTGTCATCTTAAAATGTTGTAACTGTGCCCTCCACACCCAGGTCTAGGTGATTAGGATGTTTATCAGAGAGGGGTGTGGGGTATTTCAGAAAGAGCGAGGGGTATGACGAAGAGGGCAACTGGGTGTAGCAGAGCGAGAGGAGTGTGTGGTGAATCAGAGATAGCGGGCGGGCTATGTCAGAGATGAGGTCTTGGTAATATCAAATAAAGGGGTGGAATATATTAGGGAGGGAGAGGGTGGAGTATATCAGAGGAGAAGATTAGGATTATATCAAAGAGGGCTATAATGAGGGGTGTGGGTTATACAACTGGGATACAGGTCCTCACTCCTAAACGTGCTGACTCTCACTGGGGTACGGGTCCCCCTCCTCTCCTGAAGGTGCTGACTCCCATTGGGTTATGGGCCCCCTCCTCTCCTAAAGGTGCTGACTCTCACTGGGATATGGGTCCCCCCCTCTCCTGAAGGTGCTGACTCTCACTGGGGTAGGGGTTCCCTCCTCTCCTGAAGGTGCTGACTCTCACTGGGGCACGGGTCCCCTCCCCTCCTGAAGGTGCTGACTCCCATTGGGTTATGGGTCACCTCCTCTCCTGACTATGCTGACTCTCACTGCGACACAGGTCCCCTCCTCCCCTGAAGATGCTGACTCTCACTGGGGTAGAGGTCCCCTCCTCTCCTGAAGATGCTGACTCTCAGTGGGGCACGGGTCTCCTCCTCTCCTGAAGGTGTTGCCTCTCATTGGGGTCTGGGTCTCCTCCTCTCCTGAAGGTGCTGACTCTCACTCGGGTACAGGACCCCTCCTCTCATTAAGGTGTTGAATCTCACTGGGGTACGGATCCCCTCCTCCCCTGAAGGTGCTGACACTCATGGGGTACGGGTTCCCTCCTCTCCTGAAGGTGTTGACGCTCACTGGGGTACGGGTCCCCTCCTCTCCTGAAGATGCTGACTCTCTCTGGGGTACGGGTCCCCTCCTCTCCTGAAGGTGCTGACATCTCTCTGGAGTACGGGTCCCCTCCTCTCCTGAAGGTGCTGACTCTCACTGGAGTACAGGTCCCCTTCTCTCCTGAAGGTGCTGACTCTCACTGGAGTACAGGTCCCCCTCCTCTCCTGAGGGTGCTGACTCTCACTGGAGTACGGGTCCCCTCCTCTCCTGGAGGTGCTGACTCTCACTAGAGTACAGGTCCCCTTCTCTCCTGAAGTTGCTGACTCTCACTGGAGTACAGGTCCCCCTCCTCTCCTGAGGGTGCTGACTCTCACTGGAGTACGGGTCCCCTCCTCTCCTGAGGGTGCTGACTCTCACTGGGGTACAGGTCCCCTTCTCTCCTGAAGGTGCTGACTCTCACTGGGGTACAGGTCCCCTCCTCTCCTGAAGGTGCTGACTCTCACTGGGGTACGGGTCCCCTCCTCTCCTGGAGGTGCTGACTCTCACTAGAGTACAGGTCCCCTTCTCTCCTGAAGGTGCTGACTCTCACTGGAGTACAGGTCCCCCTCCTCTCCTGAGGGTGCTGACTCTCACTGGAGTACAGGTCCCCCTCCTCTCCTGAGGGTGCTGACTCTCACTGGGGTACAGGTCCCCCTCCTCTCCTGAAGGTGCTGACTCTCACTGGGGTACGGGTCCCCCTCCTCTCCTGGAGGTGCTGACTCTCAGTGGACTGCGGGTTCCCTTCGATCTTGGAGGTGCTGAGTCTCACTGGGGTATGGGTCCCCTTCGCTCCTGGAGGTGCTCTCAGTGGAGTACGGGTCCTGTTCACTCCTGGAGGTGCTGACTCTCAGTGGACTGCGGGTTCCCTTCGATCTTGGAGGTGCTGAGTCTCACTGGGGTACGGGTCCCCTTCGATCTTGGAGGTGCTCTCAGTGGAGTACGGGTCCCCTTCGCTCCTGGAGGTGCTGACTCTCAGTGGGGTACGGGTCCCCTTCGCTCCTGGAGGTGCTCTCAGTGGAGTACGGGTCCCCTTCGCTCCTGGAGGTGCTGACTCTCAGTGGAGTACGGGTCCCCTTCGCTCCTGGAGGTGCTGACTCTCAGTGGAGTACGGGTCCCCTTCGCTCCTGGAGGTGCTGACTCTCAGTGGAGTACGGGTCCCTTTCACTCCTGGAGGTGCTGACTCTCAGTGGAGTACGGGTCCCCTTCGCTCCTGGAGGTGCTGACTCTCAGTGGGGTACACTCCCCTGTCCTGGTTTGAATAACTCTTGCTTCCATTGCATTTCATGGATCCCTTCATCCCTCTGAAACATGGCTTGACTCACTGCCTGTCACATACCTGCCAAGCTGGACAGTATTCTGGAGTACCAGATAGGCTGGGCCCTGTGCTGCCAGAGTTTTCTTTCCTCCAGTTCGCTGCATAGTTACCAGGACAAGGAACCTTGGCTGATTTTACCTCACCACCTGGGGGTTGCTGAGGTAATTGTTATGGCCCTCCCACTTCCTGCATGTTTGAATTGTGGTAATCAGCACAAACTGGGGATTAAACCTGGAACATACTGGTCTGGGCTAGACAGTGTGCTTACTAGTTGAGTCACCTGGGGAAGCTATTTTTGTCCGTGTATCAGGCAGCTGTTGGACAAGACTTGGAAAGGGCAGGTGGGGACAGAATTGGTACGCCCTCCGCAGTCAAAGTTCTGTCTGACACTCACAGGCTTACAAATGAAGAAAGGGCCCCTGGGAAAGACCGTCAGCACCCACGTATCCCACCGAGGATTCAGTGGCTTCAGGAAAAGAGGAGGGGGAGGAAATTAAGAGAGAACAGTCTCCTTTATCACTGTCTTTTTGGTTCTTTGTAGCATTGGAATCATCGGGGAGCCTCTCTCTAACTTCTTTTCGAAACTGCTCATCCCCATCGAATCTTTCATGGAGGAAGAAGACATGGAGGAGGAGGGTGATGTCCTGCTACAGAAGAGTGGATACTCCCTTACAACTGAAAATATGAGCTCACACCATCAATTCACAGACATGTCCAGAGCAACAACAGTAGCCAGAGACTCTGAGTATGACTTATGAATTAACAACAAAGGAGGAAATCTTAATATGCTTCCTGTGGTAACATTAGTTAAACTGACTTCAGTGTATTCAGGAATAAATCCTGTACTTTGTGTGACCGTGTTATTTTGTTGTATATTGGGAGTCTATCCCAATCTCCTCCATCATTATCAGCTCCCAGAAAGTGAAAGCATGGAGATGGGTAGAATGAAGCTGCAACAGGGACTCACCCATAGACAGGGTAGGGCAGCAACACCAACCAACAGGATTGCTGGTAGGCCGGACCCTCACCCACTTGTTCCAAACAATAGCAGGCAGATATCTTCAGCCATGAAGCCCACATTGCTCCAGGTACCAGGGCAACACCTCAGAACTAGAACAAACTAGCATTTATAAGAAATAAAGAAAGGAATTGCATTTCCATTGCACCTTTCCCAGTGAAGGATAGAACTGGAGCCAATCTTTCCACACTTTACAACAAATTAAATCAAAGCTTTAGATTACAAGACACCCCTAACAATTTCTTTGTACCTCCATTTATTTTTGTAAAACAATCAGATGATTTGTATCCACTCATTTAATCTTAGAGATTTCCTTTCTCTCTAGCATTTGTTTCAAGCCAGCAAGGTCAATCCATAACCTTTTCTCACACACACATTTCGTAGAGTGTACATTATCCCATGATGAACAATTATCTACATAACATTCAATGGGTTTACTATCTTCCCATTGGTGGAAGGATCGAGAACCAGGGAAAGTCATTGATGAAACAGCTGAAGATGATTGGGCCTAGGGCACTACCCTGAGGAACTCCTGCAGCAGTGTCCTGGGGCTGAAATGTTTGGCCTTCAACAACTACAACTATCTTCCTTTGTGCTAGGTATGACTGCAACCATTGGAGAGTTTTCCCCCTGATTCCCATGGACTTCAATTTTGCCAACGCTCCTTGATGCCACCCTCGGTCAAATGCTGTCTTGATGTCAAGGACAGTCACTCTCACCTCACCTCTGGAATTCAGCTCTTTTGTTCATGTTTGGACCAAGGCTGTAAGGCGGTCTGGAGCTGAGTGTACCTGGCGGAACCCAAACTCAGCAGGTTATTGCTGAGTAAGTGCCGCTTGATAGCATTATCGACGACATCTTCCATCACTTTGTTGATGATCGAGAGTAGACTGATGAGGCGATAGTTGGCCGGATTGGATTTGTCCTGCTTTTTGTTTACAGGGCATACCTAGGTAATTTTCCACATTGTTGGGCAAATGCCAGTGTTGTAGCTGTACTGGAACAGCTTGGCTAGAGGCGTGGAAAGTTCTGGAGCACAGGTCTTCAGTACCTTTGTTGGAATGTTGTTCGGGCCTTTAGCCTTTGCAGTATCTAGTGCCTTCAGCTGTTTCTTGATATCACGTGGAGTGAATCAAATTGGCTGAAGACTGGCATCTGTGATGCTGGGGAGTTCAGGAAGAGGCTGAGATGGATCATCTACTCAGCACTTCTGGCTGAATATGGTTGCAAATACTTCAGCCTTGTCTTTTGCACTGATGTGCTGGGCTCCCCCATCGTAGTAGGAAAAATGTTAGAATTTATTATTCGGGACGTCGTAACAAGGCACTTAGAAAACCATAATATGATTAAGCAGAGTCAACACGGATTTATGAAGAGAAAATTGTGTTTGACAAATCTGTTTGAATTTTTTGAGGATGTCACTAGAGGATGAATAAGGAGGAACCAGTGGATATAGTCTATTTGGATTTTCATAAAACATTCAATAAGGTGCCACACAAGAGGTTATTTCACAAAATTCAGTCTCATGGGATTGAGGATTGGTTAGTGGCTAGAAAACAATGGGGAGGCGTTGGCGTAGTGGTATTATCATTGCACTATCCTGAGGAGTCTTGACAGGGTGGATGTGGAAAGGATGTTTCCCCTTGTGGGAGAATCTAGAACTGGGGGTCACTGTTTAAAAATAAAGGGTCGCCCATTTAAGACAGAGATGAGGAGAAATGTTTTCTCTGAGGGTCCTGAGTCTTTGGAATTCTCTTCCTCAAAAGTCAGTGGAAGTAGAGTCTTTGAATATTTTTAAGGTAGAGGTAGATGGATTCTTGATCAGCAGCAGGGGTGAAAGGTTATCGAGGATAGGCAGGAATGTGGAGTCAAGATTACAATCAGATCAGCCATAATCTTATTGAATGGTGGAGCAGACTTGAGGGACCGAGTGGCTACTCCTGCTTCTAATTTGTATGTTCGTATGTTGCCTGGATGAATGCAGCTCCAACAACACTCAAGAAGCTCGACACCATCCAGGACAAAGCAGCAGCAGGATCGGCACCCCATCCACTACCTTCAACATTCACTCCCTCCATCACCAACGCACAGTGGCAGCAGTGTGTACCATCTACAAGATGCACTGCAGCAACGCACCAAGCCTCCTTCGACAGCACCTTCCAAACCCACGACCTCTGCCACCCAGAATAACAAGGGCAGTGGACTCATGGGAACACCAGCACCTGCAAGTTCACCTCCAAGTCACACACCATCCTGACTTGGAACTATATCGCCGTTCCTTCACTGTCACTGGGTCAAAATCCTGGAACTCCCTTCCTAACAGCACTGTGGGTGTACCTACCCCACATGGACTGCAGGGGTTCAAGAAGGCAGCTCATCACCACCCTCTCAAGGGCAATTAGGGATGGGCAATAAATGCTGGCCTGGCCAGTGACGCTCACATCCCATGAACAAATTTTTAAAAATCGATGACCTAGATGAGGGGACCGAGTGTAATGCATCCAGGTTTGCTGATGATACAAAGTTAGGTGGGAAAGTAATTGGTGAGGAGGTCGCAAAGAGGCTGCAGAGAGATATAAACAGATTGAGCGAGTAGACAAGAACATGGCAGAAGGAATAGAATGTGGGAAAGTGTGAAGTTTTTCTACAGTTAAGCTATAAATTTAATAGACTACTTTATAGTTTCCTGGAACACAAACAAGAAATGCTGGAAACACTCAGCAGATCTGGCAGCATCTGTGGAGAGAGAAGCAGAGTTAACGTTTCAGGTCAGTGACCTTTCATTAGAATGATATATTTCTGGATACGAAGGGAATTAAGGGAGATGGGGATAGTGTGGGAAGGTGGATTTGAGGTAGAAGATCAGTCATGGTGGTATTGAATGGCGAAGCTGTCTCGAGAGGCTTTCATTGGTTCTGATTAAGGGTTATCGACCTGAAACATTGGCTCTGTTTCTCTCTGCACAGCCGCTACTGGACCTGCTGAGTATTTTCAGCATTTTCTGTTGTTATTACAGGAGAGCATTGGAATAGTCAAGTCTCGGGGTGCGAAATGTTGCGTTCTATCAGAGCGGCCCCTTTAAATGGTAGCACGTGGTTTCCTTCAGCGTACTCTGTGGACCTGAGGAACAAGGATCCGTTGGGGGGGGGGGGGGGGAGAGGAGAGAAACAGAATCACGAAATTATAATTTAACGCGAACAATTTCCACAAGAAGTAGGAGCTGTATTTAAGATCAAATATTTAAATACATTTTATTCGTTGCAGGTGGAGAGGTTGAGCTGTGTTAGTTTATATATTTTTAATCTCTGCAATTCCCCCCCCTCTCCGCTGCTTGTGAATGAGCGGTTCCGGGCCGCCGGCTCAGTCTGGCTCTGACCGCCGAGTGGAGCGGACACGCAGCCGGAGCGGGCAATGAGGAGGCTGGAGCCGCCGGACCACCCACCCCCCCCTCACCGAGAGATAGAAAGAACAAAAAAAAAACAGGCCGGAGATTTCCCGGCACCGACTCCCTTCTAGTACCGATTACAAATAAACCCCAAGCCGGTAACCAGCCGACGAGATCTCCAAGAAGCCTCGGGTTTTCCTGAGGGGTCTTATCCGACTTAGAGGAGCCCGGGGCCGGTCTGGGTGACGTGGTGAGACCCTCTCCTCACCCGTAAAAACTTCAGGAAGAAACCCGGTGATTATTTTTAAAAGGTACTGATTTTGTTCGTGGTGATTGTTGAGGCGCCGCCATGTCGAGTTCCCGGGTTTGCCGCACTTGCGGCTGCACCGATATCGACATTGACCAGGCCCGGGGCGACGCCGTGTGCACGGGCTGCGGTTCGGTGCTGGAGGACAACATTATCGTGTCCGAGGTCCAGTTTGTGGAGAACAGTGGCGGTGGCTCCTCAGCAGTTGGCCAGTTTGTCTCCCTGGACGGTGAGTGCATTTAAACCTTAAAGACACCAGACATTGTCATGCATTATTATTGTTGCTGCAAAATATATGCATTTCCATTGTTGCACCATTTGCACACTCACTGTTACAATGATTGTTTTCTGCAAGGTTATTGTGATTACTTTTGGGAAAGTGCAATATTTTTGCAGTTGCCGGATTGTTGCAATGTTTGATATGAACTTCTTGTAACTATAAATATTGCTGCCAGCTGCAGTAACTTCTTAATATTACATAGGAACATAGGAGTAGGCCATTCAGCCCATCGAGCCTGCTCCGCCATTCAGTACGATCATGGCTGATCATCCACTTCAGTGCCTTTCTCCCACGCTATCCTCATAAGGTTATCCACTTTGGTAGCAAAAGCAGGAAGGCCGATTATTATCTGAACGGCTATAAACTGAGAGGGGAATATGCAGCGAGACCTGGGTGTTCTCGTACACCAGTCGCTGAAGGTAAGCATGCAGGTGCAACAGGCGATAAAAAGGCAAATGGTATGTTGGCCTTCATAGCGAGAGGATTCGAGTACAGGAGCAGGGATGTCTTGCTGCAATTATACAGGGCCTTGGTGAGACCTGGAATATTGTGTGCAGTTTTGGTCTCCTTATCTGAGGAAGGATGTTCTTGCTATAGAGGGAGTGCAGCGAATGTTTTACCAGACTGATTCCTGGGATGGTGGGACTGATGTATGAGGAAAGATTGAGTCGGTTAGGAATATATTCACTTTAGTTCAGAAGAGTGAGGGAGGATCTCGTAGAAACCTATAAAATTCTAACAGGACTTGACAGGGTAGATGCAGGAAGGATGTTCCCGATGGTGGGGGAGTCCAGAACCAGGGGTCATAGTCTAAGGATACGGGGTAAACCTTTCAGGACTGAGATGAGGAGAAATTACTTCACCCAGAGAGTGGTGAACCTGTGGAATTCGCTACCACAGAAAGCAGTTGAGGCTAAAACATTGTATGTTTTCAAGAAGGAGTTAGATATAGCTCTTGGGTCTAAAGGGATCAAAGGGTATGGGGCGAAAGTGGGGACAGGTTACTGAGTTGGATGATCAGCCATGATAATGAATGGTGGTGCAGGCTCCAAGGGCCGAATGGCCTACTCCTGCTCCTATTTTCTATGTTTCTTATCACTTGATGTCATTGGTATTTAGAAATCTGTCAATCTCTGCTTTAAACATACTCAATGACTGAGCTTCCACAGCCCTCTGGGGTAGAGAATTCCAAACATTCACAACCCTCTGAGTAAAGAAATTTCTCCTCATCTCTGTCCTAAGTGGCTGCCCCCTTATTTTGAAATTGTGTCCCCTGGTTCTAGACTCCCCAACCAGGGGAAACAGCTGCATCTACCCTGTCCATCCCTTTAAGTATTCTGCAGATTTCAATGAGATCGCCCCTCTTCAAATTCTAGAGAATACAGGCCCAGTTTCCCCAATCTCTCTTCATAGGACAGTCCCAGCATCCTGGGAACAAGTCTGATGAAGCTTTGTTGCATTCCCTATGGCAATAATATCCTTCCTAAGGTAAGGGGACCAAAACTGCACACAGAATTCCAGGTGCAGTTTAACCAAGGTTCTATACAATTGAAGCAAGACTTCACAACTCGTGTACTCAAATCATCTTGTGATAAAGGCTAACATACCATTAGCCTTCTTAACTGCTTGTTGCACCTGCATGTTAGCTTTGAGTGACTTATTGGTGAGGACACCCAGGTTCCTTTGTACATCTACACTTTCTAATCTCTTATTGTTTAAGAAATACTCTGCACATCTATTCCACCTACCAAAGTGGATAACCTCACATTTTTCCACATTATATTCCATCTGCAATGTTCTTGCCCACTCAAAGTCTGGACAAATGTCCTTGAAGCTGCTTTGCATCTTCCTCACAACAGATTCCCACTGAGTTTTATGTCATCCGTGAGCTTGGAAATATTACATTTGGTCCCCAGATATAAATCATTAATATATATTGTAAACAGCTGGGCCACAAGCACTGATCCCTGCAGTACCCCACTAGTCGCAGGCTGCCAACACGAGAATGACCCGTTTATTCCTGCTCTCTGTTTTGTCCCCCCTCAGCCTTCTCTGCTCTAAGGAAACCAACCCTAGCCTATCCGGTCTCTCTTCATAGCTGAAATGCTCCAGCCCAGGCAACATCCTGGTGAATCTCCTCTGCACCCTGTCCAGTGCAATGACATCCTTCCTACAGTCTGGTGCTCAGAACTGTACACAGTACTCCAGCTGTGGTCTAGCTAGCGTTTTATACAGCTCCATCATAACCTCCCTGCTCTTATATTCCATGCCTCGGCTAATAAAGGTAAGTATCCCATATGACTTCCTAACCACCTTATCTACCTGTTCTGCTGTCTTCCGTGATCTATGGACAAGTACACCAAGGTCCCTCTGACCCTCTGTGCTTCCTAGGGTCCTGCCATCTATTGTTTTTTCCCTTGCCTTGTTAGTCCTCCCGAAATGCATCATAGAGTCATATAGTTATACAGCCCAGAAACAGGCCCTTCGACCCATCGTATCCATGCTGGCCATCAAGCACCTATCTATTCTAATCCCATTTTCCAGCACTTTTCACCTCACACTTCTCAGGATTAAATTCCATTTGTCACTGCCCCTCCCATTTTACCAGCCCATCTATATTGTTGTGTAATCTAAGGCTTTCCTCATCACTGTTTACGACATCACCAATTTTCGTGTCATCTGCGAACGTACTGATCATACCTCCTATATTCATGTCTAAATCATTAATGTACACTGCAAACAGCAAGGGTCCCAGCACTGATCTCTGCGGTACACCACTGGTCACAGGCTTCCATTCGCACAAGCAACCCTTGACCATCACCCTCTGCCTCCTGCCACTAAGCCAATTTTGGATCCAATTTGCCAAATTGCCTTGGATCCCATGGGCTCTTACCTGCTGCACTGTCCGAGGTGGCGTCTTTTGGGTTGAGATGTTAAACTGAGGCCCTGGCTGCCTGTTCCAGTGGATGTTAAAGTTCTTGTCGGGTTATTCAAAGACTTCTACCAGTTTCCTGGCCCAAGGTATCACCTACAACTAGCACTACCATAATCTGATCGCTCATCTGGTTGCTGTGTGTGTGATCTTGCTGTATACAGTTGTACGTGAAGTGCTCTTGATATGTTCGTGATGAGGTGCAGAATGACTACATGTAGGATGGATTGCCTCCATGCAGTAGTTCCTGTGGCATTACCAGTATTGGGGAATTAGCAGTGGAGTATGGATGGTGCAGAGTCCACAGTACCGCTGGTCATGACACGTTAGCGTCACGACAGGAAGAAATGGCTTTGCAACCTAAATGCATCATAAAAGCGTTGCCACTGTTCATGCAAACACTCTGTCCCCTGAGAGATTGTTGGTCCAAACCTGTTTAGACGATGGCTTTCAAAATGTATGTGAGATGGGTGATGTACAGTGACTCTTCCCTGGTGGAATAGCATTTTCTGTGAACAAATTCTGAGGTGGCTATGTGGAAATTTGTTGCTGTCTCAGTTAGTGTAAGTACTTTACAGGAGGAGGCCATTATGCGTATCGTGTCCATGCTGGCTCCCTGAGTAATCCAGTAAGTCCCATTTCCCTGCTCCATCCTCGTAGCCCTGAAAGTTAATTTCCCTTGATTGCCCATCCAATATCCTTCTGAAATCATTGATTGTCTCTGCTTCAACCCCCTCCAGGTCATTACCACTCGCTGCAGAAAAGGAAAGTTCTTCCTCACATCTCCCCTGCATCTCTTCCCCAAACCTTAAATCTGTGTCTCCTGTCCTTGTTGCATCATCCAATGGAAACAGCTTTTCTTTGTCTACCTTACCTGAACCTTTATCACCTCGGAGTCATAAGGTTCTGGGTTCAAGTCCCACTCCAGGGCTTGAGCACAAAAATCAAAGCTGACATTCCAGTACAGTACTGAGGGAGTTGGAAGTGCTGTTTTTTGGATGAGACGTTAAACTGAGATGCCATCTGCTTGCTCAGGTGGATGTAAAAGATCCCATGGCACTATTTTGAAGAGGAGCAGAGAAGTCATCCCCAGTGTCCTAGCCAATATATGTCCCTCAATCAACATCACAAAAAACAGATTATCTGGTCATAATTACATTGCTGTTTGTGGGAGCTTGCTGTGCACATACTGGCTGTTATATTTCCTACATTATAATAGTGACTGCATTTCAGAAGGTCCTTCATTGGCTGTAAAGCATTTTGAGATGACCGGTGGTTGTGAAAGGCGCTATATAAATGCAAGTCTTTTGCTTTCCTTCACTGTCGATGGGTCAAAATCCTGGAATTTCCCTCCCTAGCAGCACTGTGGGAGTAGCTACCCCACATGGACTGCAGCGGTTCAAGAAGGCACCTCACCACCACCTTCTCGAGGGCAATTAGGGATGGGGAACGAATGTTGGCCTTGACAGCGACACTCACATCCCATTGAAAGAATTAAAATATCCTGTCGTTACCTTGTACATCTCTATCAAATCTCCCCTCAGCCTCCTTTGCTCCAAGGAGGACAATCCCAGCTTCTCCACCCTAACCTTGTGGCTAAATTCCCTCATCCCTGGAACCATTCTGGTAAATGTCCTCTGCATCCTCTCAAGGACCCTCACATCCTGTTCAAAATCATGAGGGATCCAGTCGGGGTAGATGGAGAAAAACTGTTCCCATTGGTGGAGGGATCGAGCACGAGAGGACACAGATTTAAGGTAATTGGCAAAAGAAGCAACTGTGACATGAGGAAAATCTTGTTTTTACTCAGTGAGTGTTTAGGATCTGGAATGCACTGCCTGAGAGTGTGGTGGAGGCAGATTCAATCGAGGCTTTCAAGAGGGAATTGGATTGTTATCTGTAAAGGAAGAATGTGCAGGGCTGCGGGGAGAAGGCGGAGGAGTGACGCCAGTTAAATTGTTCTTTCAGACATGAAGGGCTGTATGGCCTCCTTCTGTAATGATTCTGTGATCCATCCTATAGTGTGGTTACCAGAACTGGATGCCATACTCTCATTGTTGCCTAACCAGAGCTTTATAAAGGTTCAGCATAACTTCCTTGCTTTTGTACACAATGCCTCTATTTATGAAACCCAAGATCTCGTATGCTTTACTAACCACTCTCTCAATATATCCTGCCGCCTTCAAAGATTGATGCACATTCACCCCCTGGTCCCTCTGTTCCTGTACACTCTTTAGAACTCTGCCGTTTAGTCTATATTGCCTCTCCCTATCCCTTCTGTCAAAATGCATCACCTCACACTTCTCTCTAATAAATTCCATCTGCCAGTTGTCTGCCCATTCCGCTAGCCTATCTGTGTCCTGTTGCAGTCGATTGGTTTCATCCTCACTGTGTGCCGCACCCCCATGTTGGTTTCACAGCAAATTTTAAAATTTTACTCTGTATTCCAATATCCAAGTCATTTATATATATATCAAAAAAAGCAGTGGTCCTAGCACTGATCCTTGGGGAACACCACTGTCTACCATCTTCCAGTCTGAAAAACAACCATTTACCACGACTCACTGTTTTCTGTCCTTAAGCCAATTTTTTATCCAAGCTGACACTGACCCTCCTATTCCGTGAGCCTTACTTTTGTTAACCAGTCTTTTATGTGGTACTTTGTCAAAAGCTTTCTTGAAATTTATGTAGCTAACATCCATTACATTTCCTCATCAACCTTCTTTGTTACTTCATCAAAAAATTCAGTTAGATTTGTCAAGTACGATCTGCTTTTTACAATTCCATGCTGGCTATCCTTAATTAACTCAAAGCTGTCCAAGTGACTGTTGATTTTTTCCCCCCTGATTATTGCTTCTGAAACCTTACCCACTGCTGATGTTGAAAATTCTTGAGTTCAGAATTTCCAACGATGTAGTGAGGTGCGTGTTGAACAGTTTTAATGTGATAGCAGCTGTGGTGGTATGCAAGGTAACCTGCTCAGTAAGCCACCAGCTTTTGAGCACTGGTCCCTGGACCCTGGGCTCTTGATCCTTGACGTCTTTAGATTTCCACATTTTGTTGAATATGTTGACTTACTAGCGCATCATTTTTGTTGCTTTGTCCATTCTAAATTCCTATGTCCACATTTATAAAGTACCTGTGTAAAATTTCCAGGCTGTAATTATACACTCCCCCACCAATGTTGAGTGGAGGTACTGTATTGCTGTTACTGCTGTAAAGGTGTAATTATAGCCAATTTGTCTGAGCAGTTTCCATTATAAATGCGATCCTAGGAATTTAAAATGGAAATAGAAAAATAAGGACTGAAATGTGTCTGTTCAAACTATCGCCCTCCCTCTAACTTGCTTCACCTGAAGGTTATACTCATGTTAAACCTCCATCTGACCCAAGTGTTGGAGTCTTGCGTTGTCTAATAAATCAGAGATGTTGGGTGTTTCTCCCTGTTGCTGCTGATGGGGAAAGAGTGATTTCTTTTCTGATATTTGCTTAAATATAAGATAGTGACTAATAAATGCAATAGGGAATTCAGGAGGAGTTTCTTTACTGAGAGAGTGGTGAGAGTATGGAACTCACTACCACATGGAGTGGCTGAGGTGAATAACATAGCTGCATTTAAGGGCAAGCTAGATAAGTAAATGAGGGAGCAAGGAAAAGAAGGATATGTTGATAGGCTGAGATGAAGAGAGGTGGGAGGAGGTCCATGTGGAATATAAACACCGGCATAGAGCAGTTGGGACGAATGGTCTGTGTGCCGTAAATACTATGTTTTGGCAGTGGGATGAGAGTGAGGTGACATCGAGACAGCTTTGACTGAGTCAAGGAGCCCTGACAAAACTGGAGTCGATGGGAATCAGGGAATACTCTCTGCTGGTTGGAGTCATACCTGGCACAAAGGATGATGGTTAAGGTTGTTGGAGATCAATCATCTCAGTCCCAGGACATCACTGCAGGAGTTCCTCAGGGTAATGTCTTAGGTCCAACTATCTTCAGCTGCTTCATCAATGGCCTTCCCTCCAACATAAGGTCAGAAGTGGGCATGCTCGCTGATGATTGCACAATGTTCAGCACCATTCATGACTCTTCAGATACTGAAGTAGCCTGTGTTCAGATGCAGCAAGACCTGGACAATATCCAGGCTTGGGCTGATAAGTGGCAAGAAACATTCGCGTCACACAAGTGCTAGGCAATGACCATCTCAAATGAGAGAATCTAATCATCTCCCCTTGATGTTCAATGGCATTACGATCGCCAAATCCCCCACTATCAACATCCTGGGGATTACCATAGACCAGAAACTGAACTGGAGTAGCCATATAAATACCGTGGCTACAAGAGCAGGTCCGAGGCTCGGAATCCTGTGCTGAGTAACTCGCCTCCTGACTCCACAAAGCCTGTCCACCATCTACAAGGCACAAGTCAGGAGTGTGATGGATTACTCTCCACTTGCCTGGATGGGTGCAGCTCCAACAACACTCAAGAAGCTCGGCACCATCCAGGACAAAGCAGCCTGCTTAATTGGCACCTCATCTGCTACCTTCACTGTTCACTCCCTCCATCATTGATGCACAGTGGCAGCAGTGTGTTCCATCTACAAGATGCACTGCAGCAACGCACCAAGGCTCCTTCGACAACATCTTCCAAACCCGCGACCTCTGCCACCTAGAAGACAAGGGCAGCAGGTGCATGGGAACATCATCATCTGCAAGTTCCCCTCTAAGTCACACACCATCCTGACTTAGAACTATATTGACGTTCCTTCACTGTTGCTCGAAATCCTGGAAACCCCTTCCTAACATCACTGTGAGTGTATCTACACCCCAAAGACTGCAGCAAATCAAGAAGGCAGCTCACCACCATCTTCTCGAGGGCAATTAGGGATGGGCAATAAACGCAGGCCTAGCCAGCAACGCCCATGTCCCAGGAATTAATTTAAAAAAATTGTGTGGTGTAGGCAGGTTCAATCGAGGCATTCAGGACAGAATTAGATAGTTACCTGAAAAGGATTATGGGGAGAAGGCAGAGGAGTGGCACGAAGTGAATTACTCACTCGGAGAGCCGGTGCAGACACAATGGGCAAAATAGCCTCCTTCCATACTGTAACAATTCTGTGCTTTTTAAATTTGTTCACAGGAAATGAGCCGGAGGGAAGATGAGGAGGAATGTTTTATGCAACAAGTTGTTGTGATCTGGAATGCACTGTCTGAAAGGGCAGTGGAAGCAGATTCAATAGTAACTTTCAAAAGGGAATTGGATAAATACTTGAAATATTTGCAGGGCTATGGAGTAATAGCAGGGGAAGGGGACTTACTGGATAGCTCTTTCAGAGACTTGGCACAGGCATGATGGACCAAATGGCTTCCTGTGCTCTAAGATGCTATGCTTCTATCAAACCTATATCCGAATTACTCTGGTGAGACAGGAGTCTGATCAACAGGTTTAAGTAATAAGCATTAAATAGATTTAATGAAGCACTGCAAAGGGACTGAGAACCTCAGTCATTTGTTAAATGACTTAAGGGCTCATTTAAAAACATTCAAGGTACTGATTAAAATACTCACTGTATTGCTAAATCATATGCTGATTTCACATGTTGGACAGGTTGGGCTTGTATCCATTGGAGTTTAGAGTTCATATGCTCGTATTTTTAAAATTCATTTTGTGGGATGTGGATGTCTCTGGCTAGGGTATTTAAGAGTCAACCACATTGCTGTGGGTCTGAAGTTACATGTAGGTCAGACCAGGTAAGGACAGCAGATTTCCTTCCCTAAAGGACATTAGTGAACCAGATGGGTTTTTACAACAATCGACAATGGTTTCAAAACATTAGGCTAACTTTCCAGATTTATTAGTTGAATTCAAATTTCACCATCTGCCGTGGTGCGATTGGAACTCGTCTCCCCAGAGCATTGGCCTGCGCTCTGGATTACCAGTCCAGTGACATTACCACTACACCACTGCCTCCCCATGCACTTCCTGTATACTTTCAGTGATCGGCAATCTCTTTAGCCCAGTATGTGTTCTGGCAGAGTGCTTATTTTTCTTTGTTCTTGGGATGTAGGTAATTTTGGTAAAACCACATTAGTTCCCCTGAGAAGGTGGTGGGGGAGTCTCCTTCAGCCAATGGTGCCACCAGGCGGATTGGGTAGTGATGTAGGGGATCCTCTTCCTCACTCAAAGCCTGCTCCCCCCCTCCCCCACACTCACATTTGTGACACCACAATCGCTTTACTGGACTATCCACAATCCTTCGAGAATGGAAAACTGTTTCCAGTGGTGTTCCACAGGGCTCAGTGTTGGGTCCCTTGCTGTTTGTGATGTATATTAATGATTTGGACATAAATGTGGGAGGCGTGATTGGGAAATTTGCTGAAGACACAAAAGTTGGCCGTGTAGTTGATAATGAAGAGGATAGCTGTAAAATGATATCAGTGGCTTGGTTGAGTGGACAGAAAAGTGGCAAATGGAATTCAATCTGGAGTGGTGTGAGGTAATGCACTTGGGGAGGGCAAACAAAGCAAGGGAATACACAATACACGGGAGAATATTGAGAGAGGTGGAAGAAGTGAGAGACCTTGGAGTGCATGTCCACAGGTCCCTGAAGGCAGGACAGGTAGTTAGAGTGGTGAAGAAGGCATATGATATGCTTTCCTTTATTGGCTGAGGTATAGAATACAAAAGCAGGGACGTAATGCTGGAACTGTATAAAACGCTGGTTTGGCCACAGCTGGAGTATTGCGTACAGTTCTGGTCACCACATTACAGATAAGACATAGTTGCTGTGGAGAGAGTGCCAGGGCTTGAAAGTTGCAGCTATGAGGAAATATTGGATAGGCTAGGATTTTTTCCTTAGAACAGAGGAGGCTGAGGGGTGACTTAATTGAGGTGTACAAAATTATGAGGGGCCTAGATAGAGTAGACAGGAAGGACCTGTTTCCCATAGCAGAGAGGTCAATTACCATGGGGTACTGATTTAAGGTGATTGGTAGAAGGATTAGAGGGGTCATGAGGAAAAACTTTTTCACCCAGAGGGTTGTGGGTGTCTTGAATTCACTGCCTGGAATGGTAGTGGAGGCAGAAACCCTCAGTTCTTTTAAAATGTACCTGGACATGCACCTGAAGTCCTGTAACCTGCAAGGCTATGGACCAGGTGCTGGAAGGTGGAATTAGATTGGGCAGCTAGTTTTTGGCCGGCACAGACACGATGGGCTGAATGGTCTCCTTCCGTGCTGTAATATTTTCTAGGGTTCTGAGGGTTACAGTCAGCAATCACAAATTACAGTTGCAACTGCAGTTCCGTGATCCAGGACCCTGTCCTGCTAGAGGTTAAACTCCCTGTTCCTAACTTAATTTCCCAGTTTAATACTTACAATCACCCCTCTGTTGGTCTGCCGATGGTGTTTGCCGGTCCCTCTGTGGAGTCGACCAAGCTCTATCGATTTGACTGCCTGCAGGAACAGTAACATACCCCGATCTCCGTGTACATTTATACATTTCTTTTGCTGGCTGGGCCATCTCGTCTCCAAATTTGGCAATGTTCCAAACCTTTAGTTCTGATCGGCAACTTGTGGCACATGCTGCATTTGCGCATGTGCCACAGCAGCGCCCCCTAGCGGTAGCGTTGTCAGCAAATGCAGCCTTTTAAAAAAGCTCTTCTGTGAAAGATACAGTCACCTAATGCTGCTGATAATTGATTTCAGGGAGGCCAGTCTTTCACACCTCTTCAATCCTTAGTTTAACACAGTACTTGAGTCCATCTCCTTCCATTGACTGGTTCTTAAGGTCATTGGACGCCAATCCCTTCATCTATTGTGGCTGCAAGATGTATATGCTTATTACGCTCTTGATTTTTGACTGGGCTATGCGACTGTTTCCATTGGAAACTTGTAACTTCAGCAGAATCTCAAACAAGGAGTTAACCCCTTATTGCCCTTCAGGGAGTTCCAGGATATTAACCCCATGACAATGGAGGAAAAGTGCTGTCTGTTCAAGTCATGATGGTGAGGGACTTGGAGGGGAATCTGGTGCTAATGGTGTTGCCCTGCACCTAGATGACTTAACCAAACACCACTGTTTGCCTGAGATCAGTTGGCTTAGTGTAAACTGGGGATTTTTCATGGTCTTTCTGCCTAATTATCAGCCGTGGCTCAATGAGTAGCACTCTCACTGAGCCAGAAGATCATGGATTCAAGTCCCAAAGATTTGAGCACTTAACCTAGGCTCACACTTCAGTGCTGAATGGTCAGAGCTGCTGCCTTTCAGATGCATTATTAAACAGAGGCTCCGTCTACCATCAGGTGGCTGTAAAAGACCCCATGGAACTATTGGAAGAAGAGTAAGTAAGTAAGTTCTCCCCGATGTCCTCTTCAACATTTATCTCTCAACCAACATTGCTAAAACAGATTGTGGAGTAATTTATCACATTGCTCTTTCTGGGAGCTTGCTATGCGCGAATTGGCTGCCTTGTTTCCAACATTACCACAGTGACTACACTTTGGTATTGGTGTTTACTCTGTACATGAGCATTATCCCTAATCCCAGTTCCTATATCTCTTTATCCTCCTTTTCTTCCTCACATTATGTAAGAAGTCCAACCAGAAAAAAAAAGAGTGCTGGATCTTCTATTGGGTAATGAATCAGAACAGATAGGAGAAACCTATTGGAGAGTGACATTTCAAGATTAGAATCGCTCGCTCTCTTGTCCTCTCGCTCTCACTTGTGTTCGATTGCTCCCTTGCTCTTCATTTTGTGCGCTCTCTTCCTACCCCACCCCACCCCGGGGCACCTCTGCCCCTGTGCCTCCCTTCCTCACCACCCCCACCGGTCCTATTCTTCCCCTCGACCCCTCTGTGTTGTGGTCTGTCTCTCACTCTTCTGCCCACTCTCTTACTCCCTCTCCTTCGCCCAGACTCTATACCATTTAAACCGTGCATGATTTCTTTTAATAGTCCATTAATTCCAATTGAGACTCTGGCCAGCTGCATCGAAAATTCATCCTGACCAATTTAGATGTTTGTAACAGTTTGGTTCCTGCTGCTGTTGAAGTTGGACCATTGAAATGCGCTGCTCTTATTGAATTCAGCCTGTGATCAGCATCTGGCACCTTAACCGCATCCCCCCTACCACTCCACCTGACTGCAGTGTGCCATTGAGTGAACACAGGGTTTGCACATCTCAGCCTGTTACTTAGGAACTGCAGAAGGACATTTTCAGTTGACCCCCAGCCTCAACTGTTTTTTGGCAGAGTTCTAGATTTCCACTGCCCTTTGTGTGAAAAATATAGGGTGAAACTGTTCTCATTTGCAGAAGGGTCGAGACAGAGATTTAAGGTGATTGGCAAAAGAACCAGAGGTGACGTGTGACAGAACATTTTAACACAGTGAGTGGTTAGCATCTGGGATGCACTGCCTGGGAGTGTGGTGGAGGCAGATTCAATCGTGGCTTTCGAAAGAAAACTGGATAAACGCCTGAAGGGAGAGAATTTGCAAGGCTGTGGGGAAAAGGTGGGCATGTAGGACTGACTGAGTTGCTGTTGCAGAGAGCCAGCACAGACACGTTGGGCCGAATGACCTCCTTCTGTGCTGAAACCATTCTGTGATTCTATGAAGTGCTTCCTGACATGCCCCTGCATGGCCTGGCTCTAATTTTAAGTTTATGCTGCCTTGCTCTGGACTCTCCCATCAGAGGAAATAGTTTCTCTCTATCTATCTTAACAAATCCTTTAATCATAATGCTGACTTGTTCTGTGAGCGAGCCTGGAACAGCTGACCTCCCTGGGCTGTCAGACCTGGTATTGGCATGGCAAAAGGAGAGCGGGGGGAGTGAATTCACCAGAGAGACCAGTCCCGCTGACGGTGGGGGGGGGTGGGGTTAGTGACACTCCCGCAGAAAGGATCAGCACGGGGTAAAATTGTACCTCGTCGTCAGCCTGAAGGCACAGTCAACACTGGCAGATCTGGAATCTTTAACAAGCTGCACCCAGGCAGGCTTTTATCGGTGGACCATACTCTGGAAACTGAGTAGCTGGGAAAAGAAACAACAGTCTCAAACAGCCATTCGGCCCACTGAGTCTCGGTTGGCTCTTTTCAGTTAGTCCCGCTCCCCCACACTTTCCACATATCTCTGCAATTTTTTTCTCCTTCAAGTATTTATCCCATTCACTTTTGAAGGTGCTATTGAATAGGGGAACATTAGTATAGTGGTAATGTTACTGGATGAGCAATGCCACAGAGACGCAAGTTCAAAGCCCGCCAAGACAGTTGGAAATTTAAATTCAATTAATACATTTTTTTTTATTAATCTCGTCTCATTGATGATCGGAAAACTATTGGATTGTCATAAAAACCTATCTGGTTCGTTAAAGTCCTTTAGGGAAGGAAATTTGCTGTCCTTACCTGGTCTGGCCTACATGTGACTCCAGACCCACAACAATGTGGTTGACTCTTCACTGCCTTCTGAAATGGCCTGGCAAGCCACTCAGTTGTCTCAAAAATGGCTTGGGGATTGGCAACAAATGCTGGCCTAGCCAGCGACAGACGCATCTCCTGAATTAAAAGAAAAATCTGCATTTCTTGTAGCCCCTTTCACAACCTCAGGACCTTGCAAAGCCCTTCAGAAGTATTTAATTAAGCGACTTGTAGTCACTGTTCTAATGCAGGAAAGTGTTGTGCACAGCAACCAGTGTTCAAACCTGGATGCTGATTATCTGTTTAACTCTTGTTTCACAGTGTGAAGTGCTTTTAACCCCACTGTCATCTGGGGAGAGAGCAATGGGGGAAATTATTACAGAAAGAATTCCTCCTTCGACTAACCTGGATGTTTTCACTTGTAGGGGAGACCAAAGCTATGGGTCATCAGTATAAGATAGTCACTAATAAAACCTGAAAATTCAGGTGAGTCTTCTTTACCCAGTGGGTGGTCGAGGCGAATGGCTAAGATGCATTTAAGGGGAGTCCAGATAAAGACATGAGGGGCAGGGAGATGAGTTAAATAGAGTATGAGGAGGCTTGTATGGAGCATTAACACCAGCACAGACCTGTTGGATTGAATTGTCTGTTTCTGTGCTGATAATTCTATACAACGTAGGTCTTGAAACCTGAAAAAGTGAACATCCTCTTGAGTGTCCGGTTCTTGATCCCTGAGATGGAATATTTGAGGTCTGAGTTCTGTTATCTGGGGGTTGGGAAGGAAGGTTTATGTGAACGTTTGTTATGTTGGAGTACAGACTGCAGTATGAGCTTCCTGCCACTCAAACCCCAGCTCTCAGACGACCAGTTGAAAGAAGAAAAAGAGACTTGCATTTATATAACCTTTCACAACCACCAGATGTCTTCCAGCACTTCACAATTCATGAAGTATTTTTAAAAAATATAGTCACTGTTGTAACGTAGGAAATGCGGCAGCCAGTATGCGCACAGCAAGCTCCCACAATCAGCATTGTGATAATAACCAGATAATTTGTTTTTGTGATGTTGATTGAGGGATAAATATTGGCCAGGACTCCCCTGTTCTTCGAAATAGGACCAGGGGATCTTTTACATCCACCCGAGCAAGCAGATGGGCCTCTGTTTAATGTCTCATCCAAAAGACAGCACCTCCATCAGTGCAGCACTCCCTGGAGTGTCAGCTTGGATTTTTGTGCTCAAGCCCTGGAGTGGGACTTGAACCTGGAACCTTGTGACTCAGAGGCGAGTGCCACTGGTGACACAGCAGGAGCAATTGGCATGCAACCTGTTTCAGCACCTGGGAGCAGGAACCTCCCAAAAAGATGGGTGAGAGGCATTTATCAATTACTGAGACTAGTTGATCGATTAATAATTGTTTATAGTTGTAATTAAATATTGCCCAATTAAAATATTGTCTTTGGTCCCCAATCCAAGCTCCATTTCTTAACTGCCGACTCCATCCTTCTCCCTGGCAACATGGTAATTTAGTGGGAATAAGGTCGATGGAGCAGGAAGTGTATCTCGGGGACATGATATGTTTGGACAGGGAATGAGGGGAGATAGGAGAGAAACTAGAGACAGATGTGAGTTTAGAGCTATGGTGGGGGAAATGTTTAGAGGAAGTTTGGCCCAGTGGTGCCCCCAAGGATCTCCTCTTAGCCTCCTATTGCTCATCTACATACTGTCCCTCGATGACGTCATCCAAAAACGCAGGATTAGTTTCCACATGTATACTGACGATACCCATCGCTACCTCACCCACCTCTCTCCATTCTTCCAATGTCTCTTATAGTAACAGACTGCTTGTCCAGCATCCAGTTCTGGATGAGCAGACATTTCCTCCAATAAAATATTAGCACGACTGAAGCCAGTGTCTTTGGTCCCCACTCCAAACTCCTCTTCCTGCCAACTGTCTGAGACTAAACCAGTCTGTCCACAACCTTGGTGTCATATGTAACCTGAATGAGCTCCCATCACATATCCATGCCATCACTAAGACCGTCCATTTCCACATCTGTAACATCGGCCAACTTCACCCCTGTCTCAGCTCATTTGCTGCTGAAACCCTCATCTATGCCTTTGTTACCTGTAGTCTCGACTATTCCAATGTGCTCTTGGCTGCCTCCCACATTCTACCCTCTGTAAACTTGAGGTCATCCAAAACTCCGCTGCCTGCGTCTCAATGCTCACTAAGTCCTGTTTATCCATCACTGACCTACACTGGCTCCTGGTTAAGCAACACCTCAATTTTAACATTCTCTCTTTATTTTCAAATCCCTCCATGAGACCATAAGAATTAGGAACTGAAATAGGCCTGATGTCCTTCACAGCCTGCTCCACCATTCAGTAAGATCATGGCTGATTGCCTGTCTCGACTCCCGTTCGATCCCCATATCCCTTGGTTCCCTTAGATTCCAAAAATCTATCGATTTCTTTCTTTAATATACTCAGTGACTGAGCACCCACAGCTCTTTCGGGTAAAGAATTCTAATGATTCACAACCCATCAAGTGAAGAAATGTCTCCTCAGCTCTGTCTTAAATGACTGTGACTGTGTTCTAGATTCCTCAGCCAGGGGAAACTTTCTCTGTAACCTTATCTAGACCCACAACCCATTGAGATCTCTGTGATCCTCTAATTCTGGCCTCTTGAGCATCCTGATTTTGATCGCTCCACCATTGGTGGCCATGCCTTCAGTTGCCTGGGCTGTAAGCTCTGGAATTCCATCCCTAAATGTCTCCACCTCTTTCCTTCACTTTCCCCCTTTAAGATGACCCCCTTAAAAAAAACCTACCTCTTTGACCATCTGACCTAAACGCCTTATGTGGTTCTGTGTCAAAGTTTGCTTTATAATGCTCCTGTGAAGTGGCTTGGACTTTTTTTTTAATGTTAAAGATGCTGTATAAATATTAGTTGTTGTGCAGTCTTTCAGATGAGATAATAAACCGAGGCTGTCTGGATGTAAAAGATCCCATGGCCACTATTGGATAAGCTGCTACATTTACCTCCATTAGAACAGTGACTGCACTTCAAAAATCTCCCAGACCCTGGTCATTATACTCCATTTCTCCAATGTTCTCCTGCCCTTCCATCCTCCAGAATGCGCAACCTGTCCTAAATTGCAGTGCCAACCTCATTTCCCATACAAAGCCCCCATTGCCCTGCCCTCACTGAGCTGCAACATTCTGAATTTCAAATCCTCATCCTCAACCTGCCTCTGCAACCTGCTCCACCTGCATCCCCCCTCTTTCCCCCATTTGCACCCCCTCTCTCTGGTCTTTGTGTTCTCCCCACCAGCCCCAGTTCCACCATTGGTGACAGTCTTGCGCTACTTCAGATTTATTTCGAGACTCCTTCTCAAATCTCCTTTTTTAAAAAAAAGTCTCAAAACCCATCCTTTCAACCAAACTTTTGATAACGTCTCCTAACACTTCCTGTCTGCTCCTATATTCCCTTTTATTTAGCAACTTCCTTATACAGCTCTCTCTGTCCCCTCCGAAAAGGGTGCAGTTATTATGCTGACTGTGATTATGACGGGAAACATCAGAGGAATGTATGATGGCATTAAGAGAGCTTTTGGGCCAACCATCAAGAAGATCGCCCCCTCAAATCTAAATCAGGGGACACAATCACTGACCAACGCAAGCAAATGGACCGCTGGGTTGAGCACGAACTAGAACTGTACTCCAGGGAGAATGCTGTCACTGAGACCGTCCTCAATACAGCCCAGCCTCAACCAGTCATGGATGAGCTGGACATACAGCCAACAAAATCGGAACTCAGTGATGCCATTGATTCTCTAGCCAGCGGAAAAGCCCCCCGGGAAGGACGGCATTACCCCTGAAATAATCAAGAGTGCCAAGCCTGCTATACTCTCAGCACTCCATGAACTGCTCTGCCTGTGCTGGGACGAGGGAGCAGTACCTCAGGCGCGATGCCAATATCATCACCCTCTATAAAAACAAAGGTGACTGCGGTGACGGCAACAACTACCGTGGAATCTCCCTGCTCAGCATAGTGGGGAAAGTCTTTGCTCGAGTCGCTTTAAACAGGCTCCAGAAGCTGGCCGAGCGCGTATACCCTGAGGCACGGTGTGGCTTTCGTGCAGAGAGATCGACCATTGACATGCTGTTCCCCCTTCGTCAGCTACAGGAGAAATGCCGCGAACAACAGATGCTCCTCTACGTCGCTTTCATTGATCTCACCAAAGCTTTTGACCTCGTCAGCAGACGTGGTGTCTTCAGACTACTAGAAAAGATCGGATGTCCACCAAAGCTACTAAGTATCATCACCTCATTCCATGACAATATGAAAGGCACAATTCAGCATAGCGGCCTCATCAGACCCCTTTCATATCCTGAGTGGCGTGAAACAGGGCTGTGTTGTCGCATCCACATTGTTTGGGATTTTCTTCTCCCTGCTGCTCTCACATGCTCAAGTCTTCAGAAGAAGGAATTTTCCTCCACACAAGATCAGGGGGCAGGTTGTTCAACCTTACCCGTCTAAGAGCCAAGACCAAAGTATGGAAAGTCCTCATCAGGGAACTCCTCTTTGCTGACGATGCTGCTTTAACATCTCACACTGAAGAGTGTCTGCAGAGTCTCATTGACAGGTTTGCGGCTGCCTGCAACGAGTTTGGCCTAACCATCAGCGTCAAGAAAACGAACATCATGGGACAGGACGTCAGAAATGCTCCATCCATCGATATCGGCGACCACACTCTGGAAGTGGTTCAAGAGTTCACCTACCTAGGCTCAACTATCACCAGTAACCTGTCTCTAGATGCTGAAATCAACAAGCGCATGGGAAAGGCTTCCACTGCTATGTCCAGACTGGCCAAGAGAGTGTGGGAAAATGGCGCACTGACATGGAACACAAAAGTCCGAGTGTATCAAGCCTGTGTCCTCAGTACCTTGCTCTCCGGCAGCGAGGCCTGGACAATGTATGTCAGCCAAGAGCGACGTGTCAATTCATTCCATCTTCGCTGTCTCCGGAGAATCCTTGGCATCAGGTGGCAGGACCGTATCTCCAACACAGAAGTCCTCGAGGCGGCCAACATCCCCAGCTTATACACACTACTGAGTCAGCGGCGCTTGAGATAGCTTGGCTATGTGAGCCGCATGGAAGATGGCAGGATCCCCAAGGACACATTGTACAGCGAGCTCGCCACTGGTATCAGAGCCACCAGCCGTCCATGTCTCCGCTTTAAAGACGTCTGCAAACGTGTCATGAAGTCCTGTGACATTGATCACAAGTCGTGGGAGTCAGTTGCCAGTGATCGCCAGAGCTGGCAGGCAGCCATAAAGGCGGGGCTAAAGTGTGGCGAGTCAAAGAGACTTAGCAGTTGGCACGAAAAAAGACAGAAGCGCAAGGAGAGAGCCAACTGTGTAACAGCCCCGACAACCAATTTTATCTGCAGCACCTGTGGAAGAGTCTATTCTAGAATTGGCCTTTATAGCCACTCCAGGCGCTGCTTCACAAACCACTGACCACCTCCAGGCGCTTACCCATTGTGTCTCGAGACAAGGAGGCCAAAGAAGAAGATGATTAATCAGTGGAGTCAGTTGTTCATCTTCGGGTTCATTTTGTTAGCAGCACTGCCAATGTAATCATAAGTATTTATTTGGGGCAAGATTTTGCGTATATTGCTAAGTCTCAGGTATTGGAGTTTATCAACAGTGCTTCCATAATCTGTCCACCAGATGGCAGCATGTGTCCATGAACAGAAGCATGGTGCTGGCACTGTCTATTTACAGTGATCTGCAATTTGCTTTCTCTGTGATCATTTGCTGAACTTAGTTGAAGTGAACCATACAATATTGGTTTCAAGGCAAACATGAACCGTTGCTTTGTAAAATGTACAACAATGCATCCTACAGGGTTCAATAAGTGTTGGTATTTACTGACGTTAAACTGAGCTCCAGTCCGCCCTCTTGAGTGGATGTACAAGATCCCGTGATTTTCAAGAAGAGCAAGGGGGGTTCTACCCAATGCCCTGGGCAATATTTATCCCTCAATCAGTATTACTGAAAACAGATTTCTTCTTCTTCTCCCTCCTCCCTCCCTCTTCCTCCTCTTCTTTGTCTCGAGAGACAATGGGTAAGCGCTTAGAGGTGAAAACAGATTATCTGGTCATTATCACATTGCTGTTTATGGGAACTTGCTGTGCGCAAATTGGCTGCTGCGTTTCCTACATTACAACGGTAACTGCACTTCAAAAATACTTCATTGGCTGCAAAGCACCTTGAGACATACTGAGGTCATAAAATGTGCCATATCAACACAAGTATGACTGCTTGAGCTTGTGATCTGTGCTGACACTCTAGTTCAGTGCCGAGGGCGCACTGTGCTGTCGGAGGGGCAGTTCTTTGGATTAGACGTCCGTCCTTAAAGATGAAGGTAAAACATCCCATGGTACTATTGGAAGAACAGTATGGGAGTTCATTTGTTTCTTGCAGAGATGGCAGATGATACAATTCTGCTCAAAAGCTGAAATGGAGGGATAAGGCAGGCAGACATGTCAATATAAACAAAGTTCTACAGACCATAACTAGTGTGAAAATCAATGAATACTTTAGATCGATCTCAAGGTTTCATGAAGGGTCGGTCATGTTTGACTAACCTGATTTTTATTTTCCCCTGAGATTAGCAGGCACTATAACCGTGGGGGTGAGGGAGGAAGATGTATATATTTTATGTGGTGTGTGTGTGTGTGTCCTCAGTACCTTGCTCTACGGCAGCGAGGCCTGGACAGCGTATGCCAGCCAAGAGCGACGTCTCAATTCATTCCATCTTCGCTGCCTTCGGAGAATACTTGGCATCAGGTGGCAGGACTATATCTCCAACACAGAAGTCCTTGAAGCGGCCAACACCCCCAGCTTATACACACTACTGAGTCAGCGGCGCTTGAGATGGCTTGGCCATGTGAGCCGCATGGAAGATGGCAGGATCCCCAAAGACACATTGTACAGCGAGCTCGCCACTGGTATCAGACCCACCGGCCGTCCATGTCTCCGTTATAAAGACATCTGCAAACGCGACATGAAATCGTGTGACATTGATCACAAGTCGTGGGAGTCAGTTGCCAGCATTCGCCAGAGCTGGTGGGCAGCCATAAAGACAGGGCTAAATTGTGGCGAGTCGAAGAGACTTAGTAGTTGGCAGGAAAAAAGACAGAGGCGCAAGGGGAGAGCCAACTGTGCAACAGCCCCGACAAACAAATTTCTCTGCAGCACCTGTGGAAGAGCCTGTTACTCCAGAATTGGCCTTTATAGCCACTCCAGGCGCTGCTTCACAAACCACTGACCACCTCCAGGCGCGTATCCATTGTCTCTCGAGATAAGGAGGCCCAAAAGAAAGAAGAAAAGAAGTGTGTGTGTACAAAATGGATCTTTCTCAGGCTGACAGGCAGTAGCTTGTGGGATGCCCCAGGGATTGGTGTTCGAGCAGATGTATAATGTTCACATATAAAGGGCTGGTTTGGAAAGTTTGTAGATTAGCAAACTGTTGGGTATTGCGCCCTCCTCCTAATCTCTCCTCCCTTGGCTTGATGCCTGCTCTCTTTCTTTCCTGCTTCTTTGAGTCTCCTTGGGATATTTTTCTACTTTACAGGTTCTATAAAAATGCTGGTTGCTGCCGTAAATCAGAAAGGAAAATGGGCAGCTAGGTGACAGATGCAGCTCGTTATAGTAAAATAAGGTAATGTGTTTTTGGAAGGGGGGGTGGAGTGCGGAAGGAGTAGAAATATACTTTTAAATGATAAATTTCTCATTGCACAGGGTGATTGAGGTCTGCAGAAAGTTATATCTGTAAAAATGTTCAGATAATTTTTTTTAAAACTTCAGGTAAATGGATTTGGATTTATATTAAGGTAGAAGATATGCTGGCTCTGTACAAAATGATTAATTAATACAGCATTTAGAGTATTGTGTGCAGTCCTGGGCTACTCGCTACAGGGTTATACAATTAGGAAGAAAATACAGCACAGAAACAGGCTATTCAGCCCAACTGTTTTGTGCTGCTGTTTATGCTCCATACGAGCCTCATCTCCCTCCCTTAATTCATCAACAGATCCCTCTATTTCTCCCTCGCGTTTGTCCAACTTAAATGCATCGATACTATTCACTTCAACCACTGGCTGTGGTAACGAGTTCCACATTCTCCTCACTCTCTGGGTAAGGAAGTTTCTCCTGAATTCCTGATTGGAGAAGTGCAAGAAACATTTTTCAGGTTTGAACAGTCTTAGTTACAGGAGGATGAGGAGAGGAATCTTGAACTGAGAATATTGGGAGGGTGTTTAATAAAATTACTCAGAATGGGTCAGGGAGACTGCGAGAGACTATTTCCATTGGTGGGCAAATCAAAGACACTGTCAGGATCTCAAGTAAGCACTGGGTATGGAACGGGGTGGGTTAGAGGGAACATTTTCACCCAGAGTGTTAATCAGAATGCTTTCCCACAAGTGGTGATTGATGCTAAGTTGCTGTGCAGCAAAAGTGGACTGCATCATTATTACATGGGGGAGAAAGCAGGAAAATGGGATTGTCTGCTCAACCTTATTTCCACAGTGGATATCCCAGTAGCTGTGGCTAAACCTCAAATTTGTCTTGGACACTGCCCTGGTGTGTGGGAGAGGGAGGGGAGGGGTGGAGCGGATGGTCATTAGGCAGGAGAGAGGTAACTCCTGCCACCAAGAAGGATGAGAGCTGCAATGTCATGGAAACACCATCTCACCCCCGAGTTGCTTGCCATCGTGACTTGGACGTAAATCGCCCATTCCTTCATCGTCACTGGGTCAAAACCTTGGAATTTTGCATTTGTGGGAGCACCTTCATCACACAGACTGCTGCTATTCAGGAGGCAGCTCATCACCATCCTTGGGGATTGACCATGAATACCGGCCTTGCCAGCATCACATGTTTTTGAGAAGAAAATACTAAAAGCAGCTAGGTGTAGAGGATGGGGCTAGAGCTCAGCCTAGGCAAGGAGGGCCAACTTGTTTCCTGTCTGTATAATCTCCATTTCTGAATATAATCTGAGACTGTAGGGCAGTAGTGATGGATTTCTGCATTGTCTGACATGCATTCCTTCAGCTGACGTGTCAAACACAGGTCCTGCCGGTCTCTAAGTCGTTCAGATCCCACGGTACCTATTGAAGCACAGGGAGTTCTCCCTGTTTCCTGGCCAATGTACCTCCCTTAACCAGTGTCCCAGAAATACATTAATCAGTTGTTGTATTTGTGACGCATGTTGGCTTTCAAATTCACCGCTGCCTTTTCATAGTCGTGATGGAGTGCAGTGTGAATGTGAGTCCTTACCTGCAGAATCTGCTGGAGGGAGAGGGCGAGTCAGCTGCTGTAGTGATTCACTTGACCACATATCCTAGAAAGAGGATGTGACCTCTGCTCCCATTTCAGGGATTAAAGGCTGAGAAAATCTTCTACGAGTGCCACATTGTGCTGTTCGATGATGCAGACTGTTGTATGGGAATGCCTTTAAGTGAACATGCCGTTATTTCAATTCAGGGATTTATTGCCCATCCCTCATTGCCCTAGAAGGTGCTAGTAAGCTGCCTTTTGAACCGCTGCAGTCCATATTATTCTTTTTAGTGGGTCTGTCACAACTGAGGGCCATTTTGGAAGGCAGTTACGAGTTAGCCACATTGGGTGTAGGAGTGGAGTGACATAAAGGCCCAGACTGGGTAAGGCCAGCAGGTTTCCTTCCCTAAAGGAGATTATTGAACCAGCTGGATTTTTACAACAATCCGACAGCTTCAAGGTCACTTTTACTGAGACCAGATTTTTAAAATGTCAAGTTTCTCAAGCTACACATGATGGGATTTGGAGTTTGTGTTCTCTGGTTGGCTAGTTCAGTAACCTAACCGTGATACTGCTGCATCCGATCAGCTCGGACCAGCGTTCTACGCCTTTGGTTACGTGGTTGAACATCATCTTGGTATTGGTTGCTGCTCTGTATTGGACATACTGAATGCTTGACTCTGATGAGACTCTGGCTCTCTTTCCCACATAATCCCTCGCTATTTCAATCCCATAGAACCATAGAAAAGTTACGGCACAGAAAGAGCCCATTCAGCCCATCGTGTCTGCACCGGCCGGAAAAAGCCAGCTGCCCAATCGAATCCCACCTTGCAGCACTTGGTCCGTAGCCTTGCTGGTTACAGCGCTTCAGGTGCAGGTCCAGATACCTTTTAAAAGAGACAAGGGTTTCTGCCTCCACCACTGATCCGGGCAGCGAGTTCCAGACACCCATCACCCTCTGGGTGAAAAAAGGTTTTCCTTATGTCCGTTCTAATCCTTCTACCAATCATCTAAATCTGTGCCTCCTGGTAATTGACCTCTCCGCTGGGGAAATGGGTCCTTCCTGTCTGCTCTATCTAGGCCCCTCATAATTTTGTACACCTCAATTAAGTCACCCTTCAGCCTCCTCTGTTCTAAGGAAAACAACCCTAGCCAATCCAATGTTTCTTCATTGCTGCAACTTTCAAGCCCTGGCAACATTCCCCCGTTCATGGAGTGCTCATTTTACACATGTTTGCATTAAATCCCATTGGTTTGCCCACTTGTGTATCTTGCCTATGATTTCGGAGCTGCCTATTCTGAAGGTCTGAGGTCAATCATCTCAGGACATCACTGCAGGAGTTCCTTGGGGCAGTGTTCTAGGCCCAACCACCTTCAGCTTCTTCATCAATGACCTTCCTTCAATCATAAAGTCAGAAGTGGGAATGTTCGCTGATGATTGCACAATGTTCAGCACCATTCACAATTCCTCAGATACTGAAGCAGTCCGTGTAGAAATGCAGCAAGACCTGGACAATATCCAGGCTTGGGCTGATAAATGGCAAGTAACATTCGTGCCGCACCAGTTCCAGACAATGACAATCTCAAACGAGAGAATCTAACCATCTCCCATTGACATTCAACAGCATGACAATCGTTGAATACCCCACTATCAACATCCTGGGGCTTGCCATTGACCCAAAAATAACGACTGTCCATATAAATACTGTGGCTACAAGAGCAGGCCAGAAGCTGGGAATTCTGGGGTGCATAATTCACCTCCTGACTCCCCAAAGCCTGTCCACCATCTACAAGGCACAAGTCAGGAGTGTGATGGAATACTCTCCACTTGCCTGGATCGGTGCAGCTCCAACAACACTCAGGAAGGTCGACACCATCCAGGACAAAGCAGCCCGCTTGACTGGCACCCCATCTACAAACATTCACTCTCTCCACCACTGACGCACAGTGACAACAATGTGTACCAACTACAAGATGCACTGCAGCAACGCACCAAGGCTACTCAGGCGGCAGCAGTTGCATGTGAACATCACCACCTGCAAGTTCCCCTCCAAGCCACACACCATCCTGACTTGGAACTATATCGCCGTTCCTTCACTGTCGCTGGGTCAAAATCCTGGAACTCCCTTCCTAACAGCACTGTGGGTGTATCTACCCCACATGGACTGCAGCGGTTCAAGAAGGCAGCTCAGCACCACCTTCTCGAGGGCAATTAGGGGTCGGCAATAAATGCTGGCCTGGCCAGCGACGCCCACATCCCATGAAATTAATAAGTTTAAAAAAAATCCCACTACCCCTCCTAGTTACGCATTGACTGCAAATTTTGCCACTTTCATTGAGTTTCTGTTGTAAGTTCGAGAATATTGGTGATGTTTCGATGCCCACGTCCAGTCTTTATTTGAGGGAAGTGGCTTGCGGTTGGTGGGCGTTTGCCTGTTTTGTATCTTTCTCTTTTGGGGATTGGCACAAGTCGTCCCCTCTGCTCCGTTTGAGCAGTGTGTGGGACACAGGGTGAGGGTATTTTTTTATTATTGATCTGGGGTCCTGTGTGGGCTTGAAATGCATTTGTTCTTGGGGTCGAGACAGAGCCATTTTAATACCAAAAAAAAAGATTCTGGCCGACGTGGCCTGTTTCATAAGCAGAATTAGGATTGATACTAAACAGCGAATCCATCATTGGATCAGTTCTGGTGTGGAAAGGATGTTCAATAATTTTGTGAGGGCGATGAGATAGAAAGCTCAGCTAATGCTTACTGAGAGTGGAACGGAGTATATGGCTGTATCTCTAATAATATAATGCTTCCATTCATATGGTGCTTTATTCTGCATCTTGGGACATCCCAAAGCACTTCATGTAGAATTAATTACTTTAAAGTGCACTGAGTGCTATGTAGGCAGACGCGGCAGCCTGCATGCACACAGCCACTTCTCGAGCAATGAGATGAGCTTCAGGCTCTGCCTGTTTAACAACAGTGGCTGCTGCACCCAGAGATTGTAATGGGACTTCTGAGAGACGTGATAAGGCACCTTAAAGATGCAAGTTCTTCCCCTGAGCTGGAGGGAGAAGGGAATAGAAAGGCTGGGTGAAGGATGAGGGGAAGGGTCTGTTTGAGGCTTTTGAAAGGAGGGAGGTGGGTGAAAGAGTAATGTGTTGACCGGGAACACACACTGCTTATTCCTGGAGTGGATGGCTGAGGTAGAGGGAAAGTCAGTGAGGTTTATTGCTAAGGATACACGACAATCACCCTGTCTGAGGAAAGGGTGCAAGGCAAAGTCTCAGTCTGATGAGGGAGCTCGCTCCATCAAAGCCAGTCTACAGTACACAACGGTAGTTGTGTGTTCAGGACAGACTGGTGCAGTATCGAAAATGGTCATGAGTTTGCTGCATGATGTTTGTAAATCCTGAAAGTAGAATATTGCAGACACGGCACCTGCCTCACTGGCTGCACGCGAGTTTGGTGTTAGCTTACCTCACCATGAGGTAATGCTACTGGATTTACAATGAATCACAAACACTAATTAGGATGTTGATTTCCTCGGTGTTAATGAACTGACGATCATATCAACACTGATGTCATTTTATTTAATGCTCTGGCAGATAAATAAACAAAATAAAAATCTTATTACAAGATGTAAATGGTGCGCTCCTCAAGTTGCTTTTTCAGTGTAGCCCAGGTCTTGGGCAATGGACTGACCTTGTTGCTGTCCTGCCTTTACCAGGTGACCCTGCAGACACACTTCCTCTAACCTGGTTGAATGGTGAGGTTTGTTATTTAGTGTGGGCGGCTGTGAGTGATGAGTGTATGTGTACAGTCCATTGATAACATTGCAGATGCCTCTGGGTCAGCAGGTCATGGGTTCAAGTCCCACTCCAGAAACTGGAGTGCAAAATCCAGGCTGACATTCGCTGTGCAGTAGTGAGGGAGTGCTGCACTCTCGCAGGTGCTGTCTATTGGATGAGATGTTAAACTGAGGCCTTGTCTTCCTTCTCGGGTTGATGTAAAAGACTCCACGGTACTATTGGAAGATGAACAAGGGAGTTCTCCTGCAAGCACTGGCTATTATATATCCTTCAACCAACATCATTAAAAAGAGATTATCTGGCCAGTATCACATTGCTTTTTGTGGGATTCTGCTGTGCACAAGTTGGCTGCTGCACTTCCTGCATTACAACAATAACTGTACTTCAAAAGCACTTCTTTGCCTGTAAGTGCTTTCGTGCATCCTGATAATGTGAAAGGTGCTATAAAAACGCAAGTCTTCCAGACATGATGGTCAGTTCTTTAAGTAATGAACGTTACTCCCGTTAAATCAGGTGTAGAAAACCCAGCTAATTTTCCCCTTCCCTCCCGGTTCAGAGAGGCGGAATTGTAGGTGCACAAGTTGCCCGGATTCTTAGCAGGAAGAGAATGGGGTAGTCAGCAATGATGCAAACAGCATTAAGGAAACTTGTGTAGATCTCCCAGGAGCTGATTTGAGGTGATGGGTATTCAGTTAACCAATTAAACAACTGGCATGCCACCTGTAGCCAACACGGGAATAAATGGCCGTGAGCTAACAACCAGATCATCTGATTTTGTGATGGTTGAGAGATAAATAATGACCAGGACACCTGGTAGAATCCATTGCTCCTCTTCAGAATAGTGTTTTTACATCTACCTGAGCGAGCAGACGAGGCCTTGGTTTAACGTCTCAACTGAAAGCTGGCACCTCTGACAGTGCAGCACGCCCTCAGTACTGCACTGGGAGTGGGACTTGAGCCCACGATCTCCTTGTTCCCATCGCCAGCCATGATCGTGTTGAATGGTGGAGCAGGCCTGAGGGACCATATAGAACCATCGAAAAATTACAGCACTGAAGGAGGCCATTCAGCCCATTGTATCTGCTGGCCAAAAACTAGCTGCCCAATCTAATTCCACCTTCCAGCACCTGGTCCATAGCCTTACAGGTCTTCAGGTGCATGTCCAGGTACATTTTAAAAGTATTGAGGGTTTCTGCCTCCGCCACCGTTCCTGGCAGTGAATTCAAGACACGCACAACCCTCTGGGTGAAAAGTTAATGCCTCATGCCCCCTCTAATCCTTTTACCAATCACCTTCAATCGGTACCCCCGGTAATTGACCTCTCTGCTATGGGAAACAGGTTAGAGTTATAGAGTCATAGAGAGATACAGCACTGAAACAGGCCCACCGAGTCTGTGCCGACCAACAATCACCCATTTATACTAATCCCACATTAATCCCATATTCCCCGTCACATCCCCACCATTCTCCTACCACCTACCTTTTTCTTTGGGCCTCCTTATCTCGAGAGACAATGGATACGCGCCTGGAGGTGGTCAGTGGTTTGTGAAGCAGCGCCTGGAGTGGCTATAAAGGCCAATTCTGGAGTGACAGGCTCTTCCACAGGTGCTGCAGAGAAATTTGTTTGTTGGGGCTGTTGCACAGTTGGCTCTCCCCTTGCGCCTCTGTCTTTTTTCCTGCCAACTACTAAGTCTCTTCGACTCGCCACAATTTAGCCCTGTCTTTATGGCTGCCCGCCAGCTCTGGCGAATGCTGGCAACTGACTCCCACGACTTGTGATCAATGTCACACGATTTCATGTCGCGTTTGCAGACGTCTTTATAACGGAGACATGGACGGCCGGTGGGTCTGATACCAGTGGCGAGCTCGCTGTACAATGTGTCTTTGGGGATCCTGCCATCTTCCATGCGGCTCACATGGCCAAGCCATCTCAAGCGCCGCTGACTCAGTAGTGTGTATAAGCTGGGGGTGTTGGCCGCTTCAAGGACTTCTGTGTTGGAGATATAGTCCTGCCACTTGATGCCAAGTATTCTCCGAAGGCAGCGAAGATGGAATGAATTGAGACGTCGCTCTTGGCTGGCATACGTTGTCCAGGCCTGGCTGCCGTAGAGCAAGGTACTGAGGACACAGGCCTGATACACTCGGACTTTTGTGTTCCGTGTCAGTGCGCCATTTTCCCACACTCTCTTGGCCAGTCTGGACATAGCAGTGGAAGCCTTACCCATGCGCTTGTTGATTTCTGCATCTAGAGACAGGTTACTGGTGATAGTTGAGCCACCTACACCTACCACCTACCTACACTAGGGGCAATTTACAATGGCCAATTTTACCTATCAACCTGCAAATCTTTGACTGTGGGAGGAAACCGGAGCACCCGGCAGAAACCCACGCAGTCACAGGAAGAACTTGCAAGCTCTGCGCAGGAAGTACCCAGAACCGAACCATTACCTACATCCCAAGAACAAAGAAAAATAAGCGCTCTGCCAGAACATGTCAGGCTAAAGAGATTGCCAATTTACTGAAAGTATACAGGAAGTGCATGGGGAGGCAGTGGTGTAGTGGTAATGTCACTGGACTGGTAATCCAGAGCGCAGGCCAATGCTCTGGGAGGCGAGTTCCAATCCCACCACGGCAGATGGTGAAATTTGAATTCAACTAATAAATCTGGAAAGTTAGCCTAATGGTGACCATGAAACCATTGTCGATTGTTGTAAAAACCCATCTGGTTCACGAATGTTCTTTAGGGAAGGAAATCTGCTGTCCTTACCTGGTCTGGCCTACATGTGACTTCAGACCCACAGCAATGTGGTTGACTCTTAAATACCCTAGCCAGAGACATCCACATCCCACAAAACGAATAAAAAAAAAATAAGAACATATGAATTAGGAGCAGGAGTGGGCCATTCGGCCCCCTGGAGCCTGCTCCACAATTCAATACGATTGTTGCTTCTTGTGTCATGCAGGAACAGAGGTTACCGTTCAACACTTAACGCCCTTTTAGAGGGTGGGAGGTGCAGAAAGTTTCTACCCAGAGGTTCCCTAACAGATTGAGTCAGGTTCTAAGAGTGAGTGTTCACGCTTCTGAGGGAAAATAAATACTTTTTATAAAGCTGTTTATATTCTCTTTTTCACCCCCCCCCCCCCCCACCACGACCAAATCTAAAGTGGCGGCGACAAATGGAAATGCAGCAATTGGGGTGTTTTTGGGGGTGGGAGATATTTAGCCAAGGGGAGGGTGTCCCCCCCCCGCCCCACTTCGCCCACATCCCTACCTGAGACTTTTGTATACACTTTTCTCCTCTGGACAGAATGGTCCAGCCACCAACAGGAACAGGAAGTAATTGAGGTGAATAGCATAGATACATTTAAAGGGAAGCTTAAGTAAATATGAGGGAGAAAGAAATAAAAGGATTTGGTGATAGGGTGGGAGGAGGCTTGTGTGTAGCACGAACACCGGCATTAATCAGTGGGGCCGAATGGTATGTTTCTGTGATGTAAATGGTGTAATGTAGCTGTGTATGCAAGATTGTGTCATGTCAGCACTGCTGCTGCAGGTACCGCTAGGATGCAAGAGGCATTTAGCATAGGCCCAAAATTCCAGTGTTTGTACCATGCAATGTGGTGTAACCAGTCTTTTGTTGTTACGCATATTGTTTTTAGAATCTTGTGATATTGATATTTTGCACAGTATATTAAATACTGCATTCTGATGAGTTCTGCAGCTCCACTTGGGCTTTGATTAAAAAGTGCCCTGGAACAGATCAGTGTGAGCTGATTAATGGGCAACACCAGTCCTTCAGTCTGGCAGAAAATATCTCGCGCGCTCTCACTCGTGCTCTCTCTCTCTTTCGCTCACACGCGCATGCTCTCTCTGGTTCACTTCAAACCCAGTGGGCTTTGAGGCTCTTTCAGTTAAAAGGAAAATGAATAAATATTTGCTTGCTGCAGTAACCTGGGGATGGGGGAGGGACACACAAGAGGGCCCCTGAGCAAGGTAAGGAGATCCGAACATTTATGTCAAGTGTCATCGTGTCAATGTGCCAAAGCATTTCCACGTTATTGACTATTGAAATAAGTTTTGTACTGCTTGTGATTTTTTTTTTGAGCCGCCGGCGAACTGGGTGGCGAGGAGCGGGGAGCACTCGGCCGGGGGGTGGGGAGAGCAACGCGGTCTGGGGGGTTGGAGGTGGACGGTACTGGGGAGGGGGAGAAAGAGCGAGTTGCTGAGGGAGGAAAGTGGCCAATGGGGTGGGAAGGAGTAGCTGAGTTGGGGGGAGCGAGTGGTAGGGATCGAGCTCCAGCCTCTCAATCTCCCATTCAGCCGCTCCCTCCAGCTGAGTGGGGGCGGTGCTGGATACCCGATGACGCTTTATCGTGCATACGCGAAGATCAGGCACATGTGCGAAGACCGACCAGTGGATATGCGATGATGGTGCTGCGCGATGCTGTCATCCCGCGCATGTGCCACTTAGTCCTGGCAAGACATAGGCAGCTTGGAGCACTCTGACGTTGGCAGGCCACTGTGTTGTCAGGAGTTATTTGGCTATATAAATGCAGATAGTGGATCTAGTGGTGGTGTTGAACCCCCTCAGTTTCTCTGTTCATTCACATTCCTCAATGCCAGTCTTGTTCCTGCATGTGTACTTTCCAGCAGGGTTTATAAGATAGAAGTGAGATTCTTCTCTCCTCCACCACCCCCCCACCCCCCTCAAACCCTGATCTGGACATTGTGAGACTAATTATAATGCCCCTACCACTGCCTGGGCACTGATTAATCAGCCAATTGAAGCTAGGATCTTCCTGTTCTGTGTGGTTCAGCAGCTTCCTTTTATAAACTATATAAGCCATTATCAGTTTGACGGAATACGTACAATCTCTGGGCTGTTTTTGGCTGCTTTGGATGTGTTTGATTCAGTCTTCCTCTAACACTGGCTGTCTGTGCTATTCTTTCCCTGGCCCATATGGTGCCATTCTCTGTGGTGGCAAAGAGGGTTCAATTTCACATTTGAAAGGGGGAAAAAGTGTTGTCGAGTTTTGGCCTGTGCAGCTTGCTCAGAAAACCGATTGCGGTGCACAATCATGAAAAAAAATTGCTGCTCTAATCCCTCAGTCTGTGCTGAGTTGGACAATCCCTGTGGTAGGGGTGGTGCAGTTGCCCCGAACCTTTTGGGCTAGGGAGGGGAAATATCAGGCAAATGCCCCACTGCTAGTCGTCATCCAACAAACCTAAAGCCTCTTGTGCATCTCTCCCCACCCCTTTCGGAGACACAGTCTCAGGATAAGGGGTCAGTCATTCAGGACTGAGATGAGAAATTACTCACTCAAAAGGTTGTGAATCTTTGGAATTCTCTAACCCAGAGGGTTGTGGATGTATCGTTAAATACATTTAAGGCTGGGATAGATAGATTTTTGGTCTCGCAGGGAATCGAGGGATATGGGGAGCGGGCAGGAAAGTGGAATTGAAGCCCAAGATCAGCCGTGATCATATCGAATGGCGGAGCAGGCTCGGTGGGCCATACGGTCTACTTCTCCGATTACTTATGTTCTTTTAACCCACCAACGGTGACTGCCTTCAGCTATCTAGGCCCCATGATTGGAAATTCTCCCCTTTTTAATAGTTCTGGCTGGGAGACCCCCACCCCACACCCTCCCCATGCCTGTGAGACCCTCTGGCTGAGACCTCCCCCAACTATCCTTGAGACTCTCCCACCCCCACCCCTACTCCCCATTACTCCCCACACCCTTTCTGAGACCCCCTCTGGCTGTGAAACTCTTTTCTTCCCCTCTTCCCTCCCCCCAACCACCACACACACTAGAAGCCCAAAGTAAAACCACTCTACAAAACAAACACTTCTGCTCATTTAGCATTATGCTCAGTAAGAAGCCAACTGGGAAAAAAGAATTCCTTTTTTTGGATATGCTTGCAGCGTATAATCACTGGAGGTCAATACAAGAACGTCATCAGGGTCAACGTTTCAGGATTTTCATTGGGCTGCTTTGAAGTTGTTGATGTCTTACAGAGACTAGCGTATATATAGTAAGAGGCTGGGTGGGACCTGTTGGGGACAAAGGAAGTGAGAAGCGCAAGCCAAGGCTAGAATACTCTGAGTACTTTGTGTGTTTACTAAGGAAGAGGATGCTGATGAAATAGAAGCATAAATGTTTGAGGTAATGGCGAAAAATGATAGGAAGATGTACTGGAAAGGCTGGCTATGTAACCTGGTCCAGGTGGCTTGCATCCCAGGTTGCTAAAGGAAGTGGGGTAGAGATAGCAGAGGGGCTGGCTGTAATTTTCCAATCTTCCCTGGATACTAGGGAGGTACTAGAGGATTGGAAAGTGGCAAATGTGACACCCTTATTCAAGAAAGGGTGTAAGGACATTCCCAGTAACTGCAGGCAGGTCAGTTTAACGTCACTAGTGGGTAAGGTTTTAGATACAATATGCAGGGGAAAAAAATCAATGGACACTTGGAGAGGTTTGAGTTAATTAAGGAGAACCAGCATAGATTTGTAAAAGGCAGATTGTGTTTGACTAATCTAATTGAATTTTCTGTTGATGTAACAGAGAAGGTTGATGAAGGAACACAGTGGATGTTATCTATATGTATTTTAAGAAAGCATTTGACAAAGTACTACACAAAGGGCTGGTTAACAAAACTGCAGCTCATGGAATAGGAGGGTGAATGTCAGCTTGGATAAAAATTGGCTGAAGGACAGAAAACAGCGAGTCATGGTAAATGGTTGTTTTTCAGACTGGAGGATGATAGAGGTGTTCCCCAAAGGGTTCGTGCTAGGTGCACTGCTTTTTTGATGCACATAAATGACTAGGATATTGGAATACAGAGTAAAATTTCAAAATTTGCCGATGATACCGAACTTGGAGGTGTGGCAAACGGTGAGGATGATACCAATCGACTGTGACCGGACTTAGACTAGTAGAATGTGGGGAGGCGTTGGCATGGTGGTACTGTCACTGGATTAGTAACCCAGAGACCCAGGGTATTGCTTTGGGGACATGGGTTCGAATTGCACCATGGCAGAAGGTGGAATTTGAATTCAATTAATAAATCTAGAATTAAAACCTAGTCTAATGCTGGCAATGATTGTCGTAAAAACCCATTTGGTTCACCAATGTCCTTTAGGGAAGGAAATGTGCTGACCTACATGTGACTCCAGACCCACAGCAATGTGGTTGACTCTTAAATGCCCTCTGAAATGGCTTAGCAAGCCACTCAGTTGTATCTAACTGCGACGAGGTCAATAAGGAATGAAATCAGATGGACCACCCGGCATCGACCTAGGCACCGGAAACAACAACAGCAAACTCAGCCCTGTCAACCCTGCAAAGTCCTCCTTACTAACATCTGGGGGTTTGTACCAAAGTTGGGAGAGCAGTTCCACAGACTAGTCAAGCAACAGCCTGACATAGTTATACTCACGGAATTATACCTCACAGACAATGTCCCGGACACTGCCATCACCGTTCCCGGGTGCGTCCTGCCCCACTGGCAGGACAGACCCAGCAGAGGTGCCAGCACAGTGGTATACAGTGGGGAGGGAGTTGCCCTGGGAGTCCTCAATATTGACTCCAGACCCCATGAAGTCTCAAGGCATCAGGTCAAACACGGGCAAGAAAACCTCCTGCTGTTTGCCACCTACCACGCACCTCCCCCCCCCACCCCCACTCCACTGATGAATCAGTACTCCTCCATGTTGAACAGCACTTGTAGGAAACACTGAGGGTGGCAAGGGTGCAGAATGCATTCAGGGTGGGGGACTTCAATGTCCCATCACAAGAGTGGCTCAGTAACACCACTACCGATCGAGCTGGCCGAGTCCTAAAGGACATAGCTGCTAGACTGGGTCTGCGGCAGGTAGTGAAGGAACCAACAAAATGGAAAAACGCGACCTCGTTATCACCAATCTGCCTGCCCCGATGCATCTGTCCATGACAGTATTGGTAGGAGTGACCACCACACAGTCATTGTGGAGACGAAGTCCCATCTTCACATTAACAATACCTCCATGGTGTTGTGTGGTATTACCACTGTGCTAAATGGGATAGATTTTGAACAGATCTAGCAAACTGGGCATCCATGAGGCGCTGTGGGCCGTCAGCAGCAGCCGAATTGTACTCGACCACAATCTGTAACCTCATGGTCCAGCATAACCCCATTCTACCATTACCATCAAGCTAGGGCATCAACCCTAGTTCAATGAAGAGTGCAGGAGGGCATGCCAGGAGCGCAGTACCTCAAAATGAGGTGTCAACCTGATGAAGCTACAACCCAGAACTACTTGCATGCCAAACAGCGTAAGCCGCCTGCAACAGACAGAGCTAAACGAACCCATAACCAAAGGATCAGATCTAAGTCCTGCCACATCCAGTTGTCATAGAAGTCATAGAGAGATACAGCATTGAAACAGGCCCACCGAGTCTGTGCCGACCATCAACCACCCATTTATACTAAAACCAAAATTAATCCCATATTCCCTACCACATCCCCATCTTCCCTCAATTCTCTTACCAGCTACCTATACTAGGGGCAATTTACAATGGCCAATTTACCTATCAACCTGCAGGTCTTTGGCTGTGGAACAGCCGGCGGAAGCCCACGCTGTCACAGGGAGAACTTGCAAACTCCGCACAGGCAGTACCCAGAACTGAACTCGGGTCGTTGGAGCTGTGAGGCTGCGGTGCTAACCGCTGCGCCACTGTGCCACCCCTGTGGATGGTGGTGGACAATTAAACAACTAACTGGAGGAGGTGGCTCCACAAATATCCCCACCCTCAATGATGGGGGAGCCCAGCATCAGTGCAAAAGATGAGGTTGAAGCATTTGCATCCATCTTCAGCCAGAAGTGCGAGTGAATGATCTGTCTCAGCCTCCTCCTGAAGTCCCCAGCATCACAGATACTAGTCTCAGCCAATACAATTCACTCCACTTGATATCAAAATCAAAGTGACTCTTGGCAACGCCGCAGCCCGCCGACGTCATCAGAGCGCTCTAAGCTGCTCACGTGTACAAACGGTGTCCTGCTCTCAGTGAGGTGCTGCACATGTGCACCCTATGTCTTGCCAGGACCAACTGGCCCATGCGCAGGAAAATGTCATCGCATAATGCCAACGTCATCGCGTAACAATAGCACCCCTCAATAGAGTCCCCATTCACCCAAACAGAACCCCACCCCTCCCACCATCCCTGCTTCAATCGCCACTCTATCCTCGCCACGCTGCTGCCTTCTCTCAGCCACTTGCTTCCCCCCGCCCAGCCGCTCCCCCCACCGGATGCTTGTTCCAGACCTTGCCACTGCTCCCCCCCTACCACTCCCCTTGGCTGATTGTTCCCCACGCCTCGCAACCCTCCCTCCCTCCCACCACCACCACTATCCAGATCTCTGGCTGCTTGCTGCCCGCTTCCACTACCCACCACCCCCTTCTAGGCCGTGCCGCTTCCCTCCTCTCAGCCCCTCACCCCTATGTCGACCTGTTACCCCTCGCTTCTTAGGGTGCAGAACAATCAAACATTGGGAGCAAGTAGCCGAGAAGAGGGAAGGGGCGGGGCCTAGAAACAGCGGCTGGATGGGAAGAGGTGCAGGGGGAAGCGAGCGGGGGGGTGGTGGGGAACGGAGTGGGGAGTAATAGGCCGAGGGGAGGGGAAGGGGGGCGGAGCAGTGGCAAGGTCTGAAGTGCGCAGCTGAGGTCGGAGGGTGGTGGGGGGTGGGGTGGGGAACGAGGAGGAACAGCGAGTCTGGAGCGAGTGCTTAAGGCAAGGCTGCGGGGAGCCAGCAGCGAGGAGATGGGTGCAGGAGGGACATAGAGAGAGAAGCACAATGGCAGGCGTGAGTAGGGTACTGTTGGGGGTGGGATGGAGGTGGCGATGGCTGCAATTGAGGGGATGTTCCGGTTGAATTTTATTTCTGTGATAAATTGAGCTGCACCATCTTTAATCCTGGCAGCTGCCTGAACAGTGCAGACAGTGATGTTTCGGTGGAAGAAGCTGCATTTGCGCATGTGCTAGTACTGCCCCACCTAGTGGTTGTGTTGTCAGCAAACACAGCCAAAAGCAGGACAAGTGAAACCCAGCCAATTACCGCCCCATCAGTCTACTCTCAGTCATCAGTAAAGTGATGGAAGGTGTCGAGCGGCACTTGCTTAGCAGTAACATGCTCAGTTTGGGTTCTGCCAGGGCCACTCAGCTCCTGACCTCATTACAGCCTTGGTTCAAACATGGACAAAAGAGCTGAACTCAAGAGGTGAGGTGAGAGTGACTGCCCTTGACACCAAGGCAGCATTTGACCGAGTATGGCATCAAGGAGCCTGAGAAAAATTGGAGTCAATGGGAATCGGGGAACACTCACAGCTGGTTGGAGTCATACCTAGCACAAAGGAAGATGGTTGTGGTTGTTGGAGGTCAATCATCTCAGCTCCAGGGCATCACTGCAGGAGTTCCTCAGGGTTGTGTCCTAGGCCCAACCAATCATAAGGTCAGAAGCGGGGATGTTCACTGATCATTGCAGTACACCGGGATCTGGGTGTTCTTGTGCATGAAACACAAAAAGTTAGCATGCAGGTGCAGCAAGTAATGAGGAAGGCAAATGGAATTTTGGCCTTTATTGCTAGGGGGTTAGAGTTTAAAAATAGGAAGACTTGTTACAACTGTACAGGGTGTTGGTGAGGCCACACCTGGAGTACTGTGTACAGTTTTGGTCCCTGTATTTAAGGAAGGATATACTAGCATTGGAGGCAGTTCAGAAAAGGTTCACTAGGCTGATTCCTGGGTGAAGGGGCTGTCTTACCAAGAACGGCTAAACAGGTTAGGCCTTTATTCATTGGAATTTAGAAGAATGAGAGATGATCTTATTGAAACATATAAGATATTAAGAGGGCTTGATAGAGTAGATGTTGAGAATATGTTTCGACTGGTCGGCAATCTTGAACTAGGGGACATAGTTACAGAATAAGGGGGCACACATTTAAAACTGAGATGCGAAGGAATTTCTTCTCTGAGGGTGGTGCATCTCTGGAATTTTCTGCCTCAGAGAGTCGTGGAGGCTAGATCACTAAATGTATTTAAGGAGGAGGCAGATAGATTTTTGAAACCTCGGGGAGTCTAGGGTTATGCGGAGCAGACCCGAAAGAGGAGTTGAGGCCAGGGACAGATCAGCCATGATCTTACTGAATGGCGGGGCAGACTTGAGGGGCTGAATGGCCTACTCCTGCTCCTATTTCTTATGTTCAGCACTATTTGCGACGACTCAGATACTGAAGCAGTCCATGTAGAAATGCAGCAAGATATGGACGATATCCAGGCTTGGGCTGATAAGTGGCAAGTAACATTCGTGCCACACAAGTGCCAGGCAATGACCATTTCCCCATGCCATTCAATGGCATTACGATCACTGAATCCCCCATTATCAACATCCTGGGGGTTACTATTGACCAGAAACTGAACTGGAGTAGCCATATAAATACCATGGCTACAACAACAGGTCAGAGGCTAGGAATGCTGCGGTGAGTAACTCACCACCTGACTCCCTGAAGCCTGTCCATCATCTACAAGGCACAAGTCAAGAGTGTGATGGGTGTAGCTCTAACAGCACTCAAGCTCGACACCATCCAGGATAAAGCAGCCCGCTTGATTGGCATCTCATCCACAAGCATTCACTCCCTCCTCCACTGTCGCAGAGTGGCAGCAGTGTGTACAATCTACAAGATGCACTGTAGCAACGCATCAAGTCTCCTTAGACAGCACCTTCCAAACCCATGACCTCTACAATCTAGAAGGAAAAAGGCAGCAAATGTATGGGAACGCCACCACCTGCAAGTTCCCCTCCAAGCCACACACCATCCTGACTTGGAACTGTTTCGCTGTTCCTTCACTGTCACTGGGTCAAAATTCTGGAACTCCCTTCCTAACAGCACAGTGTGTGTACCTCCCCCCCATGAACTGCAACAGTTCAAGAAGGCAGCTCGCCACCACCTTCCCAAGGATGGAATTAGGGATGGGCAATAAATGCTGGCCTAGCTTGTGATACCCACATCCCATCCTAGCTATCCTAGATCTAGTACTGTGTAATAAGACAGGAATAATTAATGACCTCATGGTTAGGGATCCTCTTGGAAGGAGTGATCACAGTATGGTTGAATTTAAAATATGGAGAGTGTGAAGATAAAATCCAATACCAGGGTCCTGTGCTTGAACAAGGGGGACTACAATAGAATAAGGGAGGACTTGGCTAAAGTGGACTGGAAACAAAGATTTTACGGTGGGACAGTTGACGAGCAGTGGAGGACTTTCAAAGCAATTTTTCAAAGTGCTCAGCAAAAGTATATTCCAGTGAAAAGGAAGGGCTGGAAGAAAAGGGGTAATCTGCCATGGGTGTCTAAGGAAATAAGGGAGGCTATCAAATTGAAAAAGAAGGCATACAAAGTGGCCAAAAACAGCATGAAACTAGAAGATTGGGAAAACTTTAAAGGTCAACAGAAAGCTACAAAAAGAGCTATAAAGAAAAGTAAGATGGAACATGAGAAAAAACTAGCACAGAATATAAAGACAGATAGCAAAAGTTTCTATAAATATATAAAACGAAAAAGAGTGGCTAAAGTAAACGTTGGTCCTTTAGGATGAGAAGGGGAATTTAGTTATGGGATATGATGAAATGGCCGAGGCTTTGAACAGGTATTTTGTATCGGTCTTCTCAGTGGAGGACATTAATAACATGCCAGTAATTGACAAAGAGACGAACGTAGGTGAGGACCTGGGAACAATCATTATTACGGAAGAGGTAGTGTTGGGCAAGCTAATGGAGCTAAGGATTGATAAGTCTCCTGGCCCTGATGGAATGCATCCCAGGGTACTAAAAGAGATGGCGGGAGAAATAGCAGGTGCACTGACGGTAATTTTCCAAAATTCGCTGGACTCTGGGGTAGTCCCAGTTGATTGGAAAACAGCAGATGTGACGCCACTGTTTAAAAAGGGAGGTAGACAAAAGATGGGGAATTATAGACCGATTAGCTTAACCTCTGTAGTGGGGAAGATGCTCGAGTCTATTACCAAGGAAGAAATAGCAGGGCATCTCGATAGAAATTGTCCCGTTGGGCAGACGCAGCATGGGTTCATGAAGGGCAGGTCATGCTGGACAAATCTCTTGGAATTCTATGATGACATTACGAGCAAGGTGGACAATGGGGACCCAGTGGATGTGGTGTACCTAGATTTCCAAAAGGCCTTCAACAAGGTGCCGCACAAGAGGCTGCTGCATAAGATAAGGATGCATGGCGTCAGGGGTAAAGTATTAGCATGGATAGAGGATTGGTTGACACAGGAAGCAGAGAGTGGGGATACATGAGTGCTATTCTGGTTGGCAATCAGTCACTAGTGGTGTGCCTCAGGGATCGGTGTTGGGACCGCAATTATTTACAATTTATATGGATGATTTGGAGTTGGGGACCACGTGTAGGGTGTCAAAGTTTGCAGATGACACTAAGACACTAAAAGGCAGAGCAAAGTGTGCAGATGACTGTGAAACTTTGCAGAGGAACATAGATACATTGAGTGAGTGGGCAAAGGTCTGGCAGATGGAATACAATGTTAATAAATGTGAAGTCATTCATTTCGGTAGGAGTAACAGTAAAAAGGATTATTACTTGAATGGTAAAAAGTTGCAGCATGCTGCTATGCAGAGGGTCCTGCGTGTCCTTGTGCATGAATCGCAGAAGGTTGGTCTGCAGGTACAGCAAGTAATTAGGAAGGCAAATGGAATTTTGTCCTTCATTGCTAAAGGGATTGAGTTTAAAAGCAGAGAGGTTATGTTGCAGCTGTATAAGGTACTGGTGAGGCCGCACCTGGAGTACTGTGTGCAGTTTTGGTCTCCTTACTTGAGAAAGGATATACTGGCACTGGAGAGGGTGCAGAGGAGGTTCACTAGGTTGATTCCGGAGTTGAGGGGGTTGGCTTATGAGGAGAGACTGAGTAGATTGGGATTATATTCATTGGAATTCAGAAGAATGAGGGGGGATCTTATAGAAACATATAAAATCATGAAGAGAATAGATCAGATACAAGTAGAGAGGATGTTTCCACTGGCAGGTGAAGCTAGGACAAGAGGGCATAGCCTCAAGATTAGAGGGAGCAGATTTAGGACTGAAATAAGAAGGAACTTCTTCACCCAGAGGATTGTTAATCTATGGAATTCCTTGCCCAGTGAAGTAGTTGACGCTTCTTCAGTAAACGTCTTTAAAGCTAAGGTAGATATCTTTTTGAACAATAAAGGAATTAAGGGATACGGTGGGAGCGCGGGTAAGTGGATCTCAGTCCACGAAAAGATCAGCCATGATCTTATTGAATGGCGGAGCAGGCTTGAGGGGCCGGACGGCCTACTCCTGCTCCTAGTTCTTATGATCTTATGATCTATGATCTTATGAACGAATAAAATCAAAGAATGGGCAGACTAGTGGCAGGAGGAATGTAATACTGGCATATGAGGTAATGCATTTTGGCAGAAGGGATAGGGAGAGGCAATATATACTAAATATCACTGTTCTAAAAAGTGTGCAGGAACAGAGGGACCTGGGGGTGCATGTGCATACAACTTTAAAGGTAGCAGGATATATTGAGAGAGTGGTTAGCAAAGCATTTGGGATCTTCGGCTTCATAAATAAAGGTATTGAATACAAAAGCAGGGAAGTTATGCTGAACATTTGCAAAGTTCTGGTTAGTCCCCAACTAGAGTCTTGCATCCAGTTCTGGCCACCACACTTTAGGAAGGATGTGAGGGTCCTTGAGAGGGTGCAGAGGAGATTTACTAGAATGGTTCTGGGGATGGGGGAATTTTACTAACAAGGTTAGGTTGGAAATCTGAGTTTGCTCTCTTTGGAGCAAAGGAGATTAGGGGGAGATTTGGTAGAGGTGTACAAGATTCTGGCAGGTTTAGATAAGGTGAACAAAGAAAAGCGGTTCTCATTAACTGATGCTACAAGGGCTAGGAGAGACAGATTTAAGATTTTGGGCAAGAGGTACAGGGGGCATGTGAGGAAGATCCTTTTTCTGCAGTGAGTGGTTGTGACCTGGAATACGCTGCCAACGAGGATGGCGGAAGCGGAGATGATCAATGATTTCAAAAGAAAATTGGATGGACACTTGAGGGAAATAAACTTGCAGGGCTATGGGGATTGAGTGAGGGAATGGGACTGACTAGATTGCTCTATAGAGAACTGGCATGGACTTGATGGACTGAATGGCCTCTTTCTGTGCCTTATTGACTCTATGACTCTACATTGTGGTTTTTGGTGTAAATTAATTGTTCTTGCTACTCTTGTTGAAAGATTGCTATGGTGATTCCAGAAAGTTTTCACCAGACTCTCTTTCTCTTAACCATCACCCTCCGCCCCACCACAACCACCTCACAGAAAAATACATACAGGCATGTCATATTGAAAATGAAAATCATTTATTGTGCATGCACAACAGAGCTGTTGAGCTATAATAAAAACAAAAAATGCTGGAAATGCTCAGCAGGTCTGGCAGCATCTGGGGAGAGAAGCAGAGTTAACGTTTCAGGTCTGTGACCTTTCATCAGATTCATCCACAGTGCTGTTCCAGGATTCTGACCCCAGCGAAAGTGAAGGAATGGTGATCTAGTTCCAAGTCAGGATGGTGTGTGGCTTGGAGGGGAATTTGCAGGTGCTGGTGTTCCCATGTGCTTGCTGCCCTTGTCCTGCTCAGTGGTATCGATTGCTGGTTTGGGAACTGCTGTCGAAGTCTTGGTGAGTTACTGCAGTGCATCTTGTCGCTATAGAACTTCAATTGATCACAGTAGCTGTTGGCATACCTGTGATTGAATCAGGGGGAATCGCAGATCAGGGCGACCATTCACACCATTCTAACCCATCCATCCAGAAAGACCATACAATCCAACTATCACAGCATCCAAAGCTTTCATAAATTATTAGAGATTTGTATCCAGGAGCCCATTCTGTGTGTTGATCATTTTGTCTCAACTACATCCTGATGTTGGTCCTCGACTTGTCTTTCAGTAATTTGAACCCTTGTCGTGCTTGGCCCCCATTAGTTTAAGGTAGTGCTCTGGGATAACATTTTGTCTACTGTTTGGTGTCTTGCGCACATTTAGGTTGACGCCTCAGTAGTCATTTCTACCGTGGCTGAGAAGCCCAAGTTTCTCCTGTCTATTCTCATAATTAACATCCTCGCAGGGAGATTTGCTAGTGCTGTTGGGAAGGGTTTAAACTAGATTGGTAGGGGTGGGAACCTGAGAGGGAGCTCAGATTGGAGGGAAACAAAACTGGTAACAGGAAGTAGAAAAGTAGTAAACAAAATTTAGAAGGCAGACGAAACGAAGGGAAAAATCAAATAGGATCAGAATGAGGAATAATGTTAATGGTACTCTATCTGAATGCACACAGCATTCGCAACAAGGTAGGGGATTTAAAGACACAAATAGAGGTAAATGGGGATGATTAAATTGCCATTACAGAGACGTGGTTACAGGGTGACCAGGATTGGGAACTGAATATTCTGGGATATTCGTCATTTAGGAGGGATAGGTGGAGGGGAAAAGGAGGTGGAGTAGCGCTGTTAATAAGGGATGAGATCAGTGCATTAGTGGGAGAGGATCTTGGATTGAAGGAGCAAGGTGTAGAATCAGTTTGGATTGAGCTATGAAATAGCAAGGGGCAGCAGACATTGGTGGGAGTTGTTTATAGGCCACCAAACAGTAGTGGTAATGTTGGGCATGGTATAAATCAGGAAATTAGAACTGCATGTAGCAATACAGTAATAACGGGCAACTTCAATTTACATATAGATTGGGTAAACCTAGTTAGCACTAATGTTGTGGAGGATGAATTCCTGGAGGAACCAACTAGGATTTGGGCTATTTAAATTTAGTATTATGTAATGAGAAAGGGCTAGTTAATAACCTTGCTAAAAAGGAGCTATTTGGAAATAGTGACACAGTATGGTACATTAAGTTTGAAAGATATATGGTTCATTCTGAAACTAGGGTCTTAAAGCTGAACAAAGGAAACTATGAAGGTATGAGGGGTAAGTTAGCTATGGTGGATTGGGAAAACATTAAAAGATTTGACAGGAGACAGGCAATGGCTAGTATTTAAAGAAATATTACACAGATACAACAAATATACATTCCTCTAAGATACAAAAACCCAACAGGAAAGGTGAATCGACTGTGGCTAGCGAAAGAAGTTAAAGATTGCATTAGATGAAAGGAAGTGGCTTCTAAGGGCACCAGAAAAAGTGGTAAGCCCAAGGGTTGGAAGCAATTTAGAATCCAGCAAAAGAGTACCAAGAAACTGATAAAGAAAGGGAAAGGAGAATATGAATGCAAGCTAGCTAGAAACATAAAGGGGGACTGTAAAAGCTTCTTTGGGTATGTGAAAAGGAAAATATTAGCAAGGGTGAATGTGGGTCCACTATAAGCGGAGACAGGAAAATTTGTAGTGGAAAGTGAGAAAATGGTAGAGACTACAGAAAATGTTCCAGAAATACTAGGGAACCAAGGGACGTGTAAAAATCAGAAACTGAGAGAAATTAGTAATGTCATCGAACTTGTTTTTTCTCCTCTGTTTAAAAATAGTGTACCTTTCAGACAGAGAGAGATGTTTTTAGAATCTTTGAGAACAGTGTGCCACAGCAAGCCTGTTTCCTAGGCAACAGCAGGAGATGTGCTGTTGTGTCAATTTGACTGTGTAGGGACTGGCTGAAACCAGTCTCATCTGGAACCCAATGAAGTGAGATTACTAAAAAGAAGTTGTCTATACCTCAGCAGAAAATCTGCATTGAGCTCAGATTCTGTTTGTCTAAGGAGAAAAAAATTCCCTGGAAAGAACATTTTCATTGTTGGAGGTAGTAAAATCCATTTTACTTCAAAACGCTAAGAGGTCTTTGTTGCAGAAGTGACTCTCTCTTTTGCCTGTTTGTATTTGCTAAAATTCTCAGTAAAGTTTCTACTGGAGGACTGCCAATTTGAAAATTCAAGTAGACTGGTTGTTATACTCTTGGTTGAAAGAACTGTGTGATGCCTGCTGCAGCTGAAGTTGACGCTGAAGAAAAATAAGTTTATAAATTCTTTTAGATATAGGTTTATTTTAATAGTGTTCAAGATTTAGTTTTTTTTTCAAATAAATAGTTAATTTGTTGTCTAAAGACACCTGGTTTTATGTATTTTATTCTGGGGTTAATGAGGTGTTTAATTTGGCTGTCTTCCTGTTAGGTGGGAAAACTTTAATATGCTATGGAGTGATGGGACTGAATTGACAGTGCATTGCTCCTGCCTTGGTCGCAACAGTATCAGTAAAGAGGTAGAGTCATAGAGTTTATACAGCACAGAAACAGGCCCTTCGGCCTCCTGGAAAGTGCTACCGTATCGGTAGTACTCAAAATTAATTGGATTGAAAGTTGATAAATCCCCTGGACCAGATGAACGACATCCCAGAGTATTGAAGATGGTGGCTATAGAAATAGTGGATGCATTGGTGATTATCTTTCAAAATTCTATGGATTCTGGAAGGGTTCCTGTAGATTGGATAGTAGCAAATGTAACCCCACTATTAAAGAAGGGAGCGAGAGATAAAACCGAGAACTGCAGCCCTGATTGATGTCAATAGTAGGGAAAATGTTAGAATCTATTATAAAGGTTGTGATAATTGGACAGTTGGAAAATATGATTGGGCAGAGTCAACATAGATTTATGAAAGGAAAATCTTGTTTGACAAACCTGTTGAAGTTTTTTTGAGGATGTTACTTGTAGCATAGTTAAAGGGGAACCAGTGGATGTAGTGTATTTGGATTTTCAAAAGGCTTTTAATAATGTCTTACACAGGAGATTAGTGAACAAAATTAGAGCACATGGAATTGGGGGTAATATACTGAAATGGACTGAGAATTGATTAACAGACAGAAAGCCGAGAGTAGGAATAAATGGGCCATTCTCAGGATGGCAGGCTGTTACTAGTGGGGTACCACAAGGATCAGTGCTTGGCCATAGCTGTTCAAATCTATATAAATGATTTAGATATGGGGACCAAATGTAAAATTTCCAAATTTGCTGATGATACAAAGCTAGGTGGGAATGTAAGTTGCGAGGAATATGCAAAGAGGCTTCAAGGAGACTTGTACAGGCTAAGTAAATGGTCAAGAACATGGCAGATGGAACATAATGTGAATAAGTGTGAAGTGATCCACTTTGGTAGAAAAAAAACAGAAAGGCAGACTATTTCTTAAATGGTGAGAGGTTGGGCATTGTTGATGTACAAAGGAACCTGGGGGTCCTTGTTCATGAGTCACTGAAAGCTAGTATGCAGGTGAATCAAGCAATTACGAAGGCAAATGGTATGTTGGCCTTTATTGCAAGAGAATTTGAGTACAGAAGTAAAGATGTCTTGCTGCAATTATACAGAGCCTTGGTGAGACTGCACCTAGAGTATTGTGTTTTGGAGTTTTGGTCTCCTTATGTAAGGGAGTACAGCGGAGGTTTACCAGACTAATCCCTGGAATGGTGGGATTGTTTTATGAAAAGATTGCAGAAACTGGGCTGTATTATCTGGAGTTTTGAAGATTGAAAGGTGATCTCAGTGAAACTTACAAAATTCATACAGGACGTGACAGGGTAACTGTGGATAGGATGTTTCCTCTGGCTGGTTAGTCTAGAATAAGGGAACACAGTCCCACAGTCTCCGAATAAGGGGCAGGCCATTTAGTACTGAGGTGAGGAGGAATTTCTTTATTCTGAGTGTGGTGAATCTTTGGAATTCTCTACCCCAAAGGGCTGTGGAAGTTCAATCATTGAGCAAGTTCAAAACAGAAATCAATAGATTTCTGGATACTAATGACATCAAGGAATATGGGGATTCTTTTTTCTTTCTTTTGGGCCTCCTTATCTCGAGAGACAATGGATACGCGCCTGGAGGTGGTCAGTAGTTTGTGAAGCAGTGCCTGGAGTGGCTATAAAGGCCAATTCTAGGGTGACAGGCTCTTCCACAGGTGCTGCAGAGAAATTTGTTTGTCGGGGCTGTTGCATAGTTGGCTCTCCCCTTGCGCCTCTGTCTTTTTTCCTGCCAACTACTAAGTCTCTTCAACTCGCCACATTTTAGCCCTGTCTTTATGGCTGCCCGCCAGCTCTGGCGAACGCTGGCAACTGACTCCCACGACTTGTGATCAATGTCGCAGGATTTCATGTCGCGTTTGCAGACGTCTTTAAAGCGGAGACGTGGACGGCCGGTGGGTCTGATACCAGTGGCGAGCTCGCTGTACAATGTGTCTTTGGGGATCCTGCCATCTTCCATGCGGCTCACATGGCCAAGCCATCTCAAGGGGATAGTGGGGAAAAATGGCATAGAGGAAGATGATCAACCATGATCTGTTTGAATGGCGGAGCAGGCTTCATGGGCCAAATGACCTACTCCTGCTCCTTTTTCCATTGTTTCTATGTTTCTGTAACCCTTTTGACATTTGTATTAACATAAGTTTGTCCAGAGATCCTTGGCAGCTTGGTGAGTAGTTATACTGCTTGGTGTGCCACTGAGCCAAAAGGTCTAGGAAATGACTTGTATCTTTGGTGCTAGGAAGGATGGAATAAACCAGCTAAAGTTTCACTTACCGATCACAGTACAGGAACCATGCTTGAAATTGTGTGTATATGGAGTAGTACAGCACAGAAGGAATTCATTCAGCCCATCAACTCTGCACGGCTCTTTTGAAGAGCATTCTACTTAGTTCCACTCCCTGGCTCTGTTCCCACATCCATGCATTTTTTTTCTCTACGTATTTATCCAATTCCCTCTTGAAGGCTACTGTTGAATTTGTTTTCACCAGGCAGTGCTTACTTTAAATTTCTGCCTTCTGGTTATTGATCCTTCAGCCATTGGAAACTGTTTCAAGTACTCTATCTTAACCCTTATTGATTCTAAATGTCTGTATCAAATCTCAGCCTCTCAGTTGAGGACTGAGAAAGGGCGTCTTTCACGGCCTCAGGACGTCCCAAAATGCTGTACAGTCAATGCAATTCTTTTGAAATATAGTCACTGTTGTAATGTAGGGATGCATGGCAGCCAACTTGTGCACAGCAATTTTCCACATGAGATAATGACTAAATAATCTGTTTATGATGTTGGCCGAATATTGGGCAAGACATTGGGGAGAGCCCCCGGGCGCTTTTATGTCCACTTGAGGACAGACGAGCCTCCTATTAACGTCTGATCTGAAAGTTGGCACCTCTGTGCAGCTTAGTACTACACAGGGAATGTCATCGTGGATTATGGGCTCAATTCTCTGGAGTGGGACATCAGCCGACTACCTTCTGATGCAGTGGTGAGAATGCTATCCATCCTCGGTGGCTGGACAGGATTCGCGATCAGCTATGATGGCACACATTAAATAATTTGGCTGTTATTATACAAACATGAAAAATAGTCTTCTGCCCGTGTCCTAACTTGCACCAAGTGCTGTTCACCCAGCACCTCTGTTTTTGCCGACTTACATTGGCTCCTGGACTGGTTGCACTTCATTTTTATATATAAAAGAATTTTTTCAAATTTCTCCATGGCCTCTCCCTTCCCTATCTCTGCAGTATCCTCCAGCCTTTGAGATATCTGTACTCCTATATCTGTACTCTAATTCTGGCCTCTGTCGCATCCCCGATTTGTATTGCTGCACCATTGGTGGCTGTGCCTTCAGCTGCATAGGCCTTAAGTTCTGGAATTTCATTCCTAAATCTCTCCAGCACTGTACCTCCCTTTCATTCTCTGCTTTTTAGAGCCTAGCTGCAGACCAAACATCACATTGTAGCTCTGTGTCAAATTGTGTTTGGTAGTTTCTGAGCATCACCTTGGACGTTTTACAGTGTCACAGCCACTATATAAATATAACTAATTGTTGGTTTAGGGAGGCACTTAAAGGTGGTTAGTGCCTATGGAACTGTACACTGCGGGTAGGAGAAGGAGAAGTAGTGCTGAACAGCAGCGGTATTGTATGATTGTGCGGTATTGTTGCAACTGGGTACTTGTTGGGGATGTTGGCCGCCTCGAGAACTTCTGTGTTGGAGATACGGTCCTGCCACCTGATGCCAAGGATTCTCCGGAGGCAGCCAAGATGGTATGAATTGAGACGTTGCTCTTGGCTGACATATGTTGTCCAGGCCTTGCTGCAGTAGAGCAAGGTACTGAGGACACAGGCTTGATACACTCGGACTTTTGTCATAGAACATAGAACATAGAACAGTACAGCACAGTACAGGCCCTTCGGCCCACGATGTTGTGCCGAACCTTTAACCTACTCTAAGATCAAACTAACTACCCTTCATTCTACTATCATCCATGTACCTATCCAAGAGTCGCTTAAATGCCCCTAATGTATGGAAAATGGAAGGATCCCCAAGGACACATTGTACAGCAAGCTTGTCACTGGTATTGGACCCACCGGCCGTCCATGTCTCTGCTTCAAAGACGTCTGCAAACACGACATGAAGTCCTGTGACATTGATCACAAGTCGTGGCAGTCAGTTGCCAGTGATCGCCAGAGCTGGCGGACAGCCATGAAGACGGGGCTAAAGTGTGGCGAGTCAAAGAGACTTAGCAGTTGGCAGGAAAAAAGACAGAAGCGCAAGGGGAGAGCCAACTATGTAACAGCCCCGACAACCAATTTTATCTGCAGCACCTGTGGAAGAGTCTGTCACTCTAGAATTGACCTTTATAGCCACTCCAGACGTTGCTTCACAAACCACTGACCACCTTCAGGCGCTTACCCATTGTCTCTCGAGACAAGGAGGCCAAAGAAGAAGAAGAGTACTTGTTAATTAATGCATGTTTCTTCTTGTTACTGTGATCATTAACACCCCGCCCCCCCATCTCCCCCAGCCTTAATGTGAACGATTGCTTGGGTTCCGTTGGTTATTGATCAAGGTTAAAACTATGTTCTTTGCAATTTATAGATTAATGAGAGATGATGCAGCCTTGACTTCCCATAACTCATGATCTGCAGTGGCTGCCATTATCAGTCTCCAGCCGTCTCTGTGCTACATGTTAACAGCTTGCCATGATGGGTATCGCTGGCTAGGCTAGCATTTATTGCCCATCCCTAATTGGTGGTGGCGAGCTGCCTTCTTGAACTGCTGCATTCCATGTGACGTCAGTACATCCACAGTGCTATTAGGAAGGGAGTTCCAGGATTTTGACCCAGTGACGGTGAAGGAACGGGTGATATAGTTCCAAGTCAGGATGGTGTGTGCCTTGCCAAGTGGTGGTGTTCCCATGCATTTGCTACCCTTGTCCTTCTAGTTGGTAGAGGCCGTGGGTTTGGAAGGTGCTGTCTAAGGAGCCTTGGTGCATTGCTTTATATATATATATAACAGTGTGTGCTTTAACATGTGTGCAGGTTCTTGCTGGTATGTTTTTGTTCTGGGAACATCCATTGAGGTCCATACCCTCCTGCAACAGCTTCTGATGGTTGTGGATGGGTAGGGAAGAGAACTGAGGGAGAGGAAAACTGAGCTTAAGACTAATGAACACAGTGCACTTCATATGTGGTTAAAGCTCTTGGATTTAAAAGTGAAAAAAATAGCTTGCATTTCTGTATCGATTTTTACTGCATCAGGATGGCCCAAAGCACTTTATAGCCCGAATGTACTTTTTGAAGTGTAGTCACTGTTGTAATATAGGAAACATGGCAGCCAATATGCACACAGCAAGATCCCACAAACAGTGAATACGTTTAGGTGTTGATTGAGGGATGAATATTGGCCAGGATCTTAATCACAATAGTGCCATGGGATCTTTAATACCCACCTGAGAGGGCAAACGGGGTTTTGTTTAACGTCACGTCCCAAAGTCTCATGTGACATCATATGTGACTGTGACAAAGGTAAACTTTCCCTCCTTGCCCTTCTCGACCTGTCTGCAGCCTTTGACGCAGTTGACCACACCATCCTCCTCCAGTGCCTCTCTACTGTTGTCCAGCTGGATGGGACTGCACTTATCAATGTAATCATAGCCACTGAATCATTTGCAATGGCTTCTCTTCCTGCTTCCGCACCGTTACCTCTGGTGTTCCCCAAGGATCTATCCTTGGCCTCCTATTTCTCATCTACTTCCTGCCCCTCGACGACATAATCCGAAAGCACAGCGTTAGTTTTCACATGTTTGCTGACAACATTCGGCTGTACTGCACCACCACTTCTTTTGACTCCTCCACTGTTAAATTATCAGACTGCTTATCTGACATCCAGTATTGGATGAGCTGAAATTTACTCCAATTAATTATTGGGAAAACTGAAGCCGCTGTTTTCGGTCCCTGTTTCAAACTCTGTTCTGTAGCTACTGACTTCACTCTTTTCCCTGGCAACAGTCTGAGATTAAGCCAGTCTGTTTGCAACCTTGGTGTCACATTTAACCCCGCGATGAGCTTCTGACCTATCCGTGTCATCGCCAAGGCTGCTTATTTCCACCTCCTGTAATATCGCCGACTTTGCCCCTGCTTAAGTTTTTCTATTGCTTTCATTGCCTCTGGACTTGACTATTCCAATGCACTCCCAGCTGGTTTCCCACACTCTACTCTCTCCGTAAACTTGAAGTCATCCAAAACTCTGCTGCCCGTGTCTTGACTTGCACCAATTCCCATTCCCATTGGCTCCCAGTCAAGCAACATCTTGATTTTAAAATTCTCATCCTTGTTTTCAAATGCTTCCATGGCTTCGCCCTTCCCTATCTCTGTAAACTCCTTCAGCCCCACAACCCTCTGAGATATCTGCGCGCCTCTAATTCGAGCCTCTTGTGCATCCTGATTTTAATTCCTCCACCATTGGTGGCCCCACCCTCAGTTGCCTTGGGCCCAAACTCTAGAATTCCCTCCCTAAATCTCTGCCTCTCCACCTCACTTTCCTGCTTTAAGAAGCTGTTTAAAACCTATCTCTTTGATCAAGTTTTTGGTTATTTGACCTAATATCATTTGTGGCTCGGTGTTATACTTTGTTTTATAATGCTCATGTAAAGCACCTTGGTATGTTTTATTATGTTAAAGGTGCTGTATAAATATCTTATCTTTGGCCTCCTTGTCTCGAGAGACAATGGGTAAGCGCCTGGAGGTGGTCAGTGGTTTGTGAAGCAGCGTCTGGAGTGGCTATAAAGGCCACTTCTAGAGTGACAGACTCTTCCACAGGTGCTGCAGATAAAATTGGTTGTCGGGGCTGTTACACAGTTGGCTCTCTCCTTGCGCTTCTGTCTTTTTTCCTGCCGACTGCTAAGTCTCTTCGAATCGCCACGCTTTAGCCCCGCCTTTATGGTTGCTCGCCAGGTCTGGTGATCGCTGGCCACTGACTGCCACGACTTGTGATCAATGTCACAGGACTTCATGTCGCGTTTGCAGACGTCTTTAAAGCGGAGACAAGGATGGCCGGTGGGTCTGTGACGAGCTCGCTGTACAATGTGTCCTTGGGGATCCTGCCATCTCACATGGCCGCTTGTTAAAACATGCTAAATCGGCAGAGTAACTTCTCTGTGCACTTACTATCTGTGTTTCTGTGTGAATGGGAGAGGGAATGCGCCGCAGAGTGAGGATTAAATATCTTTACCACCCCGGTTCACTTACTCACATCATAAGAAATAGGAGCAGAAGTAGACCATATGGCCCATCGAGCCTGCTCCGCCATTCAATACGATCACGGCTGATCTTGGGCTTCGATTCCATTTTCCTGCCTGCTCCCCTTATCCCTTGATTACTTGCGAGACCAAAAATCTATCTATCCCAGCCTTAAATGTATTCAACAGTAGAGCATCCGCAACCCTCTGGGGTAGAGAATTCCAAAAATTCACAACCCTTTGAGTGCAGTAATTTCTCCTCATCTCAGTCCTGAATGGTCGGTCCCTTATCCTGAGACTGTGCCCCTGCGTTCTAGATTCCCTGACCACCGGAAACAATCTCTTAGCTTCTACCATATCAAGCCCTTTCAGAATCTTGTATGTCTCAATTAGATTGCCACTTATTCTTCTAAACTGCAGAGAATATAGTCCCAATTTACTCAACCTCTCATCATAGGAGACCCCCCTCATCCCAGGGACCAATTTAGTAAATCTTCGCTGCACCGCCTCCAGTGCAAGTACATCCTTTCTTAAATGTGGAGCCCAAAACTGCGCACAGTATTCCAGGTGCGGTCTCTCTAAAGCCCTGTACAATTTTAGTAAGACTTCTTTATTCCTGTACTCCAATCCCCTTGCAAGAAAGGCCAACATGCCATTTGCCTTCCTATTAGCCTGCTGCACCTGAGTGTTAACTTCATGCATTCCTTGTACAAGTACACCCAAGTCTCTCTGAACATCAACATTTACCAGTTTCACACCTTTAAAAAAAAAAATTCTTTTTTTCTATTTTTACGACCAAAGTGAACAACTTCACACTTCCCTACATTATAATCCATTTGTCATCTTGTTGCCCACTCACTTAACCTGTCTATGTCTCTTTGCAGCCTCTCCATGTCCTCCCCCCAGCTTACCTTTGCACTACCTTTGTATCATCAGCAAACTTAGATGCATTACTCTCAATCTCTTCATCTGAGTCATTAATATAGAGTGTAAATAGCTGAGGCCCCAGCACTGATCCCCAATTATTCACTGCCTGCCAACTTGAGAATGCCCCATTTATGCCCACTCTCTGCTTCCTGTCTGTTAACCAGTCTTCTATCCATGCTAATATATTACCCCAACACCATTAGCCCCTGTCTTGCCTATTAACCTTTTGTGTGGCACCTTATCGAATGGAAATCCAGATAAATCACATCTACTGGTTCCCCTTTATCTACTCTACTAGTTACATTCTCAAAAACTCAAATAAATTTGTCAAACAGGATCTCCCTTTAATAAAAGCATGCTAACTTGTTCTAATCATACTGCACTTTTCTAAGTGCATTGTTAAGACTTCTTTAATAGTTTCCAGTATCTTCCCAACAACTGATGTTAGGCTGACTGGCCTGTTGTTCCCTGTTTCTCCCTCCCTCCTTTCTTGAAAAGCAGTGTAAAATTTGCCAACTTCCAATTCCTGAATCTAAGGAATTATGGAAAATCACGCCAGCGCATCCACTATCTCTGCAGCTATCTCTTTTAGAACCCTAGGGTGTAGGCCATCTGGTCCCAGGGACTTATTAGATTTTACTCCCTCAAGTTTCTCAGCACTTTTTCTCGGCTGATATTAATTTCCTCACTGTTGTTAGTCTCTAGGTTACTGCCTATTTCTGGTATGGCACTCATGTCTTCCACTGTGAAGACAGACACAAAATATTTGTTCAATGCACCGCATCCCTAGGCAAACTGCTTTTATATTGTGCTCATTTAGTTTTGAGTCTGGAAGACATTGCTAAATTCAGCTCCATAGATGTCGTGGGAGAATCTTTTTGTGTGTCTGTATCTGGGATAAAAGCGTTGGATTTAGTAGATACTGGTTACCCAGAACTAAATAAAGCACTAGTATAAAAGTATCTTTACACGTTTTACTTGCTTTCACCGCCGACCTCTACTTAATCCTGAGCAAGACTTATGCAGTCCTCGGTTACTTGGCAGTTTTACCAGGCTGTATAATGGATGCAGGTGAGAGTGATGGATGTGCTACAACTAATAGGTTTCAAACTCAATTAAGAGAAATTTGAAGGGTTTGCAGAATGATGGTTGTTACGGACAGATAGAAAGGATTGTGGGTGGTTCCCGCTGTTCACCTCAACTGACTGCAGTCGTGTTTTGTTAAAGTGATACGTTAGCCCCTGAGTGTCTTTCGGGTTAATTAAACAGACAAATGACAGGTTTTCTCGTAGATTAGAAAAAGATAACTCTTTATTTTTAGAAATTCCCCAAATGGTCGCAACCTCACCCACATAGACATTTATACACATACACATGTACAGAAGAATAGATAGATAAGAGAGAAGAGTGTAGGATGTAGATAAGTGTTCGTCATTTACAGTAAACCTGTTGAAACTTCTTAGGAGGCAAGGCTCTTAAGGTGCAGGCCTGGGTGTTTGTAGCCTTGAACCTGTTGAGGTGTTAGAGTTCTAGTGGTTACAACTCAGCACAAAGCTGCGGGTGTGGATTTTATTACCTTCACAGATGGAGAGTCTTTAGAGTCACTTTGTGATGTCTCTGCTGTAATGGTTGTTCCGGTTATTGTTCAGCAGGGTTCTTCTTGCTTGGCTGGATCTCTTCCACAGCCTCTGGCTGGACTGGCTTTGAGGTGTTGGCTTGATCTCCCTTCTCTCTCCAGAGGGGTGCCTTTTTAAGATTAAAAAATCCTATCACCTTAGAGTTTCTGTTAGGAGACATGTGCCACTCTCCCCTGGTGTGACTATACAGTGGATCAGGATATGGTAACCATGGCTATCAATTGATGTCTGAATGGGGACCATTCTGTTACTACGGTGCAAATTCACACCTATTCATCTTGGTTGGGAAAAGGAGATGGTGGATCCTGACGGATGGTTCCCCAAGCAGACCATCCAAGTCATTTGGCGGAATGCCTCATCGCCAGAACTTTCAAACGAGCACCAAGATGTAACTTGGCTGGTGGTGAGAAGAGCCCTCCCCGTCAGATCCTTCCTGCACGCCCGAAGTCTCACCCCCCCCGCACAATGCCCCCGTGGTGGCTGTGGTGGGGAAGAGACGGTTGCCCACCTCCTTCTAGAATGTGTCTTTGCAAAGCAAGTGTGGAAAGAGATGCAGTGGTTTTTGTTTCATCCCAAACAGCTCTGTAACACAGGAGTCTGTGCTCTACGTGCTGTTCCCAGGGACGCACACCGAGACAAACATCAACTGCTGCTGGAGGACTATCAATTCGGTGAAAGACGCCCTTTGATCTGCCGGAAACTTGCTGGTCTTCCAGCGCAAAGAGTTATCCATGACCGAATGTTGCAGACTGGCACATTCCAAGGTCCAGGACTACGTGCTGAGGGACGCACTAAAGCTTGGGGCAGCCGCAGCAAAGGCTCAATGGGAAAAGACCACAGTGTAAGGTCCCGCCACCAAGCTGAACAGAGGGGCTGGATCCATGGAAAACCCCTCAAACTTTTCGGGAAAATTTTGTGTGCTGTAAAACGTAAAAATGTATATGGCATGACAAATGAAATGGAAGGGTTGTATTGAAGGAAACTGATCACCTTTGCACTGTTTGTAATTTTTGACTTGGTGCTGTTTGAAACTGGTAATGTATTTTTTACAGCTTTTTATGAGTAAAGTATATTTTGGAAATTAAAAAAAAACCTATTCATCTTGGTTTGGGCTGTGAGTCAATCTGTCTCCAGAACGCTTTTGTTCGTTCATTCATGTTGCGAGGGCTCATCAATATCCATTAGTGCTCTTTTCAATTTCAAAGGGGGTCTTCCCAGAGCTATTTCAGATGAGGTAAACGAGACAGGTTTGTTGATTCAGAGTGATTCCTGACAACGCGATGGTCCGCTGACGTCATCAGAGTGCGCCATAATGCGCACATGCGCAGCTACATCTTGCCAGGACTTAGTGGCGCATGTGCGGGATGACATCATCACGCAGTGCTAATGTCATTGCGTATCTGCGCCAGGTCCATGTTCACGCATGCGCGATAAAGCGTCATGGGGTATCCAGCCCCTCACTCAGCTGGAGGAAGCGGCTGCATGGGAGACTCTGATGCTGAAGGTCTCTTTTCCCCCCCGCCCCCCTCACTCCAGGCCTCACTGTTCCACTGGCCGATTGTTCCTTGCTTCGTGCCGCTCGCTCCCTGCCCCCTCCTCCAGCCGCTAGCTCTAGGCCATGCCGCTTCCCTCCTCTCAGCCACTAGCTCCTACGTCGACCTGTCACCCCTTTCTTCTTCGGGCGCCGCCTGGAGGCTTATGAAACGTGGGAGCGAATGGCCGAGAGAAGGGAAGCGGCGCGGCCCAGAGCCTGCAGCCAGCGGGGAGGAGGGAGGACCAGCAGCCGGAGAGCAGAGTGGCGCGAGCGGGGAACAATCAGCCAGGCAAGTGGTGGAGAGCAGCGAGATCTGGAGTGAGTGGCTGAGGGCGGGAAGCAGCCGGTGGGGCGGGAGCTACTATCTGCGTTCGGGTGAAATCAGTCCTGGTCTGTCATGTAATTGAATCACAATAACGAATTGGCAGCACATTTTATACTCTGCCCAATTTTCTTTTCCATCTATCGGGGTGCCAATTCACTATCTTCCAATGGAAATTCAATCATAAAATTCCTTTTGTATTTAATAGGATTACTGGTATATTAAATGCATCTGAGGATTACAGTTAGTATCCTATAACTATATAGTAGCATATTGCTGGGCTTCCATCCAACTTAATGTAAGGTTAGTTTGCTGGAATGATCTAGCACGCCAAGGTCTCTCACTTCTACCCCTCTCAATATCCTCCTGTTTATTGTTTATTCCCTCCCCAAATGCATTACCTCACACTTCTCTGGATTGAATTCCATTTGCCACATTTCCGCCCACTCAACTAAAACATTGATATCATTCTGGAGTCTTACGGCTTTCTTCCTCACTATTAACTACACGGCCAATTTTTGTGTCATCAGCAAATTTCCCAATCATGCCACTCTCATTTAAGTGAATTATTATTCTATACCACAAACAGCAAGGCACCCAACACTTAGCCCCGTGGAACACCACTGGAAACTGCTTTCCATTTACAAAAACATCTGTTGACTACTAGCCTTTGTTTTCTGTCTCTGAGCCAATTCTGGATCCAACCTGCCACCTTCCCCTGTATCCCACGGGCTTTCATTTTACTGACTGGTCTGCCATGCGGGCCTTGTCAAATGCCTTACAAAAATCCATGTAAACCACATCTGCGTGATGTGTCTGTGTGGGTTTCCTCCAGGTGCTCCGGTTTCCTCTCGCATGCCAAAGACGTGCAGGTTGATAGGTAAATTGGCCATTAGCAATTGCCCCTAGTATAGGTAGGTGGTAGGGAAATATAGGGACAGGTGGGGATGTGGTAGGAGTATGGAATTAGTGTAGGATTAGTATAAATGGGTGGTTGATGATCGGCACAGACTCGGTGGGCCGAAGGGCCTGTTTCAGTGCTGTATCTCTCAAACTAAAAAACGCATCCACTGCACTTCCCTCATCAATCCTCCTTGTCACTTCCTCAAAAAACTCAATCAGGTTAGTAAGACATGATCTTCTAATTTCCATGCTGACTATCCCTGATTAATCCATGCCTTTCTAAGTGACTGTTTATCCTGTCCCTTAGAATAGATTCTAACAGGGGCAGCGCAGTGGTTAGCACTGCAGCCTCACAGCTCCAGCGACCCAGGTTCAATTCTGGGTACTGCCTGTGTGGAGTTTGCAAGTTCTCCCTGTGTCTGCGTGGGTTTCCTCCGGGTGCTCCGGTTTCCTCCCACATGCCAAAGACTTGCAAGTTGATAGGTAAATTGGCCATTATAAATTGCCCCTAGTATAGGTAGGTGGTAGGGAAAACAGGTGGGGATGTGGTAGGAATTAGTGTAGGATTAGTATAAATGGGTGGGCCGAAGGGCCTGTTTCAGTGCTGTATCTCTAAACTAAACTAAATTTGCCCACCACTAAATTTGCCCACCACTGAGGTCAGACTGACTGGCCTATAATTACCTGGCTTATCCCTTGCACCCTTTTTAAACAATGGTACAATGTTCGCAGACCTCGAATCATTTGGTACCTCGCCTGCATTGGGTGAGGATTTGAACATGATCCTCAAAGCATCTGTTATTTCCTCCCTGGCTTCCTTCAACAAACTGGGATTCAATCCAATCCGGTCCTGGCGATTTGTGCACTTTCAAGGATGTCAGACCCTCCAGTACTTCCTCTGTCATTATGCTTATCATATCTAATATTTCACACTCCTCTTTAACTACAATGTCGACATCAACCTTCTTTGTGAGAGACAAAAAACTCATTAAGAACCCTGCCCACATCTTCTGCATCCAAGCATAAGTTCCCTTGTACATCTCTGATAGGCCCCACCCTTTCCTTAGTTATCCTGTTGATCTGAATGTACTGATAAAACATCTTCGGGTTTTCCTTGATTTTACCTGCCAATAATTTTTCATGTCCTCTCTCTGCTTTTCTGATTTCCTTTTTTACTTCACCCCTGCACTTTCTATACTCCTCTAGGCTTTCTAAAATATTAAGATATTTGTGATCATCATAAGCTTTCTTTTTTTGCTTTAACCCTTGCATTTATGTAATGCATTTCACGACCACTGGGCGTCTGAAACACTTTCCAGCCAATCCAGTACTTTTGAAGTTTGGTCACTATTGTAATGTAGGAAACATGGCAACTAACTAGCACACAGCAAGATTCCACGAACAGCAATGTGATAATGACAAGATCATCTGTTTTTTTTGTGGTGGTGTTTGAGGGATAATTATTGTGCATGACATCGGGGATAACTCCCCTGCTGTTCTTCAAAATAGTGCCATGGGATCTTATACATCAACCTGAGCAGGCAGATGGTTTAATGTTTTATCTGAAAGATGGCACCTCCAACAGTGCAGACAGAGTAATGAAATCTTACTGCAATTGTATGGGGCCTTGATGAGACCATGCTCGGAGTACTGTGATCAATTTTGCTCTCCTTACCTAAGGAAGGATATTTCATTGAAACATAAAATTCTTAAGGGGCTTGACAGGATAGATGCTGGGGAGTCTAGAACTAGGGGTCACAGTCTCAGAACAGTGGGTTGACCATTTAGGACTGCGATAAGAAATTTCTTCACTCAAAAGGTTTGGAATTCTTTGAATGTCTGCAGCTCTCTGGAGTAGTGATTGAATATGTTCTAGGCTGAAAAAGACAGATTTTTGGGTACGAAGGGAATCAAGGGATAAGATGCACTGCATCATTTCATCAAGGCTTCTTCGACAGCACCTTCCAAAGGACAAGGGCAGCAGATGCATGGAAACACCACCACCTGCAACTTCCCCTCCAAGCCACACACCATCCTGACTTGGAACTATATTGCCGTTCCTTCACTGTCGCTGTGTCAAAATCCTGGAACTCCCTTCCTAACAGCACTGTGGGTGTGCCTATACCCCAAGGACTGCAGTGGTTCAAGAAGGCAGCTCACAACCACCCACTTCTGAAGGGCAGTTAGGGATGGGCAATGAATGCTGGCCTAGTCAGTGACGCCCATGAATCAATAAAAAAAAAAGTGGAGAGTGCAGGAAAGTGGAGTTGAGGCAGATCAGCCATGATCTTATTGCCTGGTAGAGCAGTCCCAAAGGGCCAAATGGCCTACTCCAGCCTCTATACCTTATGTTCTCTCTCTGCTGCACTTTCTTGCTCTCTCTCTTTCCGCCCCCTATCCCCCACGCTGCTTAATCGTTATACAACATGGTAGAAGTTTATTATTGTATTGATTTATATCCTTAAAAATCATACTTCAGTACATTTTGTTCATTCACTTCCATTCTGAATTTTTATATTTCAGGTGCGGGAAAAGCTCCATCACTGGGAGCAGGGTTCCACACCAACCTCGGGAAGGAGTCACGTGCACAAACTTTACAGAATGGTAAATCTGCAGCAACAATGAGCTTTAGATTAATTGGTGGCAGCTTTTGTATGTGTCTGTCTTTTTCTTCTAGTACAGCCCACTGGCGGTTTCATGAGATTGAGGTTTTTAATATTGGGCTGATAACTGTGTCCTGGATTTGTTTAACTAGCTACAGTGCCCTTCACTTTGTCTGCAGACATCTCTCCTGAATCTCCAATTGAAGGAACTAGGCCACTCTTAAAGGGCACCTATGGAATGAGAGAACTTGTTTTTTTCTAGAGCAGTGGTTGTCAACACTTTTGGTTATTGGGCTAGTGGGTTCTGTACTTGGGGCTCATTGGGTTACTTTCAAATATACTTCCATTTTGTATAGTATTAGAAGACATTTTTAAAAACTGAATATTTTACATTTTTAAAGCTTACTGTAAGTGATTTGGATTTCTTTCCATATGCAGCAGCATGGAACTTAAAATAGAATCATAGAATGGTTACATCGTGTCCGTGCTGGGTCTCTACAAGAGGAACTCAGCTAGTCTCACGCCCGCGCCCTTTCTCTCCAGATAATTAGCCAGTTCCCTTTTGAAAGCCATGGTTGAATTTGCTTCCACTGCACTCTCAGGCAGTGTATCCCAGATCCTAACCACTTGCATAAAAAAGTTATTCCTCATGTATATATCAGAATTGACTATTTTTTCATATGTTCTAAGTTGATAGTTGCTTTGTCTGATTGTTTTAAAATAATCTATTGTGTTTACATTTATGAACATCCTTTCGGTGTTGTCGGTCAAAGTTTTCACTCAAAGGACAGTAGAAATCTGGAACTCTTATCTCCTGTTATGGACCGGTGGAAGGGGTGTGGGTGGTTCCCACTGTTTTCCTCTCAACTGTCCGCAATCATGTGTGAAAAATGATGCATTAGCCCCTGAGTGTCTTTCGGCTCAAATAAACACAGGTTTTCTCGTAGGTTTCAAAAAAAACTCTTTTTCTGGAATTCCCCAAAGGTAATTTCAGACGAGGTTAATGAGTTCCAACTTTGCAGACAGCTTTGTTGATTTCCAATACAGGAGGGGTCACGTGACTACTGCTTCATTTTGACTGTTCTTGTGGTTTTGTTTAACAGTTGACCTTTTAAAATTTATAATTCTTCTTCCATTTCATTGTTTATTTCATCACAGTGCCTTCTGTGCATGGCAGCCCAAAAGGCTGTGGATGCTGAGGGATAATTGAAATTTTCAAGACTGAGATTGATCGATTTTTTTGTAGGTGAGGGTATTAAAAGATATGAAGCAAAGTCGGTAAATTGAGTTGAGGTACAAATCACCCGCTATCTAATTGAATGACGGACCGGGCTTAACAGCCACCTCTCGTTCTTAAAATAAATTGTTGTTTGAAGACTTGGTATTGCATCAATGGAACAAAGAGACAGTGCTCTGTGATTTTTTAATTGCACCCTCATGGGTGGTTCTCATTGAAGGTCTCAGGGCTTGGCTGCAGGAGAGCCTTAAGCTATAGGGCTGATATTGGGACTTGCAGTGCTAGTAAGGCTCCTACAGTTCATGGATAAAGTGTTCGCCCTGCCTCTTAATGTCATTCCATTTCTGTTACTGGACAACAGGATCACATGACATATATGGATGAGGAAGCCTATGCAAGAATGACTTGCATTTATATAAGCATTTTATCATGATTTACAGCCAATTGAAGTACTTTTGAAGTTTATTTGCTGCTGTAATATAGGAAACGCCTCAGCCAATTTGCACACAGCAATGTCCCATTAAACAACAATGTAATCATGACCAGATATTTTGTTTTAGCGATCAGGGATAAATATTGCAGAGGGCACTGTGGAGAACTCCCCTGCTCTTAGACATAGTGCTGGGATCTTTTCCATCTCATCCAAAAGTCGCGACAGTGCAGTGCCCTTCACTGCTGCTCTTGACAGCGCAGCGCCCATCCTCAGTGCTGCACTGGAGTGTCAACCTGGATTTTGTACTGAAATCTTGAGAGTGGAATTAGAACCCATGATCTGACAGAGGCGAGAGTGCTATCAACTGAGGCAGGGCTGACACACAAATGAGAAAGCCCATACAAGCTCATTCAACAACAACAACTTGTATTTGTATAGAGCTATTAACGTTTTTCACAAAATTTGACACCGAGCCACCTAATTCGTTATTCATACACATAACTTGGTCAGAGGTTTTAAGGAGGGTCTTAATAGAGGAACGAGAGGCAGAGAGGTTTAGAAAGAGAAGCCTGGAGGTTAGGGCTTTTGAAGCTGAAGGCACAGCTGCCAGTGGTGGTGTGATTTAAATCAGGGATGCTCAAGAGGCCAGAATTAGAGAAGTGCAGATATCTGAGGGTTGAAGGGCTGAAACCAATTATATTGGTGAGGAGGAATGAGGCCATGGAGGCATTTGAACAAAAGGATGAGAATTTTCAAATAGTGATGTTGCTTAACTGGTAGCCAATGAAGGTCAGTGAGCACAGGGTTGATGGGTGAACGGGACCTGGTGTGATTTATGACATAGGCAGCAGAGGTTTGGATGACCAAGTTTGTGGAGGATAGAACATGGGAGGCCACCCAAGAATATGTTGGAGTCGTCAGGTCTACATGTAACAAAGGCATGGATAAGGGTTTCAGCAGCAGATGAGCTGAGGCAGGGGTGGAGTCAGGTGATGTGATAGAGGTGAAAATAGATGGTCTTAGTGATGGTGCAGATATAAAGTCATAGTCATTTATGGCACAGAAGGAGGCCATTCGATGTAGCTAGAAGCTCATTTCAGGGTCAGATATGCCACCAAACTTGTGAACAGTATGGTTCAGTGTCAGGCAGTTGTCAGGGAGTGGAATGGGTTGGTCGCTAGGGAGCTGAGTTTGTTTGTCAGTCTTTAGTTGGAGGAAAGTCCTGCTCATCCAATGTCAGACAAGCAACCAGTTTGACAATTTAGTGACAGTGGAGGGTAGAAAGAGGTGGTAATGAACAACGTTCCCTCTAATTCTTTTTTCTGGAGTGCACGTCCGATTTCTTTAAGTGTGCAGCCCCTTTAAATGTTTTTGCACGTGCTGTAATTTCAAGGGGCCAACTGATGCGTGGGGACTTTTGGGTTGCTTCGCAGCCACGCACTTTGGAGGGGATATTGGTGCTGGGTGTCATCAGTGTACATGTGGAAACTGACACTGTATTTTCAGATGATGTCATTGAGGGGCAACACTTAGATGAGAAATATGAGAAGTATAAGAATAGATCCAAGAGGGACACCAAAGATAACGATGTAGGAGCAGGAAGAGAAGCCATTGCAGGTGATTCTCTGGCTATGATTGAATAAATAAGATTGGAACCAGGCGAGTGCAGTCCCACCCAGCCTGATGATGGAGAAGCATTGGAGGAGGATCGTGCGGTCAGCTGTATTGAAGGCTGCAGCCAGGTTGAGAAGAACAAGAAGGGATAGTTTACTTTTGTTACAGTCACATAGGATGTCATTTGTGCCTTTGATAAGAGCAGTTTCAGCATTGTGGCATGGGCAGAAATCTGATTAGAGAAATTCAAACACGGAGAACTGGAGAAAATGGGCACTGATTTGAGAGACGACAAGACATTTGAGGATGTTGGAGATGGGACGATGATTTGTAGGAATAGAGGAGTCAGTGGTTGGTGTTTTGAGGATAGAGCTGATGATGGTGCAGCTTTGAAGGAAAGATGGGACAGTACCTGAGAGGGAACTATGAACTGTACCAGCTAATAGGGGAGCCAGGAAGGGAATTTGGGTGGTCGGCCGTTGATGGGGCTAGAGTTGAGGGAGCAGAACGTGGGTCTCCTGGACAAGATGAGCCTGGAGAGGGCAAGAGGAGAAATAAGAGAGAAATTAAAGAAAGATACAAGTTCAGGGCTGGGTCATGAGGGAACCTTGGAGGCAGTTTGGCCCAGTGGGCTAGGGGAAGGGAGGGAAGTGGCAGAAGCAGCCTGAAAGAACTTAAGGAAAGGGAACAGCAATGAATCTCTGCTGTGGTGACATAACCACAATCCTGACTGGAAGCTCAGGCGTGTGGAGTGGGCAGTTATCTTCTCCTGTTGGGTCTAATGTTCCAGTGGCATGCTCGTATCTTGGCATAGACCTGTCATATAATTCCCCGATCATTGTCTGATCTCCATTTTAAAAATAGAAAATATAGGCTGTAGATAGCCAAGTCCATCAGTGTCTGAAAAGAGGTTAATGTTTGCTGAATGTTGCTTGATAAATCTGGGTAATTACGCTCTTTCATCGGCTGTTCAGCAACTTCTGTGAGAAGCAGCATCATCTGGGAATAAAATGACTCATTTTGAGCCCCACATTGTATATATAATATATACTTAAAATTCCCTGGAGTGATCTCAAAACGCACATGTTGATAAGAATTTCTTTGTAATTGCTGCAAATGACTATTCCCAGAAGTGAGCTGGCAGGGAGAAATTTATCTTCTGTTGGTTCCATGTCCAAGTATAGCAGCTTCCAATCCCTAACCTAGTGCCCCTTTCTTCCTGCTTTCTGAGGGTGCACAGACTCGTTTTGTTGTATAATTCCATATGTGTGATACCCCATTCAGGTGGCCAGCCTCCCATTTTGAGTTTTGATAGCTTGGTGGTTATGTTACTGGACTAGTAATCTAGAGGCCTGAGCTAATGCTCTGGAGAAAGGAGTTCAAAACCCACCATGGCAGCTGGGGAATTTAAATTTGGTTAATAATTCTGGAATTAGAAGCTGGTGTCAGTAATGATGACCATGTAACTACTGTCATAAAAACCCATCTGCTTCACTAGTGTCCTTCAGGGAAAGGAAATTTGCTATCCTTACCTCTGTGACTCCAGCAATGTGGCTGTCTCTTAACTAACCTCTGAAGTGGCCCAGCAAGCCACTTGATTTTAGATTTAGAGATACAGCACTGAAACAGGCCCTTCGGCCCACCGAGTCTGTGCCGACCATTAACCACCCATTTATACTAATCCTACACTAATCCCATATTCCTACCACATCCTCACCTGTCCCTATATTTCCCTACCACCTACCTATACTAGGGGCAATTTATAATGGCCAATTTACCTATCAACCTGCAAGTCTTTTGGCTGTGGGAGGAAACCGGAGCACCCGGAGGAAACCCACGCAGACACAGGGAGAACTTGCAAACTCCACACAGGCAGTACCCAGAAGTGAACCCGGATCGCTGGAGCTGTGAGGCTGCGGTGCTAACCACTGCGCCACTGTGCCGCCCGTTGGTTGAGCTTGGTTGAGCCACCTTCTTGAGGTCATAGAGTCAGGTCAGTTAGGCAATTAATGCTGGGCTTTCCAGCGATACCCACATCCCATGAATGAATTCAAATAAAGTGTGAACTTAGTCAGCTGTTTGAGTCTGGGCGGCATCGCAGCTGAGCCCCCAACTGACGTTAGACTTATATACTTTCTCACGGGATCAAATGACCAGGAGTAACAGTTTAAGGTGCTGAGACCAATTGCAGCTCCCTGAGCTCTGGTTACCTATTTCAGCTTAATGGTCCAAATGGTCTTCAGGGCTGTATGTCTCTACAGCAGGGCAGTGGGACTAATTAGATAGCTCTTTCAAAGAGCTGGCACAGCCACAATGGACTGAATGCCCTCCTAGTACAGATGGAAATCAAACCATATCAGTATTTCACTGGCAGTCTCCATGCCCGTGAGGCCATTGGAGGTGTTTGAGTCGCATGCTTTTAAAGTACTTTCTCTTCATCTCCCCATTTGATTAACCAGTTTAAAATTAAATGTTAGTAATGATACATAGTGTATCCTTTTAAACAGTTTTGTGATGTGTACACACAATATCTCAGTCCCCACTGCTTATAGCGGGCAAATTGGTTTTAACGTGACTTGCTAGCTGTACTTGCAGGATGGTTTACTTGATTGGACAGCTCTGACATTAATTAAACCTTGAAATGGGCAAAGAAGTTCCTTCTGCGAACCTGTGCATATTGTCATTGGTAAAAGATTTGGTGGTTCTTGTGTTTGGATTATTGTCATATTCAGGTATACTTTTCAGTCAGTTATGGGGTTTGAACTCTTCACTGCCCGAAATAGCTGGCGCACTTCTAACAGTAAACGGCGACTAAGGAATTGAAATTGATGCTAATAGAAATTAGTTGGCGCTACTTGTCTGATTTAAACGATTGGCCAATTAACGTGATTTAATCAGTTGGCCAGTTTAAACAATTGGTTGGTTTGTATGCGCGTGGCTGACCGTCTTCTAGCAGCTCCCACTGCTGCTGGCGACACCCAGGCCGGTCAATCTAGGCGGTAACTTCAACTGCACTATTGATGCAGCTGGACGATCCAGTAGTGATGACAGCAAACTGGACACTACGTCCAGATTCCTAATGGAAACAGTAAAAGATGTCAAGCTGCATGACGTCTTCAGCAAACCTGCAGACGGAGCGCAGCGTAGATACACCTGGTCAAGATCGGATGGGTCTGCCCGTTCCAGGATTGACTTCCTGTTTGTGTCCCGTGCTGTCATGGTCAGATCCACCGATGTCAAGCCGGTGGTGTTCTCTGACCACTGCCTCTTACTGGCCGACTGTCACAGGATGACCAGCGGGTTGGCAGGGGGACATGGAAGCTCAGTGCTACACTGCTAACCCCAGAGAACGTTGAGGAACTCAAAGGGATTAAAAAGGTTGGAGAACTATGAAACCCCTCTTTGAGTCTCCAGTGCACTGCAGAGAGGCAATCAAGGAGAACATCAAGAGGTTCTTTATCTCCAAATGCGTTGAGAGAGGCAGAGGAAAATGTCCTGACTCCAGAAAAGAATGCAAAATCTGCTCCGGCTGCAGTTGATGGGGGTCGAGGTCAAGGTGGGCCTCCAAGAGGTGAAGAGCCAACAGGCCTCGCTGTTGGCCACGGAGGCATCCAAGATCATCTTCCGGTCCAGAGTCCGCTCCATTGAGCAGGATGAGATGTGCTCACGTTTCTTCTTCCAAAAGGTACACAGAGAGAGCTGAAGGATGCCTGAAGGAAGAGGATGGCTCGGTAATGTCTTTGCAGTCTGACATACTAAGGATCAGCAGATCCTTTTATGCTGGGCTGTACGACGTGAAGCCCACGGACACCATAGTCTCCCAGTCCTTCCTGTCATCTATCACAGAGGTCTTGGCATGCAGGAGAGACTGGACAAACCGCTAACTCTGGACGAGCTGACAAACCCCGTCTGGTCCTTCGAGATGAGTAAAACTCCCGGAAGTGACGGCTTACCCGTTGAGTTGTATTCGGCTCTGTGGGACTGGATTGGCCCAGACGTGCTGGAAGTGTACGAGAGTATGCTTCTGGCCGGCAGCATGTCAGAATCTGTGAGGAAAAGCATCATCACCTCATCTACAAGCGGAAGGGGGAGAGGGCGGAAATCAGAAATTGGCGGCCCATCTCACTGCTTAATGTTGACTACAAGATTCTGTCCAAAGTCATTGCCAGTCAGGTAGAGTATGCTCTGGAGTTGGTGATTCACCCTGTACTGTACGGCAGGAAGATCTCTGACAGTCTCACGCTACTCAGGGATACGATCGCCTATGTACGGGACAGGAGGGTGGACACCTGTCTCATCAGCTTGGACCAGGAGAAGGCTTTTGATAGAATATCGCACACCTACATGATGGATGTGCTCTCCAAAATGGGGTTTGGGGAGGGAATCTGCAATTGGATCCAACTGCTCTACACAAACATCAGTAGCGCAGTCTCAACCAATGCGTGGGAAACAGAAATTTTCCTGATCCAATCTGGAGTCAGACAGGGCTGTCCCCTCTTCCCCCGTCTTGTTTGTTTTCTGTATGGAACCTTTTGCTGAGTCCATTAGGAAGGATGCGGCAATAAGGGGTGACAATCCCAGGCAGCGGAGGCACTCAGGTCAAAACCTCCCTGTACGTGGATGACGTCTGCTCGGATCCGTTGTCTGTCCGCAGACTGATGACCATCTGCGACTGGTTCAAACTCGCCTCAGGAGCCAAAGTTAACCACGGCAAATGTGAGGCCATGTTCTTTAGGAACTGGGCCAACCGATCCTTTGTCCCCTTCACTGTCAGGTCAGACAACCTGAAGGTGCTGAGAATATGGTTCGGAAGGGTTGGGGTGTGCACCAAAACCTGGAAGGAACAAGTAGCCAAGGTACACCATAAACTGAGCATGTGGGAGCAGTGATCTCTCTCCATTGTGGGTAAGAACCTGGTCATCAGGTGCGAGGTGCTCGCATTGTTGCTGTATGTGGTGCAGGTCTGGCCCGTATCCCACTCCGCCGTGGCAGTCACCCGAGCCATTTTCCACTTTATCTGGATATCCAAAATGGACCGGGTCCGGAGGGACATGATGTTCAAACCTCTGGATAAGGGCGGGAAAAATGTACCCAACGTCGCCCTCATCCTGATGACCACCTTCGTGTGCGACTGCATTAAGCTGTGCATTAAGCCCCAGTACGCAAACACAAAGTGTCACTACGTGCTGAGGTTCTATCTGTCCCCAGTGTTGTGAAGGATGGATCTGGTCACATTGCCGCGGAACACTCCATCCAGTTGGACAGTGCCGTACCACCTATCCTTCATGGAAAAGTTTTTGCGGACAAACACCTTTGACCACCAATCCATCAGGCAGTGGTCTGCACAGAATGTCCTCAAGGCCTTACGGGGAAAAGGAGATGGTGGATCCTGTTGGATGGTTCCCCGAGCAGACTGCCCAAGTCATTTGGCAGAATGCCTCATCACCAGAACTTTCAAACAAGCACCAAGATGTAGCTTGGCTGATGGTGAGAAGGGCCCTCCCCTCAGATCCTTCTGCAAGCCCGGAGTCTCACCCCCTCCGCACGCTGCCCTCGAGGTGGCTGTGGTGGGGAAGAGACTGTTGCCTACCTCCTTCTGGGATGTGTCTTTGCAAAGCAGGTGTGGAAAGAGATGCAGTGGCTTTTGTCGTGGTTCATCCCCAGCAGCTCTATCACAGGACTCTGTGCTCTACGGGCTGTTCCCAGGGACGCACACAGAGATAAACATCAACTGCTGCTGGAGGACCATCAATTCAGTGGAAGAGGCTCTTTGGTCTGCCCGAAACACACTGGTCTTCCAGCACAAAGCGTTGTCCATGACCGAGTGTTGCAGACTGGCACATTAAAAGGTCCAGGACTACGTGCTGAGGGAGGCACTAAAGCTTGGGGCAGCTGCTGCCAAGGCTCAATGGGGATAGACCACTGTGTAAGGTCCTCCTGCCATAGTGAACTGAGGGGCTGGACCCATGGGAAACACCTCGGGCTGTATACACCAAATATGGGTTTGCTGTAAAATGTACTTGGCATGGAGAATGGAATGGAAGGGTTGTGAAGCAACTCACTCCTATATTGAAGAAAACTGATTTCCTTTGCACTTTTTGGAATGTCAACTTGGTGCTGTTTTGAACTGTAGTATTTACAGATTTCTATGAATAAAGTATCATTTTTGGGGGAAAAAAAGTGGTTTGTATGCATGAATAATAAAAATTCACACTCAACCTCTTACACCCTCTTTCCTTTCTATCCCTCCCCCTCTCCTTTCTTCTCTCTCCCCCCCCTCTCCTTTCTTCTCTCCCCCCCCCCCTCTCCTTTCTTCTCTCCCCCCCCCTCTCCTTTCTTCTCTCCCCCCCCCTCTCCTTTCTTCTCTCCCCCCCCCTCTCCTTTCTTCTCTCCCCCCCCCTCTCCTTTCTTCTCTCCCCCCCCTCTCCTTTCTTCTCTCCCCCCCTCTCCTTTCTTCTCTCCCCCCCCCTCCTTTCTTCTCCCCCCCCCCCCTCCTTTCTTCTCCCCCCCCCCCTCCTTCCTTCTCTTCCCCCCCCGCTCTCCTCCTTTCTTCTCTTCCCCCCCCTCTCCTTTCTTCTCTTCCCCCCCCCTCTCCTTTCTTCTCTCCCCCCCTCCTCTCCTTTCTTCTCCCCCCCTCCTCTCCTTTCTTCTCTCCCCCCCACTCTCCTTTCTTCTCTCCCCCCCCCTCTCCTTTCTCTCTCTCCCCCCCCCTCTCCTTTCTTCTCTCCCCCCCCCTCTCCTTTCTTCTCTCCCCCCCCCTCTCCTTTCTTCTCTCCCCCCCCCTCTCCTTTCTTCTCTCCCCCCCCTCTCCTTTCTTCTCTCCCCCCCCCTCTCCTTTCTTCTCTCCCCCCCCCTCTCCTTTCTTCTCTCCCCCCCTCTCCTTTCTTCTCTCCCCCCCTCTCCTTTCTTCTCTCCCCCCCTCTCCTTTCTTCTCTCCCCCCCCTCTCCTTTCTTCTCTCCCCCTCCTCCTTTCTTCTCCTCTCCCCCCTCTCCTTTCTTCTCTCCCCCCTCTCCTTTCTTCTCTCCCCCCTCTCCTTTCTCCTTTCTTCTCTCCCCCCCCTCTCCTTTCTCCTTTCTTCTCTTCCCCCCCCCTCCTTTCTTCTCTTCCCCCCCCCCTCCTTTCTTCTCTTCCCCCCCCTCTCCTTTCTTCTCTTCCCCCCCCTCTCCTTTCTTCTCTTCCCCCCCCTCTCCTTTCTTCTCTTCCCCCCCCTCTCCTTTCTTCTCTTCCCCCCCCTCTCCTTTCTTCTCTTCCCCCCCCTCTCCTTTCTTCTCTTCCCCCCCCTCTCCTTTCTTCTCTTCCCCCCCTCTCCTTTCTTCTCTTCCCCCCCCCTCTCCTTTCTTCTCTTCCCCCCCCTCTCCTTTCTTCTCTCCCCCCCCCTCTCCTTTCTTCTCTCCCCCCCCCTCTCCTTTCTTCTCTCCCCCCCCTCTCCTTTCTTCTCTCCCCCCCTCCTTTCTTCTCTCCCCCCCCCCCCTCCTTTCTTCTCTCCCCCCCCTCTCCTTTCTTCTCTTCCCCCCCCTCTCCTTTCTTCTCTTCCACCCCCCCTCTCCTTTCTTCTCTCCCCCCCCTCTCCTTTCTTCTCTCCCCCCCCCTCTCCTTTCTTCTCTCCCCCCCCTCTCCTTTCTTCTCTCCCCCCCCTCTCCTTTCTTCTCTCCCCCCCCCTCTCCTTTCTTCTCTCCCCCCCTCTCCTTTCTTCTATCCCCCCCCTCTCCTTTCTTCTCTCCCCCCCTCTCCTTTCTTCTCTCCCCCCCCCTCTCCTTTCTTCTCTCCCCCCCTCTCCTTTCTCTCTCCCCCCCCCTCTCCTTTCTTCTCTCCCCCCCCTCTCCTTTCTTCTCTCCCCCCCCCTCTCCTTTCTTCTCTCCCCCCCCCTCCTTTCTTCTCTCCCCCCCCTCCTTTCTTCTCTCCCCCCCCCCTCCTTTCTTCTCTCCCCCCCCCTCCTTTCTTCTCTCCCCCCCCCTCCTTTCTTCTCTCCCCCCTCTCCTTTCTTCTCTCCCCCTCTCCTTTCTCCTTTCTTCTCTCCCCCCCTCTCCTTTCTCCTTTCTTCTCTCCCCCCCTCTCCTTTCTCCTTTCTTCTCTCCCCCCTCTCCTTTCTCCTTTCTTCTCTCCCCCCTCTCCTTTCTCCTTTCTTCTCCCCCCTCTCCTTTCTTCTCCCCCCCACTCTCCTTTCTCTCCCCCCCCACTCTCCTTTCTTCTCCCCCCCACTCTCCTTTCTTCTCCCCCCCCACTCTCCTTTCTTCTCCCCCCCCACTCTCCTTTCTTCTCCCCCCCCACTCTCCTTTCTTCTCCCCCCCACTCTCCTTTCTTCTCCCCCCCCCACTCTCCCACCCACTCTCCTTTCTTCTCCCACCCACTCTCCTTTCTTCTCCCACCCACTCTCCTTTCTTCTCCCACCCACTCTCCTTTCTTCTCTCCCCCCCTCTCCTTTCTTCTCCCCCCCCACTCTCCTTTCTTCTCCCCCCCCTCTCCTTTCTTCTCTTCCCCCCCCCCTCCTTTCTTCTCTTCCCCCCCCCCTCCTTTCTTCTCTTCCCCCCCCCTCCTTTCTTCTCTTCCCCCCCCCTCCTTTCTTCTCTTCCCCCCCCCTCCTTTCTTCTCTTCCCCCCCCTCCTTTCTTCTCTTCCCCCCCCCTCTCCTTTCTTCTCTTCCCCCCCCCCTCTCCTTTCTTCTCTTCCCCCCCCCTCTCCTTTCTTCTCTCCCCCCCCTCTCTCCTTTCTTCTCTCCCCCCCTCTCCTTTCTTCTCTTCCCCCCCTCTCCTTTCTTCTCTCCCCCCCCCCTCCTTTCTTCTCTCCCCCCCTCCTTTCTTCTCTCCCCCTCCTCCTTCTCCCCCCCCTCTCTTTTCTTCTCTCCCCCCTCTCCTTTCTCCTTTCTTCTCTCCCCCCTCTCCTTTCTTCTCCCCCCCCCTCTCCTTTCTTCTCCCCCCCCCACTCTCCTTTCTTCTCCCCCCCCACTCTCCTTTCTTCTCCCCCCCCACTCTCCTTTCTTCTCCCCCCCACTCTCCTTTCTTCTCCCCCCCCCACTCTCCTTTCTTCTCCCCCCCCCACTCTCCTTTCTTCTCCCCCCCCCCTCCCCCCCACTCTCCTTTCTTCTCCCCCCACTCTCCTTTCTTCTCCCCCCCCCCTCCTTTCTTCTCCCCCCCCTCTCCTTTCTTCTCTCTTCTCTCCCCCCCTCTCCTTTCTTCTCTCTTCTCTCCCCCCTCTCCTTTCTTCTCTCTTCTCTCCCCCCTCTCCTTTCTTCTCTCTTCTCTCCCCCCTCTCCTTTCTTCTCTCCCCCCCCCTCTCCTTTCTTCTCTCCCCCCCCTCTCCTTTCTTCTCTCCCCCCCCCTCTCCTTTCTTCTCTCCCCCCCCTCTCCTTTCTTCTCTCCCCCCCCCTCCTTTCTTCTCTCCCCCCCCCCCCTCCTTTCTTCTCTCCCCCCCCCCCCTCCTTTCTTCTCTCCCCCCCCCCCTCCTTTCTTCTCTCCCCCCCCCCCTCCTTTCTTCTCTCCCCCCCCCCTCCTTTCTTCTCTCCCCCCCCCCCTCCTTTCTTCTCTCCCCCCCCCCTCCTTTCTTCTCTCCCCCCCCCCCCTCCTTTCTTCTCTCCCCCGCCCTCCTTTCTTCTCTTCCCCCCCCTCCTTTCTTCTCTCCCCCCCCCCTCCTTTCTTCTCTCCCCCCCCCTCCTTTCTTCTCTCCCCCCCCCTCCTTTCTTCTCTCCCCCCCCCCTCCTTTCTTCA